>NC_091771.1:60672203-61297203 GCF_029378745.1 Bos indicus
CCTGCTTCATTCTGTACTCCAAGGTCAAATTTTCCTGTTACTCCAGGTATTTCTTGACTTTCTACTTTTGCATTCCAGGCCCCTATAATGAAAAGGACATCTTTTTTGGGTGTCAGTTCTAGAAGGTCTTGTAGATCTTCATAGAACTATTCAACTTCTGCTTCTTCAGCATTACTGGTCGGGGCATAGACTTGGATTACTGTGATATTGAACGGTTTGCCTTGGAAATAAACTGAGATCATTCTGTCATTTTTGAGATTGCATCCAAATACTGCATTTCAGACTCTTTTGTTGACTATGTGGCTACTCCATTTCTTCTAAGGGATTCCTACCCCCAGTAGTAGATATAATGCTTATCTGAGTAAATTCACCCATTCCAGTCCATTTTAGGTCGCCGATTCCTAGAATGTAGACTTTCACTCTTGCCATCGCCTGTTTGACCAGTTCCAATTTGCCTTGATTCATGGACCTAACATTCCAGGTTCCTATGCAATACTATTCTTTACAGTATCAGACTTTACTTCCATCACCAGTCACATCCACATCTGGGCATTATTTTTGCTTTGGCTCTGTCTCTTCTGTTTCTCCACTCTTCTCAAGTAGCATGTTGGGCACCTATGAACCTGGGGAGTTCATCTTTCAGTGTTATTTATTTTTCCCTTTTCATACTCTTCATGGGGTTCTCAAGGCAAGAATACTGACGTGGTTTTCCATTCCCTTCTCCACTGGACCACATTTTGTCAGAACTCTCCAACATGACCTATCAATCTTGGGTGGCTCTACATGGCATGGCTCATGGTTTCATTGAGTTAAACAAGGCTGTGGTTCATGTGATCAGTTTGATTAGTTTTTTTTTTTTTTTATGATTGTGGTTTTCATTCTGTCTGTTTAAGAATTACATATGCAAAGGCAAATAAGCTTGCCCAGAGCAACTTTATTAATGAAGTGATATGTGTTTTCTCATTCTAGAATATCTGGAATGATACATGGCCTTTGAGTTCCCTAATTGAGTGCACTGTTCTGGAATCACTTTAAAAACTTGAAAATAAGTAAAATCCTGGATACGCATTAATAAAATATTAACTAGATGTTATGTTTCTGACTTTAGGGGAAAAAATACAATTCCAGATAAATTCATTTTGCTGAAAAAAGACAAGGATGCCGTTATTGGAACAGAGACATGCTTTCAAAAATCTGTGTTAAAATTTAAGTTTCTCAAATAAAGTGATATTTAAGTAAAATTTTGAAAATGTCCAATATAGAGCCTCTTGATGAAAGTGAAAGAGGAGCATGACAAAGTTGGCTTAAAGCTCAATATTCAGAAAACTAAGATCATATCATCTGGTTCCATCACTTCATGGCAAATAGATGGGAAAACAGTGGAAACAGTGGCTGAATTTATTTTTCTGGGCTCCAGAATCACTGCAGATGGTGATTGCAGCAATGAGATTAAAAGACGCTTACTCCTTGGAAGGAGAGTTATGACCAACCTAGAAAGCATATTAAAAAGCAGAGACATTACTTTGCCAACAAAGGTCCATCTATTCAAGGCTATGGTTTTTCCAGTGGTCATGTATGGATGGGAGAGTTGGACTATAAAGAAAGCTGAACGAATCGCCAGACCAGGTTTGACGCATGATACAGGATGCTTGGGGCTGATGAACTGGGATGACCCAGAGGGATGGTATAGGGAAGGAGGTGGGAGGGGGCATTCAGGATGAGAAACACGTGTACACCCTTGGTGGATTCATCTTTATGGATGGCAAAACCAATTCAATATTGTAAAGTAATTAGTCTCCAATTAAAATAAATAAATTTACATTAAAAAAAATAAAAAGAAAGTTCAACCAAAAAAAAAAAAAAAAAGAAAGCTGAGTGCCGAAGAATATATGCTTTTGAACTGTGGTGTTGGAGAAGACTCTTGAGAGTCACTGGACTGCAAAGAGATCCAACCAGTTCATCTTAAAGGAGATCAGTCCTGGGTGTTCTTTGGAAGGACTAATGTTGAAGCTGAAACTCCAGTACTTTGGCCAGCTGATGCGAACAGCTGACTCATTTGAAAAGACCCTGATGCTGGGAAAGATTGAGGGCAGGAGGAGAAGGGGATGACAGAGGATGAGATGGTTGGATGGCATCACCGACTCGTTGGACATGAGTTTGGGTGGACTCCGGGAGTAGGTTATTGACAGGGAGGCCTGGCATGCTGCAGTTCACAAGTTTGCAAAGAGTCGGACATGACTGAATGACTGAACTGAACTGAACTGAAAGTGTAAATAGTGATATTTATTGAGCGGAAGTTAGTGATGTGACCAGAAAAATATTTAAAATGTGAGTATTTTAGTAAATAATTTAACAAAGAGCCTTTCTTGTCTTTGGCTAAAGTTTTGATTTTATATGAGGCATTTAAAGACCATGAGAGATATCAGGAAAGTAAGTGTCTTGACAGAATCAACATATCACTTCAGGAATATCATTCTTTTTAGTATAACTGGGAAACAGAATAGATATAGGATAATTATGCGTCCAAAAACTTATTAAATTCTTATTAGAATAAGAATTTTAAACAAATGGGATCTAATTAAAATTAAAAGCTTCTGCACAACAAAAGAAACTATAAGCAAGGTGAAAAGACAGACTCCGGAATGGGAGAAAATAATAGCAAATGAAGCAACTGACAAACAACTAATCTCAAAAATATACAAACAACTCCTGCAGCTCAATTCAAGAAAAATAAATGACCCAATCAAAAAATGGGCCAAAGAACTAAATAGACATTTCTCCAAAGAAGACATACAGATGGCTAACAAACACATGAAAAGATGGTCAACATCACTCATTATCAGAGAAATGCAAATCAAAACCACTATGAGGTACCATTTCACACCAGTCAGAATGGCTGCGATCCAAAAGTCTACAAGCAATAAATGCTGAAGAGGGTGTGGAGAAAAGGGAACCCTCTTACACTGTTGGTGGGAATGCAAACTAGTACAGCCACTATGGAGAACAGTGTGGAGATGCCTTAAAAAACTGGAAATAGAACTGCCATACGGCCCAGCAATCCCACTGCTGGGCATACACACCGAGGAAACCAGAATTGAAAGAGACACATGTACCCCAATGTTCATCGCAGCACTGATTATAATAGCCAGGACATGGAAGCAACCTAGATGTCCATCAGCAGATGAATGGATAAGAAAGCAGTGGTACATATACACAATGGAGTATTACTAAGCCATTAAAAAGAATACATTTGGATCAGTTCTACTGAGGTGGATGAAACTGGAGCCTATTATACAGAGTGAAGTAAGTCAGTGCTGGGGTCCAGCCCCAGTGGACCCAGGGAATTTGAAGCGGGGACGGCGTCAGCGATCAGGAAATAATAGCTTTAATTAAATATTAATTAGAGGTATAAAGAGTAATAGAATAAGGATAGCTCAGCAGGAAAATTCAGTGGGGAAAAGAGGCTAAATAACTTGGTTTACGTGGAAAGCTAATAAAATTCCAAGGCTAGGAATTTACATCATCTACGTAGGCCGCAGGCGTGCTCCCGTTCTCCCAAAGGAGAGGAGACACTAAGGCCTCCCCAGTCAGATCTTAGAAGCCCAGGCATAGTTAGTAGGCTTGACGAGTCTCCACGCTCCAATTCAGCCAGAAGGTGAGAGAAAGAACTACATGGGGAGACCAAGTTTTAGTGAACAAGGCCCACACTTTATTTTCCAAAGTAGTTTTTATAGCTTAAGTTGTGCATAGGGGATAATGGGGGCAGGGGTAGAGTCAGCAGTAAGCCAGGCTTTCTTCCTGCAAACTTATCATATGCAAAAGTTTAGGTGATTTACATCATCTTCTGGCCCAGAGGCCTGTTAACATTTTAAGACCCTTTCTTCAGAAAACTTATTTTTCCCTAAAGGTGATTGTCAGGCGCCACCCTCCAAAAGCATTAGATAAAGTTGCATTCCTATAGAACAAAGGTGTGGTGGGCTATAACAAGAAAAAGAATTAACTCAAGGGTCCAAGGTTACAAACATTAAAGCTATTACTTATATTCCTATACACCAATTATATTAACCAATACACTGCCAGGGACACAGTAGGTAAGGGATACGGAAACTTAGCAGCAAACATTAGCCCAACAAGTGAAAAACCCTTCACCAATACAATTTCTAATCAATCTTCTAACTGCTCAAAGGAAGCTGTATTCAGACAGTTTAGAACATCTCATGCCTCTCACGGTTGTGAACTAAAACACTCTTGTCACACCCAGGAACTTTATTAACTGGAGCTGTAATTTAACTCTTTTTCAGAGAGAGGTGGTGGGGGACAGCACCCGTAAAGTCAGAGGTGTGGGTGAGAGCACAAAGAAGTCAAGTAGGCAGACTCTGGTTTTGGGGGTAGATGCTCGAGAATTTCCAGGGGGACTCCTGAGGCTTGACCCCGCCTTTGTGTATGTCGAGCCTCCTTCCTCACGACCTTTGCCACGGGTGGAGTTCCTCACACTGGCTCCCGGCAAGTCAGAAAGAAAAACACCAATACAGTATACTAACACATATATATGGAATTTAGAAAGAAGGTAACAACAACCCTGTATGCAAGGCAGCAAAAGAGTCACAGATGTATAGAACAGTCTTTTTGGACTCTGTGGGAGAGGGAGGGGGGGATGATTTGGGAGAATGGCATTAAAACATGTATAATATCATATAAGAAACGAATCGCCAGTCCAGGTTCAATGCAGGATACAGGAAGCTTGGGGCTGGTGCACTGGGATGACTCAGAGGGATGGTATGGGGAGGGAGGTGGGAGGGGGAGTTCAGGATGGGGACCATGTGTACACCCATGGTGGATGCATTTTGATGTATGGCAAAACTAATACAATATTGTAAAGTAAAATAATAATAATAATTAAAATTAAAAAAACAGAATTTTAATAAATCTGGACTAGCAATGGCACCCAACTCCAGTACTCTTGCCTGGAAAATCCCATGGATGGAGGAGCCTGGTGGGCTGCAGTCCATGGGGTTGCTAGGAGTTGGACACGACTGAGCAACTTCATTTTCACTTTTCACTTTCATGCATTGGAGAAACAAATGGCAACCCACTCTGGTGTTCTTGCCTGGAGAATCCCAGGGATGGTGGAGCCTGGTGGGCTGCCATCTATGGGGTCGCATAGAGTCTGACACGACTGAAGAGACGCAGCAGCAGCAGCAGCAGCAGCAGTATTGATTATTAACTCAGAGGGATAAGTTATAGAAGACACTCTGTGGCAAATGTGACATGAAAAGAGATTAACGTAGCATGATGCATGGATGCCAGTTACTCTCCATGATACTGGAGAATCTGAGTATCCCGAGAGAATCACTAAGAGAGAATTTTTCTTCTTCTATACTCATAGGTATAACATGATGGGTAGGAAAAATGCTGCCAGTTTCAAAGGCTGAAATTTCTGGTGTCCTTAAGTGGTTATAACATATCTGCTAATATAAACAAGCTATATTTCAAAAGAATATAGAAAAATGATTCAAAATGCAATCCAGTAACACATGAGGTATGTAAACAGCTACATTCTCCTTGTCCTTAATGGCTCATGGAAATCTGCATCTTCTCTTGAAAAGCCCAGCCTTGTCTCTCATCCAGTTACGCATCATCATGGGAATTTTATTGGGATGTCAGCTGACCATTCATAGCTGCTTCTGCAGCTGATGAGAAATCTGAACCCCTGAGACCCTCCTTGACCTAGTGCAAATGCTCATAAACCTTTGCAAAATGAGACTGCAGTAGTTGAGAGAGTGATGGCAGCAAGAGGATGTTTTACCTGTAGAGCATCTAGTGTGGTCTTCTCTTCTTGGAGGGCTTCCATGATATCTCAGTTGGTAAAGAATCCTCCTGCAATGTAGGAAAGCCCTGTTAGATTCCTGGATTGGGAAGATCTGCTGCATAAGGGTTAGGCTATCCAGAAAAGAGTCCTTTCTCTTCTTGGAAAGGATGATGCCCCCTTGTCCTTTTTGAAATCTTTTTTGTAAAAACTCGCCTGTTAAGTAAGGGGGTCTCTCTGTTGGCTTCGAAGAGAAGCATTTTTGCTATAATCTTTATAATGTAAATAACTGACAAGTCCTTAATCAAGTCCTTATTTCAATGGCATAAATAGAGCCATGGAAAGTTCAATAATGTCTAACCCATGTCATCTACAAGAGTTTACATAAAGGTTTAAAACCAAATATTGATAGTGAAAAACAAGTAACTTTTCTTGGCATGTTTCCTTCATATAGACTTTTAAAAAGTCAACATTAATAAATAACTATAAAAACAGCTTAACATTTTGGATAATTCTAAATACATAAAACAATAATTGAATATTATTTATTTAAATGCCAGAGGAAAAAAAAATGTTAAAGCTTGACTTAATGAGAAGGGGAGTATTAATTTTATTTAAGATGTAATTTTAAATTATACAAGAATTGTTAAAATTAATTTTTAGTCCTGCTAATCATGTAAAATATGTGAGCTTTTGTCTATTCTCTACAATGAAAATAGTATGATTTACTCAGGAATAATACCACACTTATTCTTGGAATAACATATAAAAGAGATAATATATGTTTGTTTCAATAGCCTCTTCTACTTGGCTCAGCTGTTTTAAAACACATTGGATTTTATAGCTTTTATTATTATTATTATTTAGGCTGACTAAAGTTTAATTTACATTAACTTTATGTTCCTGTAGGAAAGAGTGGTTATTTGTGACCAAGGGATCCACTTACTACTGGATTCTACCATTGATTTATTATGTGTCCCTGAGCAAGGCAATTAGATTATTTTTGACTCTATATCTTAATTTATAAGATGCAGGTGCCACTATTATGCAGAAATGGTGGAATAAATTTTAAATTTCCAGTGAAGAAGAAACTATGGGACAGAGGGCATAATGTGATGGAAATCTTGTCAGCTGTTTTAAAATGCTAACTTTAAATTGAATGCGAGCTACTTAGGCTAACCAAATTTCCCAGCCTATATAATGGTGAAAAGTAAGTGCTAGAGAATTAAAAAGAGATAATATATCTAATTCTTATTTTCCAACAAAGAAAAAAAATGCAGTTTTACATGTTAATAAAGTAATGTTTCAGCAACTTAAGTAGCTTCCACAAAGCAGTAAGGACATGATATAATGCCAATCAGAACAAAAATTGAGTTAGAAATAAATTTTCTTTCTTTTTCATGATAAGCTATGAAAAAATAATACTGCTAGTCTTCAGTTTTATAGAAGATTTTCAGCATTAAATGTGATTTGTATTGTTTTGCATAAAATATCTCCCTCAATAACCATTCAGATGCCTGAAATTATAACATTAGAATGTTATTTTCTTTACAGATATGAAAATTTTACTCAATAATATGAAAAAACTTCCCTTAATCAAGACATCTGAAATCCTGAATTAAATATAACAAACTTCTTCTAGGTGACCTAAAATAATAAGTATAAGCAAATGACCAGGATGAGGATAGAATCTAGAATGGAAATTTCACCTGAAATAATAGCTTCCATGGAAACTCTGTACAGTATTGAGAGAGGGTTTGAAAGTTGGCAAGAAATAAAATGTAAGCCATGATCCAAGAAAGAAGACTCAATTTATGTAGAAGTTTGATCTAGAATAAAAATAGAATAAAGCCAAAAAGAGACAAGGATACTGAGAGAGAAGAAAAGAGGATAGGAGAGAAGAGAAGAGGAGAAAAAAAAGAGAAATTTGCTTCACTTAGGATTTTGTTAGCAAGGAATACTTTTCTCCAAATTTATAGTGAGAAATCTTCTCTCCTAATATTACATGGTCATTAAAACACAGATTATAAAATCTGTATGATCTATTAATATAACAATATTTTACCTCTCTGTACCAAATTTTGCCTGCTGTGTCTAATCTAAAAAAAACAAAAAGTCTAAAACAAGATATTATATTCCACATTTATTACAGTGAATCTACCATTATCAAAGCATGACTTTTAATTGCCAGGTCCACTTTTTCTTATAAAGAGTGAAAGAGAGGAGCCTATCCTTATGTTACAAGAGTTTCACCTGTAAATGAGAGAAATAAATATATTTGTATTTCACCAGCTAGAATTCAGATACAGGGTGAAAATAAACCATAAGGAGACATGCAAACTATTTTCTCTGGCTAAAAATCATGTATATTGGTTTTCTTAATTACAGTTACAGTTTTTTAGTTGTTTATTGTAATAAGAATTTCACACAAACTATTGAAAATAAGCTTAAATTATTTTATATATCCCCTTTATCTTAAAAATCACTGTATTTATAATAAAATGTATCCTTATGAGTTTAAAATGAAATTAAAAGACGCTTACTCCTTGGAAGGAAAGTTATGACCAACCTAGATAGCGTATTCAAAAGCAGAAACATTACTTTGCCAACAAAGTTTTGTCTAGTCAAGGCTATGGTTTTTCCTGTGGTCATGTATGGATGTGAGAGTTGGACTGTGAAGAAGGCTGAGCACCGAAGAATTGATGCTTTTGAACTGTGGTGTTGGAGAAGACTCTTGAGAGTCCCTTGGACTGCAAGGAGATCCAACCAGTCCATTCTGAAGGAGATCAGCCCTGGGATTTCTTTGGAAGGAATGATGCTAAAGCTGAAACTCCAGTACTTTGGCCACCTCATGAGAAGAGTTGACTTATTGGAAAAGACTCTGATGCTGGGAGGGATTGGGGGCAGGAGGAGAAGGGGACGACAGAGGATGAGATGGCTGGATGGCATCGCTGACTTGATGGACGTGAGTCTCAGTGAACTCCGGGAGTTGGTGATGGACAGGGAGGCCTGGCGTGCTACGATTCATGGGGTCGCAAAGAGTCGGACAGGACTGAGCGACTGATCTGATCTGATCTGATCTGATGACTAAATCTGTTGGCATCTTGGAGAACAATTTTGTGGGGTATACTTTCAAGACATCTTGGCATTTTCTGGGCAAATTTGATTTGATTAGTTAAATAAGCCTTTCTTAACATTTGAGACAAGTATAATAATTTTTCATATGGCCAACTTAAGGGATCAAGAGAGCAAATTAAAATGCAAGCAAACGGTTCTTAAAAGGAACCAAAAGGTTCTTAAAACCACAGGTACAGTTTCTATTGTCCTTTGAACATGCATTTTAGTGTGTACTCTAATTCTGATTTCCTTTGGCATAATTGTTTCCTTGACATAACTCTATTACTCAAAATTAAATTAGTGATAGAAATACCCTTACAATTGTCCTTGAAACATGCAACCATTCCTTAAGAATTTAAAGACACTTAGAAAATAAATTGTAGAGATAGAGAACCAGTATAGACTATGTGAGAAACTACAGACTGTATGAGAACTTATTTGAAAGTGTATCATTGTTTTCAGATAACTTTTTGGTAGACATCATAGCTTTTCTATTATTAAAGCAAAGTTAAACTCATTCAATTTCTCCTCAAAAATTGTTAAAATGACCTGTAATGGATGTTAGTGAAGATACCAAGAAAATGGAACTCTGTACACTGTGGGTGACGTTGTAAATTTATGCAGCCATTGTGGAAAACAGTATGGAGTTTCTTCAAAAAACAACAACAACAAAAATTACACTATCATATGATCCAGGAATTCTATTGCTGGCTGTATATCTGAATAAAACAAAACTAATTTGAAAAGACATGTACACTATGTTCATGGCACCATTACTTACAAAAGCAAGATATGGAAGAAACCTAAGAGTACGCCAACAGATTAAAGCATAAAAGATGTTACACAGGTAGGTAGATAAAGATACATATCTTTCTCATATATATAGATCCATATATAGATGTAGATATCTTCTCAAAATGAAGCACATGTAAACTGAGACTACGTTACATTTTGGCAGTCTGAAAGTGATGGAAGATGTACTTGAATATTTAGTAAAAATAACAGCAGTTAGTGTGACTAGAAGCATTAATGAGATC
Organism: Bos indicus; assembly: GCF_029378745.1. Classification (NCBI taxonomy): domain Eukaryota; kingdom Metazoa; phylum Chordata; class Mammalia; order Artiodactyla; family Bovidae; genus Bos; species Bos indicus. The sequence continues at coordinate 60,682,164 of NC_091771.1, forward strand.
TCAATCTCTGTAATTTGGGTTGCTTTCTTACAAATAATATTACTGTCCTCCAATTAAAAGTTGGCTGAAAGCTCAACATTCAGAAAACTAAGATCATGGCATCTGGTCCCATCACTTCATGGCAAATAGATGGGGAAACAGTGGAAACAGTGTCAGACTTTATTTTTCTGGGCTCCAAAATCACTGCAGATGGTGACTGCAGCCATGAAATTAAAAGATGTTTATTCCTTGGAAGGAAGGTTATGACCAACCTAGACAGCATATTAAAAAGCTGTAAAAGAGCTTTTACAGATTAAAGAGACATCACTTTGTCAACAAAATCCGTCTAATCAAGGCTATGGTTTTTCCAGTGGTCATGTATGGATGTGAGACCTGGACTATAAAGAAAGCTGAGCGCCAAAGAATTGATGCTTTTGATCTGTGGTATTAGAGAAGACTCTTGAGAGTCCCTTGTACTGCAAGGATATCCAGCCAGTCCATCTTGAAGGAGATCAGTCTTGGGTGTTCATTGGAAGGACTGATATTGAAGCTGAGACTCCAATACTTCGGCCACCTGATGCGAAGAGCTGACTCATTTGAAAAGACCCTGATGCTGGGAAAGATTGAGGACAGGAGGAGAAAGGGATGACAGAGGATGAGATGGTTGGATGGCATCACTGACTCAGTGGACATGGGTTTAGGTGGACTCCGTGAGTTGGTGATGGACAGGGAGGCCTGGCATGCTGCAGTTCATGGGGTCACAAAGAGTCAGACATGACTGAGTGACTGAACTGAACTGAATTATATGTCCAGTACTTGGTCAACATTAATTTACACATGTGGAAGAAAACAGTGAACTTCAAAGCTATTGGACATTTTTATAAATTTAAGGTGTGAAACCATAACAACATGATAAATGGTAAGTCACTTGAGTCGTGTCAACTCTCTGTGACCCCATGGACTGTAGCCCACCAGGCTCCTCTCTCCGTGGCGATTCTCCAGGCAAGAATACTAAAGTGGTTTGCCATGCCCTTCTCCAGGGGATCTTCTCTACCCAGGGATCCTGCATTGGCAGGAGGGTTCTTTCCTACTAGCACCACCTGGTAGCCCAGGTTAACATGACAGAAGCCCTAAATTTTTAATTTGTTACTAAATTGAAAGATGGTATACTAACAGGAAAATTACATAGGTAAGAGGGAAATTTTATAGATGCCACACCTTAGTGTTCTTTATAGGAAAGACTATATGTAAGACCACTGTATTTATCAAATATAAATTAAAGTTTAGATTACTTTAAGAAAAAAGACAAAATGGACTCTACAGTCCAAGGAATTCTCCAAGCCAGAATACTGGAGTGGATAGCGTTTCCCTTATTCAGGGGATCTTCCCAATCCAGGGATCAAACTCAGATCTCCCGCATTATAAGCAGATTCTTTACCAGCTGAGCCACAAGGGAAGCCCAAAGACATCAATACCAACATAAATAGGATTAACTTAGACAGTGCTGAAGTAAAATAGTGCTGTCGGCTTATTTATTAATATAATTAATAAAAATATCCTCCAGGTCAGATGGAGGTAACAGATTAATAAATTACAAATTAAATTCCAAACACTGCTAAATTATATTTTACAGCTGGCTTGAGTTGCAACTATTTGTAGGTAAAGCCAGATTATATGAGGCAAGTGTAAGATTTTCCTATTGGCTTAATGCTAGTTTCTCAGGGACAGACACTCAGGCAAGTAATAGAAACTGCAGCAGAGCAGAGTTTGAGATGCCACCCTCAGGACAGAAAAGATTTTGTTCTGTAACACTGCTTATACCCCAAAACACCCTTAGTGTACCCTATAAAATCATTTAAATTCATACAAGGACTGAGTTTCGATTTTAAGAAAAAAATGAAGAGAAAACAATAAAGGGGGAAAAATGGGAGTAAGAATACTAAGGATGAGACATCAGCATAAGCACAATTAAAACTGATAACTGATTTCTTACATGGGAACCTTCTAATTACTATTAAAATAATGATTTGACCTAGATAAAAGTTTATTTCTGAGAATCACTGGAAGCACATTATTTATTTCATATATCTATTCATATTACTTATAAAAGGGCAAATGAGTATATACCTCATTCTAGCTTTGAAAGAGAAATAATAAGACAGCACAGATTCCATATCAATGACAGCATTTTTAAGAGTACTGAGTGTTAATACATTTGCTTATTATTTTTCCTTTAATCCATTTACACTCACAGTGAGATCTGGACTAACTATAAGCCTCAGAATATCTTCCTTACACTTTTACTCTCTCACAGATCTAAAATCTTATATTATGTAAGACAATTGCCATCTTTTCAAGTGACCACCAGGCCCTGCTCTGGCATTAAGATTGATATTTTACCTCTCAACATAGGCACAAGACTGTTACAGTCTGGGCAATACTAAAGCTCCAAAATGTAAATTACATCGGTCAGTTTCCACAATAACTTATTGATGTATTATATAAAACTCTGCCCTATAAAAGGAAATTTATTTTTACAGTGCATAAGTGATTCCTTAAATAATCAAAGAAGAAATGCTCTAAACTAGATTTTAAAATCATGAATCATCTTTAAACATGCCAATGTTGGAGACAAAGGCTCGATAGCTGGTCTGGGAAGATCCCTGAAGGAAATGGTAAGCCACACCAATATGCTTGCCTGGGAAATCCTATGGACAGAGGATCCTGGTGGGCTACAGTCCATGGGATCTGAAAGAGTTGGACATAGCTTAATGACTGAACAACAACAGCAACTAGTGTGTGTGTGTTCTAAGTGTATGTGTTTGTGTGGGTGTTTGTAAAATAGGTTGTGGTGAATCTTAATAAATTTATTATAAAAAGTAAATTAGTTAAGTTAGGAAAACGAGGTACAAGATTGGAAAATATTTTTTAAATTTGTAAATAGCCTATACCAGGTGTCTCTGACCTCTGGGATTTAATGCTGGATGATCTGAGGTGGAGCTGATATAATAATAATAGCAATAAATTGAACAATATATATAATGTGCTTGAATCATCCTGAAACCATCTTCACAACCCTGGTTTGTGGAAAAATTGTCTTCCACGAAACCAGTCCCTGATGCCAAAAAGGTCGGGGGTCACAACTTAGATGAAGTGAAATCTGTAATTTTTCATACTTATAATTATGCTAAAGATGATGACTTTGCTGGTGATTAATGACTGGCTCCAAATAGGAAAAGGAGTACGTCAAGGCTGTATATTGTCACCCTGCTTATTTAACTTATATGCAGAGTACATCATGAGAAATGCTGGGCTGGAGGAAGCACGGGCTGGAATCAAGATTGCCGGGAGAAATCTCAATAACCTCAGATATGCAGATGACACCACCCTTATGGCAGAAAGTGACGAAGAACTAAAGAGCTGCTTTATGAAAGTGAAAGAGAAAAGTGAAAACATTGGCTTAAAGCTCAACATTCAGAAAACTAAGATCATGGCATCTGGTCCCATCACTTCATGGCAAATAAATGGGGAAACTGGAAACAGTGGCTGACTTTATTTTTCTGGGCCCCAAAATCACTGCAGATGGTGATTGCAGCCATGAAATTAAAAGGCACTTACTCCTTGAAAGGAAAGTTATGACCAATCTAGATAGCATATTAAAAAGCAGAGACTACTTTGTCAACAAAGGTCCATCTAGTCAAGGCTATGGTTTTTCCAGGGGTCATGTATGGATGTGAGAGTTGGACTATAAAGAAAGCTGAGCACCAAAGAATTGATGCTTTTGAACTGTGGTGTTGGAGAAGACTCTTGAGAGTCCCTTGGAATGCAAGGAGATCCAACCAGTCCATCCTAAAGGAGATCAGTCCTGGGTGTTCATTGGAAGGACTGATGTTGAAGCTGAGATTGCCATACTTTGGCCACCTGATGCGAAGAGCTGATTCATTGGAAAAGACCCTGATGCTGGGAAAGATTGAGGGCAGGAGGAGAAGGGGACAACAGAGGATGAGACGGTTGGATGACATCACCGAGTAAATGGACATGAGTTTGGGTAAACTCGGAGTTGGTGATGGACAGGGAGGCCTGGCATGCTGTGGTTCATGGGGTCGCAAAGAATCAGACATGACTGAGTTACTGAACTGAACTGAATGACTGATTGTTTGATTGAGGATACCAGGCTTTCTTTGGCATCCTTTGACTATAAGGAATTGTTGGGGTTCACAACACTAACTACTATTTTTGTTAGTTTTTGAATAAAGAGTTTAAGAAACAGATGTCAAATGGTGTGTCTAAGGTGGGACAACCTTTGAATATCACAGCTAATTCCTAATCACAAAATTCAGTAAGGTTGTGATTTGTACTATTAGGCTAGTGACTTAATAATAAAAGCTATGATATATCTTTAAAATATTTTAAAAGTATAATTGTATATAATAGTGATAATAAAATGATAAAATTGTCAAAACCATCATATTAAAATGAGACAAGGAGGCTACATATAAGAAAAAGTAAGGTCCAGTGACTACACTAAGAAACATGATCTTTTAGGAAATTTTCAACTATGAGTAATAAGTATATTGTGTTTTGTGTAACTTACACACTTTTCTTTGAACAAAATAATTAGATTGTAAGGTGCCAAAAACTCAGAATTACTCTCTTCATGGAGCATTTACCCTCCAAATGAAAATGTTATCTTTTTGAAGAAAATGCAACCAAAGTTTTAAATAAATGAGTCAAATATTATTTTGTTAATTAAATATGTCCTTCATTAACTGAGATAGAGGAAACACAGCTAGCTAACTGCTTTATCTTTGTATATCTTTAGCTTGTTATAGGCTACCTCAGCCAGTTCTCTGTATCTGGATTCCACATCCTCAGATTCAACCAAGCACAGATGTATTCACGGTTGGTTGCATCTACAGACACAGAACCCACAGATACAGAAGGGCTCGATGAACTAAGCCATTTCATATAAAGGACCCAAGTATTGGAGGATTTGGGTTGCCCGGAAGCTTGCATATTCTAAGGGATCCCTCTTAATAAATTCAAAATTGATAGCTAAGGGAATACCTCTCTGTAGTCTTTTTATTTGGCGACCAATTATTTTGTCTGATAAGTCACAAATTTCTTCTGATTTTCTTTTTTTAATTTCCATTATTCCTTTAAAGTATTCAGCCATACGTTTTAAAAGCCAATTTCCAATTCCACTTTTTCTTTCTGTATGTCTATTTTAAAGAGAAGCTTCCTTTCTAAGTGTAGGTGTTCACTCAGTATTTAAAAAAAAATAATAATTTTTCTCTAAAGTAAAATTTCACTCATTTATTACCTCTTCCATATTTCCATTACAAGTTAAAATCTCTGCTCCATGTACCCTTAATGGAAAGGTTTCTGAAACAGCATTACATGGTACATATCATACTTTTCAAGAACATTTATTTGAATTATGAACAGCTATGCTATTTAAAATCTTGTACTGGCTTTTTGCACTCAGCTGCTTTTAACAACATTTCCCTCTCAGGCACTAACAATTAAGTGAGCTATTTGATTAAATAAGCATTAACAAAATCCTTAATTCAGAAGGAAATTTCTGAAGTTTAAGATAATTTTTAATCATTGACCTTGACTTGGCTATAGGCCAAGGTTTAAATGCAGCTTATGTAGATCCAACAGTTGGTCCAGAATTCCTAATGGAATAAGTGCAGTAAGACTTTCCTTCTCCTTAGAACAAAAACTAATGGATGGATGGCTCATTTACAGAGATCTAGAGAAGGACAGAAAAAAAAAAAAAAAAAGAGAGAGAGAGAGATTTATGTGGCTGGTAGAATGAAAACAAAACAAACAAACAAAAAGAAGACTGAGGGAGGCAGATTTTAAAATGTGAAAGTTTAAATTGGTTTTAGTGTGAATTATTTTATTTGGACATACATACAGAGTAATGAAGAGAGGATATTTTGAGACCTCAGGACATAGATCACATAAAGTTGATCAGATTGTTTATTTCATTTTACTTTCTCTCCTTTCTAAAGTTGTTAAATAATATTTTTAACATGGCAAAAAAACTCCCATATTTTCATCCTATTTAATTTTTAGTAATACTTTGTCAGTAAAATTAAGATAAGTAAAGAAGCTAAGCTTTTATTGAGAGTATATTTAAGAAAACAATTTTGCCTCTATGTATAGAAGATTTCAGCTTTCTTATAGATGAAACCATGACACAAAGGATGGAAGCCAGTACACTTCTAACATGTATGCTTATAAAAGAGGTTTCCATTTCCCAGCTAAGCAGAGGCAAGAATCAATATTAGAATTAATTTCTCAACTATCATTGAGCTCAGTTAGACTAAGCAAAATGACCCAGATGTGATTTCTCAAGTGAGAGAATACTCTGGAATTTCTGTTGAGGAATCCAAGGCAAAGTTTAAGTAATTGTCTTTGTGTGAATTAACAAATACAATTAAAATATTGGGGTTTTGTGGGGTTTTGTGCTGATTTAGATATGAGACTTATCAAATCTATGCATTTATCCATTCTTATGAAGAACTTCCTCAAAAACTCAACAGAGACAAGATAATTAAATGTTAAACCAAATAAAGGAGATGAGATTTTGTACAGTTAGACAAATAAAAAAGAAGCATCAACTGTCACAAACAAAAGTATCCTAGGAATAAATAGTATAATGTAAAATTGCATATAATATAAAATGTGGTATCTTAAATGGGATATGGAAACAAAATATATATTAAGAAAGAAGTAAGAACATTTGAGTAAATTATGGAAATAATTATTAATGTATCAATATATAAAAACACCTACTTCTGCTTCATTGTCTATGCTAAACCTTTTGACTGCATGGATCAAAACAAACTGTGGAATATTCTTAAAGAGATGGGAATACCAGACCACTTTACCTGTCTCCTGAGAAACCCTGTATTCAGATCAAGAAGCAACAGTTAGAATCAGGCATGGTACAATGAACTGGTTCAAAATTGGGAAAGGAGTAAACATCAAGGATGTATATTATTACCATGATTATTTAACTTACATTCAGAGTACATCATGGGATATGCTGGGCTGGATGACTCCAAAGCTGGACTCAAGATTGCCAGGAGAAATATCAACAACCTCAGATATGCAGATGATACCATCCTAAGGACAGAAAGCTAAGAGGAACTAAAGAGTCTCTTGATGAGGGCAAAAGAGGAGGATGAAAAAGCTGGCCTAAAACCCAGCACTCAAAAAACAAAGATTATGGAATCCAGTCCCATCACTTCATGGCAAATAGGAGAAAAAGTGGAAGCAGTGACAGATTTTATTTTCTTGGGCTCCAAAATCACTGCACATGGTGACTGAAACTTTGAAATTAAAAGATGTTTGTTCCTTGGAAGGAAAGCTATGACAAACCTAGACAAAGTACTGAAAAGACATCACTTTGCAGACAGAGGTCTGTAAAGTCAAAGCTATGGATTTTCCAGTAGTCATGTATGGATGTGAGAGTTGGACTATAATGAAGGCTGAGCTCCAGAGAATTGATGCTTTAGTACTTTGGGTGGGAGAAGACTCTTGAGAGTCCCTTGGACTGCAAGGAGATCAAACCAGTCAATCCTAAAGGAAATCAACCCTGAATATTTATTGAAGGACTGGTGCTGAAGCTGAAGCTCCAATATTCTGACCACCTAATGTGAAGATCCGACACATTGGAAAAGATTTTAATTCTGGGAGAGATTGAGGGCAGGAGGAGAAGGGGGTGACAGAAGATGAGATGGTTGGATAGCATTGCCAACTAAATGGACATGAGTTTGAACAAACTCTGAGATGGTGAAGGACAATGAAACCTGGAGTGCTGTATAGGGTCACAATGAGTCAGACATGACTTAGCAACTAAACAATGACAATATATGCATTAATTGTAATAAATATGCCATACTAATTGACGTTGCTAATAAGGAAACTCAATGTGGAGTATATGAGAATTCTTTGTACTAACTTTACTTTTTTTTCCTTTTTTTTTTGTGTGTGTGAATCTAAAACTCTCATTAAAGTATAAGAAAAGCAAGGATAAAGAAGTCAATGAAAGAATAAACAGATTAATACCAAGACTATTTACAGATAGTGCTCTCTAATCTAGGGATCTAATTACATTATAGAAGGACTTATTTGGTTGTAAATTATAGGATAACAGTATAAATTAAGAAACAAAATCTTATTGAAACAAATCAAAGTTCATGTTGTTGAAAAGACTCATTGGTACCAAATCTGAAGGACTATTGGGACATGAAAGAACTTCTGGGCACCTTTTTTTTCTTCAGAAGAAAATTGCAAAAAGATGGTCTTCAAAACAAAACAAAATATTAGTGAAGCCTTATATTTTTGATGCTCTAATATCTGAAACAAGCAAAATGTGTTGTTTGATTATAAAGGGAAAAAGCTGTGCTTATAAGTTCCAGTCTTTGAGCACATCAAAAATGCTTATCTTCTATAGGGCTTGGAGAAGCATGAATGAAGTTCAGGGATTGGCAGACTTTCAGAAATGGAAGTGTTTAGGAATGGTTGACCTTTATCTGTAGAAGTATATTTAATGGATTGTTGGTGTTGCTTATTGGCTGACTTACAGAAGTGCTCATTGATGTGAATTGTCATTGATTTATAAAATGAATATAAACTAGTTTCAGTGGTTATATTTTATCTTGGCAAGGGAAAATAATTATTTTCTAAGAACAGTAGGAACATTTATTATCACATCAAATAGAATATAGATAGTTCATTGTTCACATTTTTATTTGATAACCAATGTGCTAGCTTCTATAATGATATCTGATGTGTTTTAAATCCAGTATGTTATCTGTTAGTGCCAAAGCTCTTTCAATATATATCTCCTGATTCAATCAGGAGGTGTAGAAAAAAAAACTGTATAATACTTAATAGCATTTTCTTCTAATTTTTATTGTGCTTTCTCCTATTTCAAAGGAAGGTAGAAATCTACTGAGTGTCTCAGATAATCATGACCCAAATGGAAATAAAGTTGCATGTATTTCCATTCTGCTATAACCATAGGTTCCAACAAGGTGATCAATAGAGTTTACAAGCAAACTTCTGCCTTTGAAAAATGTTTCTTATTATATTTAAAGGCACTATGAAGTGATAATAACATTAAACAATTATAACACCCATTTTTAAATTTGTAATATTTTTCACATTTTGTGGAAACCATACAACACAATTAATAGTAGTCCTATGAGATAAATACAAAATGGAATAATATGACTAGCAAGTCTTTTCTGTAAAAGAAGAAATACTAAATGGGAAATGGGTGTCTCATTTTAGGAGTTTTAAGTAAAATTTTGAGACAAATCACTTTAAGTTAAATATTCTTTAATTTATACCATATTGTAAATCCCTTTCTCAATGTTTATAATGATATAAAAAGTAAAGACTATTTAAACCCAGGTCATTAAGCCAGTAATTAATGCAGTTACTAATGTGAATGATAGATTATGAATAAGATTAAATTTTAAGAAATTCTGCATTAGGCAATGGGTAGGAAATTTATTTTTTCAGGTCAATATTCTCATAGAGACTAATCCAGAAAGTTGGACATAACACAGATACATTGTTTGTTAGGATTTAGAGAGGTCGAAAGAAAAAAGAGCCAGTATCTGGAAAGAGAAAGGAGTCAAAAAAAAAAAAAAAAAAAAAATGGCCTTTTCCTCTCAAGGCAATTGCAGATCCCAGCAGAAAAATTATTAACTAAGAGGATGCGTAAGTGATTAGAGCTTTCATCTGTGGCACTAATTTGGAGGGCTTAGGTAAATAACCAGGCTTTTAGAAGTGACCTTAGGAGCCATACTCTATGAGTAGTAGGGATTTGGAAATAGACCACCCACCACAATAACTGAATCCAGAGTCAAACCATCTTAATACCTGAGTCCATTAAGAATATCTGTCTTAATTCTAGCTGCCTCCTGAAATTAAAAACACTTGTGAAAATTAGGATCATCTAGAATTTTACATTATTTTGAATTTTTCTTTCCTGTGGTCTGGAATTCTATTTTTTATGAGAAAATAATCTATTGGAAAATAAGAATTTTAAAAAGGGAAAAAGCGAAATAGAACAAATTCATAATAATTCTAAATATTGGTGTTGCCAATCATGAAGTTAATTACAATTAATATGATAAGAAATTAACCTACACAATAGAGATTATAACAAACAATTAAAAGTATATAATAGAAATAAGTAAATTGTATAACTGAAAATAGTGGTGGTGGTTTAGTTAGTTGATAAGTTGTGTCTGAACTCTTGTGACACCATGGACTGTAGCCTACCAGGCTCCTTTTCCCTGGAATTTCCCAAGCAAGATTCTGGACTGGGTTGCCATTTCTGTCTCCAGGGGACCTCCTTACTCTGGCATCAAACCTGTGTCTTCTCTCCTGAATTTCAGTTAAATGCTTTTTGAGCCATTAGGGAAGCCCATAAATGAAAATTCAAAAGATTACATTAACAACCAAGTGAATGGCTTTAATGAAATACGGTGAACAATTGAACTAATTGGTGAAGTGGCATATTTCAAATTCATAATTTTAAAAAGAATTATCAGTAAAGCCTGAAGTCAGGCAGGTTGATTCCTCCATTAAAAGCTTCTGCACAACAAAGGAGAGTATTAACAAGGTAAAAAGACAGCCTTCAGAATGGGAAAAAATAATAGCAAATGAAGCAACTGACAAACAACTAATCTCAAAAATATACAAGCAACTCCTGCAGCTCAATTCCAGAAAAATAAATGACCCAATCAAAAAATGGGCCAAAGAACTAAATAGACATTTCTCCAAAGAAGACATACAGATGGCTAACAAATATATGAAAAGATGCTCAACATCACTCATTATCAGAGAAATGCAAATCAAAACCACTATGAGGTACTATTTCACACCAGTCAGAATGGCTGCGATCCAAAAGTCTACAAGCAATAAATGCTGAAGAGGGTGTGGAGAAAAGGGAACCCTCTTACACTGTTGGTGGGAATGCGAACTAGTACAGCCACTATGGAGAACAGTGTGGAGATTCCTTAAAAAACTGGAAATACAACTACCTAATGACTAGCAATCCCACTGATGGGCATATACACCGAGGAAACCAGAATGAAAAGAGGCACGTGTACCCCAATGTTCATCACAGCACTGTTTATAATAGCCAGGACATGGAAGCAACCTAGATGTCCATCAGTGGACGAATGGATAAGAAAGCTGTGGTACAATGGAGTATTCAGTTCAGTTCAGTTCAGTCGCTCAGTCATGTCCGACTCTGCGACCCCATGAATCGCAGCACGCCAGGCGTCCCTGTCCATCACCAACGCCTGGAGTTCATTTAGACTCACGTCCATCGAGTCAGTAATGCTATCCAGCCATCTCATCCTCTGTCGTCCCCTTCTCCTCCTGCCCCCAATCCATCCCAGCATCAGAGTCTTTTCCAATGAGTCAACTCTTCACATGAGGTGGCCAAAGTACTGTAGTTTCAGCTTTAGCATCATTCCTTCCAAAGAAATCCCAGAGCTGATCTCCTTCAGAATGGACTGGTTGGATCTCATTGCAGTCCAAGGGACTCTCAAGAGTCTTCTCCAACACCACAGTTCAAAAGCATCAATTCTTCGGCACTCAGCCTTCTTCACAGTCCAATTCTCACATCCATACATGACCACTGGAAAAACCATAGCCTTGACTAGATGGACCTTTATTGGCAAAGTAATGTCTCTACTTTTGAATATGCTATCTAGGTTGGACATAACTTTCCTTCCAAGGAGTAAGCGTGTTTTAATTTCATGGCTGCAGTCACCATCTGCAGTGATTTTGGAGCCCAGAAAAATAAAGTCTGACACTGTTTCCACTGTTTCCCCATCTATTTCCCATGAAGTGATGGGACCGGGTGCCATGATCTTAGTTTTCTGAATGTTGAGCTTTAAGCCAAATTTTTCACTCCCCACTTTCACTTTCATCAAGAGGCTTTTTAGTTCCTCTTCACTTTCTGCCATAAGGGTGGTGTCATCTGCATATCTGAGGTTATTGGTATTTCTCCTGGCAATCTTGATTCCAGCTTGTGTTTCTTCCAGTCCAACCTTTCTTTACTCAGCCATTAAAAAGAATACATTTGAATCAGTTTTAATGAGGTGGATGAAACTGGAGCCTATTATACAGAGTGAAGTAAGCCAGAAAGAAAAACACCAATACAGTACACTAAGGCATATATAGGAGAAGGCAATGGCACCCCACTCCACTACTCTTGCCTGGAAAATCCCATGGACGGAGGAGCCTGGTAGGCTGCAGTTCATGGGGTCGCTAAGAGTCGAACACAACTGAGTGACTTACCTTTCCCTTTTTACTTTAATGCATTGGAGAAGGAAATGGCAACCCACTCCAGTGTTCTTGCCTGGAAAATCCTAGGGATGGGGGAGCCTGGTGGGCTGCTGTCTGTGGAGTCACATAGAGTCAGACACAACTGAAGTGACTTAGCAGCAGCAATGCATATATATGGAATTTAGAAAGATGCTAACAATAACCCTGTATGCGAGACAAGAAAAGAGACACAGATGTATAGAACAGTCTTTTGGACTCTGTGGGAGAGGGAGAGGGTGGGATGATTTGGGAGGATGGCTTTGAAACATGTATAATATCATATTTGAAATGAATCGCCAATCCAGGTTCAATGCAGGATACAGGATGCTTGGGGCTGGTGTACTAGGATGACCCAGAGGGATGGTATGGGGAGGGAAGTAGGAGGGGTGTTCTGGATGGGGAACAAGTGTAAGCCCGTGGAGGATTCATGTTGATGTGTGGCAAAACCAATACAATGTTGTAAATTAATTAGCCTCCAATTAAAATAAATTTAAATCTAAAAAAAAATTTTAAGTATCAGAACCAAAATAAATAAATAAATACAAATAAAAATAATTATCAGGATAACAAGCCCAAAAGTGGCAAATGATGGAAAATATAGAAAATAATAAGAAATCAAGCAAAACATTGTGAAATAGCTAATACATGTGTGATTTAAATGTCAGAGGATGATAGAAATAATAAGGCAGAAAATACATCTGAAGAGACAGTGGCTGATAATATTCCAGGAGAAACCACAATAAGTTATAGTTTAAAAAACCACTAAGGAATCCAAGAAAGAAAAAAAAAAAATGAAGAAAAGCATGACTAAGCACTAAGTAGGAAAAACTGTGGTAAAGACTAAAATACATTCTAGGTAGTAGTCAAAAGTAAAAAAGAAAAAATTACTTATTTCTAATAACTACTTTCCCAAATGAAAATGGCAGCCTACTTTGCAATAGAATAAAATGAAATACAGAAGATAAGGAAATCATATCTTCAAATATATTTCTATAACTAACATCAAATTTCATACTGTGTAAAATATACTTTAAAGTTAAGTAATGATTAAGTAAAGAAGCCAACAATAAAAACATCATCATCAATGTAAGCCCCACAACCCTTAAGATAATAAGCAACAACCAATATAATCTAGGAAATAATAAAGTAATTATTTGATTAAAATGAAAATGATCAGCAGTGAAGCCTCAAGATGAGGGGGGAAATGAAGAGCAATAATAACAATAAATACGTAGGGAACTCTAAGTGAATATTTATGGAAAAATCAATTTTTATAATCCATGATACATTTAATGTAATAAAACAATGCTGAATTGAATTCCCACTGCAATTTTAACAATAAGCATAAAACAACATATATACAAAATATATAGAAAAAATAATAATTTTATAAACATTCCAAAATAAACAAATGGAGAGAGGAAGATAAGGAACATATAATCATGAAACAAAGAGAATACAAAGTATAAAAGCATAGAATTATATAAATTACCTTAATAATCTGTATGATTTTCCACTACCATAGTTCCCTGGAGTTCAAACCCATCAATATTGTTCAAGGGTCAACTGTAATAAAAGCATTGGTAATTGAATCCTCAATTATAAAGGTGAATTTAAATATAGCCATGCCAAAGAAGGAGAAATAAATCAGGAAAGATATATGATATCATATAGCACTGAGAGTATATAAGAAACAAAAACATTTTTTTTTTAGAGAACTGTACTCAGAAACTGAGAATATTATGCATTACTTTGAAGTGCATATGAAACAGTGAAATTCATTTTTTCTTACTTTATGAAGAGATCATGCCTAAAATAGACTGCAGTCTTTAAAATGAACTGTTATCTGAGTTTTAAACAATTGCTTATGCCAATGAAACTACCAAATTAACCAAGACATAGAGAATTTCCATCATCTGCAAAGATGCTTTTTTAAGGCACATTCTCCTGTCTAAGGAGAAGGCAATGGCACCCCACTCCAGTACTTAGCCTGGAAAATCCCATGGATGGAGGAGCCTGGTAGGCTGCAGTCCATGGGGTCGCTAAGAGTCAGACACGACTGAGCGACTTCCCTTTCAGTTTGCACTTTCATGCATTGGAGAAGGAAATGGCAACCCACTCCAGTGTTCTCGCCTGGAGAATCCCAGGGACGGGGGAGCCTGGTGGCTGCCGTCTGTGGGATCACACAGAGTCGAACACGACTGAAGTGACTTAGCAGCAACAGCAGCTTAGCAGCTCCTGTCTAAATGGATTCCAGGTGATCACCAATTTACTTCCTTGATTCTACATATCAGTTTACTTTTTATACAATTACTAGAGTACAGAAAAAGAAAAAAAAAAAAAAGTCCTTCTCTATCCTTGTCTACATAGCATAGCAATGATCCCCAATCACGGAAACACCTATTGGGACATGAGTCCAGGATAGGAACCAGGATGTTCATGTCAGCAAGCATGACAAAATGATAAATGCATTCTTAAATATTTGTCACAAATGTACATATATATGTATATATACACACATGAATCCTAAAGATGATGCTGTTAAAGTGCTGCACTCAATATGTCTGCAAGTTTGGAAAACTCCTCAGTGGCCACAGGACTAGAAAGGTCAGTTTTCATTCTAATCCCAAAGAAAGATAATGCTAAAGAATGTTCAAACTACCATACAGTTGCACTCATTTCACATGCTAGCACGGTAATGCTCAAAATCCTTCAAGCTAGGCTTCAGCAGCATGTGAACCAAGAATTTCCAGATGTACAAACTGGATTTAGAAAAGGCAGAGGAACCAGAGATCAAATTGCCAACATCCATTGGATCATAGAAAAAGCAAAGGAATTCCAGAAAAACAGCTCCTTCATTGACTACTCGAAAGCCTCTGTGTGGATCACAACAAACTGTGGAAAATCCTTAAAGAGATGGGAATACCAGACCACCGTACCTGCCTCCTGAGAAACATGCATGCAGGCCGAGAAGCAACAGTTAGAACCTGACATGGAACAACAGACTGGTTCAAAATTGGGAAAGGAGTATACACCAAGGCTTACCAGGGTCCAGCCCCAGTTGGATCCAGGGATTCCCTTGGGAGGACGGTGTTGGCGATTAAAGGATAGCAAAGCAGAGATTAGAGGCTCATTATAACTGGTTTACGCAGAAAATCAATAAAACCTGTGGCATTAGGTTTGCTCTGACCACGGAGGCCGCAGGTGCCCTCTCGAATCGCTGAAGGTGCCCCACCTTAGGCACCTTCTCGAGTGGGTCTTAGAAGCCCAGGCAAGTAAGTGGTCCCAGAGGACCCCCGCACTCCAATTAAATGTCCTGAAGGAAGAACAGAAAAGAAAAGGAGAGAAAAAGAAACAAGAAAAAACGACACGGGGAGACCAAGCTTTGAGCAAGGCCCATAGCTTTATTTTCAAAGGGAGCTTATATTCCTACCTTAAGTTGTGCATAGAGGATAATAGGGGGTGTGAAATCATGCAAAGTCAGCAGTCTTCGATCCTTATCCAGACCAGGCTTTCTTTTCTCCAAACTTATCGTATACAAATGGTTTAGGTGATTTACATCATCTTCTGGCCAGAAGGCCTGTTAACATTTTGTGACTCTGATAAAGGTTTGTCAACCATAAGACTTATTTTCTCTAAGAGTAATTATTTTAAAGTTTGGTGCCATCCTCGAAAGGTGTTAGATAAAGTTGCATTCCTATGGGGCAAAGGTGCAGTGGGCTTACAACAAAGGAAAGAATTTATTACCTTAAGGGTCTAAAGTTGTTAACACCATGGCCACTACTTATTTTTTCTATATACCAACTATATTAATTAATACACTTCCAAGGATACAATACAGGGGATGTGGAAACTTGGCAGCAAGCGTTGGCTCAACAATGAAATCTTCTACTAGTCCTATTCTAACAATTTCTAACTCCCCAGAGGCTCTATACTATTTGAATATCTTAAGCTTCCTGTGCCTCTCACGGCTGGGAGACTGTAAACAATCGTATGCATAGCTGTAGGAGACCGGCTAAACCTGTCAGGCAAGTTAGAGAGCCATCTGAGGGGTTTGGATTTAAACACTCCTATTATGCCCAGGAGACTTATTAACTAGAGCTTTAAATTGATTTCCTTCAGAGAAAGGTGGTCGGGGATAGCCCTTCGTTAATGTCAGAGGAGTTGGTGAAAGTCATAAAATAGTAAAACAGACAGATTCTGGTTTTGGGGTAGACGCTCAGGCAGATCCAGGGGAGCCCCGTGAGCCCTGACTCGCCTTTGCATATCAGGCCTCTCCGCATGACCTTTGTCATAGGTGGGAACTCCCATGCTGGCTCCCCACAAAGACTATATATTGTCACCCTGCTTATTTAAATTTTATGCAGAGTATATCATGTATATCATGTGAAATGAGAGCTGGATGAATCACAGGCTGGAATCAAGATTGCCAGGAGAAATAGCAACAACCTCAGATATGCATATAATACCACTCTAATAGCAGAAAGTGAAGAACTAAAGAACTTCTGATGAGGGTGAAAGAGCAGAGTGAAAAAGGTGGTTTAAAAGTCAACATTCAAAAAATTAAGATCACGACATCCAATCCCATCACTTCGTGGCAGATAGATGGGGAAAAATTGGAAAACAGTGACAAATTTTATTTTCTTCGGTTCCAAAATCACTGCAGATGGTGACTGCAGCCACGATATTAAGACATTTGCTCCTTGGACGAAAAGCTATGACAAATCTAGTTCTGTTCAGTTCAGTCAATCAGTCATGTCCGACTCTTTACGACCCCATGAAGCAGCACACCAGGCCTCCCTGTCCATCACCAACTCCCGGATTCTACCCAAACCCATCTCCACTGAGTCAGTGATGCCATGTAGCCATCTCATCCTCTGTCATCCCCTTCTCCTCCTGCCCTCAATCTTTCCCAGCATCAGGGTCTTTTCAAATGAGTCGGCTCTTCACATCAGGTGGTCAAAGTATTGGAGTTTCAGCTTCAACATCAGTCCTTCCAATGAACACCCAGGACTGATCTCCTTTAGGATGTACTGGTTGAATCTCCTTGCAGTCCATGGACTCTCAATAGTCTTCTCCAACACCACAGTTCAAAAGCATCAATTCTTCAGCGCTCAGCTTTCTTCACAGTCCAACTGTCACATCCATACATGACCACAGGAAAAACCATAGCCTTGACTAGATGGACCTTTGTTGACAAAGTGATGTCTCTGCTTTTTAACATGCTGTCTAGGTTGGTCATAACTTTCCTTCCAAGGAGTAAGCGTCTTTTAATTTATGGCTGCAATCACCATCTGCAGTGATTTTGGAGCCCAGAAAAATAAAGTCAGCCCCTGTTTCTACTGTTTCCTCATCTATTTGCAATGAAGTGATGGGACCAGATGCCATGATCTTAGTTTTCTGAATGTTGAGCTTTAAGAAAACTTTTTCACTCTCCTCTTTGACTATCATCAAGAGGCCATTTAGTTCTTCTTCACTTTCTGCCATAAGGGTTGTGTTATCTGTGTATCTGAGGTTATTGATATTTCTCCTGGCAATCTTGATTCCAGCTTGTGCTTCATCCAGCCCAGGGTTTCTCGTGGTGTACTCTTCATATAACTTAAATAAGCAGGATGACAATATACAGCCTTGACATATTCCTTTTCCTATTTGGAACCAGTCTGTTGTTCCATGTCCAGTTCTATCTGTTGCTTCCTGACCTGCATACAGGTTTCTCAAGAGGCAGGTCAGGTGGTCTGATATTCCCATCTCTTTCAGAATTTTCCACAGTTTCTTGTGATCCACACAGTCAAAGGCTTTGGCATAGTCAATAAAGCAGAAACAGATGTTTTTCTGGAACTCTCTTGCTTTTTCCATGGTCTAGCGAATGTTGGAAATTTGATCTCTGGTTCCTCTGCCTTTTCTAAACCTAGCTTGAACATCTGGAAGTTCACAGTTCATGTATTGCTGAAGCCTGGCTTGGAGAATTTTGAGCATTCCTTTACTAGCGTGTGAGATGAGTGTGATTGTGCGGTAGTTTGAGCATTCTTTGGCATTGCCTTTCTTTGGGATTGGAATGAAAACTGACCTTTTCCAGTCCTGTGGCCACTGCTGAGTTTTCCAAATTTGCAGGCATATTGAATGCAGCACTTTCACAGCAACATCTTCCAGGATTTGAAACAGCTCAACTGGAATTCCATCACCTCCACTAGTTTTGTTCATAGTGATGCTTCCTAAGGCCCACTTGACTTCACATTCCAGGATGTCTGGCTCTCAGTGAATGATCACACCATCGTGATTATCTGGGTCATGAAGATCTTTTTTGTACAGTTCTTCTGTGTATTCTTGCCACCTCTTTTTAGTATCTTCTCCTTGTTAGGTCCATACCATTTCTGTTCTTTATTGAGCCCATCTTTGCATGAAATATTCCCTTGGTATCTCTAATTTTCTTGAAGAGATCTTTAGTCTTTCCCATTCTTTGTTTTCCTCTTTTTCTTTGCTTTGGTCGCTGATGCAGGCTTTCTTATCTCTCCTTGCTATTCTGTGGTACTCTACATTCCAATGGGTATATCTTTCCTTTTCTCCTTTGCTTTTCGCTTCTCATCTTTTCACAGCTATTTGTAAGGCCACTTTAAACAGCCATTTTGCTTCTTTTGCATCCCTTTTTCTTGGGGATGGTCTTGATCCCTGTCTCCTGTACAATGTCATGAACCTCAATCCATAGTTCATCACTCTGTCTATCAGATCTAGTCCCTTAAATCTATTTCTCACTTCCATTGTATAGTGATAAGGGATTTGATTTAGGTCATATCTGAATGGTCTAGTGGTTTTCCCCACTTTCTTAAATTTCAGTCTGAATTTCTCAATAAGCAGTTCATGATCTGAGCCACAGTCAGCTCCTGGTCTTGTTTTTGCTGACTGTATAGAGCTTTTCCAATCTTTGCCAAGAGTATAATCAATCTGATTTTGGTGTTGACCATCTGGTGATGTCCCTGTGTAGAGTCTTCTCTTGTGTAGTTGGAAGAGGGTGTTTGCTATAACTAGTGCGTTCTCTTGGCAGAACTGTATTAGCCTCTGCCCTGCTTCATTCTGTACTCCAAGATCAAATTTGCCTGTTACTCCAGGTGTTTCTTGACTTGCTACTTTTGCATTCCAGTCTCCTATAATGAAAAGGACATCTTTTTTGGGTGTTAGTTCTAGCAGGTCTTGTAGGTCTTCATAGAGCTTCAACTTCAGCTTCTTCAGTGTTACTGGTCGGGGCATAGACTTGGATTACCATGATATTGAATGGTTTGCCTTGGAAACAAACAGATTATTCTGTCATTTTTGAGATTGCATCCAAGTACTGCATTTTGA
Source organism: Bos indicus (assembly GCF_029378745.1). Classification (NCBI taxonomy): domain Eukaryota; kingdom Metazoa; phylum Chordata; class Mammalia; order Artiodactyla; family Bovidae; genus Bos; species Bos indicus. The sequence continues at coordinate 60,701,859 of NC_091771.1, forward strand.
CTTTGACTATGATGGCTACTCCATTTCTTCTAAAGGATTCCTGCCCACAGTAGTAGATATAATGCTCATCTGAGTTAAATTCACCCATTCTAGTCCATCTTAGTTCGTTGATTCCTAGAATGTTGATATTCACTCTTGCCATCTCCTATTTGACCACTTCCAATTTTCCTTGATTCATGGACGTAACAATCCAGGTTCCTATGCAATAATGCTCTTTACAGCATTGAACCTTGCCTGACAAAAATAGACAGCATATTAAAAAGCAGAAATATCATTTTGCCTACAAAGATCTGTATTGTCAAAGCTATGGTTTTTCCTGTAGTCATGTACAGATCTGAAAGAAGGCTGAAGGCCAAAGAATTAGTGCTTTTAATTGTGGTGCTATAAAAAGCTCTTGATATTCCCTTGGACAGAAAGGAGATCAAATCAGTTAATCCTAAAGGAAATCAACCCTGAATATTCATTGGAGGGGCTGATGCTAAACCTGAAGCTCCAATATTTTGCAAAAAGTTGACTCATTGAAAAACACTCTGATGCTGGGAAAGATTGAAGGCAAAAGAAAAAGAGGGCAGCAGAGTATGAGATGGTTAGATAGCATCAAGTGACTTAATGAACATGAACTTGGGCACACTCTCAGAGATAGTGAAGGACAGGGAAGCCTGGCATGTTGCAGTCCATGGGGTTGCTAAGTTGGACAGAACTTAGTTACTGAACAACAACATGTTTCCTTGTGAGCCTTTAAACGTCAGATACACAACAGTATTTTTAGGGACATAATGATGTACCTCCAAGATCCTTTGTCCTTAAGCATCATTCATTTGTAGAGTTCCATCAGAAGTTTATGATGGTAACCTAAGAGATATTTAGGAAAGATATTTAGATACTGAAACAGTGAAAAGGAAATGTTCTAAAACAAATGAAGATAATTTGAATTTCTCATATAGGTCAACAATTTTTTTTTCTGTAAAGAAAAGTATATATTTTAGCCTTCACAGATCATACAGTCTCTATTTCAGCTACTCAGATTTGTTTTTGTAATTCACAAGGAGCCATAGACAACACATATAAGATCAGCAAAACCTTATATACTAAAAATGGCAGCTGGCTGGAATTTTCAGGGCCATTTAAAATCATTCAAGTATATAAAATTAACTAAAATAAGATTAGAGTGGCTAGAAATTATAAAGTTATGCAAAAAATCTAAAGTCACTATGACTGGTCTCTTGTTTGGAGTGTGACCTAGTGCTTGTCTTCTCTTTTTGTTTCAATTACAGGCTGTCCCCATTTTGCTATTCTCAATAAGGTGAAATACATATGTTTTTAACTAGGAGTCCATCACTCTTTGGAGTAGGAAATAGCAACCCACTGCATTATTCTTGCCTGGATAGTCGCATGGAGGGAGAGAGGAGCCTGATGGGCTACAGCCGATGGGGTTGCAAAGAGTTGGACACGAGTAAAGTGACTTAGCATGCATGCGCCATCACTCTCAAACCTATTTCTCAATTAAAATTTAGTCACGCCTTACATTTTCCACACCTCAAAGCTAATAACAATAAGAATGCATTCAAAATTTGCTCATTTTTCTCTATATCCATAAATAATCCCCACAACAACCAGAAACTAGTTTTATTTTGATAAGTGCATTGCAAGGATTGCATGTAAAATAAAAATGCCCATGCATAGTTTTTATATCAGCCTCCCTCACCTAGAACACTACAGTGAAAAAGCATTATATATTTGCTTTTGAGAAATAAAGTATACCTCGCAGGCTCAAGATTTTATTGCAGAATGTATGCTTCTGCTTCTCAAAGTTTAGTATACATATGAATCACCAAAAAGACTTTGTTAAAAATGCAGATTATACTTCAGTAGATCTGAAATTAGGCTGAGAGCCTGCATTTCTAAATGCTCCCAAGTAGTATTCATGCCACTGGTGTATACACCAAGATATATAGTAATGGTGTATATAGCATACTTTATAGTATGTGCTACATGCATACTATATATATAGTATGTAGTACGTGTGTGTGTGTGTGTGTGTTACTTTGCTTTAGTCGTGTCCAACTGTTTGTGACCCTGTGGACTATACCCTGCCAGGCTCCACTGTCCATGTGATTCTCCAGGCAAGAACACTGGAGTAGGTTGCTATTCCTTCCTCCAGAGAATCTTCTCAACACAGGGATTGAACCTATCTCTGATGTCTCCTGTATTGGCAGGTGGCTTCTTTACCATTAGTGCCACCTTTGTATAATATATGCTATGGTATACAGTATATTACACTGTAAAACTTGAGTTTACAGTATATATAATAGTATGTAAAATATATTATCAATTCAGTTCAGTTCAGTTCACTCAGTCGTGTCTGACTCTTTGTGACCCCATGGACTGCAGCATGCCAGGCTTCCCTGTCCATCACCAACTCCCAGAGTTTACTCAAACTCACGTCCATCGAGTCGGTGATGCCATCCAACTATCTCATCTTTTGTCATCCTCTTCTCCTCCTGCTTTCAGTCTTTCCCAGCATCAGGGTCTTTTCCAAGGAGTCAGTTATTTGCATCAGGTGGCCAAAGTATTGTATAATTTGTATACAATAAAAAATGTATTATATACTTTGTATACAAATATTTGTATATAAAGTATTGTATACAAGTTATAGTATATTATAGCTTATTTTAATATACAAATAGTATTCTTGACTAATGTATGATGATTATATAATTCTGCCTGTTAACCAAATAGATGATACAGAATTGATTTCTAATTCAGTATGTTTCTTTATGTATACTAGCACTGGGTTACATGTTTCCCAGCCCTAGTAATCTAAGGATGTGCTATAACATAGGTTGGACAAAAGGCATTTAAATATTTTAGAATATAGAGAAGTGTGTTTATCCTCTTGTCACTGTGAGTTTATTCAAGAACATATCAGAATTTATTACATGTTGATGTGACCTATCCTGTATTTCATTATAAAATTTGTAAGGGTTAATTCTCATATTGATTATTAGAATTTTGATCATATGGTCAGAGCAAGAGTTCATTTTGTGGTTCTATTTTTAAAGAAGAATGAATTATTTTAAGAAATGTTCTGTGTAACACACTTTTAAAATCATATGCAAAAAAAAATAAAAAATAAATAAATAAAATAAAATCATATCCAATTAAAAGGCTAATCTGTAAATTATATTTCAAGGCTACAAGCCAGATACTACAATAATCTGCCTACAGAAGGAAGGTTTCCCTGGAGTAAATCTTGCTGGAGGGTTATTTTCACATTATATGCTGTTTGTTTTAGTCTATTGTATTTAGAGGAAAGAATTCCGTTTTCTTCAACCTGATTAAATATATGCTAAGTATATTAAACTTAGTAATACTTTCATTATTGTGACACATGAACTCAATATCACTAGTGATATTCTTTCATTATCACAAAATTAGTATTTAGTCAGGATATAATAGAGATGATATTTTATCTGTGTTGTGAAGTCTACAAAGTTCCTTTTTGCACCTTAAAATTAACTTTTCTTTCCCCAATCTCAGTGAGTTATTTTTAATGTATTATATGTGCTGACTTTGAAAGGTTTTGCCTTAGGTCATGTTAATGGTTTTATTAAACATTCAATTTACAATTTACATTGGTTTTTCTAGTTTCAAATTTGGATTTCAATGTGAATGTGTAAAAAGTCCAGTGATCTAGATATGATTGATAACCAAGAAATTTTCCATAGTATGCATTTGTCAAGACAAAATTTCTATTAATAATTCCTAAACATTTTTCAAGATCATCACACTGACTGTGTTATTACATTTGCTTATTTGCAGCTTTATTGCTATATTTTACAAAACAATCCACAGTCTATATCTGGGTAAAGAAATAAAAATATAATAGATGTTATGTTGTTTAAAAGTCTTTTCCCCCTTTGATTACTCACCTGGAGTTTGGAAATCCTCCTGCTTACCCCTAGAGTTTCTGCTTAAAAGTCTATTACTTCCCAAAGCCAGGTAACTGCAGGTGTTTCCTATGCAGGTGTTTGACTGTAAAAATCACTGCCAGTCAAGGCAAATCACAGCATTCTTTCTAGCAGCAAAAAATAACCCACAGAATTTATTTCAGGCAAATATAAGCTATAGGATACCCACAATAAAAAAATGCAAATTCAATATTGAGTTTTTAAAGTGGAAACCAGGAATGCCAGGAGATTTTCTTGTGTATACAAACAAAAGATGCTGGTTTGGAAAAGTTAAGCAAAAGGTAATATTTTGTAAAGTGATAGTATGTGAATCCCCCCAAAAAATGGCTTTATAAAGATATATGGCAAAACCAATACAATATTGTAAAGTTAAAAAATGAAATAAAAAGATGAATAAAGAATAAAATATTGTGGGATAATTTTAAGCAATGTATCTCCAAAACAATGTGTAGTGCAGTCATATACATATACCACTACTGTAAAACTGAAATTCTGGTGTATATTCCTTTCTTTCTCATCTAGTTAATTTTTTGTAAATACAAAAACCAGTATCAGTGCCATATATACACTTCACTTGTTACACTTAACAGATATTCATTATTAGATTGTTTAATGGAGAGAAAGTGTGTCATGAGGACTGACAAAGTGGAAGGAAAGATTGATAGACTGTGTAACAGTTATGAAATAATTCAGAAAGTATTAATATCTATACATTGTGTTGAGTATCTGGATTTAATATGCACAAGTTTCTAACTAGAGTTTGGAAGATCTGTATGAGTAATATCACAAAAATAGCCCTTTCCCAACTGCTGCCCACAAAGAAGGTCATGGCAGCTACCATGGCATTGCATGACTAGATTCCAATCACCCTGGAAATGTTTCTGAGTAATAACATGATATATAGTGGAATTATTATTATTATTATTATTATTATTATATATATATTATGTATTATAAAATTATAATTATATATTATATTTAAATATAAAAATATATTGATTATATAAATATTATTATTATATTATAATAATATAAATTATTATTGTTATATAAAAGGAAAGGACTTTGCTAGACATCTGTTGAATTTTCATTTGAAAAAGCCAATATTCCTATGCATACCCTTCCACTTCTATCAGCTTTCTTGACCTGGGCTTCCCTAGTAGCTCAGTGGTAAAGAATTTGCCTACAGTGCAGGAGTTGGAGGAGATGTGGGTAAGATCCCTGGGTCAAGAAGATCCTCTGGAGAAGGGCATGGCAACCCACTCCAGTACTAAAACAACTGAGCATCATGCATACATGTCATGGCAACAAATAAATCCATATTAAGGATGCGATGAGAAGTCTTTTGGCTTGCATTTCAACTTCTTCAACTTAGCAAGTGAACAATAACTAAATTGTACCATATGCATTATATATTAAGGACAGTAATACCATAAATGTGATATCTATTTTTTATCTCCTTTGTTTGTATGTTTATCATATTGTTTCACATAATATTTTGAAACTGTGTTGTTTGTTTGTCCATTGAATGATCTCCTTAAGAGAAAGGCAGTCCATAAATTTTGTTCTTTGAGAGTCCAGAGGATAATTGAATCACTAGTAGAAACTCAATAAATATTTTTAATCTGATCTCTAAAGATTTTTCTGTCTAAATCCAGTTCAGTTCAATTGCTCAGTTGTGCCTGACTCTTTGCAACCCAATGGACTGCAGCATGCCAGGCTTCCCTGTCCATCACCAACTCCTGGAGCTTGCTCAAATTCATGTCCTGCGAGTCGGTGATGCCATCCAACCATCTCATCCTCTTTCATCCCCTTTCTCCTCCTGCCTTCAATTTTTCCCAGCATCAGGGTCTTTTCCAATGAGTCGACTCTTCACATCAGGTGTCCAAAGTATTGGAGTTTCACCATTAGTCCTTCCAATTAATTCTCATAGTTGATTTTCTTTAGGATTGACTGGTTTTGGTCTCTTTTGCAGTCCAAAGGACCCTCAGGAGTCTTCTTCAGCATCACAATTTGAAAGCGTCAATTCTTTGGTGCTCGCCTTCTTTATGGTCCAACTCAAACACCTGTACACAATTACAGGAAAGACATAGCCTTGGCTGTATGGACTTTTATTGGCAAAGATTGACATCTCTGTTTTTTAATATGCTGTGTAGGTTTGTTGTAGCTTTCCTTCCAAGGAGCAAGTGTCTTAATTTTGTGGCTATAATCACCATCTGCAGTGATTTTGGAGCCCAGGAAAATAAAAATCAATATGTTTTTTCTTTTGACATAAGTGGGATTATGCCAATAGAGTTAAAGACATAAAGCGGAACTTATCATTCAAATGCATGTGTATTTTTATTTTTATTTAAATATATATTACAGAATTATCCTGTAAAGAAGATATAGCAATTTGGGTATTATTCATGCATTTATAACTTTAATTCTATAAAACTCATTTTTTAATTTTTACGTATTATTATTTTTGTTGCCAAATTTACATTTGGGACTTCCCTGGTGGCTCAGACAGTAAAGCATCTGCCTACAATGTGGGAGACCCAGGTTCATTCCCTGGGTTGGGAAGATCTCCTGGAGAAGGAAATGGCAACCCACTCCAGTATTCTTGCCTGGAAAATCTCATGGACAGAGGAACCCGGTAGGCTACAGTCCTGGGGCTGCAGACAGTCAGACACAACTGAGCGACTTCACTTTCTTTCATTTTCTTTACATTAAAATTTCACTGTGTGCTATAGTTTTATTCATATTTCTTTAATTATAAGTAAGTGTAACATGTAGATGGTTTGTTAAATATAATTTCCTTAAATATGAAATATTTGTTAATATTCCTTTCACATTTTTATTGTTATTGATCTCAAAATTTACAGTTACTGTTTAAATATTAATTTATATCATTGTTTCAAACATACTTTACAGCTATAATTTAACCAATATTTAGTTTTTCTATTTTAAACACAATCAGTTCAGTTCAGTTCAGTCACTCAGTCGTGTCCGACTCTTTGAGACCCCATGAATCACAGCACGCCAGGCCTCCCTGTCCATCACCAATTCCCGGAGTTCACTCAGACTCACGTCCATCGAGTCAGTGATGCCATCCAGCCATCTCATCCTCTGTCGTCCCCTTCTCCTCCTGCCCCCAATCCCTTCCAGCATCAACTCTTTGCATGAGGTGGCCAAAGTACTGGAGTTTCAGCTTTAGCATCATTCCTTCCAAAGAAATCCCAGGGCTGATCTTCAGAATGGACTGGTTGGATCTCCTTGCAGTCCAAGGGACTCTCAAGATTCTATTTAAAACTAATGATCCCTCCTAAAACCGTAATTTTGTTGTTTTTCCTTTGATGCAAATATAAATTTCATTTTTGAAACTTATTTTATTAAATAATTTATTGAGAAATAGAAAATGAGTAAATGGCATTTAAAATATTAGTTCAGAAAATAATCACAAATGCTCTTGTACTGTTCCTGGGAATGTAATTGATACAGCCACTATGGAAGACAGTATAGAGATTCCTTTAAAAACTAGGAATAAAAGCACCATATTACCCAGCAATCCCAATTCTAGGCATATACCCTGAGGAAACCAAAATTGAAAAAGACACATGTATCCCATTGTTCATCACAGCACTGTTTACAATAACTAGAACATGGAAGCAACATAGATGTCCTTTGACAGACAAATGGATAGAGAAGTTGTGGTACATATACACAATGGAATATTATTCAGCCATAAGAAGAAATGCATTTGAGTCAGCTCTAATGAGATGGATGAACCTAGAGCCTGTTATACAGAGTGAAGTAAGTCAGAAAGAGAAAGATAAATATCAGATCAGATCAGATCAGATCAGATCAGTCGCTCAGTCGTGTCTGACTCTTTGCGACCCCATGAATCGCAGCACGCCAGGCCTCCCTGTCCATCACCAACTCCCGGAGTTCACCCAGACTCACGTCCATCAACTCAGTGATGCCATCCACCCATCTCATCCTCTTTCATCCCCTTCTCCTCCTGCCCCCAATCCATCCCAGCATCAGAGTCTTTTCCAATGAGTCAACTCTTCACATGAGGTGGCCAAAGTACTGGAGTTTCAGCTTTAGCATCATTCCTTCCAAAGAAATCCTAGGGCTGATCTCCTTCAGAATGGACTGGTTGGATCTGCTTGCAGTCCAAGGGACTCTCAAGAGTCTTCTCCAAGACCACAGTTCAAAAGCATCAGTTCTTCAGTGCTCAGCCTTCTTCACAGTCCAACTCTCACATCCATACATGACCACAGGGAAAACCATAGCCTTGACTAGATGAACCTTTTTTGGCAAAGTAATGTCTCTGCTTTTGAATATTCTATCTAGGTTGGTCATAACTTTCCTTCCAAGGAGTAAGTGTCTTTTAATTTCATGGCTGCAGTCACCATCTGTAGTGATTTTGGAGCCCAGAAAAATAAAATCTGACACTGTTTCCACTGTTTCCCCATCTAACTCATATATATGGAATATAGAAAAGTGGTACTGAAGAATTCATTTGCAGGGCAGCAATGGAGTAACAGACATAGAGAATAGACTTATTGACATGGAGAGAGAGGAGGAGAGGGTGAGATGTATGAAGAGAGTAACATGGAAACTTACATTGAGTAAAGTTGCTCAGTCATGTCCAACTCTTTGCGACCCCATGGACTGTAGTCTACCAGGCTCCTCCATTCATGGAATTTTCCAGGAAAGATGTGTAAAATAGATAGCCAATGGGAATTTGCTGTATGGCTCAGGAAACTCAAACAGCGGCTCTGAACCAATCTAGGGGAGTGTGTAGGAAGGGAGATGGGAAGGAGGTTCGGAAGGGAGATGGGAAGGAGGTTCAAAAGGGAGGAGATATATGAAAAGAAAAGAAAAGAATCACAAGTTTCTATATCTCAACTCAGTTAAAAATTATACTAATGAAATAAAAACATGTATGCCTTTCTAAAATGTCAGAATATAAAACATTTTGATGTTTTGCAACTTATTTATATTCTAAGCATTGCTATCTAAACATCATACACATTAAGATAAATCTGTAGTTGCCTATAGTTCCCCATGGGTAACATATACTTTTGATTTTTACAATGATATAAACTTGTAATCAGCCTGACAGTACATTGGTGAATACTGAAACTGTTCAAATTTCCATCAGAGTGGCCAGTATAACCTCACCTAGATAGTGAACATAACCTTATTACATTCTAAACTTTTTTTCCCTTGGAGATAAAATCACTGTGTCACACAAATACAAAAATAGGAAATTAAACTAGATAAGAGTGCAGCAATGACAGACAAAGACAGTATAAAAGAGATATGCCATATCTACATCTACCAGAATCAACTGGAGTCAGCTACACCCAGGAGGGATGAGAAGTCCCATCCTGCCACTGATAACCCAGCTACAGCATTCAGGCAGTGTCAGAATGAAACCTTAACTGATCCTAACTTCCAGGATGATACATAATACCAGAGGTGCCTTGGTGAAACCTTTCTTTACTTACAACTTTAATAACCTAGGTTATAGAGATGGAAAAAATCTGTAAACTATCTTTAGAAGACATTTTATTAACCTCTAGAACAGCCTTGTTTCAATGTTTGGCATATGTATTCAAATCTGAGACCACATGGCAGAATGTTTCTCAGTTAGATAAGTTATTTATTTATCAGGTATCAGAAGAAAATTCACTGCAACATAGGGCCATTTATGCTTTCATATCTATAAAAATATATTTTGTTTGGCAACTTACTGAACATAGACTATAAATAAAGTGTCATTGTACTCAATATAAAGAAAGAAAGCAGAGACCTCACTGTACAAACTTTTAAAATAAATTCAAATTAAAAATTGTAGTAATACATTTTATCTGACAAATTTGAAGAGGAGGTTCCATATTTTCTCTATCATTTTGGCACATTAAAGAATTTATTAAAATACAGTTTTCATACATACAGTTTCCTGCATTATACTTTGATGCCACAGAAATATTTTCATGACTGGATGCTTTCTGTAATTACAACTAAGGAAATATAATGAAATTTTCCTATGTATAGAAGGCTTTTCTAATAGAAATTTTAAATTGTGTGTCATACAAAGAGTATATTGAATGTGATAATTATAAAAACATGTTTTTTCTTTAGTCTTTGGTGATGAAGGAGAAAATTCAGGCCCAATCACCTCAGGTATCTATCCTGGCATTACTGGCATTATTTTTAAATGTTTATAAAAGGGAATCTCATAAAGCAAATTAAACTTTTCTGTAAATTTATTTCCTTAACTTGAAAGTCAAGAAACAAAACGGAAACTCAGTAATGTCTTAATGGGAAAAGAGAAAACAACTAGTTGTAAAATTTGACAAATTTGAATAGAAGGTTCAACTTTGCCACAGATTCTGAATGCAAATCCATACAATGTGGACCTGAAGAATCCTGAGATCATTATTGTTAACTAATATCTGATCTTTTAGATAACTCTGGAAGGTACTTATGCAATTCATTTCTTTAAATTATTATCATTCAGTACATATTCACTGAGATTCAGCTATAGGTTAGTGCTTCCAGGTAGCTCAATAGTAAAGAATCTACCCGTCAATGTAGGAGCTGTGGGTTTGGTCCCTATGTCTGGAAGATCTCCTGGAGAAGGACCCCCCCTATCCAGTATTTTTGCCTGGGAAATCCCATGAACAGAGGAGCGTGGTGGGCTAAAACCCATGGGGGTTGCAAAACAGTCAGACACAACTTAGAAATGAAACAACAGCATAGTTATTGAAATTCAGCTGTGGGTTAGGTGTTAATGAGAGGTCATGGAGATATAAAATCCAGAGTGACAGCTATCTCTTTTCAGATGTTTTTTTTCAGTTTCTTGAAGAGTCAGACAATGGACATAAACTCTTAGTAGATTATGATGAACAAAATGAGAGAGAAAAGGTTTTCAGATGGGTAGTATATCCAGCAAGAGGACTTATGGGAAACCTGTGGGGATGGTTGAGTTGACACAGACATTGTATCTTGGCATTTATAGTACAGAAGCCAGAAAGTCCCTGCATAGCAAACAATTACTCAGCATCCTGCATGATTCAACCACTCTGTGGGGCTTTTGTTTTTTTTTTTTAAAGATATCTAGAATCTACTTTAGTTTCACATACAACTATTGTGTGTGTGTGTGTGATTTAAAAGCTATATATGTATTGGTTGGGGTTAAGTGAGCTTATCGGAGAAGGCGATGGCACCCCAATCCAGTACTCTTACCTGGAAAACCCCATGGATGGAGGAGCCTGGTGGGCTGCAGTCTGTGGCGTCACTAAGAGTCGGACATGACTGAGCGACTTCACTTTCACTTTTCAGTTTCATGCATTGGAGAAGGAAATGGCCACCCACTCCAGTGTTCTTGCCTAGAGAATCCCAGGGACGGGGTATCCTGGTGGATTGCCGTCTATGGGGTCGCACAGAGTCGGACACAACTGAAGCGACTTAGCAGCAGTAGCAGCAGCAAGTGAGCTTATATAATTGTCAAAATTCATCAAATTGTACACTTAAGATCTGTGTATTTCATTCTATGTACATGATGATTCTATTAAAAAAAAAAAAAAGAGTAAAGAACCTTCCAGAATCATGGTAAGGAATTGAATGCTGCAATACAACTATTAATTAACAACCTTATTAATGCAAATATGCTGATCCTTTAAAAATAATTGTGTCTTTGTAACTGACTCATATTATTTAGCATACTGTCCTCAGGGTTTATCCATGCTGTCACTTATACCAGAATTATCTTCCCTTTATAAGGCTGAAAAATATGCTGGACCCTATGATAATTCTATTTTTAATTTTTTGGGAAATCACCATGTAGTTTTGCATAGTGGCTGCACCATTTTACATTTCCATTAATAGTGCACGAGTTCCAATTTCTTGCCATCCCCACCAGCACCCATTATTTATAAATTTATTTTTTTGATAGTGGCCATCTTTATAGGTGTAATGTAATATATAATTATGATTTTGATTTGTATTTTCACCATTATTAGTGATACTCAACATATTTTCATATGCTTGTTATCTATTTGTTCATCTTTGGAGAATTGTGTATTTATTTGCCCATTTTTAAATCAGGTTATATTTGCAGTTTAGTTATAGTAGTTCTTTGTATATTTTCATATTAACCACTCATTTGATAAATGATTTGTAGATATTTTCCCATTCTATAGGTTTCCCTTATACTTTCATGCACAAAATACATTTTATCCTGAAGATTAAGATTTAAAATTACTCTGAATATCTAATTCATGACAGAAAATATATTACATAAAGACATCTCAAACGCTCACTGAAAACACATAGAAGATAAAGGAATGTTCCCTCTTTTTAAAAAAAGAAGACAGAATAATGTGAAAAGAACAATAAAAGTGAGCTAAATTGCCAGAAAGACATTGATTATCTAGAAAAATAATTGTAACAATAATGTTTAGATTTACTAAGTAAACAGGAAATACTCAAATTTGTATGAAAAAATATAATTGGGGACTGATCAGAGAGCAGCACCTCCGAGCCAAATCATGATGCAGTTGCAACAAAGGTCTTAACTGTTGCTATGGAGATCTCTGAAACTAGGATGCCTATTGAAAGTTGTTCAGTTTTGAGGCAAAGTGGTTGGGCATATGTATGAGTGTCCTTTCCTTGGGTGAAGTCTTTCCCTAAGGAAAGGACATTAACATGCACCCATTTTGCCTGTTTTAACTGATTAGGTATTATAATTCTTTCTACTGGCCATTTATTGCTTTCCTATGGTAAATGGTGTTTTTGTGGGAGTTTATGTTCAATACAAATTTATTTCAATTTTTTCCTATCCCCATATGTGCATTCATATGTTCCTGCTTTTCCATTCTTTGTTCTACACATCTGTTTGCCAGTTCTCAAGAATACATAAACATACTCAGTATATTTATAAATGGAGGAGAAGGGGATGACAGAGGATGAGACGGTTGGATGGCGTCACTGCCTTGATGGACATGAGTTTGAGCAAGCCCCAGGACTTGGTGATGGACAGGAAAGCTGGCGTGCTGCAGTCCATGGGGTCACAAAGAGTCAGACATGACTGAGCAACTGAACCGAACTGACATTTATATATAGTCTTAATTCCGGAAAGTTCTTTCCATAAACATTAGACACCAGGTAGACTTCCCAAAGCTCTCTTCATTCAAAGAATTAACCCCACTATTGAGTTTTTGAGGCACTCTTATGTAAGGCTATAGTGAAGCAGCCCATTTTTAACTTGAAGCTACATCCTGAGCTGACTAATGCATGAACCAAGCTCAGCTACCTTTTTACTTCATCAGTTTGTCATACATACCAACTCCATATGGTCAAAAGTGTGACTTGAGGGGAACTTGTTTGTGGAAATTTTGAGAATAACACGGGAATTTGGACCACCTAAATATGAATCTTGCTTGTGCCCTCTGGCTTTTCACATGCTTGACTATAGATGTACCACTTTTATCTTATGATGTATTGCTACTCAAAGTATCATATCTTTTGATGTAGTGAGTGTGAAAGAATCCAGCTCATGAGCATACACCACTGTAGTATCATGGCCACTTGATATTTTATGTCGAGTCCAGTATACTGTAAGGAGATTGTGTTTTTAATGATACAAACCTTTCCACTGCAGATGGCATGGCTTTGCTCCATTACCCTAGACATATATTTTGTGATTCTCATCTTGGATGTTTCCATCATTGCCACATGGTATCATATCTCATCACAGATTCTTCTATAACCATAGTGTTTGGCTGATACTTTGGCCCAAACAACTGGTCTGTTTACACTATGGACTACACCCATAGCAGAATCATTTTTTACTTTAGGCAATATTTAAAGTTAGGTTGGCTTCCCTGGTGGCTCAGAGGTTAAAGCATCTGCCTGCAATACGGGAGATCTGGGTTCAATCCCTGGCTTGGGAAGATCCCTGGAGAAGGCAATGGCAACCCACTCCAGTATTCTTGCCTGGAGAATCCCATGGATGGAGGAACCTGGTGGGCTACAGTCCACGGGGTCTCAAAGAGTCGGACATGACTGGGCAACTTCATTTTAACTTTTGTCTTTCCTACACTTTCACTTTTGTTTTTCCTATAAATTGGTAGAGGTAGTATTCTCAAGTATAGAATATATTATCACTTCTAGTACCCAAAGAGGTTTTCTAGTATTATGATTCTTTCTTAGTAGTGTAAGGCATAGGATGTTATAAGATTGTCTACTTTGGAGAGCTTATTTGGTTGTCCCACTAGAAACATTAAATTTTCTTCTGATATAACGCATTCTTAACATTTCATGTGTCCTCCACCAACTGTATGTCTTATGAAAACTTTCCATGTTTTTATACCCTTCAGATATATACTCAAAATGCGGATGTTCTTAGATATTTGGAAGATATTATGACGGGGAAAGAGCAGAAGATAGATAATTTTATCCTTAGTGTTTAAGTGTATTTCTGGTGTGAAACACAAAATGGTCCTCTTGTTCAATAGGGATCTGTTAGGTTTTTCTTCGTGCCAGTGTGGTGATTTAAGTGACGATCTGGAGGAGATCACTGTGCCTGAATAAAGTAATTTAAGGGGGCAGTAAGCATTGCCTCTTGAGAAATTTGTATGCAGGTCAGGAAGCAACAGTTAGAACTGGACATGGAACAACAGACTGGTTCCAAATAGGAAAAGGAGTAAAGGCTGTATATTGTCACTCTGCTTATTTAACTTATGTGCAGAGTACATCATGAGAAATGCTGGGCTGGAAGAAACACAAGCTGGAATCAAGATTGCCGGGAGAAATATCAATAACCTCAGATATGCAGATGACACCACCTGCATGGCAGAAAGTGAAGAAGAACTAAAAAGCCTCTTGATGAAAGTGAAATTGGAGAGTGAAAAAGTTGGCTTAAAGCTCAACATTCAGAAAACGAAGATCATGGCATCCGGTCCCATCACTTCATGGGAAATAGATGGGAAAACAGTGGAAACAGTGTCAGACTTTATTTTTTGGGGGCTCCAAGATCACTGAAGATGGTGACTGCAGCCATGAAATTAAAAGACACTTACTCCTTGGAAGGAAAGTTATGACCAACCTAGATAGAATATTCAAAAGCAGAGACATTACTTTGCCAACAAAGGTCCATCTAGTCAAGGCTATGATTTTTCCTGTGGTCATGTATGGATGTGAGAGTTGGACTGTGAAGAAGGCTGAGTGCCGAAGAATTGAGGCTTTTGAACTGTGGTGTTGGAGAAGACTCTTGAGAGTCCCTTGGACTGCAAGGAGATCCAACCAGTCCATTCTGAAGGAGATCAGCCCTGGGATTTCTTTGGAAGGAATGATGTTAAAGCTGAAACTCCAGTACTTTGGCCACCTCATGTGAAGAGTTGACTCATTGGAAAAGACTCTGATGCTGGGAGGGATTGGGGGCAGGAGGAGAAGGGGACGACAGAGGATGAGATGGCTGGATGGCATCACTGACTCGATGCATGTGAGTCTCAGTGAACTCCGGGAGTTGGTAATGGACAGGGAGGCCTGGCGTGCTGCCATTCCTGGGGTCACAAAGAGTCGGACATGACTGAGTGACTGAACTAAGCATTGCCTTCCTGTAAGGATAAACTTATTATTTTTACTTTTTTAGCCAACTAAAAACTTAGTTTCTGTATTGATCTTCTTCACTCTAATAGTTCTCATTCAATAGACCAAGCAACCAATGTAGTCATTCTGCCACTTTACAAGTGTGCCCATTCCAATTATATATTCAGGCACTGGGAAAAGTGCCATAAAGTACACCCGTAGATTCACCATATTCACTGAGAATTGGACATAGAACTAAGCTCCACTGATCATCTAAGTACTGTAAACTCCTACTCTAGTAAGGGTGAAATGATGATGCTTTGAGTCCTTAAATCCAGTATCCAGTATGTTTTGGTATTTCCTTTTTACTTATGTATGTTTGCCTGAGTAAATAGCTATAGGGTACTTGGTGGAACAAATAGAGGAATTATTATTGTTCATTCTTGCTACAGTGTTTCAGCATCCTTTCTCAGAGAAAGACTTCCCTTCAGTCAATGGGTTTCTGAGCTTCTTAGTGGTTCAAGCTTAAAAACGGCAAAAGTTTATGCCAGTTTATTGGCAGTGCTGCCTGTTGCCTCCTGATCATCTACCTGAATGCATTTTGTGTTTTACACATAGCATTATCCTTTTTGACTGTTAATGTTTCTTATCCCTGGGAAGTCCATGTTCTATTAAATATCTCCGTAGCTCTCTGGGGGTCAAGCCATCCTGTCAGTTTTGTATCTCTACTTATTACAACAATTGAATTCATTTCACTTTATCTGATTAAGTACCAACACCTGGCCTCCACTATTTATTTATTTTGTGTGTGTGTGTAGGGGGGGGATCTTATCAACTCCATTACCATCAGGAAACCAAGTTCTCCAACATCTCTTCTCATCAGCCCTTGTCTAAAAAAGACCATTGAGCTACTTAAAAATAGCAGTTCTTCCCACACCAGTGCATTTCTATGTCTTCACCTATTGGCTGTCTGTGAAAGCCAAATGGGTCAAAGCAAATGATGGTGTTTACCTACACAATGAAGTCTTGTCCTCACTGACTCACTCTGCTGGATATGGGGTCTTCACCAGAATAAGTCAATGAAATATGCAGCTACTGATTTATTTAAATATGTAATCACTGATTCTATAAATGTATTATTTCAAATACTCAGCAGGGAGAATCAGAAGCAATTTGTTTTCCAATAAAAAGACAGGAGCACATCACTGTCTTATCCTCAAGATTATTTTACCTATCCTGCTATCTGCCTTATTACAGTCTATAGCATTTTGATTGACTTGACATTCTATATAGCAACATACTGGATCTTTAAATTGATAACATTCCAAGTGATTCTGGTGAAAAGAATTTGTTGTTACTTGGATGTCTGTTAGATATCCTGGATGCTCCATAAAGATAAATTAAAGCCAAGGAGTGAAAATAAATTCAGTGAATATTCATAGGTATTTCAATATATTGACATTTTCATGGATCCATTGTCTTGGGTGTGTTGGGGGATTACTTCTCAGTAGAATGACAGTACAGTAGACAGATTTGTGCTAGACAGAAGCCTTATTTTCAAAAGGGTTATGGTTGGCAGATTAATCTACTTTTATGCTAAAAAAACAAAGTGCTGTAGGCTGATGCCATTCCCACACAAGAATTTAAATAGCAGGTCAGAGAATCAAAAGGTCTCCTGGATCTGGCATTCTGATTGTAAAATTACCCCATTCATAAGCTAATAGCTGAGTCCTGTTATGGAGGCTAGGAGCCCAGACTCCAAGAGATACCTGTGAGAAGGCTGCTTTCAGAAGTTACAATTAAAAAAACAAAACAAAACAAATCAGTTTCATAGAGTTGAAATGGGTCATCAGAGATGCAATTCTGTATATGCAGCCCTTTCCTATCAATATAATTCTTTCTGACACTTATGAGATGGGGAATTACAGGAGTATAACACATCAATTACTGCTATACATTCTCATCGAAAAGCAATAACAGGACATTAAATTAGTCCAGAGGGGCTTATCTGCAAGGTCATCTTTATATTTGTTCTTCTGTGTACTGTGATGTGTCTTTTTAAACTCAGACTGCTTTTAGATGTTCTTTTTAATACTGGTTTGGAGTAATTTCATCATGACGTGGCTTGGTATAGCTGTCTTTATAGTTCTTGTACTTGGCGTTTGTTGAGTTTCTGTGATCTGTGAGTCAAAAGGTTTTGCTCTCTGGCTATTTACAAAAAAAAAAAAAAAAAGTGGTGTACCCAGCTGTTTGTGGATGCTTTAAAAATGTTAGCTCTAATTGGCTTGGGTGGCTCTTCCCCAGACTCAACTTGTTTTCTCACATGCGTATTCTGATCAGTACTCTAATGAATAACGAAGGAAGACTCTGAAGATGCCTGGATCTCTCTCTCTCTGTGTAATTCTCTCCTCTACATTAGTCTTCCTTAAATTCTAGCTTCCTTGTCCTATTCTCATCATCAGCTCCATTTTCTCTACTTAGGATGTCAACTAGACTACCTGGTTCTCCCTCCTTGATCTACTCCTGAAAATTCTCTAAAGGCAGTAAATTTGGGTGAGTACTCGCCTCACAATGCTTGCTTGCCGTGTCTTTAGGATCACTGATTTGCATTGACACTGTCATTTTTGAGTGTCAGAGAAGTAAATTTACAGTAAATATGGATACTACTGCATCTTAGCAGGAAGCAAACTCTGTAGGTTCAAAATAGAAATCCTGTTACGTTTCAGGGTGCTTCCAGTTTGCCATATTCTGAATCTGCTGAAATCTTTGCTCAGCTTCTTATTCTTCCAGTGTGCAGGAAAGGTAAGTGAGCTGGCCTACACTTTCGCTGAGCTGTTTTATTGAAATGTGATATGTATCTCAATGCCACAGACCCCTGGTGAAGACATAAAATTTTCTGATTAATCATGTGTTCTGTAACCCTGGGTCTAAAGAAATATGGGGTGCTTTGTACAAGCTTGACAGTGTTTTTTTATGGATAACCATGAAATTGATGATATGCACCTGTTCTCAGTGAGTATTCTATGGGCTCTGCCACTGAAGGCTTATTGCATAGCAAGAATATACCTTCTAGACAGCAGGGTACTATGAATTCTGGATGTGACTTTATTTTGGGTTCCCTGATTCTGAGTTGTTCCATGAATACCAGTAGTTCTCCATCCAAGAGAGAAAACTCTTGCAGCATTGTTCCTTCAAAGGGAGGCTGAAATTTACACTTGGCTTCTTCTTAACCCTTAGTTTGATGCAGCCTTTAGCTATTTTTCATACCTCTGTTATACTGTATCATTTTTCTTCAATAAAATATATAGTTGAAGCACTTTCATTCTGGATCTTAAGGTTTTTGTCTGTGTTTAGGATTCATCTTTGATTTGGGGAAGGTTCATGTTCCTGTACTCCATTTAAGTTTTGGAAAATGAGAAGAAATAATGTTAAGTGCTTTAGGCACCTTCTCTAGGACATTTTCTCATTTCAAATCTCAACCTCCGTGAAAAAACCTTGAAGACGTATGGTAAATCCCCAGCTTAGAGAGACTGCTGCAAACATCCCGTTGCTCTTCTCAACTTTTTCTTTATTTCCTTTAGCCATTAATCAACAAAAAAATCAATGTCTTAAAAAAATATGAATTCTCTGCTCTCATTTGTCACTCTTTTCTTAGATATCTAGATATCTTAGACCTTCAAACTGCCTATTCTAGTCATTTTCAATGAGTCTTAGAAGTTGTTTTGTATATTTTTCTCGCTTTATGGTATTTTACACCATAAAGATTGATATGATTCTAATTACTAAAACTGAAGACCTGAGATGCATCTTAAAATCTTACACATTGGTCTGAAGTTATAAAGCACAGTTCAGTTCAGTTCAGTTGCTCAGTCTTGTCCGACTCTTTGCAACCCCATGAATTACAGCACCCCAGGCCTAACTGTCCATCACGAACTCCCAGAATTCACTCAGACTCATGTCCATTGAGTCTGTGATGCCATCCAGCCATCTCATCCTCTGTCGTCCCCTTCTCCTCCTGCCCTCAATCCCTCCCAGCATCAGAGTCTTTCCCAATGAGTCAACTCTTCGCATGAGGTGGCCAAAGTACTGGAGTTTCAGCTTTAGCATTATTCCTTCCAAAGAAATCCCAGGGCTGATCTCCTTCAGAATGCGCTTGTTGGAGCTCTTTCCAGTCCAAGAATCTTCTCCAACACCACAGTTCAAAAGCCTCAATTCTTTGGCACTCAGCCTTCTTCACAGTCCAACTCTCACATCCATACATGATCACAGGAAAAACCATAGCCTTGACTAGACGGACCTTTGTTGGCAAAGTAATGTCTCTGCTTTTCGATATGTTGTCTAGGTTGGTCATAATTTTCCTTCCAAGGAGTAAGCGTCTTTTAATTTCATGGCTGCAGTCACCATCTACAGTGATTTTGGAGCCCCCCAAAAATAAAGTCTGACACTGTTTCCACTGTTTCCCCATCTATTTTCCATGAAGTGATGGGACCAGATGCCATGATCTTAGTTTTCTGAATGTTGAGCTTTAAGTCAACTTTTTCACTCTCCACTTTCACTTTCATCAAGAGGTGTTTTAGTTCCTCTTCACTTTCTGCCATGCAGGTGGTGTCATCTGCATATCTGAGGTTATTGATATTTCTCCCGGAAATCTTGATATCAGCTTGTGTTTCTTCCAGTCCAGCGTTTCTCATGATGTACTCTGCATATAAGTTAAATAAGCAGGGTGACAATATACAGCCTTGACGTACTCCTTTTCCTATTTGGAACCAGTCTGTTGTTTCATGTCCAGTCTAACTATTGCTTCCTGACCTGCATACAGACTTCTCAAGAGGCAGGTCAGGTGGTCTGGTATTCCTATCTCTTTTAGAATTTTCCATAGTTTATTGTGATCCACACAGTCAAAGGCTTTGGCATAGTCAATAAAGCAGAAATAGATGTTTTTCTGGAACTCTCTTGCTTTTTCCAGGATCCAGCAGATGTTGGCAATTTGGTCTCTGGTTTCTCTGCCTTTTCTAAAACCAGCTTGAACATCTGGAATTTCACAGTTGACATATTGCTGAAGCCTGGCTTGGAGAATTTTGAGCATTACTTTAGTAGCATGTGAGATGAGTGCAATTGTGCGATAGTTTGAGCATTCTTTGGCATTGCCTTTCTTTGGGATTGGAATGAAAACTGACCTTTTCCAGATTTGCTGACATATTGAGTGCAGCACTTTCACAGCATCATCTATCAGGATTTGAAATAGCTCAACTGGAATTCCATCACCTCCACTAGCTTTGTTCGTAGTGATGCTTTCTAAGGCCCACTGGACTTCACATTCCAGGATATCTGGCTCTAGTTCAGTGATCACACCATCATGATTATCTGGGTCATGAAGATCTTTTTTGTACAGTTCTTCTGTGTATTCTTGCCACCTCTTCTTAATATCTTCTGCTTCTGTTAGGTCCATACCATTTCTGTCCTTTATCAAGCCCATCTTTGCATGAAATGTTCCCTTGGTATCTCTAATTTTCTTGAAGAGATCTCTAGTCTTTCCCATTCTGTTGTTTTCCTCTATTTCTTTGCATTGATCACTGAGGAAGGCTTTCTTATCTCTTCTTGCTATTCTTTGGAACTCTGCATTCAGATGCTTATATCTTTCCTTTTCTCCTTTGCTTTTCACTTCTCTTCTTTTCACAGCTATTTGTAAGGCCTCCCCAGACTGCCATTTTATTTTTTTGCATTTCTTTTTCATGGGGATGGTCTTGATCCCTGTGTCATGTACAATGTCATGAACCTCATTCCATAGTTCATCAGGCACTCTATGTATCAGATCTAGGCCCTTAAATCTATTTCTCACTTCCACTGTAAGAAATTTGTAAGGGATTTGATTTAGGTCATACCTGAATGGTCTAGTGGTTTTCCCTACTTTCTTCAATTTGAGTCTGAATTTGGTTATAAGGAGTTCATGATCTGAGTCACAGTCAGCTGCTGGTCTTGTTTTTGTTGACTGTATAGAGCTTCTCCATCTTTGGCTGAAAGAATATAATCAATCTGATTTCAGTGTTGACCATCTGGTGATGTCCATGTTGTAGAGTCTTCTCTTGTATTGTTAGAAGAGGGTGTTTTCTATGACCAGTGCATTTTCTTGGCAAAACTCTATTAGTCTTTGCCCTGCTTCATTCCGTATTCCAAGGCCAAATTTGCCTGTTACTCCAGGTGTTTCTTGACTTCCTACTTTTGCATTCCAATCCCCTCTAATGAAAAGGACATCTTTTTTGGGTGTTAGTTCTAAAATGTCTGTAGGTCTTCATAGAACCGTTCAACTTCAGCTTCTTCAGTGTTACTAGTTGGAGCATAGACTTGGATTACTGTGATATTGAATGGTTTGCCTTGGAAACGAACAGAGATCATTTTGTCATTTTTGAGATTGCATCCAAGTACTGCATTTTGGACTCTTGTTGACCATGATGGTTACTCCATTTCTTCTGAAGGATTCCTGCCCGCAGTAGTAGATATAATGGTCATCTGAGTTAAATTCACCCATTCCAGTCCATTTTAGTTAGCTGATTCCTAGAATATCGACATTCACTCTTGCCATCTCTTGTTTGACCACTTCCAATTTGCCTTGATTCATGGACCTGACATTCCAGGTTCCTACGCAATATTGCTTTTTACAGCATCGGACCTTGCTTCTATCACCAGTCACAACCACAGCTGGGTATTGTTTTTGTTTTGGCTCCATCCCTTCATTCTTTCTGGAGTTATTTCTCCACTGATCTCCAGTGACATATTGGGCACCTACTGTCTGGGGAGTTCCTCTTTCAGTATCCTATCATTTTGCCTTTTCATACTGTTCATGGGATTCTCAAAGCAAGAAAACTGAAGTGGTTTGCCATTCCCTTGTCCAGTGGACCACATTCTGTCAGATCTCTCCACCATGACCTGCCCGTCTTGTGTTGCCCCATGGGCATGGCTTAACACATCTACCCCTTTATTCAAATGTAAGTTTTTAGATCTTCAGTTCCTGATATGGTGATCACTAGCCAATAGGATGTTGAAATTTAAATTTAAAATTTTAAATCTGATTTATTAATTGTACTAGTCAAATATGACTACTATGGACAGTTTGGATATAGAATACTTCTGTTTGGCAGGTCTGGGCAATCCATGTAGGACTTGTCAAAAGTATGGAATCTAATGTTTGTTTTGTTTAGTTTCCAGTTTTGGTAATTATACTCAAAGCAAACTATTTCTTCATAGTAAAATACAAGTAGAAGGAGAATCATTTTAAGAGAAAAAGTCTTCAGAATGCTGCATTCCAGCCCCACTCTTTAAGGTAAATAAGGACTTTTAACTGTGAAACCTCCACTAGCTATGTAGATCTCTACCTCAAAACTAGTAAGTAGTAATAGGTATGATGTACCTATGGATTTGCTATCCCATGGGGATCCACAGATCTACTGGTAATGCCAACAAGTATCTAACTACACATTTATCTCTGTTGCTTTTAAAACCTGCTACTTTCCACAGTCTAGAAAGTCAGGCAATATTTTCAGCTATGTATGTGGCTCATTATATAGAAATGTATCTTTTGGTGAGAGTGGATCAAAGGAGCATATGATCACATAGAATACATTAGAGAACCTCACTATCTATCTCTCATTGCCTTATCTACATGCCAAAAGTCACTTTGTGTTTTTGGTTCCATTTTTAATTCATAGCAGTGTGTGTGTGTGTGTGTGTGTGTGTGTGTGTGTAGAACAGCAATATATCGTAGAAATATATACATTAAATTCTAGCTCCACAATATATTTTTTTCTGTTTCACATTTCACTGCTTTGGGTATGGAGCAGATATTAATCAGAACACACACTAAGTAGACAATATTAATCAAGTCTCTTGTTTACTGTACAGCTTCTTTATCAATCAGCAGATCCTGAGCTGTTGGTAAATATTGAAAACTCAATTATTTTGTCCTTGTAAGGATGTTCTCCCTTATCCTATCTACTGTAATTTTCTAGGAATCTCACTTGTTCTGAAAAGTTTTGTTGTATACTTAGTTAATTCCCTGATAACTAGGTTTCTGTGTTCAATAGATTCAGCCTATTTTGCATTTGTATTAATCTCTCTTGATGTTTGACTACAAATTTGATTTGTTCTTGATCTTTTGCACATTGAAAACACTTCTTTAAAGTTATTTGAGTTGGAAACAGGGTATAAAAATGAGTTACAAATCTTTAAGATTTTTTATGTGTTTTACATTGAGATATATGCTTATGAGTTGAAAATTGCAACTAGCTTTATATTTTAAAAGCTTTATATTATATTATTCTTCATATCTCCTATATAAATTTACTGTGCTTTTTCTTCTATATCATACACTGTATTTATTGATTACTCATCCACTGCATTATGTCAGAAATGATTTAATATAATATTCATATTTTCCTAGATAGAAAAAAAACATCATTTTTTTGCTTTTATTTTGATTGCTTCTCACTCATACAATCATACAAATTTCTTTAAACAAAAATACCTAAATAATTAATATAGTTTCAATTTGAGGCATGCGGTTTTCCTTACTCCCCAAAGGGAACAAAGAATTGTCTTCTTCCCTTCTTTTTTCTCATCTATCTCTTACTCCTCCTCTTTCTTTCCTTCTCTTCATTCCCCCTTCATCCAGCCCCCACTTTTTCCATCTCTTCTTTCTCTCCCCTTTTTCTTCTTCTTTCTCCTTCTCATGTTAGTATTCTTTCTCTCTCACTGGTTTGGTTTGGTTTTACACTATATGGTGACACTAACTATCCAGATGGTTTCTAACCAACATTCTAACATCTATATTATATGTATTTTTATTTGTAAAATAAAATACTTCTTTTAAAATAAAATATTTTCTGTGTAATACTTAAAAAAAATAAACCCAAGGTATTATTACTGTAAATTTCTTTTTTGGTGTAACTCATAATTCATGATTCATGTTTATTCTTCATAATATACATTTTTTTGTCATTGCACCAAAGTGATAGCAGTCATTTTCAGGAAATACTTCATTCTGATAGGTTTCTTTGAAATCAGGTGAAGAATACTAGTCAGAAGTCAAGAACGAGTATTTCCAAATAAATGATATAGGTTGTTGCATATATAAAAATCTATTTTCTCAAACAAAATTGTATTGTTGCCTTAAATATTTTTCAATTATTGGTCTACCTTTCTTTGTTTTTTTTGAAAATCTTACTTTGATATCTGCTTGGTTTGAATATTCATATCACCCCCCCATTCATATGTTGAAATTCTAATGCTTAATGTGATAGCCAGAGGTGTTGGGCCTTGGTGAGGTGATTCTGTCATCAAGATGGAGCTCTCATGAATGAGATAGTGACCTTACAAAAGAGATCCCACAGAGATCTCTCACCCTTCCACCACGTGAGGACATGGTGAGAATGTGCAGGCAATGAATCACAACAAAGTCCTCACCAGAATGCCACATGCGAGTGTTTCTTCTTGGATTTCCCAGACTTTAGAACTGTGAGAAATAAACTTCTGTTGTTTATAAGCTCCTCAGTCTATAATATATTTTTAATAACAGTCTTAAGGATCAAGACAATATTTCTTCACAAATCAAGATATTAAGGTTGGTATAAGTTTGCTTATTTTCTGAAATGAAATGTCATTATATAAAATTACAGGTATATTTCCTGGTATCTCTATCTATAGATAGGAAGCTAGATAGAATGGTGTCATTTTCTTCAAGCTCAGCAATGAATTACTAGAAAATGGTTACTTAAATGACCAATCATAACATAAAGTAAGCTTCATTTATGTAAATTAGTGGTTAGGTCTCAAGAACACTGAAATTATTAGTTGTTATAGAGAGAGAGAAATAGATCATATATGATCTCCAGAACATTCTGCTCATGATAGCCTTGATTGTAAAAATGTTTTAGAAATTATCCACAATGAATAGTGAAAGTAGCCCACAATTAAACTGTCACTTAATGGCTGCCACACAGACAGATGCTACATTAATTTGTCCCCTGTGTAATTACTAATGCATGATGAAATTTTGTACCACAGAATATTAAAAATGAATGTGATCCTTAACTAGAAAATGTGTCAAATGCAGAATAATATCATATGGTATTCTTATTTAAAATCAAAGTAAGTAAAATCAAGCAGAAAAATACTTTCTAATTTGATATAGATGGTTGAACAAAGGATGAAGAGTAAAATTTTTACTTTTCAGATAGCTTGTTAAGTAGACCATTTCAGAAACAGTTTATGTTTCTATAACAACAGCAGTTCCCATTTGACTTTTGTTTAATTAACTAATTTCCATTATTTTCACTTAAATGAATACTGTTTATAAATAGAAATAGTGTGAATGTTAAAAATAGTAATAACTTGTCCTTACACATTTAATTTAAACTGTATTATAAGAGATTTTTAAAGAAATAATATTAATTCTAATTTTTAAATTTGTGAGATATGTGTTTGTGTGTATGTGTTGGTATGCACATGTGTGCTCAGTCACATCGGAGACTTTGCAACTCCATGGAGTGTAGCCTGATAGGCTCCTCTGTCTGTGGGATATTTTTAAGGCAAGAATACTGGAGTGGTTTGTTATTTCTGCTTTCAGGGGATTTTCCCTGCTCATGGATTGAACCTGTGTCTCCTGCACCTCCTGCATTAGCAGGCGGATTCTTTACCTGTGAGCCAACTGGAAAGCTTATGTGTGTATGTGAGTGTGTGTGTGTCCCATATAATCAGCCACTGTGCATGGAATCAATAGTTGATGTCATTGACTAAATCTCATTGACCTATTGGTAGGCATATTTTTAATGGTTTCTACACAAAAATCTCTGTATTATGGTAAATTATAAAATGTATATGTGCCAATAAACAGTGATTTTAGTAGTTGTAATTTGAACTGTCCTCAAACTAGATAGCATATTCAAAAGCAGAGACATTACTTTACCAACAAAGGTCCATCTAGTCAAGGCTATGGTTTTTCCATTGGTCATGTATGGATGTGAGAGTTGGACTGTGAAGAAAGCTGAGCGCTGAAGAGTTGATGCTTTTGAACTGTGGTGTTGGAGAAGACTCTTGAGAGTCCCTTGGACTGCAAGGAGATCCAACCAGTCCATTCTGAAGGAGATCAACCCTTGGTATTCATTGGAAGGACTGATGCTAAAGCTGAAACTCCAGTACTTTGGCCACCTCATGCGAAGAGTTGACTCATTGGAAAAGACTCTGATGTTGGGAGGGATTAGGGAAAAGAGGAGAAGGGGATGACAGAGGATGAGATGGCTGGATGGTATCACCAACTTGATGGACACGGGTTTGGGTGAACTCTGGGAGTTGGTGATGGACAGGGAGGCCTGGCATGCTGCAATTCATGGGGTCGCAAAGAGTCGGACACAACTGAAATGAACTGAACTGACTTTCTTGATTTGTGACATAAGGAAATGTAGATTTGTTTTCCATAACTGTGAACATTATACCCAAGAATGGAAAAATTCTGCCTAGGAGAGTGTGTTATGCATAGTGCTGAATATTTTGTTGGTTTGTTTTTGCTCCACTATTACTATAGATTTCTTACAGTTAAACACTGTATGTCACTCTCAAGGTTTATGGACTAGATAAAGACCTCATTGAATTTCTTTATTAAGAAATAAATATGGAATACAGGGCATCAGTGTGTATGTATGTAAATATATATATGTATGTGTGTGTGTGTGTGTATATATATATATATATATATAATGCTCCATGTTTTAACTGTATCCTATGGCTACTGCAACTTATTAGTAAAGGCCTTGCACTCAGTTTAATTTACTAAATTACTTGGAGCATGAAAATTCACTAGTTTATTTATTCATCTCTGGGTAGTTTAACTGTGAAAAAGAAATAGCATGCATTCAGTTCAGTTCAGTCACTCAGTCGTGTCCGACTCTTTGCGACCCCATGAATCGGAGCACACCAGGCATCCCTGTCCATTACCAACTCCCGGAGTACACCCAGACTCACGTCCATCGAGTAATAAGACACAATTGGGGATAATTAGATAATTATTGGGGATAATTAGAGCAAAAAAGAACTAGTATATAATTGCTAATAGTCCCTTCAGATATTATTGGATCTGCTTGCAAATGTTCCAGGGTACATGTGAAAATCTCATTTCCCTGGCCTTCCATAAAAGGTATATTTATCTTTTGCTTTATATTTAATAATTTGGATTTTTTATGTAAGCTAAGAATTCTGGGGAAAATTTGTAAGGGGGCTTCCCAGGTAGCTCAAACAGTAAAGAATCTGCCTGCAATGTTGGAAACCTAGGTTCGATCCCTGGGTCAGGAAGATCCCCTGGATAAGGGACTGGCAGCCCATTCCTATATTCTTGCCTGGAGAAGTCCATGGACAGAGAAGCCTGGTGGACACAGTCCACTGGGGCCAAAGAGTATGACAGAACTGAATGACTAACACTTTCACTTTCCACTTTCCAAACTCCATAACTTGAATTCTGAAACTAGAAGGCTAATTTTACTTTTCAGTGGCTTACTGATGACTTAACTACTGGCTGAACAATAAAGTCACTTAAAGTTCCATCATCATGAAATTTGATTATTTGAAAGTAGTAAATAATCTCAGAATATTTAAAAATTCAATGTCTAAATTCATGTATAACTGCAATGCTCATAATGTAAAGTGAAGGACAAAGATGAATTCCTCATTTTTCAACCTGAATTGTGCTTTGCATTAGAGAATGGTGTTTGAGTGAGTTAATGAATTTCTGACTTGGGGTAAGATTTTTTTTTCGTAAATAGAAATGGAAGTTTCATATAAGATTAGCAAAAATAGTTTTAAAATGAGCCTAATTTATTCGGTCTTCATAATTAAAACACATAGTGTGTCCTTGACATATAACACTGTAAAATACTGTCTTCAGCTTTTTACATATTAGAGAAATTGATAAATCAATTCCACCTGAAAGTGTTGTGTAATATGTATGAAAGAATATTAACTAAGTTTTGCTTACTTCAGTTTTGTCTTTGAAAAATTTACCACTTTGCATTGCCAAGTTCAGACAACTGGTAAAAAATTTTTAAAAAGTTTATTTGTTCCACTTGATTCCTATAATCAGAGTAACAAATCCTTGTTTACTCAAATTGGCAATAATTTTTCATTCAAGATAAAAGCCAAACAGAATAGCCTCAATTTGTTTTTAATGACTGGATAGTATTTTACCATATGGTTTGTACAATTATATATAATTTTACTAACAGGCATAAAGACACTTAAATTTGCTTCAGGTAATTTGTTATCTTTGTTTTCCATTCTTCTAATCTTTTTTATATTGAATGTTGAGATCTTTGTTATATATAAATGTTAAAGTAATAAGCATTTAAGAAAAAATTTATAATAATGCATGCATAGGAATTTCTGCATGGAAAAATAAAACATACAATATTGAGTCTATTTAGTAGCTTTTTAAAGAAATCCTAGGCTATTTTATTTGCTCATATGCTATTTATATTTTTGAATATTCATAGAAAATATATGATTTTTGGCATAAGTTTCCTGGATTAATTAATTAAAATAGCTCTTTATAATATGCAAATAACTTTTATTTTAGAAATTATTAGACTGTATCTCCATATACTCTCTTTTTTTCTCAGCCTACATATTGCCTAATACTTGTCTTTCACTATAGATTGTAACTCCTTAGATCTCTCGTTCTCATTATCCATCCATTCTTAAAGGACTGGAGATTCTCAAGGTGCCTTCAGGAGCTTTGACTTCCATCATGGAGTTGTCATATATTTGGTAGAGAAGTAGTAAAAACTTTTGATATCAGAATGAAATTGAGGGAATGACTTAATAGCTTATACAGACTTAACAATGTAACCTGCCCCATTAAGTTTTTCACTTATAAATAACCTTATATATTTGAAAATATTGAGTAAATATACATTTTATGTAGTAAATTGTATGGAAACTTTTGAAGGCAAGATGATTTTTACTTGCATCTCTTGTATCTGAGGTTCAATTTATTGCCACTATAGTATCATTAGGGTTATTCATATATATTGACTCTCTTGCTCCAGTTATTTAGAGGTACTGTATTTTTCTGCTCTGACTTGAATTCAGTGTAGTCACGTGACTTGCTTTTTGAATGAATTGTTAGTAAAAATGATAACATCATTTCCAGGTTTAAGAGTAACACTGTAATTTCACCATGATATGTTTTCAGTGCTACAGTAAGGAACATTGTGACCATCTATGGTTGCCACTAGCCACTAAATTTGATTATGTTAACAAGAGCCTCCTTACCAACCCACAATGAATTTGCTCATGAGGAAGCAGTACATTTTCAGGGTGTCTGTTAAACATTGTAACATCTAGCCTCCCATGATCCATACAACCTGTGACCTCCACTCACATAAACCAAGTCTCTCTCTGCTCCCAGCATCTATCTCACATATTTTATTGTAAGCTGTCCTCATGAGTCATAAGACTGTCTTATTTCCAAAGAGTTTAATGAATCATTGTAGCTTAATTTGATTTTTGTTGAAACAGATTTCTTTTCAATGATACCCTATAAGATTTTTTTCCCTAACAGATTGCAAAAAGGAAGAATATGAAAGATTAAAACTTAATTTCAGATTTAGCTGTAACACATACAAATTGTGGCATTTGTAACAGTTATGGGAAATTCTTAGGCAGTGTGTTTGATGCTTCTTTGTTCTCCCTCTTGTTAAATTTAATAGCTCCTAAATATTCATAGGTAATGTTTTACACTCCTTATATATTTCCTTTCAGGAAATCTCATTCTTTTCTTTCTATTAAAATGCAGTACAGCGTGAAACTCTACATGAAGCTATTAATAATACAACAAATAACTATGTACTCAACAACCAGTCGAATAAATAAACTTGTAACAATAGGGCTTTCTGTGACTATCACTCTCCATTTACATCCTCACCTTTGGTAGCTACTTACAGCCCAGAGACAATTCTATCCTGCATTTGGTTTTAACAATACACAAGCATCTGCTTTTATCTCTTACAACATTTGTTTACACCCTCAAGAATAAGATTTTGCTTACACTCTTTCCATTTTTAATTTTGATTTTATAATAGTTATGTAAACATGTTTGCACATATCTTCTCAGAAGTGAAAGAGTTCATTTAAACATCTGCTTAGAAACAAAATTGTTTTATGACTTAATGACTTTTATTAATTACCAAATTAACTACCAAATTCTTCTTCAGATTAGTTGTACCAGATTACATTCAGTACAAAAGAGTTTTTATTGTTTTACAGCCTCATTATCACTTAGGGTATTGCCAAGATATAGAAAATTTCCTAGGCTGGTGAGTGTGAATCATTTTCCTTTGGTTTTAATTTGCATTTATGTGATTGTTGATAAGTATCAGATCAGATCAGATCAGTCGCTCAGTTGTGTCCGACTCTTTGCGACCCCAAGAATTGCAGCATGCCAGGCCTCCCTGTCCATCACCAACTCCCGGAGTTCACTCAGACTCACGTCCATTGAGTCAGTGATGCCATCCAGCCATCTCATCCTCTGTCGTCCCCTTCTCCTCCTGACCCCAATCCCTCCCAGCATCAGAGTCTTTTCCAATGAGTCAACTCTTTGCATGAGGTGGCCAAAGTACAGGAGCTTCAGCTTTAGCATCATTCCTTCCAAAGAAATCCCAGGGCTGATCTCCTTCAGAATGGACTGGTTGGATCTCCTTGCAGTCCAAGGGACTCTCAAGAGTCTTCTCCAACACCACAGTTCAAAAGCATCAATTCTTATAAGTATAGCAGCCCTTAAAAAAGTAATTAACAAACTTTTTTTTTTTTTTTTTTTTAAATTTCAGTCCTTTGTTGCTCTTGGTGCTTTTGCTTAGTCATGTCTGACTCTTTGCAACCCCATGGACATAACCCGCCAGGCTCCTCTATCCGTGGAATTTTCCAGGCAAGAATATTGGATCTGATTGCCATTTCCTTCTCCAGGGATCTTCCCATCCCAGGGACGGAACCTGGGTCATCTGCATTGCCAGCAAATTCTTTACTGCTGAGCCAGCAGGGAATTCTTGTTGCTATTGTTGATACTTTTTATCAGTTATTTCTATTTTATTAGCCTCAATCCATGAATTTAATCAGTATTTAATTCGTATGTTATTATTCTTTTATTCTAGGTATGTTATACTTTGATTTTCATTGATTATTTAATCTAAGTATATGTGGTATTTGTGTGTGTTTAATGTGTGTTCAGGTGTCCTAATAAGAGTTAATATCCACTGGGTGTATACTTGGTGCTAAGCACTATTAAAGCGGGAAGTAATAAATTTTATTCACTGTATTGCCTAATAAATAATGTCTAAAAGATTAATATTATATACCTATTTAATACTCAAGGGAATTAATGTAGGGTAAAATTAAGAAATATGCCCTGTCTGATATGTCAATGAATCTATAATTTAAGAAGTCTGATTTCAGAATTCACTCTTTAGAAAAGTTTAGCATATACTATTCTTCACAAAAAATGTGTCAAATTATTCATAAAGTTGTTTATGGCAATGAAGCTCCATTATCAAGTGAAATATATATGCATGGGAACATAACCTAGGCAGAAAAATCACAGAGACCATAAAAAATTTCATGTGCAGAAGACTCACTTCCTCATGTGTCTGTTTTTGCACTGCTTAGCTCTTCAACCCACAGCTCTAGCAATGGGAGGTTCTCTATGAGTAAATGACCCAAGCAGGAAAAAATTCATGAGGACTGCAAATGATAGGATAGCAAAACCAGGAAGTGGACTGCTGCTATTATACAGGTACAGTCAGTGAGCACCTTGAAAGACAATTCAGGATGGAAATTGCAGTGTAACAGTTTGAGTTATAGATTTTATTCACTTGCCAGAAATTAAAAAAAAAAAAAAAAGATGTCTGAGGTCAGAATCAACATAATCCATGAGCAGTCATGAATTAGATTGCCTAGCTGTTTTACAATTTAAAAAATGCAAGGTTGGGTAATAGGTGAATTGAAAGTTCAGAAAGTATTTTGTGATTGACTTTCTCAAAAATGCTCAGAATGAAAATGCATACCATTATGACCTTAAGACTGATACTTTCTCTATGAATAACACACCTCTAACTGTGCATAGGAGAAGGATGAGAATTTTCATTGGTGTGACCTGTATGACCTTCAGTTGAGCAAATCAGACCTGTGCAATACCACCTGAGTACCCAGTTTAACTACAACAGAAATCCATCTTGGCACTCCATCACTGACCATATCAGGAGGTGTCTTACCATATACATCACATACACACGTACATATACTTGTGTATATACATACTAGTGTTATTATACACCAGAGAAGGCAATGGCACCTCACTCCAGTACTCTTGCCTGGAAAATCCCATGGACACAGGAGCCTGGTAGGCTGCAGTCCATGGGGTCGCTAAGAGTAGGACATGACTGAACGACTTCACTTTCACTTTTCACTTTCATGCATTGGAGAAGGAAATGGCAACCCACTCCAGTGTTCTTGCCTAGAGAATCCCGGGAAGGGGGAGCCTGGTGGGCTGCCGTCTATGGGGTCCCACAGAGTTAGACACGACTGAAGCGACTTAGCAGCAGCAGTTATTATATACATAGGTATTGTGTGCATATATTTACTTATGCTATATAACAGACCAAGTGAAGCAGTGAAAAGAGTTGAGAAAAAAAACAAAATCTGAGGTCAAGAGATAACAGAGAACTATGACAGCCTCAGCTTTTCTGTTTAGCAACCATGAATTCCAATTATGTCTTCAGTAACTAAATCTTAGCCTTGACAAGTACATCAAAGGGCAATGAATCCAATAATTTTTCTTAAATCAGTTCAGTTCAGTTGCTCAGTCATGTATGACTCTTTGAGACCCCGTGAACCACAGCATACCAGGCCTCCCTGTCCATCACCAACTCCTGGCGTTTACCCAAACTCATGTACATTGAGTTGGTGATGCCATCCAACCATCTCATCCTCTGTCATCCCCTTTTCCTCCTGCCCTCAATCTTTCCCAACATCTGGGTCTTTTCAAATAAGTCAGCTCTTCGCATCAGGTGGCCGAAGTATTGGAGTTTCAGCTTCAACATCAGACCTTCCAATGAACACCTAGGACTGATTTCCTAGCTGCAGCAGCAGCAGCATGCAGTCACAATATTTTTGTAATAGCTTCTTATAATTGTGTTTCTATCCTACTAGATCATAAGTTTTATACTTAGAAATGCTGCAAGACAACATAATTTGTTTTGCTTTTTTAAAATTTTTTGTTTTATGTTGTATTAATAATATAACTGATTAACTAGATTGTAATACTTTAAGGTAGACAGCAAAGGAACTCACCCATACACACTGAAATATGTCAGGAAGATTAAGAGTCATATGGAAATTTTCTATGGAGACTTCATAGTCATGACAGCAACTTGTCAGGAAATTACACATCATAGTAACAAAACAACAATTTTCTTTGGGGAAATATTTGTATTAAATTGGAATATATTTATTATAAATATAAATTTATCTATAATATATATAAAATATATCAAGCTTTCATATAATGCTGTGTTAAATGCCATTATATAATTTTATGAAACTAGGTAGTTTATATGGAGAAGGAAACGGCAACCCACTCCAGTATTCTTGCCTAGAGGATTCCAGGGATGGGGGATCCTGGTGGGCTGCCGTCTATGGGGTCAAACAGAGTCGGACACGACTGAAGCGACTTAGCAGCAGCAGGTAGTTTATAGACATTTGGTTTGAAATCTCTGTATTGTGCCTAACTTTTGTGCTATACTTCTTGCATTTTTCTTTAAAATTCCATCTTTTAGAACCTTATTTATAGAAGACAGTACATGTATGTCTTCTTTCTCAAATATCTGAATTCTTAATAACAGCAACATAACTATTCATTTCTTTGATCAGATTGATGGATTGAAAGTCACTCAGTCGTGTACAACTCTTTGTGACCACATGAACTATACAGTCCATGGGATTCTCCAGGCCAGAATACTGGAGTGGTAGCCTTTCTCTTCTCCAGGGGATCTTCCCAACCCAGGGATCAAACCCAGGTTTCCTGCATTGCAGACAGATTCTTTACCAGCTGAGCCAAAAATACATGTAATAATTATCATAAAAATAATACCAAAGTTATCACAAAAAAATAGGCCTACTCTAAGTAGTTTGATAATATTTTTATAGCTTATTTTGTCCCTAAGACATATTAGGTATATAAAAACAAAATACATATTTTAAGGTAAGTTGGAATAACTCTTCTCTGTGGTTATATTACCAACTAGATATATGAGTAGGGTAACATCTTGCATTCAACTTTTAGTTATTTCAGTTTAAACTTAATTTACCTATATACTTGCATAAAATATTAATTTGTATACAGTTGTTTAAAAAACTATAATTAAAGAGGCCTAGCATCTGTCATAGTATCTTCGATCCAAATCTCTTTTATTTCATGACTTATTTTTTCGTGTTCTTGTAATCAAATTTGTATTTATGACTACTTTTTCAGAATAATCATAGCATAATAAACTTTGCTTTATTTATATTTTTATTCTCATCACTTAATTAAATATCCTGGTTATCATTTCATAGTAATTTACACAAATATTTCTCTTTGTTTAATGGTTGTGCTTTTTCCTACTACTTGTTTTATGAATGTATCAAGGATTCTGATTCAGCCTCTAGTGAAGTACATTTGGGCTCTTGCTACTCTGTTGTCATTACAAATAGAGTAAATGCTATTAAGTATGTGTATAAATAACTTGGCTATTTGTTAGCAAACTGCCTTTCATAAGGGTTAAATCATTTTGCAT
Source organism: Bos indicus (assembly GCF_029378745.1). NCBI lineage: Eukaryota > Metazoa > Chordata > Mammalia > Artiodactyla > Bovidae > Bos > Bos indicus. Next base: position 60,737,284 of record NC_091771.1, read on the forward strand.
TCCAAGCCTGAATGTTATGCGTATTCTTATTTCCTCATATTGTCACACTTGGATTTCTGCCATGCTAATAGGTAAGAAATAGGATATTTTAGAGTTTAGATTTTCATTTTTTATTATAAGTGAAAAAAAGTATATTATAAACTGAAAAATGATTTCATTTCTCTTTCTCTGAACTGTCTAGAGACAATTATTTTGTTGTCAGTAATAAAAAGCTCCACTTTAAGTATACTATTTCTTACCACAAATATTGCTTTAAAATGTGTTCTACCTATAGATATTGAAATAGAGTTCAAGAGTGGTTTTAAAATTAGTAAATGACTTATTATTAAAACATTTGGTATTTTCCACGTGACAGTCACTCTTTTAGTTATTAATAAGAGTGTGATAAAGTCCTTTCTCTCATGAGTCATGTGTGGGCTGATGAAATAAACAAGTTATAAACAAGAAAAAAGTATGATTAAACAGAAAAATGTCAACTATTGTTAAATACTGGAGAAAAAGAAAGGAGAGACTGGTGGTGATGGAATGCCATTTTATAAAGAGTTATCACTGAAGCTCTCTTTGAGGAAGTAAAATTGAAATTTTGACACGAATGACATAAAAACATGAGCCATTTGAAACTGTAAAAGGAAGAAGGAAGATGTAACAAGTGTAAAGGACCTAAATCAGTAAGCAACTGGCAGGTTTGGTACAAGAAGATAGTCTGTGTGGCTGGAAGTGCCACAAGCATCAGTGTTGCATAAATCAACTCAAGGCGGGGATAGATGTCAGATCATTTAGCGCTTTGAGAGATATAATGAAAACATTGGATTCAATTCTAGACTTATCGGAAGCTATTGCAAGCTTTTAATGGAAAGAAATATATGATTTATGCTTTTAGAAATGTGAGTCTGGCTATACTGTAGGGAAAATACTGGGGCTGAAAGGCAAAAACAAGCAGACCTGCCAGTGGAGGGGAGGAAAACTAATTTTCCCTCAACCTAAGTTTTTAGCTAAGACAACTGTAATAAAAGACAATTAGAGGAGGGAAACAGACATTTCATGTATTCCTTGTTTAATTACTTCCTTTGAATTAAGTCCTTCCAATGAATACTCAGGACTGATTTCCTTTAGGGTGGACTGATTGGATCTCCTTGTAGTTCATGGGACTCTTCAACAGTCTTCTCTTACACCACAGTTCAAAAACATCAATTCTTCGGTGCTCAGCTTTCTTCATAGTCCAACTCTCAAATCCATACATGACTACTGGAAAAACCATAGTTTGACGAGACAGACCTTTATTGGCAAAGTAATGTCTCTGCTTTTTAATATGCTTGTCTAGGTTGGTCATAGCTTTTCTTCCAAGGAGCAAGCGTGTTTTAATTTCATGGCTGCAGTCACCATTTGCAGTGATTAGGGAGCCAAAAAAATAAAGTCTGTCACTGTTTCCAATGTTTCCTCATCTATTGCCATGAAGTGATGGGACCAGATGCCATGATCTTAGTTTTATGAATGTTGAGTTTTAAGCCAAATTTTTCACTCTCTTCTTTCATTTTCATCAAGAGGCTCTTTAGTTCTTCTTCACTTTCTGCCATAAGGGTGGTATCATCTGCATATTTGAGGTTATTGATATTTCTCCTGGCAATCTTGATTCCAGCTTGTACTTCATCCAACCCAGTGTTTCTCATGATGTACTCTGCATATAAGTTAAATAAGCAGGGTGACAATATACAGCCCTCACGTACTTCTTTCCCAATTTGGAACTAGTCTGCTGTTCCATGTCCAGTTCTAACTGTTGCTTCTTGACCTGCATACAGATTTCTCAGGAGGCAGTAAGGTGGTCTGGTATTATTTCCTTAAGAATTTTCCAGTTTGTTGTGATCCACACAGTCAAGGCTTCGGCATAATCAATAAAACAGAAGTAGATGTTTTTTCTCGAACCCTCTTGCTTTTTTGATGATTCAACGAATATTGGCAGTTTGATCATTAGCCATTCCCTTCTCCAGGATATCTTCCCAACCCAGGGACTGAACCCAGGTCTCCTTCATTGAACGCAGTTTCTTTCCCTTCTGCTGCTGCTGCTGCTGCTAAGTCGCTTCAGTCGTGTCCAACTCTGTGCGATCCCATAGACAGCCTCCCACCAGGCTCCCCCATCCCTGGGATTCTCCAGGCAAGAACACTGGAGTGGGTTGCCATTTCCTTCTCGAATGCATGAAAGTGAAAAGTGAAAGTGAAGTCGCTCAGTTGTGTCCGACTCTTAGCAACCTCATGGAGCCACCTGTAAAGCCCATTCACAATTCAAGCATACACAAATAGAATCTGATGGCCGTGGAAAATTTGGCCTCAATAGCATCTCTGCCACTGAGAACTTTAACTTTATTTGAACTATACCAGATAGAAGGACACCACCAGCTGTATTCAGAATACCTGCCAGCCTCAACCTTAGAGTCTCAAGGTTTCCCCCTGTAACTATGCAACAATATGGGCCCCTGCTTATCCTTACTTAACAGATACACTTACCTCTTACTTCTTGTCACCTCCAGTTATAATTCTTGATAAACAACTCATGTAACTAGCTGCAACCTTGTGTGTGTGTGTGTGTTTTTGCCAGCCTCTCCCCATTTTTCAGTCTTTTCAGTCTCCCCATTCAAGTGCTTTTCAAACTTGGACTGCAGTCCTAATCCCAAAAAAACACCTTTGATATTTCAATCAGGTATCCATTTCTAAAAGTTTGGTTAGCAATACAATGGAACATTACTTATCAAATAATATAATGAAGTACTGATATGTGCTGCAGTGTGGATGAAACTAGAAACTATTATATTAAATGATAAAACACAGACACAAAAGGCCATATATTGTATGATTCCACTTGTATATTGTACTGGATATATTCCACTGGATATATGAGTATCCAGAATAGGTTAGAGACAGAAATCAATTAGATGGTTTCTAGGGGCTGGAAGGAGGAAGGTGTAGGGATTGACTGCAAATTGAATATGTGATTTTCTATTGGAGTAATGAAAACATTTTGGAACTAGACAAAGGTGATGATTATATAACAGTACAACCAAACAACCACATTTTGAGCTATTCATCATAAGGAGAAGCTGTAAGTTCAGGAAGGCACCGAGCAGTCATGGCAGTTAATGTAGATGCTACTTATGGTCAGATAGAAAGGGCTACCCTTTCCATGACTTATCAAATTATTGCTACTAAGAAATGTTCAGCCTTAGATTTGGAGTTCTTGATATGGCATTCTCCCACAGGACAAGCAGCTGACCACTGTGGACACACTGTATCCTGCAGAGGCAGTGATAATATTTGTAGGACAGAGAAATTAATATTACTAAGTAAACACTAATGGTACATCATGTAAGATAATCACTAAATTTCATATTCCTTTGTAGCCAGGCATGTTGCTAATCTGATTCTCACAGTCAAAATCTGCTGTGATCAATCAGTATTTATCAGGCTTTTGGGTGTATTTTTCTCAAAGTGAGGATACAGAGTCAGATAACCTAAGAACCTATCTTTATTTATTTATATAATGCTAATAATAATCAGTCCATTCAAAGGAGATCAGTCCCGGGTGTTCATTGGAAGGACTGATGCTAAAGCTGAAACTGCAATACTTTGGCCATCTCATGTGAAGAGTTGACTCTTTGGAAAAGACTCTGATGCTGGGAGGGATTGGGGGCAGGAGGAGAAGGGGATGACAGAGGATGAGATGGCTGGTTGGCATCAGTGACTCGATGGACGTGAGTCTCAGTGAACTCTGGGAGTTGGTGATGGACAGGGAGGCCTGGTGTGCTGCCATTCATGGGGTCTCAGAGAGTCAGACACGACTGAGCAACTGAACTGAACTTAAAAATTTGTTATCTTATTTGAAGGAGTGTTCAAAAGAGTATAATAAATACATTTGTTTTGCCAAATATCAAAATGAATCCAATTATGTAAAGTTTAAAAATAAAATAAAATTAGAAAAAATAAATAAATACATTTGTATAGTTATGAAAAATAACATATGGTTGACCTGGCTCTCATTGTTCAGTCAGTAAGTTATGTCAGACTGTGACCCTGTGGACTATAGCACACAAGTCTCCTCTGTTCTTCACTATTTCCCAGAGTTCGCTCAAATTCATGTCCCTTGAGTCGGTGATGCCATCCATCCATCTCTAGTCCACTGTCATCCCCTTCTCCTCCTGACTTTAATCTTCTTCAGCATCAGGGTCTTTTCTAATGAGTTGGCTCTTTGCATCAGGTGCACAAAGTATTGGAGCATCATCATAAGTCCTTCCAATGAATAGTCAGGGTTGATTTCCTTCAGGATCAACTGGTTTGATCTCCTTGCAGTCCAAGAGACTCTCAAGAGCCTTCTCCAGTACCACAATTCAAAAACATCAGTTCTTCGTTCCTCAGCCTTCTTTCTGGTCCAACTCTCACATCTGTACATGACTACTGGAAAAACCATCGCTTTGACTATATGGACCTTTGGGCAGAGTGATACTACCTCTCCTTTTTAATACACTAAGTTAGTCATAGTTTTCCTTGTAGGAGCAAGTATTACACATTTTATCACCCACTTATATATATAAAATAAATAAAATTATATTCCAAACATGTTTTCAATCCATACTGTCTTGGGTTGTCTGCTGTGGCTCTTCATGAAATTAATTTAGTAATAATAATGTTTTACAAAGATTATCTCATTTCAAAGAATAATCATGACAATGAACCATTGAATTGACATTAAAATAATCTTTGTATTATACTTGGAAATTATGGTGTTGGCATGTAAGATATTTAATTTTTTGCTTTCTGAAAAAAACTCAATATTAAAATTTGTCATTGGGAATATTCTACATAAATATTCAATAACATAATATTTAAATATATGCTATCATGGACCAAATATGCCATGAATATTGTGTAAAATACTGGAGCATGTTTTGTGATTTTTTCAGCAAATGATTTCAAGATATTTTATTTGTCCATAAATTTAATTAAATATCTGCATATGTGTATAAATATATTTAAAACTTATGAAATATAAGTCCTTTATTTTATCATTATATTTTTATGATAAACAATGTTGACTTCAAAGAAAGAAGTGTAAGGATTGTTGAAAATTAATACTTGAAATTAGCTGTTTATAAATGGATTTTCTAATACATGCTCTACTTATTCATAAAACTTTGGAACTTCAAAGATTAATTAATTTATCTGTTTGACAAATATTTACTAAGTGCTTGTCATGTACTAGGTTACATTATAAAAACTGAACCTATCGGAGAAGGCAATGGCACCCCCTCCAGTACTTTTGCCTAGAAAATCCCATGGACGGAGGAGCCTGGTAGGCTGCAGTCCATGGGGTTGCTAGAGTCGGACAGGACTGAGCGACTTCACTTTCACTTTTCACTTTCATGCATTGGAGAAGGAAATGGCAGCCCACTCCAGTGTCCTTGCCTGGAGAATCCCAGGGATAGGGAAGCCTGGTGGGCTGCCGTCTATGGGGTCGCACAGAGTCGGACAAGACTGAAGCGACTTAGCAGCAGCAGCAGCAGCAATATATTTGCTACAAAAGATTAATATTAAGCAATAATTTTGGAGCAGGATTTAAGGAACAAACATGATTACCTGTTTCATTTGTGATCTCAGATTTTCTAGTCAAGTGTTCAAGGAATTCAAGTTTTCCCCATCCAAGTTATTTTTTCAGTTACAAAGTAAGAGGGAAATTCTTAAAATCCTTTCTGTTGAGGGCTTCTTAAAATCGAGCAAATGAATTCTGTATTCTGCTATGCCCTCTGGGAGATTCAGTCAATTGAAATAAATATACCTCTCCTCGAGGAACCATGAGAGTTATTATACATTTTATTCTCTAGTCTTCATGATTGAATTTGAAAAAAAGCTATTTTTACACATATAGTTGGATTAAATGCATTCAGTTTCTAAGAACTAGAAGCTCCACAAAGTTTCTCAGGAAATAAAATAATTACTTTATAGTGAAATTTTTTTAGAAACAAAATCTGTACCTACAGTACATCTTTAAAATAGTACTGTTATCATCCCAATATAGGGATGAAGAAACTCAGGCACAAAGTGATAATATATATGTATATATTGTCCAAACAAATATATTGGCAAAGAAGAAAAAAATACCTGAACCCAGATAGTATGGTCCTAAAATCAGCATTCAATTCAGTTGACTCATACAAGGATTATAACAACATATTTGATAGTAATTTTTAAGATTTTTCCAAAAATTTTAAAATCCACTTATTTCAGGTCTATATGAGCAGACAGACACAGATTATACTTGGAGATCTGAAAAATCAGGATACAGTTAATCATCCAAGATACAAAACAATTCCATTGAAGTCAGTTGGCCCACTGTGTGTGTGTGTGTGTTTTTTTTTTTTTTTTAATCTTCTATTTTGAAATAGAAATGTAGACATTGCAGTTGGTTCAGTGGCAGCATGAGGGCATCCTAAGATCATAGATACTCAGTCCTTTAATCACCTGTACTGGTTTTATGAATACAGCCTGTAGACATATTTCTTTTACTACAAGATTACTTTTAAAACAATCTTGTCTTCCTGCAATAGTTGCTGCTGCTGCTAAGTTACTTCAGTCGTGTCTGACTCTGTGTGACCCCATAGATGGCAGCCCACCAGGCTTCACCATCCCTGGGATTCTCCAGGCAAGAAAACTGTAGTGGGTTGCCTTTTCCTTCTCCAATAGAGATAACAATTGAAACTCTTATTTCAGAATAACTATTTGTTACATTTTTATAGAATACTTTTGATCATATCCATATTTGCTCTTTCACTTATTCTCAGTTTGCCCTATATTACATGACTATTTATACAACAGACATTATTGGAATATACACTCAGCCTTTCTCTGAATGAGGATGTTGATCAAAGTAAAGAAGTGCTTGCCTAGCATCTGTGTTTCCTCTCTGTTTCCTAGTTTCCCAGATGTTAAAAGCAGAGGGATATTTGATCCATGTTTGGAAATCAGATTCTCTGTGTTGATACTTAACCTGAGAAGCACAGTTTCTGGTAGTTAAGGTTTAGGTGCATTAAAGATTCCTTCTGAGCCCTGCATCACTGAAATGGCAATTGTTCTTATAATTGTTACTCTAGAAATTACCTTTCTTTTTTATTTTTATTAAGGTTGGATGATTTTTCTGTTTATTAAAATGAAAATAAATGTTGATTAATGTGGCATGAAAATCATGTTTGAAGAATTGATTATCAACTATTGAATGAAATAAAATGTATTTAAGTAATATTTTTAAAATGATATTTACATTTACTGAAATCATATATTTTTAAATTTATAAATATGTATATATGTGTGTATATATATATATATATATGTATATGTATGTATATATATGAAAGCAGTACTAGCATACATATTGGAATCAGGAGCTTCCCTGGTGGCTCAGCTGGTATTGAATCTGCCTGCAATGATGGAGACCTGGGTTCAATCCCTGGGTTGGGAAGATCCCCTGGAGAAGGGAACGGCTACCCACTCCAGTATTCTGGCCTGGAGAATTCCATGGTCCCTGTAGTCCATGGGGTTGCAAAGAGTCAGACAGAAGTGAATGACTTTCACTTTCACTTTGGAGTCACACAAAACTATATTTGAAGAGTCTTTTAATCTCTTCATTTACTTTATTTTCTTCCTTTGTATTTATATTGGTTCTCAAGTTTGGCTGTATTCTAATCATGAGAGAATTTTAAAAAATAGTGACATCAGGTATCATCCCCAGAGAATGTGACACAATTGATGTGGGTGATGGTGCCTGAGCAGGAGGATTTTTATAAGTTCCCCAATTGATTCTAATGCTTAGCTAAGATTAAGAGCCAATGTTTAAGAGTATGGAGTGAGTCTAATAAGACATGCTAGTTGTTGTACTCAGCTAGGGAACCACCAATTGGCAACTTTATTTAAAGATACAACATCTTTGAGAAGAATCAATTTATCCATCTACTCTCACCCACCTGCCATCTATGTGCCCACACAGCCTCCCACCGTTCACCCTCCCAGTCTTCCATTCTCCCGTTCTTCTATTCTTCCTTCTTTCCACCCACCCACTCATCCACCGGTCCACTCCCCTAGTATCCACCCATCCATTCACCCACCCATCCATCCACCCACCAACCTATGCATTCATCCATCCATCCTTGTCGCCATCCATTCATTTATCTGCGTGTCTACAAACCTACACATACATTCACTTACCCCCAACTCACCTATACATTTGACCATATACCTTCCCACTAATCTTATCTTTTAATGCATCTAACTATATACCCAGTTGGAGAGCTGCAGACCATGGGGTAGCGAACAGTCGGACACGACTGAGCGACTTCACTTTCACTTTTCCCTTTCATGCATTGGAGAAGGACATGGCAACCCACTCCAGTGTTCTTGCCTGGAAAATCCCAGGAACGGGGGAGCCTGGTGGGCTGCCGTCTATGGGGTCGCACAGAGTCAGACACGACTGAAGCGATTTAGCAGCAGCAGCAGCATATACCCAGTTTATTCATTTTTAAAATACAAAAATGATAGCTAATTTATAGTGTTGTGGTAAATAATTAAGATGGGAAATGCATAGTAATGTACATAAAACATTAAAGGTTACCAAATAAATATTAGCTATTGTTAATGTTATCAAAATATTTTTCAATTTTTACAAGAAATGTATCACTCTCACCCTTTATTCCTATCTACAAAACCCATATTAAATCATTTTAACACACAAATAGTTTAGTTTTTTCATTTCTAAATAATTCTCAGACCTATATTTCAAATTTCTATATTTGCTTAAAGTATAAAACTGTTATGATATATGAAGCAAAATAAAATTAGAAGGCTAGTGTGAAAACTCACATACTTGAAATTCAGATACTGGACAACTGTATATATGCTTAAAATGGCCAAGAGTATAAAATAGTGGCAGAAAAACTTGACTGTAACAAGTTACACAGAAATACTGTGAAAGGATACCCTTGCTCAGTGATCTGCTGTGTGCCTGTGATGATTTATTTTGAAGCAGTAGCCTTCAAGGTAATATCATGTTCCAAGCTGATATATACATTTCTTTAATTTCTTTTCTATTTTCTCAGTGTCACAATTTAGGCTGTAGTAAGAACCTACTACAACCCACTTGCATTTTAATCCTTACAAGAGACCCAGAGTTAGATTCTGGTATATGCAAGCATACTGAAAATAATGAATATACTCAGGGCAACAAGATACTGACAACACATTTATGAAGCAATAAACTGTTTAATAAGTCATTTAATCTTGATTCTATGGAATTCATGTTACCACGAGAATGGCATTTTGGGAGATAATTCTCTACAACTCTGTCATGTTTCTTCACATCTTGCTAACCTTTGTTTCTATCATAACATGGAAGCCTTTGGACCAAACTATCTTTTCAAGAAAAATCTTATAGCAAATGATCTTGGATGATTGATATAGTGTGTTTCTGTGGCACAAAGGACAGGCATATTTACTATACGATAAAAGAAAAATGTCTCCCTCCTGACCAAGGAGTTGGCATGTTAACTGGCATTGCAAAATGTTCAGGTTTCCCAAGCTCAGGCACTTCACCTGTAAACAATCCATTCTAATTTAAGCATACATCTGGGCCCACCAATGCTAGCCTCTTCTGACTAGAGATACATGCTGCTGCTGCTAAGTCACTTCAGTCATGTCCGACTCTGTGCAACCCCATAGACGGCAGCCCACTAGGCTCCTCTGTCCCTGGGATTCTCCAGGCAAGAACACTGGAGTGGGTTGCCATTACCTTTTCCAATACATGGAAGTGAAAAGTGAAAAGTGAAAGTGAAGTCGCTCAGTGGTGCCCAACTCTTAGCGACCCCATGGACTGCAGCCTACCAGGCTCCTACGTCCATGGGATTTTCTAGGAAAGAGTACTGGAGTGGGTTGCCATTGCCTTCTCCAGAGATACATGAGGAACTTATAATTACAAACTGGACATAAAAGACTTTTTGATGGAAGATCTAACAGTACATTTAAGAATTGCAACTCCTGCCAAAAGTTGACTTGTCTGAGAACTCTGTCTCAATCTGGAACATTTTGCTCTCACAATGTTTTTTTTTTTTTTTTTTATGGGGAAATAGCCACTCTCATATATTTTGTGGGAATGAAAACTTGGGCACCCCTTATAGAGGGGCTTTTGGCAACGTCTCTAAAATTTTTTTTTAATTAATTAATTTATTTTAATTGGAGGCTAATTACTTTACAATATTGTGGTGGTTTTTGCCATACATTCACATGAATCAGCCATGGGTGTACATGTGTTCCCCATCCTGAACCCCCTCCCACATCCCTCGCTGTCATATCCCTCAGAGTCACCCCAGTGCACCAGCCCTGAGTGCCCTGTCTCATGCATCGAACCTAGGCTGGTGATCTATTTCACATATGATAATATACATGTTTCAATACTATTCTCATAAATCATCCCACACTCCCCTTCTCCCATTGAATCCAAAAGTCTGTTCTTCACATCTGTGTCTCTTTGCTGTCTTGCATATAGGGTCATTGTTACCACCTTTCTAAATTCCATATATATGCATTAATCAAAGAAAGGCAATGCCAAAGAATGCTCAAACTACTGCACGATTGCACTCATCTCACATGCTAGTAAAGTAATGCTCAAAATTCTCCAAGCCAGGCTTCAGCAATATGTGAACTGTGAACTTCCTGATGTTTAAGCTGGTTTTAGAAAAGGCAGAGGAACCAGAGATCAAATTGCCAACGTCCGCTGGATCATGGAAAAAGCAAGACAGTTCCAGAAAAACATTGATTTCTGTTTTATTGACTATGCCAAAGCCTTTGACTGTGTGGATCACAATAAACTGTGGGAAATTCCTCAAGAGTTGGGAATACCAGACTACCTGACCTGTCTCTTGAGAAATCTGTATGCAGGTCAGGAAGCAACAGTTAGAACTGGACATGGAACAACAGACTGGTTCCAAATAGGAAAAGGAGTATGTCAAGGCTGTGTATTGTCACCCTGCTTATTTAACTTATATGCAGAGTACATCATGAGAAAAGCTGGACTGGAAGAAGCACAAGCTGGAATCAAGATTGCTAGGAGAAATATCAATAACCTCAGATATGCAGATGACACCACCCTTATGGCAGAAAGTGAAGAGGAACTCAAAAGTCTCTTGAGGAAAGTGAAAGAGGAGAGTGAAAAAGTTGGTTTAAAGCTCAACATTCAGAAAACTAAGGTCATGGCATTCAGTCCCATCACTTCATGGGAATTAGATGGGGAAACAGTGGAAACAGTGTCAGACTTTATTTTTCTGGGCTCCAAAATCACTACAGATGGTGACTGCAGCCATGAAATTAAAATACGTTTACTCCTTGGAAGGAAAGTTATGACCAACCTAGATAGAATATTCAAAAGCAGAGACATTACTTTGCCAACAAAGGTCCATCTAGTCAAGGCTATGGTTTTTCCTGTGGTCATGTATGGATGTGAGAGTTGGACTGTGAAGAAGGCTGAGTGCCGAAGAATTGAGGATTTTGAACTGTGGTGTTGGAGAAGACTCTTGAGAGTCCCTTGGACTGCAAGGAGATCCAACCAGTCCATTCTGAAGGAGATCAGCCCTGGGATTTCTTTGGAAGGACTGATGCTAACGCTGAAACTCCAGTACTTTGGCCACCTCAAGCGAAGAGTTGACTCATTGGAAAAGACTGATGCTGGGAGGGATTGAGGGCAGGAGGAGAAGGGAAAGACAGAGGATGAGATGGCTGGATAGCATCACTGACTTGATGGACGTGAGTCTGAGTGAACTCTGGGAGTAGGTGATGGACAGGGAGGCCTGGCATGCTGCGATTCATGGGGTTGCAAAGAGTCGGACATGACTGAGCGACTCAACTGAACTGAACTTATACTGTATTGGTGATTTTCTGTCTGACTTACTTCCCTCTGTATAATAGGCTCCAGTTTCATCCACCTCATTAGAACTGATTCAAATGCACTCTTTTTAATAGCTGAGTAATAGTCCATTGTGTATATGTACCACAGCTTTCTTATCCATTCATTTGCTGATGGACATCTAGGTTGTTTCCATGCCTGGCTACTGTAAACAGTGCTGCGATGAACATTGGTGTACAGGTTGTCTCTTTCAATTCTGGTTTCCTCTTTGTGTATACCCAGCAGTGGAACTGCTGGGTCATATGGCAGTTCTGTTTTAAGTTTTTCAAGGAATCTCAACACTGTTCTCTACAGTGGCTATACTAGTTTGCATTCCTACCAACAGTGTAAGAGGGTGTCTTTTTCTCCACATCCTCTCCAGCATTTATTGTTTGTAGGCTTTTTGTTAGCAGCCATTCTAGCCGGTGTGAGATGGTACCTCATTGTGGTTTTGATTTACATTTCTCTGATAATGAGTGATGTTGGGCATCTTTTCATGTGTTTTTTAGCCATCTGTTAATTAGGTCCCATTTGTTTATTTTTCCTTTTATTTCCATTACTCTGGGAGGTGGGTCATAGAGGATCCTGCTATGATTTATGTCAGAGAGTGTTTTGTCTATGTTTTCCTCTAGGAGTTTTATAGTTTCTGGTCTTACATTTATATCTTTAATCCATTTTGAGTTTATTTTTTGTATAGTGTTAGAAAGTGTTCTACTTTCATTCTTTTAAAAGTGGTTGACCAGCTTTCCCAGCACCACTTGTTACAGAGATTATCTTTTCTCCATTGGATATTCTTGCCTCATTTGTCAAAGATAAGGTGTCCATAGGTGTGTGGATTTTTCTCTGGGCTTTCTATTTTGTTCCATTGATCTGTTTCTGTCTTTGTGCCAGTACCACACTGTCTTGATGACTGTAGCTCTGTAGAATAGTCTGAAGTCAGGCAGGTTGATTCCTCCAGTTTCATTCTTTCTCAAGATTTCTTTAGCTATTTGTATTTTTTGGTATTTGTATTTGTATACAAATTGTGAAATTATTTGTTCTAGTTCTCTGAAAAACACCATTGGTAGCTTGAGAGGGATTGCATTGAATCTATAGATTGCTTTGGGTAGTAAACTCATTTTCACTATGTTGATACTTCCAATCCATGAAACATATTTCTCCATCTATTTGTGTCATCTTTGATTTCTTTCATCAATGTTTTATAGTGTTCTATATATACATCTTTTGTTTCTTTAGGTAGATTTATTCCTAAGTATTTTATTCTTTTTGTTGCAATGGTGAATGGAATTGTTTCCTTAATTTCTCTTTCTATTTTCTCATTGTTAGTGTATAGGAATGCAAGGGATTTCTGTGTGTTAATTTTATATCCTGCAACTTTACTATATTCATTGATTAGCTCTAGTAATTTTCTGGTGGAGTCTTTAGGGTTTTCTATGTAGAGGACAGATCATGTCATCTGCAAACAGTGAGAGTTTTACTTCTTCTTTTCCAATCTGGATTCCTTTTGTTTCTTTTTCTTATCTGATTGCTGTGGCTAAAACTCCCAAAACTATGTTGAATAGTAGTGGTGAGAGTGGGCATCCTTGTCTTGTTCCTGACATTAGGAGAAATGCTTTCAATTTTTCACCATTGAGGATAATGTTTGCTGTGGATTTATCATATATGGCTTTTATTATGTTGAGGTATGTTCCTTCTATGCCTGCTTTCTGGATGTTTTTATCATAAATGGGTTTTGAAATTTGTCAAAGGCTTTCTCTGCATTTATTGAGATAATCATATGGTTTTTATCTTTAAGTTTGTTAATGTGCTGTATCACATTGATTCACTTAAGAATACTGAAGAATCCTTGCATCCCTGGGATAAAGCCCACTTGGTCATGATGTATGATCTTTTTAATATGCTGTTGGATTCTGTTTGCTAGAATTTGGTTAAGGATATTTGTATCCAGCTTCATCAGTGATATTGGCCTGTAGTTTTCTTTCTCTTTTTTTTTTTTTTTTGTGGCATCTTTGTCAGGTTTTGGTATTAGGGTGATGGTGTCCTCATAGAATGAATTTGGAAGTTTACCTTCCTCTTCAATTTTCTGAAAGAGTGTGAGTAGGATAGGTATTAGCTCTTTAAATTTTTGGTAGAATTCAGCTGTGAAGTCATCTGGTCCTGGGATTTTGTTTGTTGGAAGATTTCTGATTACAGTTTTGATTTCTGTACTTGTTATGGGTCTGTTAAGAGTTTCTATTTCTTCCTGATTCAGTTTTGGAAAGTTATACTTTTCTAAGATTTATCCATTTCTTCCAAGTTGTCCACTTTATTGGCAAGTAGTTGCTGATAGTAGTCTCTGATGATCCTTTGTATTTCTGTGTTGCCTGTTGTGATTTCTCCATTTTCATTTCTAATTTTGTTGATCTGATTCTTCTCCCTTTTTTTCTTGATGAGTCTGACTAATGGTTTGTCTATTTTATTTATCTTCTCAAAGAACCAGCTTTTAGCTTTGTTGATTTTTGCTATGGTCTCCTTTGTTTCTTTTTCATTTATTTCTGCCCTAATTTTTATGATTTCTTTCCTTTTACTAACCCTAGGGTTCTTCATTTCTTCTTTTTATAGTTGCTTTAGGTATAGAATTAGGTTACTTATTTGATTTTTCTCCTGTTTCTTGAAGTAAGCTTATATTGCTATGAACCTTCCCCTCTATTGAATCCCATAGGTTTTGGGTTGTTGAGTTTTCATTTTCATTCATTTCTATGCAAAGTTTGATTTCTTTCTTGATTTCTTCTGTTATTTGTTGGTTATTCAGAAGCATGTTGTTTAGCCTCCATATGTTTGTATTTTTAATAGTCCCCCCCCCAACCCCGTAGTTGACATCTAATGTTACCACACTGTGATTAGAAAAAATGCTTGAAATTATTTCAATCTTTCTGAATTTACCAAGGCTAGATTTATGGTCCGGATGTGATCTATCCTGGAGAAGGTTCCATGTGCACTTGAGAAAAAGGTGAAATTCATTGTTTTGAGGTGTAATGTTCTACAGATATTAATTAGGTCTAACTGGTCCATTGTATCATTTAAAGTTTTTTTTCCTTGCTAATTTTCTGTTTAGTTGATCTATCCATAGATGTGAGTGGGGTAATAAAGTTTCCCACTATTATTGTGTTATGGTTAATTTCCCCTTCATACATGTTAGCATTTGCCTTACATGTTGCAATGCTCCTATGTTGCATGCATATTTGTTTATAATTGTTATATCTTCTTGGATTGATCCTTTGTTCATCATGTAGTGTCCTTCTTTGTCTCTTTTCATGGCCTTTATTTCAAAGTCTATTTTATCTGATACGAGTATTGCTACTCCTGCTTTCTTTTGGTCTCCATTTGTGTGAAATATCTTTTTCCAGCCTTTCACTTTCAGTCTGTATGCGTCCCTTGTTTTGAAGTGGGTCTCTTATAGACAGCATATATAGGGGTCTTGTTTTTGTATCCATTCAATCAGTCTTTGTCTTTTGGTTGGGACATTCAACCCATTTACATTTATGGTAATTATTGATAAGTATGATCCCATTGCCATTTACTTTGTTGATTTTGGTTTGAGTTTATAAATCTTTTCTGTTTCCTGTCTAGAGACAATCCTTTAGCATTTGTTGAAGAGCTAGTTTGGTGGTGCTGAATTCTCTGAGCTTTTGCTTGTCTGTAAAGCTTTTGATTTCTCCTTCATATTTGAATGAGATCCTTGCTGGGTACAGTAATCTGGGTTGTAGGTTTTTCTCTTTCTTCATTTTAAGTATGTCCTGCCATTCCCTTCTGGCCTCAAGAGTTTCTATCAAAAGATCAGCTTTTATCCTTATGGAAATCCCCTTGTGTGTTTTTTGTTGTTTTTCCCTTGCTGCTTTTAATATTTGTTCTTTGTGTTTGATCTTCATTAATTTGATTAATATGTGTCTTCAGGTGTTTTGCCTTGGATTTATCCAGTTTGGGACTCTCTGGGTTTCTTGGACTTGGATGTCTATTTCCTTCCCCATTTTTGGGGAAGTTTTCAAATATTATCTTCTCAAGTATTTTCTCATGAGCTTTCTTCTTGTCTTCTTCTTCTGGGACACCTATGATTCAAATGTTGGGGCATTTAACATTGTCACAGAGGTCTCTGAGGTTGTCCTCATTTCTTTTAATTATTTTTTCTTTTTTCTTCTCTGCTTCGTTTATTTCCACCATTCTATCTTCCACCTCACCTATCCTATCTTCTGCCTCAGTTATTCTACTGTTGGTTCCCTCTAGAGTGCTTTTGATCTCAGTTATTGCATTATTCATTATTGATTGACTCTTTTTTATTTCTTCTAGGTCCTTGTTAAACATTTCTTGCATCTTCTCAATCCTTGTCTCCAGACTATTTATAACTCCATTTTGTTTTCAAGATTTTGGATAATTTTTACTATCATTATTCTGAGTTCTTTTTCAGGTAGACTCCCTATTGCCTCCTCTTTTGTTTGGTTTGGTGGGCATTTATCATGTTCCTTTACCTGCTGAATATTTCTCTGTCTTTTCATCTTCTTTAGATTGCTGTGTTTGGGATGGCCTTTCTGCATGCTGGAAGTTTGTGAATACTCTTTATTGTGGAGGTTGCTGCCTGTGGGTGGTGTTAGACGAGTGGCTTGTCAAGGTTTCCTGGTTAGGGAAGCTTGAGTTGGTGTTCTGGTTGGTGGAGCTGGATCTCTTCTCTCCGGAGGCTTTTGGATGAGCTCTTGTTGATTGATGTTCCCTGGAATCAGACGTTTTCTTGGGTTCTCAAGATTTGGATTTAAGCCTCCTGCCTCTGGCTTTCAGGCTTATTCTTAGAGTAGCCTCAAGACTTCTCCATCCATATAGCACCAATGATAAAACATCTAGGTTAATGGTGAAATGAGTCTCCACAGTGAGGAACACCCAGAGAGGTTCACAGAGTTACATGGAGAAGAGAAGAGGGATGAGGGAGATAGAGGTTACCAGGAGAAGAAGAGGGGGAGTCAAAAGGAGAGAGACCAATCTAGCCCACAATCAGTTCCGTAAGTGTTCTCCACAACCTGAAACACCTGAAAAGATTCACAGAGTTAAGTACAGAAGAGAAGCGAGAGGGAGGAGATAGAGGTGACCTGAGGGAGAAAAACGAGAGTCAAAGGGGAGAGAGCAATCAAGCCAGTATCACACTTCTAAGTAAAAATGGGTACTGAAGATTGGATTCTTAAAAGGTACAAAATTGATAACAAATACCAAAACCAAAGATTAAAAATCTAGAGTTTAGACTCTCAAACATACAATATTAAAAAAAATCACAAAAATTATAATATATATATATATATGTGAAATTTGCTTTAAAAATAGGGTCTTGTCTTTGCAAGGTAATGGTATGTTTTATAAATGAAAATTAAAGGCATAATAAAGAACTTAAAAATTAAAGAAATTAAAATTTAAAAGTAAAATATATCTAGGAATTTCTCTGGAGTTGTTGAGGGCAGTGTGGGGTCAGTTCCATTTCAGATAGTTCATTGTTCCAGTTTATACTTCTTCTCAAGGTCTATAGGCCCCTTCCAATGTAGTCAATGCTAACCTCGGGATTTTAATCTGTTGCACCTGTCTCTTCCAAAGCTATTCCCTCTTCATTGTTTATTTTGGCTTCCTCTGTTTGCAAGTCTCTTCAGTGTCTAATTTCCGCCCTGACACAAAGGGGCAAAGCTGCTCATTTATTTAGGCTCACTTGTTCAACTGTGCTGTGGGGAGGGAGAAACACTGCAAACAATTATCACTGGCGTGTGCTCGCAGTATCTGGCCACACTGGGTTTGCCCCCACTGATGGCGTGTGTGCTTTCCCAGTCTACACTGCTCAGGCTCCAGGTTGCTCTGCAGGGGAACTGTCTAAAGTGGGCCCTGCGTTTTGTGCCCTTCCCAGGTCCAAGATGGTGATGGCACCCCACTCCAGTACTCTTGCCTGGAAAATCCCATGGATGGAGGAGCTTGGTAGGCTGTAGTCCATGGGGTCGCGAAGAGTTGGACACGACTGAACGACTTCCCTTTCACTTTTCACTTTCATGCGTTGGAGAAGGAAATGGCAACTCACTCCAGTGTTCTTGCCTGGAGAATCCCAGGGATGGGGGAGCCTGGTGGGCTGCCATCTATGGGATCACACAGAGTCGGACACGACTGAAGTGACTTAGCAGGTCTGAGCAGCTCAGGCGACCAGGTGCCGGGCGAGCGCACACTCCCCAGGTGTGGCAGTGTGTCTTATCACCTCCTCTGTCCCAGCTGCTCAGTTTCCTGGGTGTGCAGCTGGAGCGCTGTCTCAGGTGTGCTGTGTGTCTCCTGCAGGGAGATAGATGATCTCTGACTGCGGCCCTCCTGGTGGATGTCGACCATCCAGGATCCCAGAAACACTGGTTAGCAACTGGGAGCCTGCTCACAGTTTGGCGGAGGATGCCATCTCTGGAGCCGAGATTGACCCTCCCTTCCGGCTCTGGCTGTCACCTGCCTGCCTCTCTGCCTCTAGTGAGGGGAGGGGCTGGTCCGCAGCTGGCTGGTTCTCCTCTGGTATTCGCTTAGTCCTTTGTTCTGTGAGCGGGCCAGGTTGTGCCTTAGGGCTTTTCGTGAGAAAGTTTTCTCTCTTGCTCTCTTTCTCTCTCTTTTTTTCCTTTCTCTCTTTCGCTATCCCACAGTTTGGGTTGCTATCTCATGTTAGCTCCTTCAGCTTGTCCTCAGGGCATTCTGGTCTGGTCTTTACCCTAAGCATGCAGCCCGCACCTCCCTGTTCAGCGCCCACTCGCTGCTGGTGGACGCAAGCATCTAGGCTACTTCTCCACTGAGAGTTGGGGTTAGGTGCGTAATCTGTGGGGTTTTTTTTTTTTTTTTTTTCTCCCGGTTATGTTGCCCTCTGAGATTCTGAAACTCCCCACAGACCCGCTGGTGAGAGGGTTTCCTGGTGTTTGGAAATTTCTCCTCCTTTATGACTCCCTCCCAGGGACGGGTCTCCATCCCTAACTCTTTCGTCTCTCTTTTTATCTTTTATATTTTGTCCTACCTCCTTTCAAAGAGAATGGGTTGCCTTTCTGGGTGCCTGGTGTCCTCTGCCAGCATTCAGAAGTTGTTTTGTAGAATTTGTTCAGCATTTAAATGATCTTTAGATGAATTTGTGGGGGAGAAAGTGGTTACCCTGTCTTATCCCTTCACCATCTTAGGACCGCCCCCCTGCTGTCACATTTTTATAACATCTCTTCAGTTTTTGTCTGATTTAAATATTACGGCTGGGGAAGTTTTTTGGGGGGTGGAGGGCTGAAGTTAAGAATTATTTATATAGCACTGAGATTCTCATCTGTGAGCCACCTGCTGTGGCTCTGGAGGCCACACTAATGGCACATGGTTCCTTTTGAGTCATGACAGAAAACTTCATCAGAACTTTCTTACACTTTCTTAGAACTCATTGCTACAGACTTGTTTTCTAGGTTATAGTGTCACTGGTTCAGTCTGACCAGTTAACTCTGGCATATTATTATAACCCTGAAAGGAAAAAGTCATGCTTTCAGCAACCAGTGCTGCTTTCAATCTGACCAGAGCATGCCTTTCACTGAAAAAACAACATAACCATGGTCAAAGTTTTCAAGGAAGCTGCCATGCTCCATGATTCAAAAGCAACTAAAATGAACCCTGACGTGAACTCCCTTAACATATCTAGGTCAGGCAGTCTAGTCATTTAATTTGGATGTCCACAGAACTAATTCATTTCCAGATTCCTTCCTAATTATTTATTAAAACAAAATTGGTGATGAGTTATCTAAATCAGTTTTTAAAGTCTGGGATTCCAAATTTTCAGCCTAGGATCAGATCAGATCAGATCAGTCCATCAGTCATGTCTGACTCTTTGCGACCCCATGAATCGCAGCACGCCAGGCCTCCCTGTCCATCACCAACTCCCGGAGTTCACTCAGACTCACGTCCATCAAGTCAGTGATGCCATCCAGCCATCTCATCCTCTGTCGTCCCCTTCTCCTCCTGCCCCCAATCCCTCCCAGCATCAGAGTCTTTTCCAATGAGTCAACTCTTCACATGAGGTGGCCAAAGTACTGGAGTTTCAGCTTTAGCATCATTCCTTCCAAAGAGATCCCAGGGCTGATCTCCTTCAGAATGGACTGGTTGGATCTCCTTGCAGTCCAAGGGACTCTCAAGAGTCTTCTCCAACACCACAGTTCAAAAGCCTCAATTCTTCGGCGCTCAGCCTTCTTCACAGTCCGACACTCACATCCATACATGACCACAGGAAAAACCATAGCCTTGACTAGATGGACCTTTGTTGGCAAAGTAATGTCTCTGCTTTTGAATACGCTGTCTAGGTTCGTCATAACTTTCCTTCCAAGGAGTAAGCGTCTTTTAATTTCATGGCTGCAGTCACCATCTGTAGTGATTTTGGAGCCCAGAAAAATAAAATCTGACACTGTTTCCACTGTTTCCCCATCATTTCCCATGAAGTGATAGGACCGGATGCCATGATGTTCGTTTTCTGAATGTTGAGCTTTAAGCCAACTTTTTCACTCTCCACTTTCACTTTCATCAAGAGGCTTTTTAGTTCCTCTTCACTTTCTGCCATAAGGGTGGTGTCATCTGCATATCTGAGGTTATTGATGTTTCTCCCGGCAATCTTGATTCCAGTTTGTGTTTCTTCCATTCCAGCGTTTCTCATGATGTACTCTGCATATAAGTTAAATAAACAGGGTGACAATATACAGCCTTGACGAACTCCTTTTCCTATTTGGAACCAGTCTGTTGTTCTATGTCCAGTTCTAGCAGGCTGTATTTAATAGCACACTTTTATTTAACAGCATCCCCAAACAGGACTAGTTGCTACATTTTACTAGTGGCAGCCTGGCCTAAAGGGGCCTTACAAGATTCATAATTATTCAAAACATAATTCTGGTTCTTCGTCTGATTCTCTCGGTGGATTGAATGGTCTTAGATCATGAAAATAGCATCTTGAATGCACCGCTCACTGAGTTCTCCTCCTACACTAGTCACAATGGATCTCTGAATGATTTATAGAAATGCCCTTCCAAATAATCATAACTGATCTATTCAGACCAAATGTAGGTGTAAGTAGGGGATGATTGTGAAAAATTAGCTATTTGAATGAGAAATAAATTTAGTGATTTGGAGAGGGAACAACAGACTTGTCAATGGAGAGGAAATATCTTAGACCCTGACAGAAACAGGTGAGGGAGAGCATGAGTAATCTTTGTGTATTGCCCCTTACTAAGGAAAACATCTGGAGAAATTTTTCCAGTGTTTCATGAACCTCAAATTATAGTGACCACTAAGTATTTCGTCCCCTACCAGACAGTTCTGATCATGATATGACCTAGCCTTCTCAAGGAGTCTCTCACAAACAGGAGGTGATGGCCTGAGTTTCTGCACATCTACAAGACACCTGTCTGATCACTCCTTTGCATATCATTCCATGGCAAACAAATATTGCCTTGCTGAATATGTGAGCAAACAGTACAAAGTACACATGCTTTCTAAATCCAAGATCTAGACTCCATTATTGACTGAACAGGGGCCTCTGAGGCCCATCAGCTGTCTAGAAGGCCCCATGTCAGGTATTTCCAATCTATGTTTCTGAATCACTGGATGCCACGTTACGGGTTCTCCAGAGCTTCCCTAGTGGCTTAGTGGTAAAGAATCCACCTGCAATGCAGGAGACTTGAGAGACACAGGTTCTATCCCTGGATCTGGCAGATCACCTAGAGAAGGAAGTGGCAACCCACTCCAGTACTCTTGCCTGGAGAATCCCACAGACAGAGGATACTGGCGGGCTACAGTCTACATGATTGCAGAGAGTCAGACACGACTGAGTGGTTAACACTAACACTTAGGCATTCTCCAAACTTACTGATTCTCTCATTCCAGGGATATCATGAATACTCCTGGGTCTGTATTTCTTGTTTGGAAATCAGACATTCACTTCCTTCTTTCCTTGAAAAACATGGTAGCTTGCACCTCAAGAATGGTCATAACAGACTTAAAGAAGCACCACAACAGAATCTTTAATAAATATGGAGATCTCTCCAAAACAGTTCTACTCTTTTACCTTTCTTTGGCTGAAGTGATTAATGCTCTTTACCTTGGCCATGGAATTCATTCAGGTTAATCTTAATTTTCTGTTCATGGTTTGAACAGAGGATACAACTTCCCTAGATTTTCTTATAGTCCAAGGAAAAGTCTATGCATTGCTGACATATACTAGATTAATGCATTGGACCAAGGTAAATATTGATAAGAAAAACTTAAAAAGAAATTCACCTGGATTCCTAAGGTAGGACCAAATGATATGTGATTTGTGCAGCTACTTTAGTTTGGAGACTATGGGGATGAGTTTACCAGATAAAATACAGGATGTTTATTTAAATGTGAATATCAGGTAAACAACAAATAATGTTTTTCACATAGGTATGTCCCGTGTAACATATGATGCATACTTACATTAACTGTTATGTGCAATCCTTATTTTTATTTACTATATTCAGCAACTTAATGTGAGAGGAAGAGTTGAAGTCAACATTGTAGTATGGCCACATTCTGTTTCTCAAAATCCTGTTGATATTTGTGTAAATTTAATACTGCATGAATAAATTCAATGAATTTGAACTCAGCCTCTTTGGACTGATTACTCAGTAAAGCATACCAAAGCCAAAGCATTGTAGGAACAAAAGATGGATATTTTTCCATCATCACTTACATTAAAGTAAGTTTTTAATAAATCTCTTTCAAAGTATGCATTGATACACATTTATTTGTGTCTTATTTTATGCACTTTACCCTTTACACCTAAATTCCATAGAATTCAGGGACACTTTTGCACTCAGCTTGTAGAAAGTGCTTTTAATATTATATCTGCCTAATAAATATTTTGGAATGAAGGTATAAATATATTAATAAAAAATGAATTATTACACAAGAATACTATTACTGTCACATATATAGGATATATATTTTTTTTAATCAGGATAATTTATTCACAATTAAAACATCTGCATGTAAATACATTTACTGATGATCAACTAAATATTTTGAAATATGAAACTGATGGTTCATTTAAGCATGATGAATTAGAGATAAAATTCAATATGATCTGGATTAATATAGTGCAACATCTAAGTGAGGTTAGTTAGAAATCTCAGGAAATAACTTCTAACATATTTTTGCAATTTGACTTATATTGGCTTAATATAAAGGGAATCAACTCTAGAGTATCTGTGCAAATGTGTTTTTGAGAATGACCAACAAAAATGGGGTTAGTTACTCAACAGCTGTGCTTTATAGTTTCTATATATATTTTTTCTACATAGTGATTGTTAAACTATATTGTACATTTCTACATCTGTGATGCTTTTCCTCATGTGGCTGTAGAGTTGCTGAAATAGAGTGAGTGCTTCATTATTACATGATCTTTGTTGACAAACTCTAGTCTTGGGTGATTTTTACTTTATCCCAAACAGTGCTATTATTCAGTATTATAAACTCCATTAAAAAGATGTGGTTTTTATGAATTAATTGTAAATGAATTTTCTACTTCCATCTTTACTGACTTGAGAAGTTCTTCTCAAGGAGTGAAGTCAGCAGTGTATAGAGTGGAAAGCCACCTTTTTCTATTCCTTAAATATATGAACAGTAAAACAACAACAACAAAAAAACACCACAGCTTAACAAAGGTTCCTCTAAACAACACACCAGGATGTTGGAGAATTCCACACATCAGTGCCTGTAAAGATGGGTGAATTGGAACACACAGAGGAGACACAACCAAGGGAACAATGGAGTAAGTGCCTACAGTCTCGTCCCTCTGACCATGACAGCTGAGCCCGCAGCTTTAGAGAACCCAGGAGCATCAAGGTAGGCAGCACACATGCCGACCCTCTGTGGTACCCACAGCCACAGATAACTAGGGCAGCAGTGGCAATGGGGTCTGGGATCCCATTCGCTCAGATGTTGAGATGCCCACCCCCAGGCTCCTGAACTCCATCCACGGTAGCGGAGCCTTCAAACCTTAAAACAACAGGTACAGTAGAGGTTTCTGAACAGCACCGGCTCCCCTCCAAAGATCCTCCTTACCCCACAATCAGTGGCAGACTGTGCCTGCAACTCAGGGGATTCCAGAGGCAAGGGAATATAGCCCACCATCCTGGTGTTTGACAGTGGCTCTGGCAGAAGCAACACAGCCAGAACCCCAGAGGGCAAGAAGTGATGGCAAAGACACGGAGTCATACCTCTTACAAAGACAGTAGTGGATGCAAAGTGTCCCTCTCCAACCAAAGACAGCACAGCTAAGAGAAACTAAAACCTTATGCTATCGCACCATCTGCTGGAAAACAAGAGAAAAACTCCAACTGCCAATAGAAACTTCAAATCACCAGCAGAGAAGTAATTCAGCAAGAACCATGAAGAACCACAGTAACACTGTATCACAGCAAGAAAATGACAATTTTCCAGACACCAAACTTAAAATCATAGAATACTGCAGTGTAACTGATACGGAATTCAAAATATGTGTCATTAAGAAATTCAGTAAGCGACCAATAAACTCAAAAGGGCAATTCAGTGAGCACTGGAATAAAATTAATGAACAAATGGCAACATTTATTGAAGAGATTAAAAATCTAAAGCCAAACAGAAATTCTGGAACTGAGTAACTAATAGATGAAGAATGCATTAAAAGCATTGGAAATAGAGCATATTGTGTAAAAGGGAATTAGAGAGCTTGAAGAGAAAGCTAGAAAGGATACATGTAGAAGAAAGATAAATAAGAAGTAAAAAAAATAAAAAAAATCTACAAGGTCTTTCTGAAACTTTTAGGGAAGGGAATATCTGGGTATCTTATAAGGAGAAGGGAGGGGAAAAGAGCAGAGGGTTTATTTTAACAAATAATAACTGAGAATGTCCAAATCTGGGAAAGAAAGTGGATATAAAAATTCAGCAAGCTAACATCTAGTTCCTTGATGCAAAAAAAATTCTCTGTGACACACAAATTAAAATTGTCAAAAGTGAATGACAATTTTAAAAGCAGCTAGTGGGGGGCAAAGATGGCAACCTACAAAATCCTACCTTGAGAAATAAGAAAATCTCAAACAGTCTAACCTTAAACTAAAGTAACAAGAAAAATAAGAACAGGTGAAATCTAAAGTTAATTGAAAAATAAAATAAAATCAGAGCACAAATAAATTACTAAAAAGACAATATAAAATATCAATAAAACTAAGGTAATTATTTGAAAACATAAATAAAATTAACAAGCGAAACAAAAACAAACACATGGAAAAGAGAGTACTGGTTATCAAAGAGGAGGGGAGAAGTGAGTAAAAGGGATCAAGTATACAGTGATAGAGGGAAATAAAACTTTTGGAGGTAAGCACCTTGAAATAGTAATATAATGCTGTACACATGAAATGTATATGTTATAAATCAAGTTACCTACATAAAAATATTTTTTTAGTTTTTCTCAAAAATTTCTCAAAATTCCAAGTTTAAGTTCTGATCTGTTCATATGGCACATTTATGGATTGCTAGCGTACACTGTATATGTCAATGCATTCTCAGAATGAAAGAGAATTTATCTGTTCATCATGGAAAATAGATGGGGAAAAGTGGAAACAGTGACAGACAATTTTCTTGAGCTCTGAAATCACTGTGGACTGTGACTGCAGCTATGAAATTAATGGATGCTTGCTCCTTGGAAGATAAGCTATGACAAACTTAGACAGCACACTAAAAAGCAGAGACATCACTTTGCCGACAAAAGTCCCTATAGGCAAAGCTATGGTTTTTCCAGTAGTCGTGTATAGATGTGAGAGTTGGACCCTAAAGAAAACTGAATGCCAAAGAACTGATGCTTTCAAACTTTGGTGTTGGAGAAGACTCTTGAGAGTCCCTTGGATTGTGAGGAGATCAAACCAGTCAACCCTAAAGGAAATCAATGCTGAACGTTCATTGGGAGTACTGATGCTGAAGCTGAAGCTCCAATACTTGCCACCTGACATGAAGAGCCAACTCACCAACTCATTAGAAAAGCCCCTGATGCTGGGAAAGATTGAGGGCAGCAGGAGAAGGTGACAACAGAGGATGAGATGGTTAGATGGCATCACCAACTCATTGGACATGAGTTTGAGCAAACTCTAGGAAATAGTGAAGGGCAGGGAAGCCTGGCATGCTGCAGTCCATGGGGTCACAAAGAGTCGGACATGACTGAGCAACTGAACAGCAACAACAAAATTAAAAGTTAGAGTTAATTCTCATATAGTGAGTGTAATTCACACTAGAAAAATTTGGCCCCATTTCAGTTCAGTTCAGTCGCTCAGTCATGTCCGACTCTTTGCGACTCCATGAATCGCAGCATGCCAGGCCTCCCTGTCCATCACCAACTCCCGGAGTTCACCCAGACTCATGTCCATCGAGTCAGTGATGCCATCCAGCCATCTCATCCTCTGTCGTCCCCTTCTCCTTCTGCCCCCAATCCCTCCCAGCATCAGAGTCCTTTCCCAGTACTTCTACTCAAGTCTTAAAACTCATACAGATCCCTTTTTTCTCTGCCTGTGTCTACAGTCCTTCTGTGTTCCATCCTAAACTGGCCCTATGACTTCATACACTTACCTGGTCATTCTGACTTCATGATTTGATTTGTGCATATTACTTTGCCCCCAAGTGAAATTCCCTCTCAGTTCATTATCATACTACATATGAGACAGAACCCTTAATCATACTCTTCTTAATCTTACGAGTAAGTTAATGAAAGCAAGTAAAATAGTACTGCTCTAGGTGGACATGAGTAGGAACACAGTATCTGAGGGATGGGATTTATATTTTTACCATTTTTTTTTTCTATTTAATCTATTTGAAAGCAACAGTATATAGTAGCTTTCCCTAACCCAACACAAGCTTTATCTCCCATCCATTTTTCGTAGTAGTAAAATTTTCTCCAAGTAATTGTCCTTATTTTCACAGTGAGAATAAACTTACATTAAGATAAAAAATTTCAAATTTGTTTGAAAAAGTACAATGTGATGACCAAAAACTGAAAATGAAGCTACAAACATTTATCCTTAAGACAAGATATTTTTGAATTATGAAATTGGAGCAATGAATGTCCTTTGAATTTATAACACATCTGTCCCTCAATATATGTGGCTTTATCAATTTTGGCATGAATATTATCTAAATGATATAACACATTTATTAGGAAATTCCTTTTAAGGACATACTTCAGTGACATTATCTCTGCAGGTTTATTTTCAAACATGCAGTTCATAATGGGGAGTCCCTTCAACCATTGGAAAGAAATGACTGACAGATGGCATTGTTTCGTACTCTCTTTGATGCATGTGGTGTGAAACTTGGAGTTTAAAGAGCCCTTTGTAAGTAAAAGGTTGAATAGTGTGAAAGGCCATCTATACAGACTCTAAGGGGGATTGTTCCTGCTCTTTAAGCCTGCCCTTTTGACAAACTAAAATGGTTTCAAAAGAAAATGATTACCAACATGGTACATTTCACTATGGATGAATAGGGAGCGCTACATTGAGATAAAGGTCAACTGTAGTTATTGGTGAAATCTGCAGAAGCCAGCAAATCATAAAGCTTTCACTGCTGAGGGAAATAAATGCTTGTCTCATCAAATCCTTAGCCATCCTCTAATAAGAGGGAATCCAGCAGTAATATGTTGAATAGGAAGTACTAATAATGCTATACTAGTTGTACTGATAGTGACAAAGTGGAAAAGTTAGAATGGTACCATTCTTTGCCTCCAGGGAATTCTTTTGTAACTAACCCCAAAGAGCTATCCTTTCTAGGGTGAATTTTAGAAGCAATTCATAATCAAAGCTTAGGACCATCATTTTATGGAGGACTATCCTTTAACATTTCATTTAAGAACTGGATAAATATCCTATAACCAACTTATTTCAGAACCTTGAAACAGGTAGAATTTCCAACTTTTTAAAATATTTCTTTAATTTAATAGAGTCTTCAATTTTCTATGGGCATAGGGTATTTTCTATACCTGGAGCAGGGTTTGGCTCTCAATTGTAAATATTCCAATTCATTGGAAAGACTGATGCTGAAACTGAAACTCCAATACTTTGGCCACCTGATGCAAAGAACTGACTCATTTGAAAAGACCCTGATGCTGGGAAAGATTGAAGGCAGGAGGAGAAGGAAATAAAAGAGGATGAGATGGTTGGATGGCATCACCAACTCAATGGACATGAGTTTAAGTAAACTCCAGGAGTTGATGATGGACAAGGAGGCCTGGCGTCCTGCAGTCCATGGGGTCGCAAAGAGTCGAACACAACTGAGTGAACTGAACTGCACATATGTAAATCAGTGATAAAAATATCCAATGTCACTGAAGGTTTAAAAATCTGACACATTCCTAGATTTTTGGGAGTGTAAATTGCTATTTTTTTTGAAATGCTTTTATATTATATATGTAAAGGTTCTTAGTAAGTTGACTCAGCAATTATATGTGAGGAAGGAATTGAGGAAAGAAAAAAAAAATTAGCTTCATCTACAGCACAGTTTCTGAGACCAGAATTTTGAACCAATCCAACAATGTAAGAACAGTTAAGTAAAAATTGGAAAGCCTTACAGGAATCACCTTAATATCTTTTGCTCAGAAAAGCTTTCCTTTACTACCTTATCTAAAATTTGTTTTTGCCTTTCTAATATTGCGTGTTTTTTATACTTCTGCTAGAGCTGTGTTTCCTTTTTCCTCAATAACAGTCCTGTCCTTCTGCTCTGTGCTGTATCTCAGGATGAATAGACATTTTAGCTGGCATCTGGCACTGTTAGGTCAATGGAAAGTGAGTGTGGGAAGTTGGGGAATATGAGGAAGGGGGGCATCCATGGATTTCTTTGTTGTTCTTTGCCTTTGATTGCATCTCTAGCAGTATTAATAACAGGGAAAGTTCTGTGGTTGCAGGTTGTCTCTGTTGGGTACTCTATAATAAAGAAAACCACCGTCTGGTGGCTTAAACAACAATGATCTCTTTTAGTTCTCAAGCCTGGGAATTCCAAGATCAAAGCATCAGCAAATTCAGTATCTGGTGAGAGCCCACTTTCTGATTCATGCATGACTCTCTTCTCCCTGTGTTCACACATGGCTAAAAGGGTAAGGGTGGTCTCTGGGATTCTTTTGTGAAGACACTAACCCAATTTGTGAGGGCTCTATTCTCACGACCTAATGATCTTTCAAAGGCCCCATCTCCAAATGGGCATCCCAGGTGCGCTAGCAGGAAAGAACCCACCTGCCAATGCAGGAGACATAAGAGACATGGGTTCAAAGGGCACAGCAACCACTCCAGTATTTTTGCCTGGAGAACCCCCATGGACAAAGGAGCCTGGCGCACTATAGTCCATGGGGTTGCAAAGAGTTGGACATGACTGAAGCGACTTAGCATGCATGCACAAATACTACTGCATTGGAGACTAAGATTCAACATATGAATCTGGGTTTTCATATGAACTTCAATATAAGAACTTAGTCTACAGCATAATTCCTTTCAGATAGGTCTATCATGACTTCAGCTTCTGCAAATGACTCTGGCTTCTGGGCTCTTGTAACACTCCATCTTCTATTAGTCCCTCCGTCTTAAGAATTGAAGAAGTATCCTGACTTCTGTGTCTGAATTTCTTCACAAACACTGACTCACCTTCTTAAGCTACCACATCTGTAATTCTCTGCGTTAAATTCCCTTTGTTATTAATAAAATACTCAGAAAGGTTTCTTTCTGACAGGACTCTGAAAAATTAGTATTTATCTAAATTTATCTTACTAATATCCTTTTATAACTTATTTTTATGGAAACATTTACAATTATTTCATAAGAACACTACCATTAGACCCCATGGTGGTTGTAAGTTCAATTTACAACTAAAAAAAAAAATTCCTTTTTAAAGTTTATGTTCTTTGACTTCCTTGGTGGCTCAGACGGTAAAGCGTCTGTCTACAATGCGGGAGACCCATATTCGAGCCCTGGGTTGGGAAGATTCCCTGGAAAAGGAAATGGCAACCCCCTTCAGTACTATTCCCTGGAAAATCCCATGGACAGAGAAGCCTGGTAGGCTACAGTCTATGGGGTCGCAAAGAGTTGGACACGTTGACTGAGCGACTTCACTTTCACTTTCACTTTAGCCTTCCTCATTGACTCAGTGGTTAAAGAACTCACCTGCAATGTAGGAGATTCAGGTTTAATCCCTGCATGATCTTTCACTAATGTTGACTAAATCATGTTATAGCTGAGATAGTACTTTTAAGCACTTCTGAGAAACTGCATTAACTACCCTATGAAAAAATATTGTCTCAGAAAGTTTTTTTTTTCTTATTAAAAAATCTCAGTGCATTTTGGTTTTATTACATCTACTTTGACTTTATACAGCTCAGATTAATCTCAAATAATCAAACGTTTTTAACACCAAGTTATTTGAATGGCAAGAATTGTATTTTCATTTTCCAGCATGCAAGTGGGTCACATAAATGAGTCATTATGTATCAGTTTTACCAAATAACATGGGAAGCAATTCAGTAAAATCACTCATGGACTTTTAACCTTTTATTCCCACTATTTTGAATTTTTGCTTAGCCCTATGAATTTTTTCTAACATTCCCCCCCTTTTTTTTTTCTTTAAATCACATTTGCAATAGTTTCCTTTCACAAATGTACTTAGTTTATCTCTGGAAAGCAGTCCAAAATTATCTTAGACCTCAAAATTTAGCTAGTTTTGCATTAATTTGTCATGATTGGATATAATAGCAGAGGTAAATGGGAATCAACATCTTATCTAGTTTTTTGTTTTGTTTTCTTTATTTTTTTTCAGTCTATAGGTAATCCAGTTTTTCAGTTTTAATATTACAGTGTATGTATTCATTATTTCTTCTGATTCAGAGTTATATTTCAAGTAAAGTTATCAACAATCATAGGGATACTGTATTTGGCATTTTAAATTTATTTACTTTAAATTAGTAGACTGACCTGATATTTATCTAAAATATTTTCTCTGAAAATAATTTATAAACATAGGATTAAGACAAATCCATTTAGAAATATTTGAAATAATCATAATTTTATTGTTATAAAGAAAACCCAATTAATAATCCCCAGGTATTTATATATAGTGAGCCATCAGACCATCATAAGGCAATTTACTGGTGATAAGTCATAAATTTCCTTCAACTAGGGTGATAAATAGTAACAATAATAGAGTCAAATAGTGCTGTTTATAAACGTACTGGATACCTGAAATGTAACAGGAGGACATACCATTAGCCAATCAATGCAATGTTAATGATTATTTTAAATCTATGCAAAATAAACCAGAGACTTGTAATATCCATTGTTGCTGCTGCTGCTGCTGCTAAGTCGCTTCAGTCGTGTCCAACTCTGTGCAACCCCAGAGATGGCAGCCCACTAGGCTCCCCCATCCCTGGGATTCTCCAGGCAAGAACACTGGAGTGGGTTGCCATTACCTTCTCCAATGCATGAAAGTGAAAAGTTGTTAACCTTAATTTAAAACAGTTTATATTCACTCAGAAATCTGCCTTAAAGCATGTTTCTTTCACAACTTGAAGGTATTTCACTGTTACATATTAAAAACATAATGGTCAATCTGTGTTTTGTTTTATACATGCACCATTTTGTTTTGTTTGGAAAAAAAAAAAAAGGCCTTGCTCTAAGTAGCCAATTTATGTCTGAAGCACCCAGAGACAATGATTCCACAAATCAAGCTTAAGCAGTTTTGGCTCATATTACTACTCTCCTCTAACCCATTCCAACTGATGCACACCACCTGTGGCACTCCTAATTCACAGCAGCAGGCAATAATTTCCCTAGGATTCCCATTACCAGTAATTATTCCCAAGATAGACTATTAGATATGGCTTGTGAACACCTCAGCAGTAAACTTGAAAAAAATTAATTCTAATATTTCCTTTGAGATTCATTTGTACCTTGGTGACAACATGAGTTAATGGAATTCTCTTTTAAAAAATATACATGCTTACTTTTAAAAAGTAATAAAATTATTTAAAATGATATTTTTGATAGTTTTTTAGGGTTCTTACATAATTATTTTAAAATACAGAAACACTTGTAAATCCTGCAGATAAAGTAGATGAAGTAGTTGGTAGTTAACTGTTTTTCTCATACCAAAGCTACTTGCAGATATTTGGCTTTGAATAGATAACAATTATATGTGGTTTAGCAAAAATATTACTGCTTAAAAAGAAGAATAAAACATAAAACATTAAATATATTTTATACTCAGATTGTCTTGGAAAATCTTCCATTAACTGAATTTAAAAATATAATGTCAAATTCATAAGAATTTAGAGTAGCTGCTTTGAATAGTCTTTCATAAAATTATAAATTTATTTGTAAAACTGCAACATATAATTTCATATAAAAGCACCATCTGTTTACAAACTTTGTAATGTTAAACAATGATGTACTTTTTATGTCTTATTCTTATAGAGTACATTTATTTGGATTGGTGCATGTCCTTATTCATGTTACGTACAGTAATATAAGTGACATATGTTTCTATAAAAATGTGTGAATTGTATATTCATAAGCTTTCCAGTCTTCTATAAAATGCTGATGTATGACAGTCCACAATTACCCAAGTTTTCTTGTGAAAGAACTACTGTGGTTATAAGTTATATATAATATATATGAATAGAAGTGTTAGTAGCAGAAAGGAACAATTTTAAATACAAAGTATATGGTGGGTTTTCTTGTTTTATTTTTCAAGGGTAAAAAAAAGCAAGGAGTAGTTTTGCCCCAAAGAGAAATGACTGGTTGTCCCAGAGTCAGAGAAAAGTGCAGAACAAACCTAAGTAGATATGTAAAGTTGTACAAGATTCATGGAAATGGATTTTTATTTTTCTAGGTCAAAAATGGCTAAGATTTGATGAGTTTATAAAATTTCCAAAAAGAACTTTAGTATTAAATATTATTAAATATTCTTGCCATTAATTTTTTCTTAAAAAGTCTCAGATTATCGATCTTATTTTAATAAAAGCTTATAAATGGTTTTTCTTTACCTTTGGAATAATCTGCATAAAATGCAATAATCTTTTGACTTAGTTTAATTTCCTGTGTTTTATGTTGACTTTATCATATTATTTGAGAAAGCAAAGACTTCTCACTTTTGAATGAGCTTCATTTCCTTACAATCATGTTCCCTCCTATATTTACTTTTAATATCTTTTGTTGTCATTTTCATTGAATAGGTAGCTAAGAATTGTTTTTTAATAAACTAAGCTCTTATTGAATCAAATATTTGAACTTCCTGACAAATTTTAATATTTTGCCTTTTCAAATTCATATTCTAAATAGTATCTTTTGGACCAAAACTGTTTTTCAGAATTCCAGCTCCTGAAGCATTAGAAAATATTTTTTACTTTTAAAAAAGAGAGATGATAGAAATAGGCTTATTTGATATGTTGCTATTGTTATTGATAAGTTTTCTTGCTGTGATAATCCCATGGACAGAGGAGCCTGGAGGGCTACAGTTCATGAAGTTGCAAAGAGTCAGACATGATTGAGCATGCATGTAGCATATGGGATTTTAAAATTATTATTGATGTTTCATTAATTAATTATTAATTAATTATTAATCATTAATTCAGATTGCTGCTCGGCCTTTCTGAAGTTAATTGTGATTGATAAAATAAGTATTTCCGAATATTATGCTGCATGGAAAGTTACTGGGCTTCCTTGATAGCTCAGTTGGTAGAAGTCTGGGAAGTTACTAGAGTTATGTCAGTCTCTACATTTTCAATATGTTTCCATTTATCAAAGTGTTGATGCTGCTTCTCACATTACATAACAACATTTTAGTGTCATCAATTATAAATTTAATTATTTTTTAAAATATTAACTTGATCATTACTTTATTTTTTTGAATCCAGTATACTCTAGGCCATTAGTTTTTAACTATGAATTTACATCACTTAACTATGAAAATATGAAACTTCATTAATATACCAACACATATATTTATGTGTGTGTGTGTATGACCTACTCCATCTTACTGAATTTCCTTATTTGATGGTATATTCTTGGTATATTCTAGCAATGTTGCTGTTGTTTAGTGGCTCAGTTGTGTCCGACTTTTTGCAACTCCAGGGGCTGCAGCTTGCCAGTTTCTTCTGTTCGTGGGATTTCCCAGGCAAGAATACTGGTGTGAGTTGTGATTTCCTACTCCAGGTCATCTTCCTGAATTGGAATTGAACCCACATCTTCTGCAAGTCTCATGTATTCCAGGTGGATATTTTTTTACTGCTGAGCAACTGAGGAAGCCCGTATATTATATTTATGCTATGTATTTAATATATTAATGATATACTGTGTCTCACAATTACTATATTTTACATTTAAGAATTTTTCTTTGTAGTATTATGCTTATCCATTTTTATAAATTTGATATATTCACTTTTTGAAAATACAGTTAATCATAAATATTTTGTCTAAAACTTTTAGACTGACATGCCATAGAAAACAATTTCCCTTGTCAACTGCATTATTCATTTTTTTTTTGTCATATTAAACTTGTAGTTGAGTTCTCAACAGATCTTTTGCTTTTGATAACCATCAGCCATAATTTAAGTATAGCACTTTGAGTCTTGTTATCTACTTTCAGGTAGATGTTTGTTTGTTTTGTTTGTACAGGGTGCTTCCATGGCAATGCTTGTTAATCAGCTGCTTGTCAGACGGCATCTTCAACAAAGAAGGACTGTCTCACAGTCCTGTTGGAAACAGTGTGCCAGGTACTTTGGTATAGCTTCTTAGGACACCACTTAAGTAGTTTTAAGACCATACCATTAGTCTGAATCAGAATATCCAGAACATCAACTGAGAAAGGACCATGAGATTAATATTCCAGGACCCAATGAAACAAAAATTAATTACAAATAAATAAATAAACCAATAGGGGATGACTGCAGCTTTTTTTTTTTTTTTTTCCAAAAATTGTTGATGTCTTAACATTTTATTTTCTGGATACAAGGGACACCTTTCTCTGAAACTGTCCATAACTCACAGCAGTAGTGGGCCATGCTATTGTAAATAGAAATGAACCATTTATCTTTTTGTCCCTACTTGACTCCTCCAGAATTTGGAATCACTTGTTGAGAGCTTGTATTTCCATGGCAACAAGGTTATTTGCACAGGTGTAATAAGAATCTGTCCTCTTTTTATATAGTTTATAGCTACAATAACTTATTATGCAACCAAAGCCATGCTCCAGGTGTCATATTTGAAATGAAGCTTATTTAATCAGCTGTGATCAGGCATTGGAAATGGCAACCCACTCCAGCGTTCTTGCCTGGAGAATCCCAGGGATGGGGGAGCCTGGTGGACTGGTGTTTATGGGGTCGCACAGAGTTGGACACGACTGAAGTGACTTAGCATTAGCAGGGCACAACAACTGCTAGCCCTTGAGGCTGAAAGGTAGACTGCTTATATCACTCAGGCTTCTACGCTACTGGAGGCCTCCAGTATGTACCAGGGAGGCACATCTACTGATCTTGTCTTTATTGATGTAGCTACAATATCATTAACTGTCTGCCTTTTATCATTCATACTATTTTTAATGAATGAATTACTGAAATTAGTTTAGAATTATTTTCATCATTTTCAAATATATATTTTTATTCTCCACACATAGTTCATGACTTCTTGCTTGGAAATGTGTATATTCACATTGCTGATTTCTATGAATGTTTTTCAATCAAGATCTTTCATTTAATTAAAACATTTTCAGTTGATATTTGTTTATTTCTTATCTAATTGTGTGAGTTGTGTTGAAAGACAGGAGATTTGTCAAATTGCAACATACTTTATTGTTACCTTTTAGGTTAAGACTGTAAAGAAATATTTAAAACTATAAAAATATCTAAATAAATCATGTATTATGGTGTGATAAAATTTACTCTCCCAAATAATACCTACTGGCTCAAATATTGTTTTTTTCCAACATTTATTTTTTCTTTATTAAGCCACTATGAGTGTATTTCCATCCTTCATATATATCTGTTCCTCACTTTTACCATTTGAAAACAACATATTATACTTTTGAAAAATGTATGTAGTATTTTTCATTCTCTGATGTTATTAATCCACTTTTTGTAAAAGATATGACTTTTTTTTTGGTACTTTTCATCATTTTATTAGTCTTCCACATGAATAGCAAAAAATGACCTTGAACAATGCCAACTCGTCCCCTCTGCCTTCTTTTGTTTTAATTGGGTATCTTATGTAATTCCTTATTGTGTACTGTCTTAGCAAGTCGATTTTACTTCATTTATTGTGTTTTATTTTTTAAGTTTCTTTATAATTTTCAGTATAAATTTTAAAAACTAATCAAAGTCTGCCTTCAAATAACATAATTCATGTGTAGTGCAGAAGCATTAATTTAGCCTATTTCCACTTCATCCCTCCCACCTCTTATTACATTATCAACATTCATTTAACTTAGTCATATCCTAAAAACATGCAGTACACCGGTATTATTGTCATTAGGTGGGCTTTTTTTTTTTAGTCTCAAGAATAAGAATAATGAAATATTTCATTTTACCTTCCTTTTTCCTTCTCCAAAATTCTTGCTTTCTTTATGGATGCTCAGTGATTTTTGTTTTTGTTTTTTTTTACCTGTAAATAAATAAATCATTTATTTCTTCCTGAAGAACTTCTTTTAACATTTTTTGAAAGACAGGTTTCTTAATGATTAATTTCCTGTTTCTCTTTGTCTGAGAGAGTTTTTATTTTTGTTTTACACTGAACTATGTTTTCTTTTTTCTGAATATATTGTTCAATATTTGTGTTTGATTCCTTGCCTACTTCTAACCATTGTTTCTAAATTCTACATCCTTCAGTGAAACTACATCATCTTCATGTGTGTACTGCTGACTTTTCTTAGATACAGATTCATCTACTTTAATAGTAATTAATCAAGATTCATTCATTTTATGGTAATAGGATTCCCAGTACATTTGCTCTGATGTATTGCCTAAAGTAAATCTTCAATTAGTGCTATTTCAATATTATATAACACATATTTAAGATTTTATTGCATTTTTTTGCTGAATATTTTGTTTAATGACCACATAGAGTTCTTACAGTAAATTTAGAAATATATTCCATTGTCCATTTTCTTTATAGAAATGGACTCTGAGATAACTTGTGAAGTAGCAATGAGTCTCTTCATTTTATTCTTCTATTAGGTAGCTGTTATTGAAAGTAAAATACATATAATACATTTTTAAATTGTTTGAACTGTGATTTGCATATCTCTTAAAATTATGTATGCAATCATTTAACCTTAAGAAATAATTTTTTATCAAGAGAGTTTCAATATGTGTATGAGCTTTTCTCAACTTATATATTTAGTATTTAGATTTGTACTATTTTTTAATTTTACTATACTACTGTGATAACTTGAGTTGCTGTGCCGAACTATTTTCCACCCTTTTCTGACTTCTCTATACTTTAGATTAACCTTTAGATCCTTTGACCATCAGTTATATTTTTGGCCAAATTGTAGGTGGAAAGAGACAGTTGAAAGTGAAAGCAAAAGTTACCCAGTCATGTCCAACTCTTTGCGACATGTATAGTCCATGGAATTCTCCAGCCCAGAATACTAGAGTGGGTAGCCTTTCCCTTCTCCAGGGGATCTTCCCAACCCAGGAATCAAACCCAGGATTCCTGCATTGCAGGCAGATTCTTTACCAGCTGAGCCACAAGGAAGCCCAAGAGTACTGGAATGGGTAGCCTATCCCTTCTCCAGAGGATCTTCCTGACCTAGGAATCCAACCAGGGTCTCCTGCATTGCCTATGGATTCTTTACCAACTGAGCTGATCAGGGAAGCCCTGCTCTGTTAATCCTGGGCCATTTTTGGCCAATGGCTGCATTCTCTATGGTCACAGTGATATTCAGATGACTGCACATCAATGGCTGTAATGCTAAGCTCTAATGAAAGTACTCTTTCCCCCGTAAAGCTAGGTATGGTCATAGATTATAGTTACCGCAGGTCCCTGGGAGTCTTACCATTCATTTCAGTTCTACTCGACTATGCATCCTGAAGAAGCTGAAGTTGAATGGTTCTATGAAGACCTACAAGAACTTCTAGAACTACCACCAAAAAAAGATGTCCTTTTCATCATAGGGGATTGGAATGCAATAGTAGGAAGTCAAGAGATACCTGAAGTAACAGGCAAGTTTGGCCTTGGAGTACAAAATGAAGCAGGGCAAAGGCTACGAGAGTTTTGCCAAGAGAACACACTGGTCAAAGCAAACACCCTCTTCCAACAACACAAGTAGGGAAAACCACTAGGCCATTCAGGTATGACCTAAATTAAATCCCTTATGATTATACAGTAGAAATTACAAACAGATTTAAAGGATTAGATCTGATAGAGTGCCTGAAGAACTATGGACAGAGGTTTTGTAACATTGTACAGGAGGTGGTGATCAAAACCATCCCTAAGAAAAAGAAATGCAAAAAGGCAAAATGGTTGTTTGAAGGAGCCCTTACAAATAGCTTAAAAAAGGAGAAAAGGAAAGGTATATCTATCTAAATGCAGAGTTCTTACAAAGTGAGGTAAGAAAGCCTACCTAAGAGTTCAATGCAAAGAAATAGAGGAAAACAATAGAATGGGAAAGACTAGAGATTTCTTCAAGAAAATTAGAGTTACTAAGGGGATATTTCATGCAAAGATGAGCACGGTAAAGGACACAAATGTTATGTACCTAACAGAAGCAGAAGATATCAAGAAGAGGTGGCGAGAATACACAGAAGAATTATACAAAAGAGATCTTAATGACCCAGATAACCATGATGGTGTGATCATTCACCTAGAGCAGACATCCTGAAGTGCAAACTCAAGTGGGCTTAGTAAGTATGATGATGACAAAGCTAGTGGAGGTGATGGAATTCCAGCTGAGCTATTCCAAAACCTGAAAGATGATGCTGTGAAAGTGCTGCACTCAATATGCCAGCAAATTTGGAAAATTCAGCAGTGGCCACAGGACTGGAAAATGTCAGTTTTCATTCCAATCCCAAAGAAAGGCAATGCCAAAAAACGTTCAAACTACCATACAGTTGCACGCATCTCACATGCTAGCAAAGTAATACTCAAAATTCTCCAAGCTAGGCTTCAACAGTTCATGAACCAAAAACAGCCAGATGTGCAACCTGGATTTAGACAAGGTAGAGGAAGCAGAGACCAAATTGAAAACATCCACTGAATAATAAAATAAGCAAGACAATTCCAGAGAAACATCTACTTCTGCTTCATTGACTACCTTAAAACCTTTGACTGTGTGGATCACAACAAACTGTGGAAAATTCTTCAAGAGATGGTAATACCAGACCACCTTACCTGCCTCCAGAGAATGCAGATCAAGAAGCAACAGTCAGAATTGGATATGAAACAATGAACTGGTTCCAAATTGGGAAAGGAGTACATCAAGGTTGTATACTGTCACACTGCTTATTTAACTTATATACAGAGTACATCGTGCAAATTGCTGGGCTCGCATGAAGCAGAAGCTGGAATCAAGATTGCCAGGAGAAATATCAATAACCTCAGATATGCAGATGACACCACCCTTGTGGGAGAAATAAAGAGGAATTAAAGAGCCTCTTGGTGAAAGTGAAACAGGAGAGTGAAAAAAACTGGCTTAAAACTCAACATTCAAAAAACTAAGATCATGGCATCCAATTCCAACACTTCATGGCAGATAGGGAAACAATGGAAACAGTGACAAACTTTACTTTCTTGGGCTCCCAAATTACCACAGATGGTGACTGTAACCATGAAATTAAAAGACACTTCCTCCTTGGAAGAAAAGCTATGACCAGCCTGGACAGCATATTAAAAGGCAGACACATTATTTTGCCAACAAAAGTCCATCTAGTCAAAGCTATGGTTTTTCCAGTAGTCACGTATGGATGTGAGAGTTGAACTATAAAGAAATCTGAGCACCAAAGAATTGATGCTTCTGAACTCTGATATTGGAGAAGACTCTTGAGAGTCCCTTGGACTGCAAGGAGATCAAACCAATCAATCCTGAAGGAAATCAGTCTTGAATGTTCATTGGAAGGACTGACGCTGAAGCTGAAACTCCAATACTTTGGCCACCTGATCTGAGGAGCTGACTCATTAGAAAATACCATCATGTTGGGAAAGATTGAAGGCAGGAGAGAAGAGGATGATAGAGGATGACAGTTGGATGGCATCACTGACTAGATGCACATGAGTTTGAGCAAGCTCTGGGAAATGGTGAAGTAAAGGGAAGTCTGAGTTCTACAGTCCATGGGGTGGCAAAGAGTCATACATGACTGAGCATCTGAACAACAACAACTCTGCATCTACTGCTGTAAACAGAATTTCATTAAAATTATCTGTAAATAACTTTTTGATTGTGCCTTTTCTTTCTGTCAGACCTGGTAAGATTAATAAAAAGCCTAACTGAATTTTCAGCAGGATTAAATCAGATTTATGTAATATTTTATTAATTATATGTTGCTAAGTAATAGAAAGCAGCTGGGCAAATTGTTAATAGAATTTTCTACCTAAAATTTTAGCAGGAAATATGCATGAGACCTGTCTCATTCACATTCCTGTTTTTCCCTTCTAAGCTATTTCAATGTTAAAAAGCTAAAATTTTTTAGCTTTTTAAGGAGGAGATACAAATGTTCTGAGTCTAGAAACTGGTATGGTATGCTATAGTTGGCTTTACATTAATCATATTAAGTGGAATTATAAACAAATACACTTCTTAGACCCTATGCTAATTAAGATACATGGAATTTTGCACAACTGAGAAACTGTTCAAAAGGGGCTCTTAAGCAACTATTTTTATCATAAGTTACATCTCTCCTATGAAGGAGAATTCCTGATATGCAACAGTCTTCCATTCCAAGGATATGTGTCAAGAAGTAGAAAACCAGTACAATTTTCCTTTTAAAATCCCAGTTTATTACAAAGTACTAAATTCCACTGTTCAATAAGTCAAGCCTAAAGAAAGTTTAAATTGGCTGTATAAATGAAGTTATCTGGCAAGTGCTTCTAAAGCCCAATTGATGAGACAGTGGTAATGATTCAGTTACCTTCTACATTAATAGGAATGAGATATTTGAATTACATGCATATTTCCTTCACATTGAACAATTATTTAAGACTGCAGTAACAAAATTAGCTTTTGTTGATTCCTAGTGCTTTATTTCACCTTAGACATCAAAACAATACCTTCTTTGACATAAATCAATATAAATAAATTACTGATTGTCCCCACTCAGTAATGTATGATTTCAATGGAATGTAAAATAATTTGAAAATCAGAGCAGCTAAAGTGTCATGAAAGTTTAAAGAATTAATTACAAAAATTATAAACCCATAAACTATATACAGTGTGTCACTCCTCACTTAAGGTGAATAAATTACCATAGAACTAAAATATAATTTCCTATAGGGCCTATTTTCAGGCTTATAATACATTTGTGTTTTTAAATATTCTCAATATAACCTGAGCCAGTTTTCTCTTTATTCCTGTGATGGTGATGGCATTTGTTAATATGCTCTTTTACTTTTATTTTTAGTAGGTTAAATGTCATAGTCACAGATGTGTGTTGTCACTTTCTCTAAATGAAATTCAGCAGCAGCAGTAATTTCCAAGTGATATTGACCCAATGCCAGAATTTCATGAAAGAGGAGAGGGAAAGGTAATAACAGGAACAACGGGACATGGGGAATTGATAAGGGAGGGTGTCATACATATCTCATCATGTTTGATAAATGTAATTAATAGTCACATTGGACCTCTGTCCACAAGAAAATTGAATTCTCTTAACTTAGCAAAACTTTCAATCTTCCCATTTCTCTCTTTCACTCTCTTTTGCAGTGTTTTTTACACCTTAAAAAAATTCTTTCTCTTTAACTAACAAATTGTTTTCAAAGATTTCAGCTCACTCGTCCAAAAAGCTTCTGCCTCCTTAAGAGACACTGCTAGGATACCTATGTTCAGTGTCTTTCTCGATGTTTCTGTTCCTCTTCCATTTTTGAAATCTGTTCAACTCCCATGGCCCTCAAGCACTTTATCCACTTTATAATTCCCTTTCCTAGAAATTTATTTTTCTCCAGCATTCTTGAACATCCTCATTATACCCTTTCTCTTAGATTTTTTCTCTATGACATCACTAAACAATTGTTATCTGTTTTAAAGTAAAGTTGACATCTTTCATGAATTGAGAACCATAATAAATAAGATAAGCATACCAAAAACTTTAAACATAGACATTTGGAAGATACTATATGCTTTAGTTCACTGTTCAATATCCCAGTTATACTTTAGCATTCCTCTTTGAGACCCCAGGATATTTATATCATGTCAGAAAACTGGATCTAGAAAAAGAGATTTTAGGCTATTCAAAATATTTGATAATTAATTGGATTATCTAGAAACTACTCAAAACTCATTCAATGTTGTTTTGCTTAAATAAGCAAATTCTAAAAGTGGAATGTTAGAGTGTATTTTACTGGAGAAAGGAATGGCAAACCACTTCAGCATTCTTGCCTTGAGAACCTGATGAAGTACTGTATGAAAAGGCAAAAAAATATAACACTGAAAGATGAGCCCCCCAGGTCAGTAGGTGTCCAAAATGCTAGTGGAAAAGAGTGAATAAATAGCTCCAGAAGGAATGAAGGGACTGAACCAAAGTGGAAACAATGCCCATATTAAACTAGTCAATCCTAAAGGAAATCGACCCTGAATGTTCGTGGGAAGGACTGATGCTGAAGCTCCAATACTTGGGCCACCTGATGTGAAGAGCCAACTCACTGGAAAAGACCATTATCCTGGGAAGATTGAGAGCAAGAGGAGAAGGGAATGACAGAGGATGAGATGGTTGAATGGCATCATCAACTCAGCGAACATGAGTTCAAGCAAACTCTGAGAGATAGTGAAGGACAGGGAAGCCTGGCGTGCTGTAGCCCATGGGGTTGCAAAGAGTCAGACATGACTGAGTGACTGAACAACAAAGAATGCATTTTAAAAGACCCAGACATATTGCAACAATTAATTTCTACTTATACTCTTATGAATATGCATAAAATTTTATGTAACCATCAAGTAAATTGTACAAATCCCCATGTCTCATGGATTAGTATTAAACATCCATAATTAGCAGTGTTAAGTAGCACTCTTCCCACATTTAGAAAGGTAAAAATTAGAGAAGACATAATGTAAGATTTTAGCTATTCTATTTGACAGAGCTATTTTTTTTATAAGAAAACTTTTTTACACAAAAAATGCAAGTCTCTGGACATGCATTTATAATTCCTCTTTGGTTCTGAAAAATGCCTCTTTGAAGAACCACACTAAT
This sequence comes from Bos indicus, assembly GCF_029378745.1. Lineage (NCBI taxonomy): Eukaryota > Metazoa > Chordata > Mammalia > Artiodactyla > Bovidae > Bos > Bos indicus. The sequence goes on from NC_091771.1 coordinate 60,780,666, forward strand.
TTGGGATTGGGGTATTGTGTGTCAGTCACAGTGAGGTAGGGTGGCTTAGTTTCCCAGAATCAGAGTTTAAGTTTACACAAAATGCCTATTATATGTTTCAAAATGTCTGTCATATGTTTCCAGGTAGGAGAGTTTAGAACTGAAGACAGAAAGGAAGGGGTGAAGTCAAGAGAAATAATGGTAAACTCATTCTGCATTCCCTAATGGTGCCACTCTTGTAGGCCTCACTTTTTTAGTATCCTGTCTGCCACACAAGGGCCAACGCTAAGTGTTATACCAAATCCTTGGGCATCAGTTGTGTGTGTACAACCAACTTCTTAGACTTACTTTAACACCAGACCCAAAAGAAGTTCAGCAGTTACCATGGAGTTAAGGTTATATGTGTACCTCTATCAACACTGTCAGTTCTGATGATATTTATCTTCTAAAAATTCCTTCATTTAATTATTAGTGTAATGTCTTGTAGGGCTTCCCAGGTCGTGCCAGTGGTTTAAAAGAAAAGAAAAAGGGGTGACTATGGAGTCAGAGAGTTCATTCTCAGGTAGGTTGATAAGAAGTCTGGGGTCCCCCACTGGGAAAAAGGGGTCTAGAGCTCTTGAGGAGAAGAAAAAGACACACTTTTTTTTTTGTTCCTACATTCCTTTGCTTAGTCACATAAAACATTTTGTCTTTTTCTTTAAGCCCAGAGCTAATGAGTATACAACAAAACAACTCATCTTGCTCAAGCGTATGTTTTTCCTTAAACTGTATACATTAAAGTTTATATATTGACTGTACTTGTATTTAGAAAGAGTTAAAGAGTCCAAAATTCATATAAATGTTGCTTCATTAGCTTCATCATATAATGTATCAGCTCCTTAAAACTTCCACTGTTTATAAAAAATTACTGGAATTAAAGAACCGCCTGCCAAAGAAGGAGACATAAAGAGACATGGATTCGATCCCTGATCCAGGAACATCCCCTGGATGAGGGAATAGCAACCCAGTCCAGTGTCCTTATCTGGAGAATCCCATGGCCAGAGGAGCCTAGACGGGTAAGATCTATGGAGTCACAAAGAGTCGGACACAACTGAAGCAACTCAACACACAGGCATGTAATGCCTTTTAATTATTATGTTCTTTCCAATATCACTTGCCCCTATATTCAATGACTACATTGAGAGAGAGAGAGAGAGAGAGAGAGAACTAGTGGAAGAAAGAAAGGTTTCTACAGTATAAAATCATGATATATATATATCAAAGTTTATATATTGACTATACTTGTATTTAGAAAGAGATAAAGAGTCCACATTTCATGCAGAGGTTGCTTCATTAGCTTCATTACATAGTGTTATCAGCTACTTAAAATAATTTCCACTACGGTTGTAAAAAATTATTGGAATAACTTGGATAACTTGTGATAACTTAAGATATGAATGAATAACTTAAGGTTTTTCACATATTTATTTTAATGCATGTTTCTACATTCAGTTCAGTTCAGTCGTTCAGTCGTGTCTGACTCTTTGTGACCCCATGAATCGCAGCATGCCAGGCCTCCCTGTCCATCACCAACTCCCAGAATTCACTCAGACTCACGTCCATCAAGTCAGTGATTCCATCCAGCCATTTCATCTTCTATTGTCCCCTTCTCCTCCTACCCCCAATCCCTCTCAGCATCAGAGTCTTTTCCCATGAGTCAACGCTTCGCATGAGGTGGCCAAAGTACAGGAGTTTCAGCTTTAGCATCATTCCTTCCAAAGAAATCCCAGGGCTGATCTCCTTCAGAATGGACTGGTTGGATCTCCTTGCAGTCCAAGGGACTCTCAAGAGTCTTCTCCAACACCCCAGTTCAAAGGCATCAATTCTTCGGCACTCAGCCTTCCTCACAGTCAACTCTCACATCCATACATGACCACAGGAAAAACCATAGCCTTGACTAGACCGACCTTTGTTGGCAAAGTAATGTCTCTGCTTTTGAATATGCTATCTAGGTTGGTCATAACTTTCCTTCCAAGGAGTAAGCGTCTTTTAATTTCATGGCTGCAGTCACCATCTACAGTGATTTTGGAGCCCAGAAAAATAAAGTCTGACACTATTTCCACTGTTTCCCCATCTATTTCCCATGAAGGGATGGGACCAGATGCCATGATCTTCGTTTTCTAAATGTTGAGCTTTAAGCCAACTTTTTCACTCTCCACTTTCACTTTCATCAAGAGGCTTTTGAATTCCTCTTCACTTTCTGCCATAAGGGTGGTGTCATCTGCATATCCGAGGTTATTGATATTTCTCCTGGCAATCTTGATTCCAGCTTGTGTTTCTTCCAGTCCAGCGTTTCTCATGATGTACTCTGCATATAAGTTAAATAAGCAGGGTGACAATATACATTAGATATTGGCAAATATTTCCTAATTCAGCTGTAGTGATCAATATTTGATTCTAAGATTAAATGTCTTAATATTATTTTTTCTTTTATATCGATTAAAACAAGTATATATAAATTTTGTTTTAACAAAGTCCCCACTTTTTGAAAAAAAAATTTTTTTATGGATTTCATGCTCACCAGCAATGTTCTTTTGATAGTGTGGCAATTGCATCATCAGGATATTTAATTCAGAGAGGCACCTGAATGATGATGTGGAAGAACTAATGTTATTGAAAGATTTTTTTTACTGAAATTTCCTAAGAGGAAGGTGCACACCATGGCATGGAGAGGGCTCACTGTGGCATGCAGAGACACATGGGTATGGTCAGGAAGCAGAGAGGAGAAACAAAGGTTATCCCAGGCCAGAGTCTTTGCAAGAATGGCAGGATAGGGCAGAAGAAATGGCTTACGATTTGATCATTTGAATAATGTAGGTGAGCTCTGAGCTATACGGGTCGTCTTCAGTTTGTCTCAGAGCTGGACCTGGTTGATTTAGGACAGAGGAAATAATGGCTTGGCATGCGAGAATGAGATAAAAGAATGGTTATGATTATGGACACTGGATGGCACAGGGAATATAAATAATTTTGACTATCAGTTTGGCAATGTAATTAATGAATGCCAAATGGTGGAGCAACAGCACAGGAACAGAGCAGCTGAGAAAAGCTAACCCATGTCAAAGATCAAGGGCGGTGGCCAAGAGGAGCTATCCCACATCCACGGTAAGGAGCAGCGGCTGCACTTTGTTGGAGCAGCCGTGAAGAGATACCCCACATCCAAGGTAAGAGAAACCCAAGTAAGACAGTAGGTGCTGAGAGAGGGTATCAGAGAGCAGACAGACTGAAACACAATCATAGACAACTAGCCAATCTGATCACATGGACCACCGCCTTGTCTAACTCAATGAAACTAAGCCATGCCATGTGGGGCCACCAAGACAGATAGGTCATGGTGGAGAGGTCGGACAGAATGTAGTCCCCTGGAGAAGGGAATGGCAAACCACTTCAGTATTCTTGTCTTGAGAACCCCGTGAACCGTATGAAAAGGCAAAAAGATAGGACACTGAAAGATGAACTCCCCAAGTCAGTAGGTGTCCAATATGCTACTGGAGATCAGTGGAGAAATAACTCCAGAAAGAATGAAGGGATAGAGCCAAAGCAAAAACAACACCCACTTGAGGGTGTTACTGGTGATAGAAGCAAGGTCTGATGCTGGAAAGAGCAATATTGCATAGGAACCTGGAATGTCAGGTCCATGAATCAAGGCAAATTGGAAGGGGTCAAACAGGAAATGGCAAGAGTGAACATCGACATTCTAGGAATCAGCGAACTAAGATGAACTGGAATGGGTGAATTTAACTCAGATGACCATTATATCTACTACTATTGGCAGGAATCCCTTAGAAGAAATGGAGTAGCCATCATAGTCAACAAGAGTCCGAAATGCAGTATTTGGATGCAATCTCAAAAATGACAGAATGATCTCTATTTGTTTCCAAGGCAAACCATTCAATATCATGGTAATCCAAGTCTATGCCCTGACCAGTGATGCTGAAGAAGCTGAAATTGAACAGTTCTTTTAAGACCTACAAGAACTGCTAGAACTAACACCACAAAAGATGTCCTTTTCATTAGAGGGGACTGGAATGTAAAAGTAGGAATTCAACAAACACCTGGAATAACCGGCAAATTTGGCCTTGGAGTACAGAATGAAGCAGGGCATAGGCTAATAGACTTCTGCCAGAGAACGCACTGGTCATAGTAAACACCCTCTTCTAACAACACATGGACATCACCAGATGGTCAGCGCCGAAATCAGATTGATTATATTCCTTGCAGCCCAAGAGGGAGAAGCTCTATACAGTCAGCAAAAACAAGACTGAGAGCTGACTGTGGTTCAGATCATGAACTCCTTATTGCCACATTCAGACTTAAATTGAAAAAAGTGGAGAAAATCACTAGATCATTCATTTATGACCTAACTCAAATCCCTTATGACTATACAGTGGAAGTGAGAAATGGAATTAAGGACTACATCTGATAGATAGAGTGCCTGATGAACTATGGACAAAGGTTCATGACAATGTACAGGAGACAATAATCAAGACAATCCCCAAGAAAAATAAATGCAAAAAAGCAAAATGGCTGTCTGAGGAGGCCTTACAAACAGCCATGAAAAGAAGAGAAGCAAAAAGCAAAGGAGAAAAGGAAAGGTATACCCATTTGAATGCAGAGTTCCAAAGAATAGCAAGAAGAGATAAGAAAGCCTTCCTCATTGATCATTGCAAAGAAATAGAGGAAAACAATAGAATGGGAAAGACTAGAGATCTCTTTAAGAAAATTAGAGATATCAAGGGAACATTTCATGCAAAGATGGGCTAAATAAAATAACAGAAATGGTATGAACCTAACAGAAGCAGAAGATACTAAGAAGAGGTGGCAAGAATACGCAGAAGAATTGTACAAAAAAGATCTTCACAACCCAGATAATCACGATGGGGCAATCACTCACCTAGAGCCAGACATCCTGGAATGTGAAGTCAAGTGGGCCTTAGAAAGCATCACTATGAACAAAGCTAGTGGAGGTGATGGAATTCCAGTTGAGCTATTTCAAAACCTAAACAATGATGCTATGGAAGTGCTGCACTCAATTTGCCAGCACACTTCAAAACTGAGCAGTGGCCTCAGGAATGGAAAAGGTCAGTTTTCATTCCAATCCCAAAGAAAGGCAATGCCAAAGAATGCTCAAATGACCACACAATTGCACGCATCTCACACACTAGTAAAGTAATGCTCAAAATTCTTTAAGCCAGGCTTCAGCAATACATGAACCATGAACTTCCAGATGTTCAAGCTGGGTTTAGAAAAGGCAGAGGAACCAGAGATCAAATTGCCAACATCTGCTGGATCATTGAAAAAGCAAGAGAGTTCCAGAAAAACATCTACTTCTGCTTTATTGACTATGCCAAAGCCTTTGACCGTGTGGATCACAATAAACTGTGGAAAATTCTGAAAGAGATGGAAATACCATACCACCTGACCTGCCTCTTGAGAAACCTGTATGCAAGTCAGGAAGCAACAGTTAGAACTGGACATGGAACAACAGACTGGTTCTAAATAGGAAAAGGAGTATGTCCAGGCTGTATATTGTCACCCTGTTTATTTAACTTATATGCATCATGAGAAACGCCGGGCTGGAGGAAGCACAAGCTGGAATCAAGATTGCCAGGTGAAATATCAATCACCTCAGATATGCAGATGACACCACCCTTATGGCAGTATGTGAAGAAGAACCAAAAAGCTTCTTGATGAAAGTGAAAAGGAGAGTGAAAAAGTTGGCTTAAAGCTCAACATTCAGAAAAAGAAGATCATGGCATCTGGTCCCATCACTCCATGGCAAATAGATAGGGAAATAGTGGAAAGAGTGTCAGACTTTATTTTTCTCGGCTCTAAAATCACTGCAGATGGTGACTGCAGCCATGAAATTAAAAGATGCTTACTCCTTAGAAAGTAAGTTATGACCAACCTTGACAGCATAATAAAAAGCAGAGACATTACTTTGTCCACAAGGTCCATCTAGTCAAGGCTGTGTTTTTTCCAGTAGTCATGTATAGATGTGACAGCTGTACTATAAAGAAAGGTGAATGCTGAAGAATTGATCCTTTTGAACTGTGGTGTTGGAGAAGACTCTTGAGGGTCCCTTGGACTGCAAGGAGATCCAACCAGTCCATCCTAAAGGAGATCAGTCCTGGGTGTTCATTGGAAGTTGTGATGTTGAAACTGAAACTCCAGTACTTTGGCCGCCTGATGAGAAGAGCTGACTCATTTGAAAATACCCTGATGCTGGGAAAGGTTGAGGGCAGGAAAAGGGGATGACAGAGGAGAAGATGGTTGGATGGCATCACCGACTCGATGGACATGGGTTTGGGTAAATTCCTGCAGTTGGTGATGGACAGGGAAGCCTGGCATGTTGCGATTCATGAGGTTGAAAAGAGTGGGACATGACTGAGTGACTGAACTGAACTGAAATGGACAAAAACAGAAGCCAAGAAAACACAGTACATGCCATGTTTGCTCGACAAAGTGTTTTATTTAGACTTACCTTCTGTCTCTGTATTACTTTTTATTCATATTTTAAATAAAGGCTTGGTTATAAAAGGCTCCATGACTTGAGTATTACCTGTATAACTGGAAATGCATAGTTATGTTTGTTGCTTTTTTTTTTTTTTTTTTTTGGTCTTTAGAAGTCAGGTGAATGTCTAAGGCAGAGTTACAATTAATTATGATGGATTAGTTAAAGTAATGTAACCTTTCCGTCAGAGAAACTTACTGCAGTGACCATTTGGAATAAAAGATCAAGAACCCAGAAAGACAAATAGGTGAGTATAAAATAACAGACAGTAGAAGAAGCTTGAAATTAGATACACAGTTTTCTGAAGCCAGGGAAAGATGTAATCTAAAGTGACAAGAAATGGGACCCCTGGGAAGTTAAGCAATCTGCCCCAAAGACATGCCATTTCCCTCATCCCCCAGTGCTCAGAACTTAGATGTGTCAAGTCCTCAACTCACACAGGTTGAATTAAAAACTAGATTGAACCCAGACAAGTTGATCTTTTTTTTTAAATAAGGATTTTTAATAAGATTCTTAAATACCCTCTTCTAAACCAGGATGCCAAGTGAAAATAAATATTCAAACTTAGCAAGATTCTGGAGGTTTATTTTAAATATAGGTGAGGAAGGAATATATGTGATGTAAGGTTAAATAGGACTGTCCCTCAGCCCCATTTTTCCTCTCATATCCCAGAATATGGCAGCCAGATTTTATACAGTAGACTAAGATTTAGGATTCCCTACTTGAAAAAAAACCTATGGGAAAACACGTTGACCAGTATGGCTATGAGGATGATTAAAAAGCTGTGTAACAAAGCCACTGACAACACACAAAATTTTCATTCATCTTTATAGTGTTTTGTTTTATATAAACATGGAACATAAAGCATTATTAATTTCAGGGAATTATGTCTAACATTAAAGAGAAAAAGGTGTTCTGCTTAAGCCTTGATATAAAGCAATAGTAAAAGGAAATAGAAAATAAGAGAAAATTCATGAAATGAAGGGCTAAATAAAATCCTATAGAGAAGTAAAATGACAGAGATAAATAGTGTTCTAGAAATCATTTCCACGGAGGCATTTGCCAGTTTATAGGATAATGACGCTAGGACCCAAAAGCTCAGAGTTTTTCATAATCACAGAGAGTCATAAAGCAGAAAAGTTTGGGCTACCTGAGAACACCTAGTACAAAATACCTTAGAGATGGTGACATGTGGGGCTTCCCAGGTGGCGCAACAGTGAAAAATCCTCCTGCCACTGTAGGAGACACAGGAATCACAGGTTTGATCCCTGGGTCAGAAAGATCGCCTGGAGTAGGAAATGGCAGTCTGCTCCAGCATTCTTGTCTATATAATCACGTGGCTGGAGGAGCCTGGTGGGCTACAGTCTATGGGGTCTCAAAAGAATCAGACACTAATAGGCACACAACACAGTGACATTTAGAATTGAGTCCAAAAAGCTAGAGAAGTATATTAAAAATTTTTGATTAAGTACTTTAAGGATAGTTTTATATATATATATATAACATATATATGTATATTACAAATATATATGTGTATATTACAAATATATATATATATATACACACACACACACACAAATCTAACAAAAACATAAAGAGAAAACCTGCAATTTAAAAAACATGTACTAGATTACTAAAATGCTAAATATCTTAACATTAAGATATGTTATCCATCCCAAAACCAATATTTTGATAAAATTATATAATAGCTTTCTCCTTTAAATTATTCTCAGTGGGAGAAATGTCATGATAGCAAAGTAGAATGTATGTGAGATGGATGATATTACTGTGGCCATCTTTTGAAAATGCAATATGGCATATGTGTGTGCTGAGTGTGTGCTAAGTCACTTCAGTCATGTCCGACTCTGTGTGACCCTATGGACTGCAGCCTGCTAGGCTCCTCCAAGTAAGAATATTGGAGTGGGTTGCCATGCCCTTCTCCAGGGGATCTTCCTGACACAGGGATCAAACCCATGTCTCTTGTGTCTCCTGCACTGGCAGGGGTCCTTTACCACTTGCACCACCATATAGAGTAAAGTTAATCAGTTATATCTGACTCTTTGCAATCCCATGGACTGCAGCTCACCGGGCTCCTCCAACCATGGAATTCTTCAAGTAAGAATACTGGTGTGGGTTGCAATTTCATTCTCCAGAGTATCTTCCAGGCCCAGAAATTAAAACCAGGTCTCCTGCACTTCAGGGACAACAGAGGACGAGATGGTTAGATGGCATGACTGACTCTACAGTAGACATGAGTTTGAGCAAGCTTTGGGAAGTGGTGAAGAACAGAAAAGCCTGGCATGCTGCAGTCCATGGGGTTGCAAAGAGTTGGACACAACTGAGCGACTGAACAACAACTCTTGCATTGCAGGCAAATTCTTTACCATATGAGTCGCCAGGGAAATCAGATAGAGCAAAGCCACACTATAACAGGCAATATAGGCAATATTTTTTGAGATATCTCTCAAAAAATATTTTAAACACCAGTAGACTATGAGTTTCCAGATGGACTCTGCACGGATTGAAACTAGGTATAGTAAACAGAGTAGTTTCTAACCAGTCATAACATAAAATCAGGCTTGTCAACAGAAATCCATCATCAAGCGAGATTCCTGTGTTTAGAAAAAGGTTTGAATACTTTTCCAATGAAAGAATCATTTGTATCAGCAGAGGACCCACATTCTGTGATGGTTTATGTGTAGACTTTGCTTAGCTATGGCACTCTGTTTAATTGAGCACTAATCTCAGTTTTGTGGTGGAGGGGTTTTGTATGTGTGTATACCCTCTACAATCAGTTGACTTTAAATAGGATTACCTTAGATAATGTGGGTGGGCCTCATTCAATTGGCTGAAAAGCCTTAGGAGCAAAAACTGACCTTCTTGGAGAAAAGAATTAAGAAATAGGCTCAAGTGATTGTTGGGACTGGTAAATTTGAAATCTTCTATAGCAGGCTGGCAGGTACAGAGCTTGGGTAGCCTCAAGGTTGCAGAATTTCTTTTCCAGAAAATTCAATTTTTGCTTTCAAAGCTTTTCTTTTGGCTGATTAGATTGATTATATTTCTCTGGCGAATCCACTTATACACATTCCCACTGTCCAAACTTTTGCAGTTCCTGCATTAAACAATGAGGAAGAAATGGTTAGACAGCTGTTGATCCTATCCTTTTACTATGGGATCACTTCTGGAATAAAAAGAAGGTAGCTTAATTAATCTCCTTGTATACATACAAACAACAGAATTCCTGGCAAACAAGCCAATATCATTTCCTCAAGGAAGGATCCTAATCGATGGAATAAAAGTTCTCAGCAGATTTAATCTCATTTGCCTGCATTTACTTATATTAAACAAATTTAGAAAAAAATAATTTATGGGATATATCTACCTGAAAAATCTTTTTTAAGCTATTGTTGTTTTGTTGCTAAATAATGTCAGATGCCTTAATGACTTCATGGCTGTAACCTACCAGACTCCTCCTTCCATGGGATTTCCCAGGCAAGAATACTGGACTGGGTTGCCATTTCATAGTCCATGGAATCTTTCTGATGGAGTGATTGAATACCTGTCTCCTGCATCATCTGCATTGTCAGGGGGATTCTTTACCAATGAAGCACTGGGGAAGCCACTTTTAAGTTATCAGTCAGTTCAGTTGCTCAGTCGTGTCCAACTCTTTGTAACCCCATGGACTGCAACACTCCAGGCCTCCTTGTCCATCAGCAACTCCCAGAGTTTACTCAAACTCATGTGCATTGAGTTATGGATGACATTCAACCATCCCATCCTCTGTCGTCCCCTTCTCCACCTGGCTTCAAACTTTCCCAACAACAGGGTCTTTTCAAATGAGTCAGTTCTTCACATCAGATGGCTAAAGTACTGGGGTTTCAGCTTCAGCATCAGTCCTTCCAATGTATACTCAGGACTGATTTCCCACATCCAAGGAGCGGTGGCTGCACGGGCGCAGGAGGGCCTAGAGGAGCTATCCCATGTTGAAGGTCAGGAAGGGCGGCGGCGAGGAGATACCACTTGTCAAAGGTGAGGAGCAGCGGCTGCGCTTTACTGGAGCAGCCGTGAAGAGATACCCCACGCCCAAGGTAAGAGAAACCCAAGTAAGATTGTAGATGTTGCAAGAGGGCATCAGAGGGCAGACACACTGAAACCATAATCACAGAAAACTAGACAATCTAATCACACTAGGACCACAGCCTTATCTAACTCAATGACATTAAGCCATGCCCATGGGGCCACCAAGATGGGCGGGTCATGGTGGAGAGATCTGACAGAATGTGGTCCACTGGAGAAGGGAATGGCAAACCACTTAAGTATTCTTGCCTTGAGAATCCCCTGAACAGTATGAAAAGGCAAAATGATAGGATACTGAAAGAGGAACTCCCCAGATCAGTAGGTGCCCAATATGCTACTGGAGATCAGTGGAGAAATAATTGCACAAAGAATGAAGGGATGGAGCCAAAGCAAAAACAACACCCACTTGAGGATGTGACTGGTGATAGAAGCAAGATCCGATGCTGTAAAGAGCAATATTGCATAGGAACCTGGAATGTCAGGTCCATGAATCAAGGCAAAATGGAAGTGGTCAAACAAGAGATGGCAAGAGTGAATGTCAACATTCTAGGAATCAGTGAACTAAAATGGACTGGAATGGGCGAATTTAACTCAGATGAGCATTATATCTACTACTGTGGGCAGGAATCCCTTAGAAGAAATGGACTAGCCATCATGGTCAACAAAAGAGTCTGAAATGCAGTACTTGGATGCAATCTCAAAAATGACAGAATTATCTCTATTTGTTTCCAAGGCAAACCATTCACTATCACAGTAATCCAAGTCTATGCCCCAACCAGTAGCGCTGAAGAAGCTGGAGTTGAATGGTGCTAGGAAGACCCACAAGACCTTTTAGAACTAACATCCAAAAAAGATGTCCTTTTCATTATGGGGGACTGGAATGCAAAAGTAGGAAGTCAAGAAACACCTGGTGTAACAGGCAAATTTGACCTTGGAATACGGAATGAAGCAGGGCAAAGACTAATAGAGTTTTGCCAAGAAAATGCACTGGTCATAGCAAACACCCTCTTCCAACAACACAAGAGAAGATTCTACACATGGACATCACCAGATGGTCAACATCGAAATCAGACTGATTATATTCTTTGCAGCCAAAGATGGAGAAGCTCTATACAGTCAACAAAAACAAGACCAGCAGCTGACTGTGGCTCAGATCATGTATTCCTTATTACCAAATTCAGACTTAAATTGAAGAAAGTAGGGAAAACCATTAGACCATTCAGGTATGACCTAAAGCAAATCCCTTATGATTATACAGTGGAAGTGAGAAATAGATTTAAGGGCCTAGATCTGATAGATAGAGTGCCTGATGAACTATGGACTGAGGTTCGTGATATTGTACAAGAGACAAGGATCAAGACCATCTCCATGGAAAAGAAATGCAAAAAAGCAAAATGGCTGTCTGGGGAGGCCTTACAAATAGCTGTGAAAAGAAGAGAAGTGAAAAGCAAAGGAGAAAAGGAAAGACATAAGCATCTGAATGCAGAGTTCCAAAGAATAGTAAGAAGAGATAAGAAAGCCTTCCTTAATGATCAATGCAAAGAAATAGAGGAAAACAACAGAATGGGAAAGTCTAGATATCTCTTCAAGAAAATAAGAGATACCAAGGGAACATTTCATGCAAAAATGGGCTTGATAAAGGACAGAAATGGTATAGACCTAACAGAAGCAGAAGATATTAAGAAGAGGTGGCAAGAATACACAGAAGAACTGTACAAAAAATATCTTCACAGCCCAGATAATCACGATGGTGTGATCACTCACCTAGAGCCAGATATCTTGGAATGTGAAGTCAAGTGGGCCTTAGAAAGCATCACTATGAACAAAGCTAGTGTAGGGGATGGAATTAGAGTAGAACTATTTCAAATCCTGAAAGATGATGCTATTAAAGTGCTGTACTCATTACGCCAGCAAATTTGGAAAACTCAGCAGAGGCCACAGGACTGGAAAAGGTCAGTTTTCCTTCCAATCCCAAAGAAAGGCAATGCCAAAAAAGGCTCAAATCACTGCACAATTACACTAATCTCACAGGCTAGTAAAGTAATGCTCAACATTCTCCAAGCCAGGCTTCAGCAATACGTGAACCATGAACTTTCAGATGTTCAAGCTGGTTTTAGAAAAGGCAGAGAAACCAGAGATCAAATTTCCAACATCCGCTGGATCATCAAAAAATCAAGAGAGTTCCAGAAAAACATCTATTTCTGCTTTATTGACTATGCCAAAGCCTTTGACCATGTGGATCACAATAAACTGTGGAAAAATCTGAAAGAGATGGTAATATCAGACCACTTGACCTGCCTCTTGAGAAATCTGTATGCAGGTCAGGGAGCAACAGTTAGAACTGTGCATGGAACAACAAACTGGTTCCAAATAGAAAAAGGAGTACGTCAAGGCTGTATATTGTCACCCTGGTTATTTAACTTATATGCAGAGTACATCATGAGAAACGCTGGGCTGGAAGAAACACAAGCTGGAATCAAGATTGCCAGGAGAAATATCAATCACCTCAGATATGCAGATGACACCACCCTTATGGCAGAAAGTGAAGAGGAACTCAAAAGCCTCTTGATGAAAGTGAAAGTGGAGAGTGAAAAAGTTGGCTTAAAGCTCAACATTCAGAAAACGAAGATCATGGCATCTGGTCCCACCACTTCATGGGAAATAGATGGGGAAACAGTGGAAATAGTGTCAAACTTTTTTTTTGGGGGGGGGGTTCCAAAATCACTGCAGATGGTGACTGCAGCCATGAAACTAAAAAACGCTTATTCCTTGGAAGGAAAGTTATGACCAACCTAGATAGCATATTGAAAAGCAGAGACATTACTTTGCCAACAAAGGTCCGTCTAGTCAAGGCTATGGTTTTTCCTTTGGTCATGTATGGATGTGAGAGTTGGACTGTGAAGAAGGCTGAGTGCCGAAGAATTGATGCTTTTGAACTGTGGTGTTGGAGAAGACTCTTGAGAGTCCCTTGGACTGCAAGGAGATCCAACCAGTCCATTCTGAAGGAGATCAGCCCTGGGATTTCTTTGGAAGGAATGATGCTAAAGTTGAAACTCCAGTATTTTGGCCACCTCATGCGAAGCGTTGACTCATGGGAAAAGACTCTGATGCTAGGAGGGATTGGGGGCAGGAGGAGAAGGGGACGACAGAGGATGAGATAGCTGGATGGCATCACTGACTCGATGGACGTGAGTCTGGGTGAACTCCGGGAGTTGGTGGTGGACAGGGAGGCCTGGTGTGCTGTGATTCATGAAGTTACAAAGAGTCAGACACGACTGAGCGACTGAACTGAACTGAAGTGATTTCCTTTAGGATGAACTTCTTGGATCTCTGTGAAGTACCAGGGACTCTCAAGAGTCTTCTCCAATACTACAGCTCAAAAGCATCAATTCTTCAGCGCTCGGCTTTCTTTATAATTCAACTCTCACATTATGACTACTGGAAAAACCATAGATTTGACTAGATGGACCTTTGTTGGCAAAGCAATATTTGTGTTCTTTAATATGCTGTCTAGGTCGGTCACGAATTTTCTTCCAAGGAGCAAGCGTCTTTTAATTTCATGGCTGCCTTCACTATCTGCAGTACTTTTGGAGCCCCCCATAATAAAGTCAGTCACTGTTTCCTCTGTTTCCCCATCTATTTGCCATGAAGTGATGGGACCAGATGCAATGATCTTAGTTTTCTGAATGTTGAGCTTTAACACAAATTTTTTTCTCTCTTCCTTCACTATCATCAAGAGATTTAGTTCTTCTTCACTTTCTGCCATAAGGGTGGTGTCATCTGCATATCTGAGGTTATTGATATTTCTTTTGCCAATCTTGATTCCAGCGTGTGCTTCATCCAGCCCAGCATTTCTCATGATGTACTCTGCATGTAAGTTAAATAAGCAGGGTGACAATATACAGCCTTGACGTACTCCTTTTCCTATTTGGAACCAGTCTATTGTTCCATGTACAGTTCTAACTGTTGCTTCCTGACCTGCATACAGATTTCTCAAGAGGCAGGTCAAGTGGTCTGATATTACCATCTCTTTCAGAATTTTCCACAGTTTATTGTGATCCACACAGTCAAAGGCTTTGGTATAGTCAATAAAGCAGAAATAGATGTTTTTCTGGAACTCTCTTGCTTTTTCGATCATCCAATGGTGTTGGCAATTTGATATTTGATTCTTCTGCCATTTCTAAATTCAGCTTGAACATCTGGAAGTTCACAGTTCACATACTGTTGAAGCCTGGCTTGGAGAATTTTAAGCATTACTTTACTAGCTCATGAAATGAGTGCAATTGTGTGGTAGTTTGTGCATTCTTTGGCATTTCTTTCTTTGGGACGGGAATGAAAACTGACCTTCTCCAGTCCTGTGCCACTGCTGAGTTTTCCATATTTGCTGGCATATTGAGTGAAGCACTTTCACAGCATCATCTTTTAGGATTTGAAATAGCTCAACTGGAATTCCATCACCCCACTATTTTTGTTTGTAGTGATGTTTCCTAAGATCCACTTGATTTCACATTCCAGGATGTTTGGCTCTAGGTGAGTGATCACACCATCATGATTATCTGGGTCGTGAAGATGTTTTTTGGATGGTTCTTCTGGTATTCTTGCCACCTCTTCTTAATATCTTGGGCTTCTGTTAGGGCCACACCATTTCTGTCCTTTATCATGCCCATATTTGCGTGAAATTTCCCTTGGTATCTCTCATTTTCTTGAAGAGATCTCTAGACTTTTCCATTCTGTTGTTTTCTTCTATTTCTTTGCGTTGATCACTGAGAAAGGCTTTCTTATATCTCCTTGCTATTCTCTGTAACTCTGCATTCAAATGGGTATGTCTTTGGTTTTCTTCTTTGTCTTTCCCTTCTCTTCTTTTCACAGCTATTTGTAAGGCCTCCTCAGACAACCATTTTGCCTTTTTGCATTTCTTTTTCTTGAGGATGGTCTTGCTCCCTATCTCCTATGTCATGAATCTCTGTCCACAGTTGTTCAAGCACTCTGTCTATCAGATCTAATCTCTTGAATCTATTTGGCACTTCTACTATAAAATCAGAAGGGATTTGATTTAGATCATACCTGAATAGTCTAGTGGTTTTCCCTACTTTCTTCAATTTAAGTCTGCATTTGGCAATAGGGAGTTCATGATCTGAGCCACAGTCAGCTCCTGGTCTTGTTTTGCTGACTGTATAGTGCTTCTCCAACTTTAGCTGCAAAGAATATAATAACCCTGATTTTGGTGTTGTTCATCTGGTGATGTCCATGTGCAGAGTCTTCTCTTGTGTTGTTGAAAGAGGGTGTTTGCTATGACCAGTGTGTTCTCTTGGCTAAACTCTATTATCCTTTGCCCTGCTTCATTCTGTACTCAAAGGCCAAATTTGCCTGTTACTCCAGGTATTTCTTGACTCCCTGCTTTTGCATATGACCAATCTAAATAGCATATTAATTTACAGAGACATTACTTTACCAAAAAGGCCAGTCTAATCAAAACTATGTTTCCAGTAGTTATGTATGGATATGAGAGTTGGACTATAAAGAAATCTGAGTGCCAGTGTATTGATGCTTTTCAACTGTGGTGTTGGAGAAGACTTGAGAGTCCCTTGGACTGCAAGGAGATCCAGCCAGTCCATACTAGAGGAAATCAGTCCTGGGTGTTCATTGGAAGGACTGATGCTGAAGCTGAAACTCCAATACTTTGGCTTCCTGATGTGAAGAGCTGCCTCATTTGAAAAGACCCTGTTTCTGGGAAAGATTGAAGGCAGGAGAATAAGGGGATGACAGAGAACGAGATTATTGGATGACATCACCAACTCAATGGACATGAGTTTGAGTAAACCCTGGCATTTGGTTATGGAGAGGGAGGCCTGACGTGCTGCAGTCCATGGGGTCACAAAGAGTTGGACACAACTGAATGACTGAACTGAACTTAACTGAATGACAGAATGCATAGAGGAACTAAAGAACCTCTTGATGAAGGTGAGAATTGAAAATTAAAAAGCTCAAAAACTAAGATCATGGCATCAGGTCCCATCACTTAATGGCAAATAGGTGGGGAAACAACTGAAACAATGGCAGATTTTATTTTCTTGGGCTCCAAAATCATTGTGGACATTGACTGTAGCCATGAAATTAAAAAAAACTTACTCCTTAGAAGACAAGCTATGACAAGCCTAGGCAGGGTGTTAAAAAGCAAAACATTATTTTGCCACAAAGGTCCATATAGTCAAAGCTACTGTTTTTCTGGTAGTCAGGTAACAATGTAAGATTTGGACCATAAAGAAGTCTGGGTGCTTAAGAATTGATGCTTTCAAAGTGTGGTGCCGGAGAAGACTCTGAGAGTTCTTTGGACAGCAATGGGATCAAACCAGTCAATCCTCAAGGAAATCATCCCTGATAATTCATTGGAAGGACTGATATGATCTGAAGCTCCAATACTTTGGCCACCTGATGCAAAAAGTCAACACTGATGTTGAGAAAGCTTGAGGGCAAGAGGAAAAAGAGGCAACAGAGGGTGAAACAGTTGGAAGGCATCAATGACTCAATGAACATTAGTTTGAGCAAATTCTGGGACAGAGTGAAGGACAAGGAAGCCTGGCATGCCACAGTCCATGAGGGTCACAAAGAGTGGGATACAACTTAGTGACTAAACAACAACAACAAATACAAAGTTATATAATTAAGATATCAGTGAATCATAGTTATATTTTCATTTACTTGTATTTATCTACCAAGTCTTTTTGAGAAAACTATTAACTATCTATTATATTGTCATAGTATACTGAGTGATAATATATTTTCTCATTTTTTTAAAGACTTGGATTGTAAGCATACATTCAGCCATGTTTTAGCTTTGGGAACACTGTGTCAGGCTAATTGATAAATTTAGTGAGACACTTACTTTTCTTCCAAATGCTTATTTGTAGGTATACTAATATATTGGGAAGTTTTAATTATGTCAAGATAAGAGCTTCCTAAATTACAGAAGTATTTTAAATCTGAAGTATTTTAAAACTTACCAGTCATAAAACAGATTGTTAGAAAAGAAGAATAATCCAGTCTTTACACATGGATAGCATTCCAGTCTACATAGAAAGTTCCAAAGAATCTACAAAAATAAGCAAAACCTACTAGAACTAATTATTGAGTTTAATAAGGAAAAAAATAAAATGCAAAAAACACAAAAAAGTAAGCAGGTTTCTATTTACTAGCAATCCAAAATATGTTCATTGAAATTAAATTCAGGAGTTAATTCAGACAGTTGGCCACCTTAGATAGACAAATAGGTAAATTGAACAAATTGAGTGCCTAGATCCAGAAATAGAACCATACAATTTTGCACAATGGATAAGCCAATACAATATAACTGAGTATGTGTTCCTCTAACATGTCACTTCAGTTCAGTTCAGTTCAGTTCAAACAGTTGTGTCCGACTCTTTGTGACCACATGAACCACAGCACTCCAGGCCTCCCTGTCCATCACCAACTCCTGGATTTAACCCAAACCCATGTCCATCAGGTGGATGATGCCATCCAACCATCTCATCCACTGTCATCCCCTCCTCCTCCTGCCCTCAATCTTACCCAGCATCAGGGTATTTTCAAATGAGTCAGCTCTTAGCATCAGGGGGCCAAAGTATTAGAGTTTCAGCTTCAGCATCAGTCCTTCCAATGAACACCCAGGACTGATCTCCTTTAGAATGCACTGGTTGGATCTCCTTGCAGTCCAAGGGACTCTCAAAGGTTTTCTCCAACACTACAGTTAAAAAGCATCAATTATTCAGTGCTCAGCTTTCTTTATAGTCCAACTACCACACCTATACATGACCACTGGAAAAATCATACCTTGACTAGACGGACCTTTGTTGGTAAAGTAATGTCTCTGTTTTTTAATATGCTGTCTAGGTTGGTCATAACTTTCCTTCCAAGGAGTAAATGTCTTTTAATTTCATGGCTGCAATCACCATCTGCAGTGATTTTGAAGCCCCAAAAAATAAAGTCTGACACTGTTTCCCCATCTATTTGCTATGAAGTGATGGGACCAGATGCCATGATCTTCATTTTCTGAATGTTGAACTTTAAGCCAACTTTATCACTCTCCTCTTTCGCTTTCATCAAGAGGCTCTTTAGTTCCTCTTCACTTTCTGCCATAAGGGTGGTGTCATCTGCACATCTGAGGTTATTGAGATTTCTCCCGGCAGTCTTGATTCCAGGTTGTGCTTCCTCCAGCCCAGTATTTCTCATGATGTACTCTGCATATAAGTTAAATAACCAGGGTGACAATATACAGCCTTGATGTACCCCTTTTCCTATTTGGAACCAGTCTGTTGATCCATGTCCAGTTCGAACTGTTGCTTCCTGACCTGCATACAGGTTTCTCAAGAGGCAGGTCAGGTGGTATGGTATTTCCATCTCTTGAAGAATTTTCCACAGTTGATTGTGATCCAGATAGTCAAAGGCTTTGGCATAGTCAATAAAGCAGAAGTTTTTCTGGAACTCTCTTGCTTTTTCCATGATCCAGCAAGTAGCAAGTATGCTGTTTTTTAGTATAATTCTAATTTTTAGTTTTGGAAAGTGAAGCACAGAGGGATTGTTTCTTGCTAAATCTCATAAAGCTACTAAATTGCATACTAGGATTTAAGCATAAGATTATGGTTCTGCAGTATATGCTTTAAAAATATTAGGAGAATTAGAATAAAAATTAGTATGCAATATTTGTGTCTATAGGAGAAAAAGTATTAACAAGACATAAAAAGCAATAGTCATAAAGTAAACTTTGATAAACTTGGTTATATCAAAATTAAAATTCTGATTCACCATAAATATTGTTAATAGACAAGCAGCAACTGAAAAGAAACATTTGCCACATGTTTACCATACAGAGTATTAAGATCCAGTATATATAAACATTTCCTACAAAGCAAAGAAAGAAAATAAAACCTACTCAATTAATTTGGAAGCAATTATGAAATGGAGCCAACAAAGAAGGAATAAAAATGGTCCATAAAAGGGTACATTATCTCATTAATAATAAAAGGGAATGCAGATTAGAATATTATTAGCATATTTTAGCCATCAGGTTTTAATAATGCCAACTGTTGTTGAGAGTAGAAATTGAATTGCTCTATAAAAAGCAGTTTGAAAAAAACTTATTGCATTAGAAATGTGCACATCTTATAGCAATTACTTTATTTCTTTTTATTCTCTAAAGATTTGCCTTATGTAAGAGTAACAATGTTTGTACACTAATGCCTGAGGAAACATTTTTTTCTAATAGTGAAAATGTAAGAAAACATAAATACACATTGTTAGAAACTGATTAAGTAAACCTAGGGTATGTCCATATCATGAAATATACTACAGCAATCTGTCATTATTGAAATAATTTAGGTATACACATATTTGAAACATTTAAATGATTACATTTAAAATATATATGTATAATGAAATCAATACATAGATATCTAGAGTGGGCTTGGCTCTACTCCTTATCTTGGAGCCAAAGCTAGCTGAGTCCAACCTGGTTAAGCTTTACACCAGCCAACTTACAGAAATGTACCTGAAAATTAAACGATATTGTTTTATGTCACTAAAATGTTTATTGTACAACAAAAGCAGACTGAAATACAGTGATAATTAATTAGACATAGTAATTTTCTTAATATTATCTACATTACTAGGGAGTGATCAACTTTCTTTTGTCTTGTATAAACTTAAAGGATTTTTTTTTCTGTTATTAAAAATCATATTTATGTAGGGTCTATCAAGTCACTATTGAATATAATGTATGAGAATTATTATAAAGATACATTGAATTGTTTTCATTAGGGTAGATGCGTATGTATCTACAAAAGTAAATACACACATGTTCTAATTTGGATAGCCTAGGAGAGATGAGTGTACTTTGGGTTTTATAAAAATTAACAATTAACTATTAATAATTGCTTAACATTTTAATTTGATGTGTACTCAATAATTTATGTCTCAGCTGTCATTGAAGAAATTATTGTTTTCTGTTTTCAATTCATATTAAGTCACTATCACCATGATCAGTCTATACTAAAATAATTTTGTCAACATTTCCCAGTGACTTATCTTCATGAGAAAACTAAAAGACATTCCCTGTTTTGGATTTCATAAAATGGGACTGCCTAGTGGTATTTTTCATACTATACAAAATGAAAATTTGGAAGTGAAGTCTATCTTAGCAGAAATTTATACTGTATTTTCGATTCAGTAAACCATTTATAACCTTCATGGCATGGAATCGGAAAGAGTCGGACATGACTGAGCAACTTCATTTTCTTTACTTTTTTTAGGCAAGATTGGGCTAAATGACCTTCACACATTACATATATAATACTAAAAATGTAAGGTGAAAGTGAAGTCGTTCAGTCTTATCCTACTCTTTGTGACCCCATAGACTGTAGCCTACCAGGTTTCTCTGTCCATGGGATTTTCCAGGCAAGAATACTGGACTGGGTTGCCATTTCCTTCACCAGGGGATCTTCCTGACCCGGGGATCAAACCCAGGTCTCCCACATTGTAGGCAGAAGCTTTACCATCTGAGCCACCAGGGTGACATAGTCTAAATATCATTTTTGAAATGAGGTGTTCAGTTGCAGTAAATTTAAATTACTCAACTTCCCAAATTTAAAGTTTAAAAATAAAATAAAATTTAAAACTAAAAATAGCAAAAATAAACAAACAAAAAAGCATTTAAATGTGAACCTTCAGTTCAGTTCAGTTGCTCAGTCGTGTCCGACTCTTTGTGACCCCATGAATCGCAGCAGCCAGGCCTCCCTGTCCATCACCAACTCCCGGAGTTCACTCAAACTCAAGTCCATCGAGTCGGTGATGCCATCCAGCCATCTCATCCTCTGTCGTCCCCTTCTCCTCCTGCCCCCGATCCCTCTCAGCATCAGAGTCTTTTCCAATGAGTCAACTCTTCGCATGAGGTGGCCAAAGTACAGGATTTTCAGCTTTACCATCATTCCTTCCAAAGAACACTCAGGATCGATCTCCTTTAGAATGGACTGGTTGGATCTCCTTGCAGTCCAAGGGACTCTCAAGAGTCTTCTATAACACCACAGTTCAAAACCATCAATTATTTGGCGCTCAGCTTTCTTCACAGTCCAACTCTCACATCCATACATGACCACTGGAAAAACCATAGCCTTGACTAGATGGACCTTTGTTGGCAAAGTAATGTCTCTGCTTTTGAATATGCTATTTAGGTTGGTCATAACTTTCCTTCCAAGGAATAAACGTCTTTTAGTTTCATGGCTGCAGTCACCATCTGCAGTGATTTTGGAGCCCAAAAAATAAAGTTTGACACTGTTTCCCCATCTATTTCCTATGAAGTGATGGGACCAGATGCCATGATCTTAGTTTTCTGAATGTTGAGCTTTAAGCCAACTTTTTCACTCTCCTCTTTCACTTTCATCAAGAGGCTTTTGAGTTCCTCTTCACTTTCTGCCATAAGGGTGATGTCATCTGCATATCTGAGGTGACTGATATTTCTCCTGGCAATCCTGATTCCAGTTTGTGCTTCTTCCAGCCCAGCGTTTCTCATGATGTACTCTGCATATAAGTTAAATAAGCAGGTGACAATATACAGTCTTGATGTACTCCTTTTCCTCTTTGGAACCAGTCTGTTGTTCCATGTCCAGTTCTAAGTGTTGCTTCCTGACCTGCATAAAGGTTTCTCAAGAGGCAGGTCAGGTGGCATGGTATTTCCATCTCTTTCAGAATTTTCCACAGTTTATTGAGATCCACACAGTCAAAGGCTTTGGCATAGTCAATAAAGCAGAAATAGAGTTTTTTCTGGAACTCTCTTGCTTTTTCCATGATCCAGCAGATGTTGGAAATTTGATCTCTGGTTCCTCTGCCATTTCTAAAACCAGCTTGAACGTCTGGAAGTTCACTGTTCACGTATTGCTGAAGCCTGGCTTGGAGAATGCTGAGCGTTATTTTACTAGCATGTAAGATTAGTGCAATTGTGTGGTATTTTGAGCATTCTTTGGCATTGCCTTTCTTTGGGATTGGAATGAAAACTGACCTTTTCCAGTCCTGTGGCCACTGCTGAGTTTTCCAAATTTGCTGGTGTATTGAGTGAAGCACTTTCACAGCATCATCTTTCAGGATTTGAAATAGCTTAACTGGAATTCCATCACCTCCACTAACTTTGTTCATAGTGATGTTTTTTAAGGCCCACTTGACTTCACATTTCAGGATGTTTGGCTCTAGGTGAGTGATCACACCATCGTGATTATCTTAGTCGTGAAGATCTTTTTTGTGCAGTTCTTCGGTTTATTCTTGCCACCTCTTCTTAACATCTCCTGCTTCTGTTAAGTCCATGTCATTTCTGTCATTTATCAAGCCCATCTTTGCATGAAATGTTCCCTTGGTGTCTCTAATTTTCTTGAAGAGATCTCTAGTCTTTCCCATTCTGTTGTTTTCCTCTATTTATTGTATTGATCGCTGAGGAAGTGTTTCTTATCTCTTCTTGCTATTCTTTGAAACTCTGCATTCAGAGGCTTTCATCTTTCCTTTTCTCCTTTGCTTTTCACTTCTCTTCTTTTCACAGCTATTTTTAAGGCAACCTAGATGTATCTAATTCCCTAGCCCATCCATTTAACTACTATGAAATACCAGTAATCATGTTCTGTAGGAAAAAATATTAAAGGAGAACTCATAACTTTGTCAGACTTTATTAGTACAGAGTTAAGTGGAAAGAAAATGGGTTTTAAATGGTGTAAGTTAATGTAGCAATGAAGGGTAGTGTACAGTGCAGGAGTATAAAAAGCACATTATAACAGTGATCAATAAACTACCAGGGCATTACATTTGCAGGAGCAGTTACATTAAGACAGAAATAATTTGAAAATTGTTTTGGGAAATTTCAGCCTCTCTTCCAGATCATATGTAAGTGTTAATGGAAATCATAAAATCTCATTATATGAGATGAATATTATCAAGAAATGAAGAGAGAAGAGTGTCAATAATCACTTTTTTTAATCCAGTTTATCTATAGGATGTAGGTGATTAAAAATTCTTATGATAAATATAAAATTAATATTTGTGGAATCTCTGAAGTTTATGAAAGTAGGTAAAAACAAATCCAAGTTGACTGAATATTCAGTTTCACACTAAACAATATAAATGTTTAGTCCGGAAGGATTCTGCTTACCCAAGAAAGAGAATTCAACTTAAACCACTGAATTGGAGAATATTATTGAACTCAATGTTCTCTGCAAGTATTTCCTTCAGGTTTCAGCATGATGATTCTCATTTGATACATAAAATAATTATCATTTCCTTTTTCCTTTCTATTAGATGTTAAATCATGCAGAAATTCTGTTGCATCTTTTTGACACACTTTGTTTCTTCTCAAAGATAACATATTGTTTTATTTGCCAAAACTTGCCTAACACGTGAAAAGATTTGTTAAAGTAGGTAAAAAAAGTTCAGGGTTTTTTCTGTGGTTGCTTTTATTTATTTATTTTTGTCCTTTTTTTAGTAATCTGATAGAAGATTCAGATATGATTGAAAACAAAAAATAATGGTTAGTATAGTTTGAGCAGCAGCAATTGTCTCTAATGGGCTTTCCTGGTGGCTCAGACATACGGAATCCACCTGCCAATGCAGAAGATTCAGATTGGATTCCTGATCTGGGAAAATCCCCTTGGAAAAGGAAATTCTTGCCTCTGAAATCCCATGGTGAGAGGAGCCTGGCGGGCTACAGGCTAAAGAGTCAGAAAAGACTTAGGGACTGAACAACGACAACAATGGTATCTAATAGAATAATTCTAATAGACCTATATAGGACTAACTGAGCAGATGGAAGCAAAAAGGACCAAAAAGCTGACCTAGATACATAAAACTGCATGAATAAAATAACATCACAGAACAATATCAAATATCCAGAAAGTTATTTGATGCTTTTGTTGAAATTTATTATAACCTAAGGGAGTATGAAAAGTGAAAGTGTTAGTCGTTCACTTGTGTCTGACAATAACCCTTGGACTGTAGCCCACCAGGCTTCTCTCTCTATGGAATTCTCCAGGAAAGAATACTGGAATGGGTAGCTATTCCCTTCTCCAGGAGATCTTACTGACCCAGGGTTCGAACCCAGATCTCCTGCTTTGCAGGTGGATTCTTTACTGTCTGAGCCACCAGGGAATACAAGAGGAATCTGGGTATTTGGGGCATACCAACCATGATTTGCAGTGCCTCTGCCAATGTCAATTTGCTCTCAATCAGAACTAGATGTCACACATCTAGATTCCTTGTGGCATATTAGCATTAAAATTCTTGAAACAGAATCTTAATATTTCTTCTGATCGTGGCTAATTCTCAGAAATGGGAAATAAGATAATCTGCAGTTATCCAAGATATAAGTTCTGTATTTTAGACCTGTTCTGAACTCCTCAGTCTTTTTAATCATTTTCACAAGCTAAAGGATAAATATTGACAGGGACCATTTTAATAGAGTAGTGAAAATCAGTTACTATATATGGAAGCCACTGTGGCTCAGAGGGTAAAAGATCTCCCTGCAATGTGGGAAACCTGGGTTCAATTCCTGGCCTAGAAAGATCCCCTGGAGAAGGAAATGAAAGCCCATCGAGTATTCTTGCCTGGAGAATCCCATAGACAGAGGAGCCTGGCAGGCTACAGTCCATGGGATCACAAAGAGTTGGCTGAACAACTTACACTTTCACTTTTTTTCACACGGTAGTCAGATCACCTATCTCTAATGAAATACATTCAAACAGCAAATGTTTTTCAATGAAAAATAAATGATCTTGAAAAGTATCCCATTTAACGAGAGTACAGAAATAGCTACTGAATCTTACCATATGCTTATAAAGATTAAGTAATTTCAACCTTCTATTTACCCTTCATTGTATGGGGAAAAATTGAAAAAGAGAGGATGAGACAAACAAAAATTAGAAATGGCTGTAAAGTAGTAAAAAGAAAGAGGGGAGGAGGGGGGTAAGTGACCAAAAGACCACTGTCTTTGATGGAGGAGCAGTTAGAGGAGACAGATCAGGTAAATCCTTATTTTTTTGGTCATATATCCATATCATTACTAACCTGTATTTACCCTTGTTTTGATATAATAAACCAATATTTATGCCACAAAATAATGTGGCATAAATTCACATAAATTCATTTCCCAAGAATTCTACAGCAAAGAATTTGACTCATATAGTAAATGTGGAGATCATGCCATAAGCTATAATTTGATTCAAGGGAGGAATCAATATCCTGATTTTGGAGACTAAAATACTTTGTGGTATCCTGGGGCACCTAAGGCACTTCTCTATATTCTTTATAAATAGGGAATGTTCCCTTATTTTAAATGACCTCCTTTAGTGCTAGGAGAGAAAGGCTAAGGATTAAAAACCCATCTGTCTTTGAGGAACATTGTTTTTGTTCATTTTGAGAATGATTACTTGTGTTTACAGAGTATACAAATTAAAAAATTAAAAACAGAAAAATAAACATAGCCATCCTTTTTCATGGAACCTAGTAATAGCTAATTATATTAATATATATATATTTACTCATCTGCAAAGCAAATAAGTATACATTTTTGAGTGCATAAACTGATTAATCTCATCAATTAAAATTCTATATTGCTCCTTAATAGTGCAGTTAAAAAGTATTACAATTGAGTAAGCGTACATGCTTTCTTATTTTAATTGATATATATTTGATGTGTAACATCATACTAATTTCAGTTCTAGAAAATAATGATGTAGTATTTGTACATATTATGAAATGATCACCACAGTAAGTCTGGTTAACATACATTACAACATGTTTATACATATATGCTTTTGTTTCTTATGACAGGAGATTTTAGGATCTACTCTCTCATAAATATACATGTTTTAATGTGGATCTCACAACTCTATTCTCTGCTCCTGTATCTCATTCATTTTCTTCTCTTTTATTCATTTACTCACAAAATCAAAATTTCTTGGTCTTGGCTTCTCAATATGTGCTGCCCATTGTGCTTATTCATTTGTTTGACAAAATGAACACTGTTAGAATATGGATCACAGAAGAAAGAGAATTTTTCTTTTGTTTTCAAAACATACATCTTAGAATTAAATTTTAAGGGCTTTTATCCCAGATTTAATTTCTCAGGAAAGAAGGGAGAGAAGACAATAATAAGTTACTCTGTTAATTTATCTTTGATTCATTCAGTCACTCTACAACACTTTGAGGCTCTTAGTACCTTATAGAATATGTGCATCTATTTGTGAAGTAAAATGAGAAACAAGTATTCCAAATATGTGACATAATCTCTCAATAGAAATACTTACAGGGTTTTCTGAAGGATTATGGAGATTTTGCCATTTATCGTCCAGATTTTAGGACTCAAATAAGGTGACCAGAAGATGTGAAATCAAAGCTATTAACCAAAGGGGAAGTTTCAGCTTTAAGGTAAAATAAAAAGTTAGAAATATCATAGGAAGAAGTGCAAGCGTGCCAGTTAGGAGACAATTGAAGAAATGAAACATGGTTGACAAACCAGAGAACAAAGAATGGAGTATAAAGTGGAAAAAACAAAAGAGGCATTCTGTCATAAAATTGTAGGATGCTACATTGTAAGTAAACTAATATTTATTTGAGACAAGAAACAATTACTGGAATATTCAAACATAGGATTTATATAAAAATATATCTTTAGAAGTTTAATCTCTGGTTGCAATACCATAGGATTTGAGGATGCAAACCGTTTGGGAATTTAGAAAAGTATTGTAATAATTGACCAAAAAAATTAAAACAGATAGAGGAGGTGATATCAAGGAAGAAAAATTGGAGGATGGTTTAAATCTTTTTGGGTATCATATAGAGACAACCTGCTGTGTTTCAAGGACAGAATTAATTAAGAAAAATGACATTATTATTGTTGATGTTATTGTGGTTTTATTTCTTCATACCTGCATGATTCATATCCAAGATAGTGCACATACTATCTTAGGAGATATCAGGGGTGCAAAACAAGAGATCAAATATACATATTTATAAGAAACAATTCAATAACAAAGGCTTTATGATACAATTAACTAGAAAACATTTCATCAGTTTTTACTATTTGACATTTGATATATATCCAATGAAAGATAAGGCTGTCTTCCTTTTAGTAAAAACATTTATTATATTAAAATAATGTGGGATTGTATTAATCTAATTTGGAGTTATATATTTAATTTTTATTTCATATTTTAAATTGAGATTAGGAAGAAATAGCTAGCTCAAAATATCAAAGGCTCTCATGTCATAGCTGGAATTAAAATGCAAATGATTGCTACTATATACCATTGTTTAAACTTCAACCACCTTATTCAATTCATCATTATGTTTTCCATTGAGGATTTTAAAGGAATTTAGAATAAGTAGCAATAATTAAAGAAGACAGGCAAAAAATATAGAAAGAAAAGAGTGCATTTTCTTTAGTTAAAAGAATGACTAGTGATCATTTTAAACTTTAAAAATCTACTATATACACATTATATGTATATATACATTGTAATTAACAATATTAATAAAGATACTTTTAGATATGAGTGCTGAGAAGATAAAGGTGAGCATTAGAGTCTATAACAATAGAAGCATAATAACTTTGCACAAAACAGCCTTGAAAATACAGGGCCTGGTTTATCAGAAAAATAATCTTTCTTTTAAATATGTATGAAGCTATAAGCAGATAATTTTCTATAATTTATCTCCCTACTGCATGCTATCATTACATCTTCCTGGATAAAGAGATCATAATGAATTATGTAAATTCTTGATTGTGTTATCAAGCACTCTTGTACCTTGATAATCATTGCCTGATTCTTTGCAATTTGGAAATAATGACCTTCAGGATGATCACTATCTATTTGTAATCCATTCAAAGAATCAATACAAAGATTGGTTTATATGATTAATAAGTATCCTCTAATTAAAAGCATGACAACAATATGTTGAGAGGCAGAAATAACTCACTGTGTTTTTGTGCAAATTAATTCCTGAAAGAATGGACATTTTTTTAAATGAACTTGAACATAACAAACTGCCTAACATTAACTGAATTAGCAATAGAATTATTTTTATTGACCTTGATAAGGCTCAAATATTCTTTTGACACTTTTTATACACTATCAAATCATAGAACTTATGCTCCAGTTCTACAGATTAAAAATCAATCTATATAGAACATATAACATTGAAGCACTATAGGTGAAACCGTTACACAAACTAACATAAATTGTAAACTTTTATGTTTTTGTATTTCTATTATAGTATAATTTGACCTATTTTTTACTCTTTATTTTGCTTTTTATAAACAATAAATACATCACCAAATTTATTACTATTCTGCCTATATTTCTTTAGCTATTATATTTCTGAGAACCTATAATGATTGCATTAAGTGCTACCCCCACATTGCACTTATATTCACTCTTTTGATAAATCCTCACTTTAATATAACAAAATAAGCTCCCAATGTTTCAACTGTATTTAAGACTGTAAAGTAGCACCTGTCATTTTACACTAGTATAATGAAAGTATTGCTGTCTAACAATTCTTGACAGTATATGGTATTTTTTTCATATAATCAAGTAAAACACTATAAAATGTATGGAGAATGCATTAATATTAAACTCCTGCAATTAAATTTCTCATAAAAACTGATCTAAAAGTAAGTTGAAACCTGTTTTTAAATTGAATATTGTGACCCTTTGTAATTTGCAAATCATTTAAGCTGTATAAGAATAAGTTTTAAAAAGCCCTTGTGGTTGAAATGTTTTAGATAATTTGTAATAAAAGGTCAAAAATGTAACTCATCCATTCACTTGAACTCTCTTTGCTCAACTTCATTTCCATTTTAAAAGTCACAATAAGGTATATTAATAATATCAATATGAAGAATATGTGAAAATAGAAAAATGAGAGAGATAAAGAAAAGGAGGGAGGCAGTAGGATTGTGGAAGGGAGAGAGAGAAAATGAGAAGTTAACTGAAAGACAGAAGACACAGGCATTGGGAAAAAGGATTCAGAGAGGACATGCAGTAGCACAGCATCTACTTTGTAAATAGGAGCATGCATAAACAAAAGTATAAGCTGGATTTGATACATCACAATAAATACAGAAATGTTCTTGTCTACCACATTTGTTAAACTCAAGTTCTAGTAGCTTTTCTGTAGACTTAATACAATTTTCTACATAGAACTTTTTTCCCAGATGACTTTAATTATTTTTCTTGCCTCATCCCACTGGCTACAACCACACTAGATGTTGTGAGAGTCAACATCCTTGGTTGGTTCCTTATCTTAGGAGAAAAAATAATTATCTTTTAGTATTAAAGATGATGTT
The DNA here is from genome assembly GCF_029378745.1 of Bos indicus. NCBI lineage: Eukaryota > Metazoa > Chordata > Mammalia > Artiodactyla > Bovidae > Bos > Bos indicus. The sequence goes on from NC_091771.1 coordinate 60,810,641, forward strand.
AGCTGTAGGCTTTATAAAACTACCTTTTATGAGATAAAAAGATTACCTTTTACTCATAAGTTGCTAACAGTTTGTCACAAGTTTTGAATTTTGTCAAATGTTTTTTCTGCATCTAGTGAGATAGTCATGTTTTTGTTCGTTTAGTAATGTGAGTTGTATTTATTAATATTCAAATGTTAAACCAACTCCACATTTCTGTGATAAACGCACTTGGTTGGGGTGAAAAAAAAAAAAGTGTATCAGAGTGGAAAAAAAAGTGTTAGTTGCTCAGTCATATCTGACTCTTTGAGACCCCATGGGATGTTGCCTGCTAGGCTCCTATGTCCATGGAATTCTCCAAGCAAGAAGACTGCAGAGGGTAGCCAGTCCCTTCTCCAGGGGATCTTCCTGCTGCTGCTGCTGCTGCTGCATCGCTTCAGTCCTGTCCGACTCTGTGCGACCCCATAGATGGCAGCCCACCAGGCTTCCTGTCCCTGGGATTCTCCAGGCAAGAACACTGGAGCGGGGATCTTCCTGACCAGGATCAAACATGGGTTTCCCACATTGCAGGCAGATTCTTTACTATCTGAGCCACCCTTTTTATGTACTGTTGAATTTGATTTGCTACATTTAAAAAATAGTAACATTTCAGAGTCAGACACGACTGAGCGACTGAACTGAACTGAACTGAACATTTCAGAATAGTTTTAGATTTATTTTAAAAAGTTAGAAAGAGTACAGACTTCCTGTATACATTTACCCTGTTTTACCCTCTTGCTTCAAATAAATACCTCAGTCAAAAGGAATTTATACATATATCTTCTGCTACTAGCTCTAACACCAGTAATAGTCACATAGTTCCATCTTACCAGATGAAGGCAAGTAAGAGAATCTTACCATACAGCGGAATGCAGAGAGCCAGAAACTACACCATGTCTTTGAATCACAGGGCTGCAAATTGGCAGCCACGAGAGCCTGAATTTTCTTTAAGAAATGTTTTATTTAAATAGTACCATATTATAAACTTTTTAACAGACAGTGCAGTGTATGTGTTTTTGCATTTGCTAAAATTATCATTAGCTGCTGTACACTTAGTACATTCACATAATTATGTGATACTACCTGTGGTGTGTTACACCAATGCAACAATGGATATATTTTTGTACAGTACAATGCTAAAAATGCCATCCACTAGACTTCTTTTATCAGTTCCTTCTTTCTTAATATCGTATCAAAAATAACTGAATAGTCTACTACTCAAGGAATATTCTAATACAGCTTCTACAGACTATCCTTATAACACTGACCTCAGGCTCTCCAAAAACTCTTCCACCATTCATTTAAAGATTTTCACATGGACTTCATATGTACAATATTCTACACATTACAAATCTCTTTCATTAGACAATAGTTCCTTTCCACAGGAAAAACTTTAGGTTTTAAGCTGTTGCACCCAATCTCATTTAAGATAGGACTGAATATTTAAAAGAGAATAGTGAAAATTTCCTCATATTTGTATATGATTTCCATTTTCAAAATATTTTATGCATATTGACCTTTCTCAAGCAATTAGAATATTAAGCACCTGATAAAAGAGCAAGCAGTGTAATTGATTTCCTGCATTTGGTATTTTCATGTATATTATTTTGCAAGTTCTGAAAGTCTTTCCAGCTGATAATACTTTAACTATCTATGAAATGATTTATTTGTGTCCATCTCAGTTGCAAATTATAAGTGGATATTCTTTCATAGTTCATTGCTTTATAATAAGGAATAAGTTTGATTTTAAGAGGCATCATTAGCTATCTTATACTAGATTAAGTTGAAGCCATGTTTTCAGGAGAAAATGCTTATTTTTATTATTTGAACTGAAATTTTAATTTTCTTCACATTACCTTCATCAGTCTATTTAGAATACATATTTCCAAGAATTAGTACTATGACATAACTGCCCATTTATATCAGAAAAAATAGTTGTATATATGTGTTTATGTACACACAAATTTATGTATACACACTCATATTTGTGTGTATGTTAGAATTTAGTGATTGCAAAATTTTGAAATATCTATTTAATTATAGTTAAAGCAGACATAATTGAAAATATTATAAAGGCATTACTATCTTTCAAACTGTCTTCTTCAGTTTCTAGGTGTCTTTAGCTGAAATAATCCCTGGGTGTAAGGACTAGCTTCATTTCTGTAACTTTAATAAAACTTGATATATTTTAATAATTTAATAATAATTGAGTAAAATGTATGAACTACTTGTGTATGGCTCTTTTTACTCAGCATTTAATTCTAAAGTCATTTACCATGCTAGGTGCAACAATACTTTGTTCTTTTGAGTGATGTATGGGTACTCCATTTTAGGCTTCACCCCTTGTTGTCTATATAACCACTCATTGGTTGTTTGGGTTGCTTCCAGTTTATGGCTATTAAAATCAAGGTACTACAAAAGTATGTGTCTATGTCTTTGTATGGAAACATATTTTAATTACTTCTGGTCATACACCTAGAACTGGAATATATATGGTAGATATATTCTTAACACTTTAAGAAACTGCCAATATCTGATCCAAAACGTTTACATCCATTTAGATTCTTATCAGCAGTGCTATGAGTCCCAGCTATTTCACAAGATACTCTTGTTAACAGTTGGAAGGTTCAGTCTTTAATTTTATTTTCTTTAATTTTTGTTACTCTATTAGAGATATGGTGATGTTTTGCTGTTCTTTTAATTTACATTTCTTTAAATAATACTATTTTCATGTATCTTTTATGAGTATGTATTTCATGTATCTATCTCTAGGTCTATTTGTTCAAATTAAATTTTAATTGTGATTATCACATTTGTCAGCTGTGTGTTTTTTTTCTTTCATTTGAAGTATTTTGCTAGATATTTTTTAAAAATGTTGTCTCCTAATCTGTGTTTGTGTGTGTGTGTGCACACGCAACCACTCAGTTGCTCAGTTGTGTCTGAATCTTTGTGACCCTATGGACTGCATTTCATGGAATTTTCTGGGCAAGAATTTTGGAGTGGGTTACCATTTCCTCCTCCAGGAGATCTTCCCTACCCAGGGATCCAAACTGCGTCTCCTGTGTCTCCTTGCATTGACAGGCTGATTCTTTACCACTGAGCCACCGGGGAAACCCAATCTGTAATTGAGTCTTCTTTCCCATTTTGGGCTTCCCCTGTGGTTCAACTGGTAAAGAATCTGCCTGCAATGCAGGAGACCTGGGTTCAACCCCTGGGTTGGAAAGTACCCTGGAGAAGGGAAAGGCTACCCACTCCAGTCTTCTAGCCTGAAGAATTCCATAGACTGTACAGTCCATGGAGTTGCAAAGAGTTGGACAGGACTGAGCACCTTTCACTTTCACTTTCATTTTCTTAATGGTGAATATTGAAAATCAAACTTTTTTATGTTTTATAAAGCAAAGTGGGTTTTTCTTCTTTCATTGTACTGCCTGTCATCCTATTACAATAGTGTTGCCTAACATAAGGTAAATATCTCTTCTTATATTTTTTTACTAGAAGTTTAATAACTTTCTTACATCTAGACTAGTGATTGCCAACCTTAACACTGTTAATATTCGACTGAACAATGCTTTGTCCTGTACTCCATTTTATTCATTGTATGCTTAGTAACTCTGCTATTAGCATCGCCTAGCTTTAAAAACCAAATATATGATTTTAATTCATTTTAAAGCTCTTTAATATTCTGTTATATGATAGTACTGCAGTATGTTATTTTAAGCATTCCAAAATTCATGTCTGCAGAGTTGAATATATAAAATGAAACTGTATATTTCATATTTTGATAGTTATCTCAAAATGACACCTACACTTTTGCTACTCATTTCAAATGTCACAGAATAAGAAATTTTCCTCATTATTAGCAAAAAAATTATTCCACACTAATAGACACTAATATTGAATGATAACATGGTATTTGTTCTGTCATTCATTCATTTTACAAAAGTTTATTTATATACTCAATATATGTGAATATATAAACTATGTATTTTCCCCCAAACAGTAGATGAGCTATGGTAAATATATGATGAATATGCATAGAGTTTGCATAGAGGTGGGAAATATGTGTTTATATAGAAATAAATGTTCACATGTTTTACCCTTCAGCTATTGCCAACAGAGCAAATTTTGTATTAACTAAAAATATTGAATTATTTGATGCCAAAATATTTGTATCTTAGATTATTTTATTCTTACCAACTAAAAAAGGAAAGCAAAACAACCCAGCAGTCACAAAAACAATGACAATTACAGAAGTAACACTGGAAGAACCATATAGCAGAGCTGACAAAATACAAATAGTTTTCAGATGAATTCAGTTATTAAATCTTTCTCTAGCTTGTCAGTATGTATAAAATATCTTCACATATCAAATTTTACTCCAGGAAAAAAGGAACCCTCATAACCTATTGGTGGGAATGTAAACTGTACAACCACTATGGAGAACAGTATGGAGATTTCTTTAAAAACTAGGAATAAAACTAACATATGATCAAGCAATCCCACTTGTGGGCAGATAGCTTGAGAAAAACATAATTCAAAAATACACATAGACCCCAATGTTCATGCAGGACTGTTTACAATAGCCAAATATGGAAACAACTTAAATGTCCATCAAGGAATGGATATAGAAGATGTGGTATATTACTCTGCCATAAAAAAAAAAAAAAGAAATAATGCCAGTTGCAGCAACCTGGCTGGACTAGAAATTAAGTCAGAGAAAGACAAATTATTACATGATATCACAAATATGAAGTCAAAAAATGGTAAAAATGAACTAATTTACAAAACAGAAATGGAGTCACAGATGTAGAAAACAAATTTATTAAAGTCAAAAAAGAGGGGAGGAATAAATTAGGAGATTGGGATTAACATATACACACTACTATATATAAAATAGATAACCAGCAAGGACCTAATGTATAACACAGGGGACTCTACCCAGTGCTCTGTGGTGATCTATATGGGATAGTGAAAGTGAAAGTCGCTCAGTTATGTCCACCTATTCGTGGCTCCATGGACTGTGGCCTGCCAGGGCATTGCAGGTGGATTCTTTACTAGCTGAGCCACCAGGGAAGCCCAAGAATACGGGAGTGGGTAGCCTATCCCTTCTCCAAGGGATCTTCCTGATCAAGGAATCAAACCAGGGTCTCCTGCATTGCAGGTGGATTCTTTGCTAGCTGAGATACCAGGGAAGACCTATATGGGAAATGAATCTAAAAAACAATGAATATATGTATATGTATAACAGATTCATTTCACTGTATACCTGAAACTAACATAACATTGCAAATCGACTATATTCCAATATATCAGATAAAATAAAAAATAAATTTTCATAGAGAACATGATGGCGGAGTAGGTGGACATGGAGTACATCTCTCAGCATGGATACATCAGGAATACATCTTCAGACACAGAAGTGCATGCAGAACATCGGCTGACAGTGGACAGGCATACCAGATCAGAAGAAAAGAATATATAAAACCATGCACAACTTGAGATTAAGCCCTGAGACTTTGGAGTCAGAGCATTGACTCCAAGACCCTAGACTACCAGAGAACTAATCTTAGGGAGTATCAAATAGTGAGAACTCACACAAAGGAACCCCTTTCAAGACCTGGCACCACCAAACCACCAGTAACACCCTGTGCAGGATACCTCATCTAAACAACAAACAAAACAAAAATACAAACCCAATCATCAGCAGACTGGATTACCACCTCACTCAGCCTTGCTCATAACAGGAAAAGCAAACAAACAAACAAAAGCTCAGCACAAATCTCACCCTATCTGAAGCTTACACAAACCATGGACAAAACCTAGGAGAGCAGAAACCAAAAGGAAGAAAGAATTCAAGCTTGAAACCTGGGAAAGGGATACCTCAAACACAATAAGTTACAAAAAATAATGAAAAGGCAGAGAAATACTAAACAAATGAAGGAACAAACTAGAAATACAGAAGTCCAAATAAATGAAGAGGAAATTGCAAAACTACCTGGAAAAGAATTCAGAATAATGATAGTAAAGATGATCATAAACCTTGAAAACAAAATGGATAAAATGCAAGAATCAATTAACAAAGACCTAGAAGAATTAAAGAATAAACATGCAGAGACAAACAACACAATTGCTGAAATTAAAAATACTCTAGAAAAAATCAATAGCAGAATATCTGAAGCAGAATGAATCAGTGAGCTGGAAGATAAAATGGTGGAAATAACTTCTGAAGAGCAGAATCAAGTAAAAAGAATGAAAAGAACTGAGGATAGTCTCAGAGACCTCTCGGATAATATCAAAGGCACCAACATTTGAATTACAAGGGTCCCTCGCTAAGAGTCCGACAGGACTGAGCGGCTTCACTTTCACTTTTCACTTTCATGCATTGGAGAAGGAAATGGCAACCCACTCCAGTGTTCTTGCCTGGAGAATCCCAGGGATGGGGGAGCTTGGTGGGCTGCCGTCTGTGGGGTCACGTAGAGTCGGACACGACTGAGGCAACTTAGCAGCAGCAGAAGAAGAAGAGGAAAAGAAAGAGTACAAGAAAATATTTGAAGAGAATATAGTTGAAAATTTCCCCAGCATGGAAAAGGAAATAGTCAATCAAGTCCAAGAGGCACAAAGAATCCCATACAGGATAAACCCAAGGAGAAACATGCCAAGACACATACTAATCAAACTAATGAAGACTAAACACAAAGAAAGAGCATGAAAAGCAGCGAGGAAGAAGCAACAAGTAACATACAAGGGAAACCCCATATGCTTAACAGCTGATCTTTCAGCAGAATCTCTGCAGGCCAGAAGGGAATGGCAGGATATATTTAAAGCACTGAAAAGGAAAAATGTACAACCAAGATTACAGTACACAGCAAGGATCTCATTCAAAATTGATGGAGAACTAAAAAGGTTTTCAGACAAGCAAAAATTAAGAGAATTCAGTGTCACCAAACCAGCTTTACAACAAATGTTAAAGGGACTTATATAGTCAAAAAATATAAGAGAAGAAAAAAGGTCTACAAAATCAACCCCAAATAAGAAAATGGCAATAGGAACATACATATTAAAAATTACTTTAAATGTAAATGGATTAAATACTCCAACCAAAAGACACAGACTGGCTGAATGGATAAAAAAATAAGACCCATATATATGCTCTCTACAAGAAACGCACTTCAGACCTCAAGACACATATAGACTGAAAGTGAGAGGATGGAAAAACATATTCCATGCAAATGGGAAGCAAAAGAAAGCTGGAGTAGCAATCCTTATAGCAGGAAAAATAGACCTTAAAATAAAGAAAATTGTGAGAGATAAGGAAGGACACAACATAACGATCAAGGGGTCAGTCCAAGAGGAAGACATAACAATTGTAAATGTCTACGCACCCAACATAGGAGCACCTCAATACATAAGACAAACACTAACAGACATAAAAGGTGAAATTGACAGTAACACAATAATAGTAGGAGACTTTAACACTCCACTCAAACCATTGGAAAGATCATCAAAACAAAATTAATAAGGAAACAGAAGTGTTAAATGATACATTAGATGAGATGGATCTCATTGATGTTTTCAGGACATGTCATCCAAATGCAGAGGAATACACCTTCTTCTCAAGTGCGCATGGAACATTCTCCAGGATAGACCACATCTTGGGTCACATATCAAACTTCAGTGAATTTAAGAAAATTGAAATTGTATCAAGCATCTTCTCCAACCACAATGCTATGAGACTAGATATCAATTACAAGAAAGAAACTGTAAGAAACATAAACACATGGAGATTAAACAACACGTTTCTAAAAAAACAACAGGTCCCTGAAGAAGTCAGAAATCAAAACATTTCTAGAAACAAATGACCATGAAAACACGACAACTCAAAACCTATGGGATGCAGCAAAAGAAATTCTAAAAGGGAAGTTTATAGCAGTACAATCCTACCTCAAGAAACAAGAAAAACATCGAATAGAAAACCTAACTTTACACCTAAAACAATTGGGAAAAGAGAAAAAAAAAACAAAAAAAACAATGCTAATAGAAGGAAACAAATCATAAAGATCTGAGCAGAAGTGAAAGAAACAATAGTAAAGATTAATAAAACTAAAAGCTGGCTCTTTGAGAAGATAAACAAAACTGACAAGCCTTTAGCCAGGCTCATCAAGAAAATAAGAAAGAAGAATTAAATCAACAAAATTAGAAATGAAAAAGGAGAGGTTACAACAGATAATGCAGAAATACAAATGATTATGAGACTGTTATGAACAACTATATGGCAATAAAATGGATAACCTGGAAGATATGGACAGATTCTTAGAAAAGTTCAATAGAAGAAATAGAAATTAGGAACAACTCAATTACAAGCACTGAAATTGAAGTTGTGGTCAAAAATCTCCCCCAAAAATGAAAGCCCAGGACCAGATGGCTTCATAGGAGAATTCTATCAAACGTGCCTGTCCTTCTAAAACTCTTTCAAAAAACTGCAGGGGAAGGAACACTTCCAAACTCATTCTATGAGGCCACAGTCACCCTGATACCAAAACCAGACAAAGACAACACAAAAAAGGAAAACTACAGGCCAGTATTATTGATGAGCCTAGATGCACAAATCCTCAACAAAATTTTAGTCAACAGAATTGAGCAACACATCAAAAACCTCACACACCAAGATCAAGTTGGGTTTATTCCAGGAATGCAAGGATTCTTCACTATATGCAAATCAATCAATGTGATACACCATATTAACAACTTGAAAGATAAAAACTATATGATAATCTCAATAGATGCAGAAAAAGCCTTTGAAAAAATTCAGGACCCATTTATGATTAAAACTCTTCAAAAAATGGACATAGAAGGAACCTACCTCACCATAGTAAAGGCCATATGTGATAAGCCTACCGCAAACATTATTCTCAATGGTGAGAAGCTAAAAGCATCCTCCCTAAGATCAGGAATAAGACAAGGATGTCAAATTTCACCACTATTATTCAACATAGTTCTGGAAGTCCTAGATACAGCAATCAGAGAAGAAAAAGTAACAAAGGGAATCCAGATCAGGAAAGAAGAAGTAAAGCTCTCACCGTTTGCAGATGATATGATACTGTACATAGAAAACCCCAAAGATAATATCAGAAAATTACTAGAGCTAATCAGTGAATTTAGCAAACTTGCAGGATACAAAATCAATACAGAGAAATGACTTGCATTTCTATATACTAACAATGAAAAATCAGAAAGAGAAATTAACAAATCAATCCTATACACCATTGCAACAAAAAGAATTAGATGTCTAGGAATAAACTTACCTAAGGAGATGAAAGAACTCTACACAGAAAATTATAAGACACCAATGAAAGAAATCAAAGACAACATAAACAGACTGAGAGATATTCCATGTTCCTGAGTAGGAAGAATCAGTATTGTGAAAATGACTATACTACCAAATGCAATCTACAGATTCAGTGCAATCCCTATCATATTACCAATGTCACTTTTCATACAACTAGAACAAAAAATTTCACAATTCACATGGAAACACAAAAGATTGCAAATAGCCAAAACAGCCTTGAAAAAAAAAAGAATGGAGCTGGAGGAATCAACCTTCCTGACTTCACATTATACTACAAAGCTACAGTCATCAAGACAGTATGGTACTGGCACAAAAACAGAAATATAGACCAATGGAACAAGATAGAAAGCCCAGAAATAAACCCATGCACCTATGGGTACCTTATTTTTGACAAAGAAGGCAAGAATATACAATGGGGCAAAGAGAGCCTCTTCAATAAATGGTGCTGGGAAAACTGGACAGCTACATGTAAAAGAATGAAATTAGAACACTTCCTAATACCATACACAAAGATAAACTCAAAATAGATTAAAGACCTAAATGTAAGACCAGAAACTATAAAACTCTTAGAGGAAAACATAAGCAGAACACTCAATGACATAAATCAAAGCAAGATCCTCTATGACCCACCTCCTAGAGTAACAGAAATAAAAACAAAAGTAAACACGTGAGACCTGTTTAAACTTAAAAGCTTTTGTACAGCAAAGAAAACTATAAGTAGGGTGAAAAGACAACCCTCAGAATGAGAGAAAATAATAGCAAATGAAACAACTGACAAAGGATTAATTTCCAAAATATACAAGCAGCTCACACAACTCAATGCCAGAAAAACAAACAACCCAATCAAAAATCAGGAAAAACACCTAAACAGAGATCTCTCCAAAGAAAACATGCAGATGGCTAACAAACACAAGAAAAGATGCTCAACGTTGCTCATTATTGGAGAAAAGCAAATCAAAACCACAATGAGATATTACCTCACAATGGTCAGAATGGCCATCATCAAAATGTCTACAAACAATAAATGCTGAAGAGGGTGTTGCACACTTGTGGGAATGTAAATTGATTTAGCCACTATGGAAGACAGTATGGATATTCCTTAAAAACACAGGAATAAAACCACCATATGATCCAGCAATCCCACTCCTAGGCATATTCCCTGAGGAAACCAGGGTTGAAAATGATACATGTATCCCATTGTTCATTGCTGCACTATTTACAATGACTAAAACATGGAAGCAACCTAGATGTCCATTGACAAATGAATGGATAAAGAAGTTGTGATACATATACACAGTGGAATATTGCATAGCCATAAAAAGGAATGCATTTGAGTCAGTTCTGATGAGGTGGATGAACCTAGAACCTACAATACAGTGTGGAATGAGTCAGAAAGAGAAAGATAAATATTGTATTCTAATACATATATATGGAATCTAGAAAAATGGTACTGAAGAATTTATTTACAGGGCAGCAATGGAGAAACAGACATAAAGAATAGACTTATGAACATGGGGAGAGGGGAGGAGATGGTGAGATGTATAGAAAAGGTAACATGGAAACTTACATTAACATATGTAAAATAGATAGCAATGAGAATTTTCTGTATGGCTCAGGAAACTCAAACAGGGGCCCTGTATCAATTGAGAGGGGTTGATGGGGTGGGAGATGGGAGGGAGGTTAAAAAGGGAGGGGATATATGTATACCTATGGCTGATTCATCTTGAGATTTGACAGAAAACAACAAAATTCTGTAAAGCAATTATCCTTCAATAAAAAATTAATTAAAAAATAAAATTTTATTCCAAGATAGTTAGAGAAAGCCAACACCAACGTTCCACATTTTGATATTGTAAAAACACTAATCAAATGATCATTTAGTATATTCCAAATGAATAAAGATGTTTTAATTTTTAATTATTAAGGATAATTTAAGAAGACCTGGAGGAAAAATGATATTTTTGTAGTTTGTGACTTTATTAAGATAGAACAAACAAAATGCTGCCATACTGTGTAAATCGTTATATTTAACTGGCAAAAATTTTATAATTTAAAAAATCAGGGTTTAAAATTTTATAGATTTTTGAAACTAATATTAGTAAACTATATGTTTCCAGACACTGTATATAAATTTCTAATAAGTATGTGGTTAAAAAGATATTTTCATTAGATAAATTTAGAGAAAGGTGTTTTTGATGTATCATCATAATCTACAAATTATACTCTGTCCCCAGAAAAGTTTTAACTGTTTGAAATACAGATAACTAATGTTTTTGAGTTAATAATGTGGAATATGTCATCAGAAAATAAAAACCTAAGATCCACAAAATGTATTTTTTATTAATAAATTATTTTTCTGATGAGACCCCAATACTGTAACCACTAGCATATTTGATACTTAAATGAAGTAGAATTACATTTAAATTTATCAATCAGTGTATCCACATTTCAAGTGCTCAATCACTGAATATGGCCAGTGACTATCATATTGGACAGTATGGTAGACTATTTCCATCATTGCTGAAGAAATATTAAGCAATACATTGGGAGAGATTATTTTTGAAAGTACCTGCTGAAACCCCAAAGATGCTACATTAACATATTTCTTTTCAGTTACTACCATGTGGACAATCTGAATTCTCTGCTCCAGTTTCCTCCTCCAGAAAATAACCCTACTAAGATTTCCTGTCTCCCAGGGTTCACATGAGGGTTAAATGTGTAATGCAGGTAAAGTGTCAAGTGTACTTATGTGGTATATGTAAGTGCTATTGTGGAAATAAAGAGTTACCCTTATTCTGTGAAGAACCATGGAACACTTTGTTTCTTAATTGTCACAATTTAAAAATCCTTCCTACTTCCCAGGTACATTGTCATGTTGATGAGAATTCTTTCTTTCAGCCTGCCTCTAAGCTAAACTACTATGCCAACCCATTTGCTTTCCTTAGACACAACACACACACACACACACACCCCCACAGTGGGAGCAAGCCCAGTGTTCAACTTCTGTCAATTCATCCTTTTGCCATTTTACTAGTCATGGTGTCCACATGAGCCACAATAAGCCCCCAAACAAGGCTGAGCCTATAATTTGTCTTCCAAATGAGGTTAAAGTGAGCATAAATATTGTTTTATAGTACAACCTTGAAGTGGAAATTATCCGAAGCAATGTGGTCAATTAGGGTTATTCTGAGTAATCCTTTTAGCCCCAGAAGAGGCAGAGTAGAACCTGAAGTCCTTGACCTATAGCTTTCTCTGTAGTGCCCTAAATGAAAATTCCCACCTTACCATTTGATCCTACATCCCTGGACACTGACACTCCAATTTCATAGATGATGAACATGGCATTTACTCAAAAGCAGGGTGAAGGTAGAGTAGGTTTAATAGGGTGAAGTTGCTATTCATTTTCTCTCTAGCTTTCTCTCATCACTTAAGTTTTTCTTTTTCTTCTCTTTTCTTGCTTCAAATTTCCTCAGTACTATAATGAAGTGAAAAATGTACAGCCATTGACACTTTAATCGTTATCAAAATATACAGAAGGATTAAGTGACTTACTGTATATTATCCTCTAATCACTGTTTACTCTATGATTCTCAAGGGCCCAGAAAGAGCCCCACAGTCTGTATGTAGAAGTATCTACCTGATTTGCCTTGATTTAAAGGAACGTGACCTTACTGTTTTCTGCATAAGCAGGGATGAAACAGCATCTCTCGACACTAGTTCCACATCTCTAGACACTGGACACCATTTCCTGCTTGCCAAGATTTCCACGGCTTATATAAAGCACATATTTACCCCTTCTTGCAGCATCTTCTACTACACTCTAGCCTCTGGGTGCTTACATTTCAGCAGTTCTTTGTGCTGTGATAGTCACATACCAGTACTATTTTCTGTGGTTTTCTATTGACTCAGCTGCATGCAATTTTCTTAATTATCACCATCACTTCCCATTGTTTATTTCTCTTTATATTTCTCCACAAATAAATATCATTAACATACACATTATATACCTTTATATCCAGAAATGAGAAGTGAAATGTTTAACCTTGTCATGATTTACTTTCCAACTGGAGAGCTGTTAATAATGTCAGATTACATAAAACCCTGTTAACATAATGTGATTGGGCATTAATCTATATCAAAGCAATCTTTTTGTAGTAATTTCCCAAATAACTGATTGTTGTGTGCACAGATCTTCCCCAGGTACATAAAAAAACTTTGAAATATATCTTGACCGACCACTCATTACCTCCTTCAGTGATGAAAACTCATCATATTAAAGACAAATTTCACATTATGCAGTTTTATTAAAAGGTAGTATGTTTTTCACTACTCTATTCTTATATGTCTTCACACAAATTATCATGTATCAGTAACGACAGAATTTAAGGAGGCCACATTTCATTTTAATTAATGTCACCATTACCACAGTGACACCTGCATAAAAATATACAAATGATCTATAATGACTTATTTTTTAAACAATGTAATTATTGAATACTTACTATGTGTTCTACACTATGCTATGTTTAACCTTTGCATATTTGTTTATCATATGTAATAGAAATTAGTGAGTCTTCATTCTTCATAGCTGGGTTACACAGATAACTACCTTCACTTGTAGAATATTTTATTTTCATAATGATGAATATACCCTGCTAGGTCATAATTGTGTTATTTCTGACTGCTAATGTTTAAGCTGAATTAAATCTACTTTCATTGAACATCTTGAGTATAAATCCTATATGCTCATAAAAATGAACTGTAATCTATATCAGATAATGATCATTTTAGAGGTGCAATTTTAAATGATCTGAAAATTTTGGTGTCTTATTGCTTCCAGAATGGGCTACATTATTTGACTTATTGTTCTTTTCCAGGGAATAAGCTGGAATGTTAGGCACAAACTCCATGATATTATAAAAAACTTATTGGGGAAGAACAGGAGCTTGTGTTCAAGGAAGCAACATTTGGCTTGTATGAATTGGATGAAATATTTTTATTTTATTTTTGTAGGTTTGGTAATTTACACACTAATTTTCAAAGTCCCTCATGGTTTTTCATTCAAAGGCTTCAGTTCAGTTCATTTCAGCCGCTCATTCATGTCTGACTTTGCAGCCCCATGCACTGAAGCATGCTAGGCTTCCTTGTCCTTCACCAACTCCCAGAGTTTACTCAAATTCATGTATATTGAGTTGGTGATGTCATCCAACCATCTCATGTTCTGTTGTCCCTTCTGCTCCTGCCTTCAATCTTACTCAGCATCAGGGTCTTTTCAAATGAGTGTTATTTGCATCAGGTGGCCAAAATATTGGAGTTTCAGCTTCAGCATCAGTCCTTCCAATGAATATTCACGACTGATTTCTTTAGGATGGACTGGTTGGTTCACTTTGTTGTCCAAGGGCCTCTCAAGAGTCTTCTCCAATACCACAGTTCAAAACCATCAATTCTTCAGGGCTCAGCTATCTTTATACTTCAACTCTCACATCCATCCATCAGTCAGTTCAGTTGCTCAGTCAAGTCCGACTCTTTGTGACCCCATAAACTGCAAAACGCCAGGCCTCCCTGTCCATCACCAACTCCCAGAGTTCACTCAAACTCACGTCCATCGAGTTGGTGATGCCATCCAGCCATCTTATCCTCTGCCGTCCCTTTCTCCTCCTGCCCCCAATCCCTCCCAGCATCAGGGTCTTTTCCAATGAGTCAACTCTTCGCATGAAGTGGCCAAAGTACTGGAGTTTCAGCTTTAGCATCATTCTTTCCAAAGAAATCCCAGGGCTGATCTCCTTCAGAATGGACTGGTTGGATCTCCTTGCAGTCCAAGGGACTCTCAAGAGTCTTCTCCAACACCACAGTTCAAAAGCATCAATTCTTCGGTGCTCAGCTTTCTTCACAGTCCAACTGTCACATCCATACATGACCACAGGAAAAACCATACCCTTGACTAGATGGACCTTTGTTGGCAAAGTAATGCCTCTGCTTTTCAATATGCTGTCTAGTTTGGTCATAACTTTCCTTCCAAGGAGTAAGTGTCTTTTAATTTCATGGCTGCAATCACCATCTGCAGTGACTTTGGAGCCCAGAAAAATAAAGTCTGACACTGTTTCCACTGTTTCCCTATCTATTTGCCATGAAGTGATGGGACCGAATGCCATGATCTTTGTTTTCTGAATGTTGAGCTTTAAGCCAACTTTTTCACTCTCCTCTTCACTTTCATCAAGAGGCTTTTTAGATCCTCTTCTCTTTCTGCCATAAGGGTGGTGTCATCTGCATATCTGAGGTTATTGATATTTCTCCTGGCAATCTTGATTCCAGCTTTTGTTTCTTCCAGCCCAGCATTTCTCATGATGTCCTCTGCATATAAGTTAAATAAACAGAGTGACAATATACAGCCTTGATGTACTCCTTTTCCTATTTGGAGCCAGTCTGTTCCATGTCCAGTTCTAATTGTTGCTTCCTGAACTACATACAGGTTTCTCAAAAGGCAGATGAGGTGGTCTGCTAGTCCCATCTCTTTCAGAATTTTCCACAGTTTATTGTGATCCACACAGTCAAAGGCTTTGGCATAGTCAATAAAGCAGAAGTAGATATTTTTTTCTGGAACTCTCTTGCTTTTTTGATGATCCGGCAGATGTTGGCAATTTGATCTCTGGTTCCTCTGCCTTTTCTAAAACCAGCTTGAAGATTTGGAAGTTCATGGTTCACACATTGCTGAAGTCTGGCTTGGAGAATTTTGAACATTACTTTACTAGTGTGTGAGATGAGTGCAATTGTGCAGTAGTTTGAGCATTCTTTGGCATTGCCTTTCTTTGGGATTGCAATAAAAACTGACCTTTTCCAGTCCTGTGGCCACTGCTGAGTTTTCCAAATTTGCTGGCATATTGAGTTCAGTACTTTCACAGCATCATCTTTTAAGATTTGAAATAGCTCAACTGGGATTCCATCACCTCCACTAGCTTTGTTCGTACTGATGCTTTCTAAGGCCCACTTGACTTCATATTACAGGATGTCTGGCTCTAGATGAGTGATCACACCATCGTGATTATTTGGGTCGTGAAGATATTATTTGTACAGTTCTTCTGTGTATTCTTGCCACATGAATACATCCATGTCACATCCATCCATGACTACTGGAAAAACTCATGTTACATGAGTCTATCCATCCATGACTACTGGAAAAGCAATAGCTTTGACTAGACAGACCATAAAATAATGTCTCTGCTTTTTAACATGCTGTCTAGGTTGGTCAAAACTTTTCTTTCGAGGAGCTGCTGCTGCTGCTAAGTCGCTACAGTCGTATCCAGCTCTGTGGCCCCATAAACGGCAGCCCACCAGGCTCCCCCGTCCCTGGGATTCTCTAGGCAAGAACACTGGAGTGGGTTGCATTTCCTTCTCCAATGCATGAAAGTGAAGTCTCACAGTTATGTCTGACTCTTAGCAACCCAATGGACTGCAGGCAGCAGGCTCCTCCATCCTTGGGATTTTCCAGGCAAGAGTACTGCAGTGGGTTGCCATTGCCTTCTCCACCTCCAAGGAGCAACTGTCTTTTAATTTCATGGCTTCAGTCACTATCTGCAGTGATTTTGGAGCCCCAAAAGTAAAGTCTGCCACTGTTTCCACAGTCTCCCCATCTATTTGCCATGAAGTGATGGGATCAGGTGCCATTATCTTAGTTTTTTGAATGGCTTTGAAGGCATCTTTACCACTGAGCAACCTGTGAAGACCTGTATATGTATGCGTGTGTATATTTGATTTTTTTTTTAATGTTGAATTTTTTCCTGGATACATCATTATGTATACCAAAATTCATTAGAATTATTTGGCAGTTTGTTAGTGTTTCTCCATTTAAAAATATGTAATTTTCTTAGATTGACTTTAACTTGTAATGTAACATTTTATTTATCTTTTTTTTTTCTATTCTGATTCCTTTCTTATTCTTTGTTGTTTTTCTGAAAATAAAACTAATTAAATGTAAACCATATAGGTTCACATATTTTTATACTTAAATTTTTCATCATTTATTATAATACAACTGATTCTTTAGATATATCTGTTCAAGAGGAATGAACACAGAATACACCTTTTTAAAATATTCATGAACCCACTGTTACTTAGGTTACCATTCTTTCATAGAAGTTACTTTCTCATTAGTTTTGCAAAATATTCCCTGTAAACTTTCAGAAGCTCATATTTTTCAAAGTTCTGTGCCTCAAACTATCTTTGTTTCTTTGTGTTTTGTTTTTCTTTTTTATTGGTTCTCAGTTTTCTTGTATCTAAAACAGATGATAAAATGACAAATTATATTATAGACAGAAAATGAATTTTTAAGTTTTTTAATAAAGGCTGATCAACAGTTTAAACTTCTGACAAATATGACTATGTTCTTCAACATCTGCAGAAAGTGTCAGGAAATTCAAAGTTTGTAAACACTTTTCTACATGGCATATTCAAAAATTCACAAGCACATATGATCATTAGTTTTTTACACATTAAATAACATTAACAGTAGAAAGTTAAAAAAAAAAAATGGTAGCTATTGAAATCTATCTAGAGGTTCCCAGGTGGTACCATGGTAAAAATCTACCCACCAGTACAAGAGACACAAGACATGGGTTCAATCCCTGGGTTTGGGAAGATCCCCTGGAGTAGGAAATGGCAAACCACTCTGGTATTCTTGCCTGGAAAATTCCATGGAAAGAAAAACCTTGCAGGCTACAGTTCAGGGGGTCACAGTTGCAAAGGGTCACAATAGCAAAGAGACATGACTAAGTGAGCACAAGCACAAACAAGCACAATGAAGTCTATAACCAGAACCAGGCTAGGTGGATAAGGAAAACTTTTGCCCTGAATTTGTTTTGCTCAACAGTATGATTTGATTTCTGAACAACTGACTGAAATATTGTATGTGTATATATATATATATCAAAGTTTATCCATACATTGTCTTAAATGTATCCGGTTCCAGAAGAGCCTTTCTTCAGGAGAACCTTACTTTGTGCCACCAAACCTTGTTTTGCCCAATGTTTTTGTTGCATCATTTGTCTATTTAAACCTGGTTTTCCTTAAAAGCCAGTTTTTGTTTTCTGTTTAAGATGCTTCCCAAACTTAACCTATTTGCTAAATGATTTTAAATGAAGGAAATTATTTGAAAATTATGTAATATTTTAATATTCTGCTATTGCTTCAAAAAACCACTCTGCTCTCACATGCATGTGAAACCACATGCTTTCACATACTTTATTTCTTTATATAGATAAATAAAAGCCTAAAGGCAGGCCCTAGCACTAGCAAGAAAGTTGGGTATAAATGGCGGCCCACATACCATATGTCCAGATACTTAAAAGTTAAAATCCAGTTAACAGATTGTTAAGTAAAGTATATTCTATCCTTCTGCCTTGACAAATATATCTTCATAAAGTCCTGGAAATCCAGGATTGAATTTTAAAATATTGGGCTTCTTATACTTCCAGAATAAAGTATGATATTATGTAGAGAGCCAACCTGCATGCAGCCCACATTCTGTTTCCATCCATGGGTCCCTTCTGCACTGTGAGAAGCTCAGAACATATGCAGGTGGGCTAGTTGCCCATAAGACCAAGTTTTGTTCATATACCCTGAAAACAAATTGAGTTAGCCACTATGTCTCTGAACAGACCTGGGGTAAATGTCCATGCAAACTCTGGTATTGGTCTTAGAACCATTTGAATTTAGAACTTCACTCTCAAGTATCCCGTGTATGACCTCCAAAAGTAGAGGCATGGGCTCTAAGTGGAAACTTTCCCTTGGCCAACGGGGAGTGGTATGGGTAGAAATGGAATCTAGGTTGCAAAACATGGGACTGATGCAGATGACCTTTCTCCATGCTGAAGACAGTGGTGCATTGATGAAGTTTTTGTCTCCAAGTGCACTAGTGAAAAATCCCAGATGCAATGAAACAGAAATGCTCACAGACTGATTTAAGGTGATTAGAACATATTACTTCTCAAACTAAATTGAAGTTCACAAAGAGAAGCAAGAGGAAAGATACTAAGAGGATAAACACACTTAGGGAAAGGTACTTATTGGTGGAAGAATCTTACTATCTGAATCCTGAGATATGCAATGGTCATACTCCTTCTCAGTCTCTCTCTTCCCCTCTTTCTTTTGGCCTCTCTTTTACTATCTCTTCCTCAACAGCTTCTCCAAATATGGCTTGGGTATAAGAATGAGAATTAAAATTTGAACAAATGGATTCCAACAGAAGCATGACTGGGCCAGTGACACACACATCTTTTACTACAATGATGCACAAAAATAAGTAAAATATGCTTTACCAACATCTGTAACTTGCCAATTTTTTGAGCTGAGCTGGTGGCCAAAATAGAACTGTACTAAGTGTAATCAAACTCATGTCCATTGAGTCAGTGATGCCATCCAAACATCTCATCCTCTGTCGTCCCCTTTTTCTCCTGCCTTCGATCTGTCCCGGCATCAGGGTCTTCTCCAAGGAGTCAGTTCTTTTCATCAGGTGGCCAAAGTATTGAAGTTTCAGCTTCAGCATCAGTCCTTCCAGTGAATATTCAGGACTAATTTCCTTTAGGATGGACTGGTTGGATCTCCTTGCAGTCCAAGGGACTCTCAAGAGTCTTCTACAACACCACAGTTAAATTCATCAATTCTTCAGTGCTCAGCTTTCTCTGTGGTCCAATTCTCATATCCATACATGACTACTGGAAAAACCATAGCTTTGACTAGACGGACATTTGCTGGCAAAGTAATGTTTCTGCTTTTTAATAAACTGTCTAGGTTGGTCATAACTTTTCTTCTAAGGAGAAAGTGTCTTTTAATTTCATGGCTGCAGTCACCACCTGCAGTGATTTTGGAGCCCCCCAAAATAAAGTCTGTCACTGTTTCCACTGTTTCCCCATCTATTTCCCATGAAGTGATGGGACCAGATGCCATGAGCTTGGTTTTCTGAATGTTGAATTTTAAGTGAAATTTTTCACTCTCCTTTTTCACTTTCATCAAGAGGCTCTTTAGTTCTTCTTTGCTTTCTGCCATAAGGGTGGTGTCATCTGTGTATCTGAGGTTATTGATATTTCTCCTGGAAATCCTGAATCTTGGAGGATGAAAATGTCCATCCTCCTCCTATTGCCCCACCACCAGTTGAAATCCCTGATCATTTTATAATGACACCAGACAAGTACCACATGAGCCATATTCTATCAAAGCAACACACCATGATGCCAGCACCTCCTTTGCAACATGTGCCGCACGAGAACTATAATCAGCCACACAAAGATATTCATGCTCCTCCAGCAGATCTGTCCCACTTCTACCTTGCTCAGTCAGGAAATCTTTCCTAACTGAACAAGGATTTAATATTCAACAAAATTCAACAGCAACTTAATAATTCTCCTGATTCAGGATGACTCAAATTCAGTTGCTAAAGAACAACCATCTCCTGCCCTAGCATCTGCTCACCATCATCCTGAATATCAGGGTCAACCAACGGTCTCACACTCTTATCATATTATGCCTTCACAGCAACAATATGTACTACCCTGACCTCCTCAACCACCAACAAACCATTCAGTGCCACAGCCTCCCTAAGCCATAGGTACTCCTCACTTGATGTGTAGCTGAGTTCCACCTCCACCAATGACCTCTGCTCCACTACCAATTACCCCTCCCCTGGGCATATCATTGCCCAGATGCCATCTTATATAAATCATCCTCCAGGTCCTCCCCCACCTCCACATGGAGGTCCTCCTATTACTGTACCTCCTCCTCACTGTTATAACCCTCACTCTTCACTCCAGTTCACTGAAGATCCAGGAACCCTGAGCCTTCTGTTTATACAACCAAGGGGAATGAGCCCTGGTATGTAGCCTGTACCAAGAGGGCCACCTCATCCTCTACAAATGCAGGGTCCTCCTTCTCAAACCCCACTTTCTGAACTACATCATCCCTATCAGTCAAGATATGAATCATATTACCAATAATAATAGTATTCTGAACTGAAGGTATGATGAGGTAGCAAAACTTATATATAGTTATCTTTTAATTAAGCCTTGACTGGGGAAGGAGAACACCTCTTACTGAGGTGGCTAAAAACATTTAGGGTCTTGTCTCTTGAAATGGTTTTAAATCTTGACTTAGGGTTGATATCAAGTACTATACTGCAGTGTGGATAAGTAGCTCAGTTGAGCACAGCTATATTTTAACATCTTTGTTCTCCTATTGTGGTAAATTGACCCACAGGTGACCATTTGTAAAAATTTTGAAAAAAAAATTTTCCATTGTTCTACTTTCAAAGGTAAACTCAATGTTTAATTTTTCTTCTGAAACATTTTCTTAATTTGTATAAAAAGATTAAATTTCAGTATGGCTGTAAAAGGCTATTTTTATGTGAATTTAAGTGCAGTCACATATTTTTTAAACCATGTGTTTTACCACTCATTTTTCAGAGATACAATAAAATCCTCAAAGTAAAAATATAAAAAGAAAACAAACAAAATAAAGCATCCTATAAGTGCATCTATGCTGCTAAATTGCTTCAGTCGTGTCCGACTCTGTACAACTCCATAGACGGCAGCCCACCAGGCTCCCCCATTCCTGGGATTCTCTAGGCAAGAATACTGAAGTGGGTTGCCATTTCCTTCTTCAATGCATGAAAGTGAAAAGTGAAAGGGAAGTCGCTCAGTCGTGTCCGACTCTTAGCGACCGCATGGACTGCAGCCTACCAGGCTCCTCGATCCATGGGATTTTCCAGGCAAGAGTACTGGAGTGGGGTGCCATTGCCTTCTCCAGTGTGCATCTATATATGTGGGCAAATAGATTACTTATTATCTCTGTTTAATTTTTCTTATTACTCTTGTCATTTTTTATGTTGTTTCTATCAAAATTGAGCATTTCCAAATAGTACGCAATGTCACATCATGTCTTAGGGTTTCCACCTCCTTCTTAGAATAAAAACTGTTTTTCAAATGTTTTTAATGATAAAATCCTTCATTTTTTCATATGACATTTTAAAATGTTATATATCAGGCATCACAAATGATGATGGAATAGAATTAAAAATGCTACAAAGTTATAAGATTGTTCTCCCTTACTTTTTAATCTGTCAATCACTTGCTTTACTATCCCTCTCTCTCTTTTTGATCTGAAAGTCTATTGTCTTAACAAAACACAAATTACACTAAGGCAGACAACAAAACACAGGTATTCATTAACATACTTGACTTTTTTTTTTTTTTTTCAGTTATTTGAAATGCTCCATTGGGGAAGTACAAATTAAAAAAACAAAGTAGAGGAAGATATCAAACTTAGCTCTGTCACTATGCTTTAGCAAAGGTCAAATTTCCACGTATGAGATGTTTTAAAGAAAAGAATCAAGGTAGATTTTTAATGAAATATGTTTAATATTCCTTTTATCAATCAAAAGGAATGAAGAGAATTTTATCTTTAGTTCATCAGTGACAAGCACTTCTACGCATTTCCACAGTTGCAATATAATTCACGACATGCTTTTATTCTAAATACTTATCAGAATCTATTAAACATCATTTCTTTCAACTTTACCTTTCAACTAGAAGTGAACAAATAACTTTTGAATATTTAGCAGTTTCTATTTTCCAAAAGATCCTCGTTAATCCACGTTTAGCTAAAGCTCTTCATGCAATGAATGTCTGTTATTCAGAACTATATGCCCAGCAACAAAATGCTCCATTAACTTCTTGTATTTTTTTTCTTCAATAAGCAAATTTTAGCAAAGTTCATAGGGTTCTAAAATTCTTTACAATAAAATCTTAAACAATTAATTGTTCACAATAATTTACATGAGTTATTTTTCACTTACGTTCTTATTTGTATTAATTTATACCTAGATACAGGCTTCCCTGATGGCTCAGTTGCTTAGAATGTGCTTGAAATGCAAGAGACCCAGGTTTGATCTCTGGGTTGGGAAGATTCATTGGAGAAGAAAATGACAACCCACTCCAATATTCTGGCCTGGAGAATTTCATGGACAGAGGAGTCTGGAGGGCTACAGTCCTTGGGATTACAAGTGTCAGACACAATTGAGTGATTTAACATATCTAGATACACTCACATGAAAATAAGATATTATTTATTTTTCAGTATGGTAGAAAATGGCAATATCAAAATCATTAGTATAATTCGAATCAGTTCAATACCAGATGTTATTATACTCTATTTTGTTTCTTTTCTTTTGATATTTTTGAAGTAGACAATTAAACTAAATCTACCCCACATTTCATAGTACATCATTGTCTTTGGTCTGTGAAAGCCTAATCTTTGCTTTGTTGGAAGAGTGTATGTCAGCGGTACTGGGGATAGTGTTGGGAACAAAACCCTCATATTCCCTGGCCACACTCTAATGGTGGAGGCAGAAAAATGAAGATAGGTTTTTAATTTATGTCAGTAATAAGTGCTACAGAGAAAAATAAGCAAGAGAAGTGATTAAAAATGCTGGGACAAGGCAAAAGTGGAGTCTTGTCTGAAAATGATTCCCTGATAAGTCAATACATGTAAGAAGAGTGTACAACTCATAAGGATATGAGCATTAAAAATAAGTAATAATAATAATAATATCAATAGCTTTAAAAAAGATAAACTGATGTCTAGGAATAATTCCTGTGCAGCTGATGCATCAATGATAGAGTGTTAGAAGATTAAACCATAGAAATGTGGGTGGGAAAACCATATTGAAATATTAGACCAGTTAAGTGCTTTGGCTTTCACTCTCTTTGTAATGGGAAAGTTTGCATGGATTCAAGCAGAGAAGAGACATGATCTGACCTTGGTCTTTTGGTAGATCCTTGTGTTGTGGTTGCATTGCAAAAATCACACTAAAGGGAGGGAAGGAGAGAAACAAGGACACCATTTGGATGCATTCACTAAATTCCAGGGGTTGTATTGTGAAATCTGAACCAGGATTATAGGAATAGAAGAGGAGTTTTGGAGGTATTAAATACATGGATCCTGGCCTCAGAGGACCTGGGTTCTAAACCCAATTTATAAACACAGTGTTAAGATATTATAAAAGTTACATAGTCTCTTCTAGTTTCAGGATCCTCATCTATAAATGAAGTTTGTGTATGTAAAAATAAGTAATTGACATAAAGTATAATACTCAATAGAATTAAGTTAAATAATGTATTACATTTTTAAATATTCAATATGGATAGGAGGCAGGATGGAATGAATGAGAAAATGAACTGAGGTGGATATACTCAAAACCACTGACTTGTATACTTTTAAATGAATGAATTTTATAGCATGTGAATTATCACTTGATAATAAAATAATAGAAAATAAATGAGTTTCTGGTCTTACGTTTAGATCTTTAATCCATTTTGAGTTTATTTTTGTGTATGGTGTTAGAAAGTGGTCTAGTTTCATTCTTTTACAAGTGGTTGACCAGATTTCCCAGCACCACTTGTTAAAGAGATTGTCTTTAATCCATTGTATATTCTTGCCTCCTTTGTCAAAGATAAGGTGTCCATATGTGCATGGATTTATCTCTGGGCTTTCTATTTTATTCCATTGATCTATATTTCTGTCTTTGTGCCAGTACCATACTGTCTTGATAACTGTGGCTTTGTAGTAGAGCCTGAAGTCAGGTAGGTTGATTCCTCCAGTTCCATTCTTCTTTCTCAAGATCGCTTTGGCTATTCGAGGTTTTTTGTATTTCCATACAAATTGTGAAATTATTTGTTCTAGCTCTGTGGAGAGCTAGAGAGCTAAACGTAAGACCAGAAACTATAAAACTCCTAGAGGAGAACATAGGCAAAACACTCTCCGACATACATCACAGCAGGATCCTCTATGACCCATCTCCCAGAATATTGGAAATAAAAGCAAAAATAAACAAATGGGACCTAATTAACCTTAAAACCTTCTGCACATCAAAGGAAACTATTAGCAAGGTGAAAAGACAGCCTTCAGAATGGGAGAAAATAATTGCGAATGAAGCAACTGACAAACAACTAATCTCAAAAATATACAAGCAACTCCTACAGCTCAACTCCAGAAAAATAAACGACCCAATCAAAAAATGGGCCAAAGAACTAAATAGACATTTCTCCAAAGAAGACATACAGATGGCTAACAAACACATGAAAAGATGCTCAACATCACTCATTATCAGAGAAATGCAAATCAAAACCACTATGAGGTACCATTTCACACCAGTCAGAATGGCTGGGATCCAAAAGTCTACAAATAATAAATGCTGGAGAGGGTGTGGAGAAAAGGGAACCCTCTTACACTGTTGGTGGGAATGCAAACTAGTACAGCCACTATGGAGAACAGTGTGGAGATTCCTTAAAAAACTGGAAATAGAACTGCCTTATGATCCAGCAATCCCACTGCTGGGCATACACACTGAGGAAACCAGAAGGGAAAGAGACACGTGTACCCCAATGTTCATCACAGCACTGTTTATAATAGCCAGGACATGGAAGCAACCTAGATGTCCATCAGCAGATGAATGGATAAGAAAGCAGTGGTACATATACACAATGGAGTATTACTCAGCCATTAAAAAGAATACATTTGAATCAGTTCTAATGAGGTGGATGAAACTGGAGCCTATTATACAGAGTGAAGTAAGCCAGAAGGAAAAACATAAATACAGTATACTAACGCATATATATGGAATTTAGAAAGATGGTAACAATAATCCGGTGTACGAGACAGCAAAAGAGACACTGATGTATAGAACAGTCTTATGGACTCTGTGGGAGAGGGAGAGGGTCGGAAGATTTGGGAGAATGACATTGAAACATGTAAAATATCATGTAAGAAACGAGTTGCCAGTCCAGGTTCGATGCACGATACTGGATGCTTGGGGCTAGTGCACTGGGACGACCCAGAGGGATGGTATGGGGAGGGAGGGGAGAGGAGGGTTCAGGATGGGGAACACATGTATACCTGTGGTGGATTCATTTTGATATTTGGCAAAACTAAGACAATTATGTAAAGTTTAAAAATAAAATAAATAAAAACAAAAAAAAATAAATGAGGATAATGGTTTTCTGAATATATATGTATTTATGTATACAGATCTTTTAGAACCATATTCATGTTTCACATACTGAAAAAAATCAAAAAGGGAAAGAAAACTCAAAATTGAACTTAAATAGAAGTAAACAAATCATTCAATCTTAAGTAAATAACATAACCATAACACATTTTAACAGAAAGGAAGGACAAACTTAGATAAGTATGGAATAGAACATTCTGATCATCTATGTGAAGCTGAAGCCAAAAAGAACAGCATGCAAGTATTGTACTTCCATTAGTACTTTTGTTACTCAGAACTTGATTTAAGAATTGAAATTATTTTATGTATATTCTAGGGTTTAGCAAATAAGTAAATATACTGTGTCTAAATATTTATCAAACACATTAGAGATGTCAGTATGAACTCTTGTTTATACAGCTTTATATATAAAGACAGACAGCCCATGGGGTCACAAAGTCAGACACAACTTAGCCACTGAACAACAATAGAGTGAAAGGTAGATTTATGGATGTATGTGAAGAAGATTTTTAAATTAAGTAATAAATATTATTTTAAGTCTTTCTCATATTGACTATTATAGTTTATTTTCATGTTATATACTCCCCCATTTCTTTAATATTTAGCTATATTTTATCACATACAATCACTTAACAATGGCATAATTTGATGAACTATTTTATAAGTCTGTTATATTGCAAAATTTTACATTTCTAGTCATTGCAAGGCAAAAGGAATTTTCCACTAAATATACCATTATAATAAAAAAGTAAGGTATAATGAGAATATACTCAGTAGAGGGGTAGCTCAAATGGTACAGAGTCTGCCTGCAATGCAGGAGACCTGGGTTCAATCCCTGGGTTAGGAAGATCCCCTGGAGAAGGATATGGCAACCGCTCCAGAATTCTTGCCTGGAGAATTCCATGGAAAGAGAAGCCTGGTGGACTCCAGTCTGTGGGGATCCAATGAGTCGGACACGACTAAGCAACTAACATTCTCACACTTTTGTAGCAAATACAAAGTAGATGTTATCTTTATATACAATTTGAAACATAAAGAAATGATTTTGGTGGCCAACAAACATGAAAAAATGTTCAACATCACTCATTATTAGAGAAATACTTATCAAAACTACAGTGAGGCATCACTTCCCACCAGTCAGAATGGCGATCAAAAAATCTACAAACAATAAATACTGGAAATGATTTGGAGAAAAAGGAACAGTTTTACAGTTACTGGAAATGTTAATTGATACAACCACTATGGAATACAATATGATGATTTCTTTAAAACTAGGAATAACACTACCATATGACCCAGCAATTCCACTACTGGGCATATACCCTGCATGTCGGAGTGCTAAGTCACTTCAGTCATGTCCAACTCTGTGCGACTCTATGGACTGTAGCCAACCAGGCTTCTCTGTGCTTGGGATTTTCCAGGCAAAAATTAGTTCAGTTCATTCAGTCGATCAGTCATGTCCAACTCTTTGTGACCGCATGAACTGCAGTACGCCAGGCCTACCTGTCCATCACCAAATACCAGAGTCTACCCAAATCCATGTCCATTGAGTCGGTGATGCCATCCAACCATCTCATCCTCTGTCATCCCCTTATTGTCCTGCCCTCAATCTTTCCCAGGATCAGGGTCTTTTCAAATGAGTCAGCTCTTCGTATCAGGTGGCCAAAGTACCCTCCAAAATATTGGAGTCTAGGATGGGGAACACATGTATACCTGTGATGGATACATTTTGATATTTGGCAAAACTAATACAATTATATAAAGTTTAAAAATAAAATAAAATTAAAAAACAAAACAAAACAAAGTATTGGAGTTTCAGCTTCAACATCAGTCCTTTCAATGAGCACCCACAACTGATCTCCTTTAGGATGGACTGGTTGGATCTCTTTGCAGTCCAAGCGACTCTCAAGAGTCTTCTCCAACACCACAGTTCAAAAGCATCAATAGTTCAGCGCTCAGCTTTCTTTATAGTCCAACTCTCACATCCATACATGAATACTGGAAAAACCATAGCCTTGACTAGATGCACATTTGTTGACAAAGTAATATCTCTGTTTTTAATATGCTATCTAGGTTGGTCATAACTTTCCTTCCAAGGAGTAAGTGTCTTTTAATTTCATGGCTGCAGTCACCATCTGCAGTGATTTTGGAGCCCAGAAAAATAAAGTCAGCCACTGTTCCAGATGCCATTATTTTAGTTTTCTGAATGTTGAGCTTTAAGCCAACTTCTTCACTCTCCTCTTTCACTTTCATCAAGAGGCTCTTTAGTTCTTCTTCACTTTCTCTCATAAGGGTGGTGTCATCTGCATATCTGAGGTTATTGAGATTTCTCCCAGCAATCTTGATTCCAGCCTGTGCTTCTTCCAGTCCAGCATTTCTCATAATGTTCTCTGCATATAAGTTAAATAAGCAAGGGTATATACTTATACCCTTGACGTACTCCTTCTCCTATTTGGAACCAGTCTGTTGTTCCATGTCCAGTTCTAACTGTTGCTTCCTGACCTACATACAGGCTTCTCAAGAGGTAGGTCAGGTGGTCTGGTATTCCCATTTCCTTCAGAATTTTCCAGAGTTCATTGTGATCCACACAGTCAAAGGCTTTGGCAAAGTCAATAAAGCAGAAATAGATGTTTTTCTAAAACTCTTGCTTTTTTGATGATTCAGTGGATGTTGGCAATTTGATCTCTGGTTCCTTTGCCTTTCTTAAACCAGCTTGAATATCTGGAAGTTCACGGTTCACATATTGCTGAAGCCTGGCTTGGAGAATTTTAAGCCTTACGTTACTGGTGTGTGAGATGAGTGGAATTGTGCAGTAGTTTGAGCATTCTTTGGCATTGCCTTTCTTTGGGATGGAATGAAAACTGAACTTTTCCAGTCCTGTGGCCACTGCTTAGTTTTCCAAAATTGTTGACATATTGCAGCATGTCATGGCACCACTATTTACATGATCATGGCATCATGTATAGTTAAGACATAGAAGCAACCTGGATGTCCATTGACAAATGAATGGATAAAGAAGTGTGGTACATTTATACAATGGAATATTAAAGTGAAGTGAAGTCGTTCAGTTGTGTCTGACTCTTTGCAACCCCATGGACTGTAGCCTACCAGGCTCTGAGGAGCCTCTCAGTCCATGGAATTTTCCAGGCAAGAGTACTGGAGTGGGTTGCTATTTCCTTCTCCAGGGGATCTTCCCTACCCAGGAATCGATTGCAGGCAGACGCTTTACTGTCTGAGCCACCAAAGAAGCCATAATATTACTGGAATATTACTCAGCCATAAAAAGAATGAATTGGGGTCAGTTCTACTGAGGTGGATGAGCCTGGAGTCTGTTATACAGAGTGGAGTAAGTCACAAAGAGAAAAAAAATGTAAAATAACACACATACATATATATGGAATCTAGAAGAATAATACTGATGAGTCTATCTGCAGGGCAGAAGTAGAGAAACAGACAGAGAACAGACTTGTGGACACAGTGGGAGGAGAGGGTGGGGTGAATTGAGAGAGTAGCACTGAAAAATATCTATTTCCATATGTAAATTAGATAGCTCTTGGGAAGTTGCTGTACTTAACCCAATACTCTGTAACAACCTAGAGGTGTGGGATGAGGTGAGAGGGTTGGAAGGGAGATTCAGGAGGAAGGGAGCATAATAGCTGATTCACACTGTTGTATGGCAGAAACCAACACAACCTTATAAAGCAATTTTCCTCTAATTAAAAAAAAAAATTATGATCTAATGAAAAGCCACAAAATGTTTTCAAAGTAATGTCTATCAGATCAGATCAGATCAGTCGCTCAGTCGTGTCCGACTGTTTGCAACCTCATGAATCAAAGCATGCCAGGCCTCCCTGTCCATTACCAGCTCCCGGAGTTCACTCAGACTCACGTCCATTCAGTCAGTGATGCCATCCAGCCATCTCATCCTCTGTCGTCCCCTTCTCCTCTTGCCCCCAATCCCTCCCAGCATCAGAGTCTTTTCCAAGGAGTCAATTCTTCGCATGAGGTGGCCAAAGTACTGGAGTTTCAGCTTTAGCATGTCTTTCCAAAGAAATCCCAGGGCTGATCTCCTTCAGAATGGACTGGTTGGATCTCCTTGCAGTCCAAGGGACTCTCAAGAGTCTTCTCCAACACCACAGTTCAAAAGCATCAATTCTTCGGCACTCAGCCTTCTTCACAGTCCAACTCTCACATTCATACATGACCACAGGAAAAACTATAGCCTTGACTAGACGAACCTTTGTTGACAGAGTAATGGCTTTTGAACATGCTATATAGGTTGGTCATAACTTTCCTTCCAAGGAGTAAGCGTGTTTTAATTTCATGGCTGCAATCACCATCTGCAGTGATTTTGGAGCCCAGAAAATAAAGTCTGACACTGTTTCCACTGTTTCCCCATCTATTTCCCATGAAGTGGTGGGGCTGGATGCCATGATCTTCGTTTTCTGAATGTTGAGCTTTAAGCCAACTTTTTCACTCTCCACTTTCACTTTCATCAAGAGGCTTTTGAGTTCCTCTTCACTTTCTGCCTTAAGGGTGGTGTCATCTGCATATCTGAGGTTATTGATATTTCTCCTAGCAATCTTGATTCCAGCTTGTGTTTCTTCCAGTCCAGCGTTTCTCATGATGTATTCTGCATATAAGTGAAATAAGCAGGGGGACAATATACAGCCTTGACGAACTCCTTTTCCTATTTGGAACCTGTCTGTTGTTTCATGTCCAGTTCTAACTGTTGCTTCCTGACCTGCATACAAATTTCTCAAGAGGCAGATCAGGTGGTCTGGTATTCCCATCTCTTTCAGAATTTTCCACAATTTATTGTGATCCACACAGTCAAAGGCTTTGGCATAGTCAATAAAGCAGAAATAGATGCTTTTTTGGAACTCGCTTTTTCGATGATCCAGCGGATGTTGGCAATTTGATCTCTGGTTCCTCTGCCTTTTCTAAAACCAGCTTGAACATCAGGAAGTTCACGGTTCACATATTGCTGAAGCCTGGCTTGGAGAATTTTGAGCATTACTTTACTAGTGTGTGAGATGAATGCAATTGTGCGGTAGTTTGAGCATTCTTTGGCATTTCCTTTCTTTGGGATTGGTAATAAAGTAATGTCTATGGAATAGCATTTATTTTTATGGATTTATGGACATCCAACCAGCCCATCCTAAAGGAAATCAGTCCTGAATATTCATTGGAAGGAGCGAAGCTGAAAATCCAATACTTTGGCCACCTGATGGGGAGTACTGGCTCTTTGGAAAAGACCCTGATTCTGGGAAAGACTGAAGGCAGGAGGAGAAGGGGATGAGAGGATGAGATGGTTGGATGGCATCACCGACTCAATGGACATTAGTGTGAGTAAACTCTGGGAGTTGGCGATGGACAGGGAAGCCTGGTGTGCTGTAGTCTATGGTGTCGCCAAGACTCAGACATGACTGAGCTACGGAACTGAACTGAACTGATTGGAAGAAAAGTGAAAGTGAAAATCACTCAGTTATGTCTGACTCTTTGTGACTCCATGGACTACAGAGTCCATGGAATTCTCCAGGCCAGAATACTGGAGTGGATAGCCTTTTCCTTCTCCAGGGGATCTTCCCAACCCAGGGATCAAACCCAGGTCTCCTGCATTGCACGTGGATTCTTTACCAGTTGAGCCATAAGGGAAGCCCATGAAAACTGGAATGGGTAGCCTATCCCTTCTCCAATGGATCTTCCCAACCCAGGAATCAAATTGAGGTCTCCTGCATTGCAGGCAGATTCTTTAACAACTGAGCTATCAGGGAAACCCCTATGGGGTTGACATAGGACAAGAAAATATGTTCTTGCCAGTTATTATTTAATATTTATTACTTTTAAAATTATGTAGTCAAATTTATAATTTTTATTTTTTCCCACTGACTTTAGTTTTAAAGAACCTTCATACATAAAACTTAAAGAAAATGTTGCTTGTTTGTTTCCCTCTAGGACTTGTATAATTTCATTTTTATATTGAATACTGGATATTATTACATTATTATTAATAATTCAGACCTCATCCTTTGATGATGAGATATCAAATAAATGGAAGAAAGCAGCCCAAAGAGAGAAACTGTTAATATCTGAATCTATAATTGAGAGCTAAAGGTGTTGTAGACATTGTGAAAATGGATGAAAACAAGTCAAG
Organism: Bos indicus; assembly: GCF_029378745.1. Classification (NCBI taxonomy): domain Eukaryota; kingdom Metazoa; phylum Chordata; class Mammalia; order Artiodactyla; family Bovidae; genus Bos; species Bos indicus. The sequence continues at coordinate 60,843,209 of NC_091771.1, forward strand.
TGGATAATGTGAGAAGAATTTATATTATTTATTAATCTGAAGCAGGATAGTATCTGCCTAGAAAACTTTTTCCTTTACTATGATCTATTGAAAGTTATTTTAATCACTCATTTTCTCCAAATTTTTCTTTATACAGTCTATTCACTCCCACTTGATAGCTGATTTTTCTTTAGAACTTTGGACTCTCTGCAGTTTCATCAAACTATGGCCATTGTGCCAATATTGTGGTTCTCTTTGAATATATGCATTTACTGGTTTGTTTGATTTTTTTTTTTTCAGAGGAGTCTAGTCTTGTTCCCTTAGTCACTGGTTTCCTGGAATCTTTAAAGTCCCTTACATTAAATCCACAATAGGTCTAGTGTTACCAGTGCTAATAATAGAATACAACAAAATAATTATGCAATATTTTATAAGAAGAATAAACTATATTTTATGTATTATGTATTTTATGCTGACCACTGTGCTTCTAATAATTTAGACTAGGAACACATGAGCTATTTGATGCTTGCATCAAAATATTAAGTCATTTGAGATTTGTGTCAACTAAAATCCCTAAGAATTTTTGATACAATCTGCTTCTTTGGCCATATGATACTTTGAAATTAATTTCATGGTTTTCATTTGTAGTTATTAAATGTCACTTGTAAATGTAATCTATTTTTCTAGTCTGTCAAAATCATTTTTGTATTACAGCTTTGCAGTGTTTCATGTTAACAACAGCAAAAGGTTACAGTATCTAATATGCTATTAGTATGCTAAATCTAAGCCAATGATTAAAATATTCAGTATACTAAGATCAAGTTTAAAAGTCTGATCAATTTTGACTGCCTTTACAGTTTGAAAATGATCCTCACATTTCTTTTTGATTGCATTACTGCAGACAGAACACCAGGATCACCAGCATGAATTAGGCAACATATCATTGATTTCTCATAAAGTGAAATACTCACTGAGGAAAAAAAAAAAAATATATATATATATATGTATATTTATACCTTTATGCATAATTGCTGTTCTATTATCATTTATTGAAATAGTTTTCTGTATAGCCCAAATATGTTCACAAAACATTACTGGTTTTATTCCATTATTTTCATAGTGGTTGTGATGGTTTAGTTTGCTAAATCGTGTCTGACTCTTGTGACCCCCATGGACTGTAACCCGCCAGACTTCTCTGTACATGGGATTTCCCAGGCAAGAATACTAGAGTGGTTTGCCATTTCCTTCTCCAGGGGATCTTACTGACCCAAGAATTAAACACAAGACCCTTGCATTGCAGGTGGATCCTTTACCTTTACCAGCTGAGCCACCAGGGAAAACAGCTGTTATTATAGTAACTCAGAAGGCAATGGCACCCCACTCCAGTACTCTTGCCTGGAAAATCCCATGGACGGAGGAGCCTGGTGGGCTGCAGTCCATGGGGTCGCTGAGGGTTGGACACGGCTGAGAGACTTCACTTTCACTTTCACAGCCTCATAAAGGTGACTAAATAGAGAGAAAAATTCTACCTAACTAAAATTAAAACCAATACACAAACCAACCAGGAAAGGGAAAGAAATAACCTATCAAAGATAAATTGATATTGAAGATCTTAATATCCAAATATGTCCATCAGAAATCATAACAGGTAGAAATGTAAAACTGGATACTCTTTCTACATTATATATAATGCATTATTTCATGGATGTTGAAAGCATAACAAAAAAAATAATTAGTATAATCAACTCAAAAATATAAATTTTATTGATTCTTTTAATTCATAAATAATACTTTGTGCTCAGTCACATCCAACTCTTTGTCACCCTACGGACAGTAGCCCACCAGGCTCCTCTGTCCATGAGGCTTTCCCAGCAAGAACACTGGAGTGGGTTACCATGTCCTCTTCCAGGGGATTTTTCCTACCCACGGGTTGAACGTGAGTCTCATGCATTGCAGGCAGAATCTTTACCACTGAACCGCTGGGGAAGCCCAAAATACTTTAGCTATCAGTTCTTTGAAATAACAGTAAAATCAGAAGATGATACATACAACGTAAGTGCATATTACAGTTGTGGTAAATCACACTGTGACCAATTTGCATGTAATTTGATATGCTGAATCATATAACACTAAGTTAGAACCAACACAGAGAACTAAGATCAATCATGATCGTTAATAATAAGATAAAATAATAAACCACCAAAAACTGACAAAAATGTCTACGGTGAGACTATAAAATCCAAATACATAATGTACTTTTATTTTGTGGAGAATAAAATTGCTTTATTTTTATTTGTGGAAAAAATCAATAAAGTAGCAATTTCAGTATTAATATGAACAAAAAGATAATTCAAAGAAGAAGATTTAAATGGAATTATGAGAGTTATACTGAAGGGCAAAATGTACAATGAATATATGAATTCTAAGCTTTTATAAATTTTAACAGATGGATCAAAATATATTCAATAAAATATAAATTCAAGGAATCAAGTAAAAAAACAAAACACTAAATCTTTCCTGTATCATTTTAAAAACACAGAACATGATAAAGTTTGAAGAATATACTTTAAAACATTGATTTCATGTATATTACCAAAAAATTACATATTCATACACGAACTATATAAAAATGTATATGTGTAGGGGGGTTGGAATTTTAAAGTAGTTTTGTATTTGGCTCAAAAGGTAGAAATATTGCATTATCTAATTACAATGCAATACTATTAACTAATAACAAAAAATCAAAAGCATCCCCCTAAAATAATACAACTGTATAAGCATTACCTTAAGCATCAGTCAAGAGCTATAGATCCAAAAAAAGCAAATAGAATGTTCACAAAGCAGTACTCAGAGGAAAGTGTTTGTCATAAATTATTATTATTAAATAGAAACTAAATTTAAATCATTGAACTATTGAAATTGAAACACAGTGTAACTAATATTAGTTCTTTAGGAAGCAGATACTATATATATAAGAACAAATTAAGTAAAAATCATTACAAGCAAAGTAAATTTTAAAATCTAAGAAGTAATTCTTTTAAAATACTTTTGAATTGAAATATAGGTGTTTTCCAACAGTATATTTGCTTCAGGCATACAACGTAGTGAGGGAAAAAAATACTTCTGATAAGACTGAGCAATGGAAACTACAGAAATGACAAAACTATCAATATTAGGAATGGAGAATCAGTATAGTCACAAATATAAAGTATAATTCAAAGAGCAAAAAATACTGTGTACATCGATATGCCATTATGTGTGGAACCTATATAGCGAGACATACTTTGTAAATAAATAAATATGTAAGATAAATAACTAAATCTGCACCAGAGAGACTTAAAACAACTCAAGTTATCACCTCTTGAAATACCAGCCTCGTTTTGTTACTTATTATTAACCCACTACTACATTGTATACCTGAAAGCTAATCTTGCCGTAGGAATTTTACGTGCTTCTGCTTTTCTTAGTCTTTCTCTTTTTCTCATTTTATGTCACAACCTATACAAACGTCGGAGGAGGCAATGGCACCCCACTCCAGTACTCTTGCCTGGAAAATCCCATGGAGGGAGGAGCCTGGAAGGCTGCAGTCCATGGGGTCGCTAGACACGGCTGAGCGACTTCACTTTCACTTTTCACTTTCATGCATTGGAGAAGGAAATGGCAACCCACTCCAGTGTTCTTGTCTGGAGAATCCCAGGGACGGTGGAGCCTGGTGGACACGACTGAAGCGACTTAGCAGCAGCAGCTATACAAATGTTAAGCTTCCTGTTTATTATTATCAATCCTCTTAGAGTTAGGGATATTCTTTCTGAATCTTTTGTCATATATGATACATTTTATTAATACCTATTTCTATAATGCCTGACAGGTTGCCTCCATACTTAACGCATTTCATAGGTTCTATTTATATTTGAAATCTGATGGAATAGTCATCGTATATATCAGCACATCTTATGAATTTCATCTATCTGAAAGACTATTTTATTTTCTTCTATGGTATAATTAAACATACTCAAATAACTGAAGTCCACATTACAATGATGGCGAATTAAAATGAGTCATGTTTGTATAAGAATGGAAACAAGATGATAGGTGCAAATATATTTGATAATATAGATTTGACAAATAATATAGTTCTTATCAAATCACTATTCAAAATTGGTGGCTGACTAGACTTTTTTGTTAGGGGGTGGGAAAATCATCATTTCTAACTAGTGTTTCACAGGAAAACTTTTCATGTATTAAAGATCAGGTTATATATAAAAGAATAAAAATCACCAAGCACACATGACTTTGTCATATTGTGGTTGGAAATATTAAATCATTCTTTCTTTTCATTTAAAAAATGCTTTGCTAAGACAGTTTGATGACTATTAAGTAATCAAACTTGATGACTGTTGAGATTTTTGTTTATAAGCTTAAGTTAGTTAATTTCATTTATCATACTGTTTACAATTCTACTCAAGATATTGAAAAATGTTTGACTAATATGCATTGTAAAACATGACCTCAGCTAAAGTCAGTCATCCAATTGAGACGTTTTTTCTTGAAATATATACGTACTATTTGATGATCATTACATAAGCAAACTGGCTGTTTTATCTTCTATTACAGCTTCATTTTGCCCTAGGGAATCCAGCTGCCAGAAAATGTGTTATCATTACATGCATGTCAAAAAAGATAGTACACACTTCACTAAAATACTCTCATTCAACACATTCATTTGGCAACCTCCAGCTGCTACATATTTAACACAAACTTGAAATTATCTGCTATACTGAGAATGGATAGCAAGATTTACTTCAGTGGAAATACAAAACTAATTGGATAACATAGTTTGTAGCTTATTCCTTTAAACTCCTATAAAAGCAACTCAATTTTCACTGGCTACATTTTTTTTAATGAATTTATGGTACCCAATCAGAATGCTGTACTGTAACTATAGTGATTTAAAGGCATGTGTAATTGGATTAGGAATAATACAAAAAATATTGATCCTTTCAGTTATACTTTAGGCATGGATTTAGGGGAATTTTTTACATGTAGAACCAATTTCCTTTTTATTGGTTCTGCTGGCATTTGTAATTCACTCATTTTGACAAAATACTTCTTTGTGAACCTACTCTAGAAAGCTTTTCCTTTTGTCAAAACATATTCAATTAGTTCTGGGAATTATCCTCTAGCCATGAAAATTTCAAGTCCAGTATATCAACATAAAATGATATCAACATACTTCTAAGTTCTTCTTTCCGGTCTTAACTTCAAAATAACACTACACATACTAAAAATCTACCTGAATGACTGCTTTGTCATGAAACAGACCCTTTACAAACATGAGTGCTTTTTTAATAAAGACTTTACATATATAATATGAACATATACATGTATAAAAATAATCTTTTATTTTAAAGCTGTTCAAACTATATATATATATATATATATATATATATATATATAAAATGTTATGATATTTTCTAAAAAGATAGTTTTAATTTTAAAAGATGTTAATTTTCAAAGATAATTTTCAATATTGTTTGATCTAGAAATCATTTGAACTCTTTTCAATCAAACTCTATAAATACCTCTAATATCCAAAAACAATATATGGTTTTTGACCTTGTAGCATGCGTGCTCAGTTGCTCAGCTGTTTCCATCTCTTTGTAACCCTATGGACTGTAGCCTGCCAGGTGTCTCTGTCCATGAGATTCTTCAGGCAAGATACTGGAGTGGGTTGCCATATCCTCCTCCAAGAGATCTTCCTGACCCAGGAACTTAACCCAAATCTGTGTCTCCTTGCACTGGCAGGTGGATTCCTTACCATTGAGCCACCTTAGAATGCACAAAAAACTTCCATCTTTTTAGGATTTTAACTTTCACAAATATTAGTTTCTAGGAACCAAACAAAAACTTGGGCTTGCCAGTGGTGCAGTGGTAAAGAATCCTCTTGCCAATACAGGAAATACAAGAGACACGGGTTCCAGCCCTGAGTTGAGAAGATCCCCTGTAAGTCTATGCATCTGAGCACACAAACAAAAACTTAAAAACACTCAAAAAGGAGAAATTATTTTTCTCCAAAAGTGTAACTCCTTGAAAATTAAATAAAGTAGAGAAATATGCATATAATCTGGATTTTTCTCTTCTCAATAAATATGTACTTGATACTACAAATTGCAAATGACCTTGATGTTTTGGTTCAGGCACTCTGGCAGTCACCTTGGGAAATCAGTCTTTATATTCAGGGCACATCACAATATTTGTTACATAATCTATGTGAACAGATAAGATTATGTATACTCAAAGGCTTTACATTATTTGTATGCTGGTTTCATGTATTTAAAGGCATTAATTCCCAACCTTTGTTAAGTAAATATATTCATTTATGGTAAACCTAAAAATGGGAATTGGACTAAGGAGATAAACTTAATTTGCAATATTTCTAGGTAAACTCAGAAGGGAACACTGTTCCCTTGGAAACTCTGCTTCCTGGCCCAGCTGATAAAATCCCTCCAGACTACTCTGCAGTGGATGGCTAAGGCTGAAATACCTTTATAGCACCAAACACTGGAAAGGCAGAGGTAAATCTTCATTATGGTAGAAGTGAAAACTGAAACAATTTTGGAAACTCCTTTTTCTGTAGGACAGGATGATGATGTAAAGGATCATCACATATGAGGGGTCTCCCCAACATGTTGATGTTCTGAGAAATATCCTAATTGACATTAGTCTCCCTGAGGCAGGAGGTAGATGCCCCACCCCACCTGCGGGGTAATATGATTGGAGATTCATTTCCTATGAACCAAAACTTCAATAGGAGACTAGTGGGACAATTGAGGAAGGAGGCTGGGCCCTGGCCAAACCATATATTTCTTTTTCTCAAAGTCACGAGACTGCTCTAAGCACATATACACAGAAAAACTTGGAGGTCAAAGGGGAGTGATGCTAACTAATGCCAGGCTACCCACAGACCTCTTCAGTAAAATCCATCTTGGCTAAGAGAGGTGTTTGCACACATGGGAGGATCCTGAGATATATCAATACGGACCATGAACCAGGCAAATGATTGGCCGAAGGAAACACAGAGATGTGCCCCATAAAAGTAATTCAAATTGCCAAGAGGGAGAGACTCAGCTACTCTGAGTCTGCCTGTGTTTCTATCCACAGGTGCATGCTCGTCACTTAAGTCATTTCCAACTCTTTGTGACCCTATGGACTCTAGCCCACCAGGCTCCTCTGTCCATGGAATTTTCCCAGCAGGAATACTAAAGTGGGTTGCCATTCCTACTCCAAGGGATCTTCCCCACCCAGGGAATCAAGTCACATCTCCTGTGTCTTCTGCATTGCAGGCAGATACTCTTTATACTCTTAATAAATACTTTATTTGCTTCACTACTTTCCATGTTCATGGAAGTTTTCTTCTGCAAAGCTGAAGGGCCAAGACCCTTGTCACTGACCACTGGTCTAGTGGCTAGAATCTGGTGCTTTAACCACCACAACCTGGCCTTAATCTCTGGCTGGAAACCCAAGACACACTTCAAGCAATTGCAGGCCAAGTCCACCTGAGATGATCGCAGGCATCATTATCCAGCTGTGTGTAAAAACAACATCAAGATTCACTTTTAAAAATATATATATATCTGGAACATGTATTTAAAGTGAAAATAAGAAATATGGAAAATGTAATTTATATTAATTAGATATGTTGATAGTACAAAACTTGCATCTCCTCAGTCAACAGGAAATATTTTCAAGTAAAATATAAATGAAGTCATATGTTCTTTACTTAATCTATGATTGCAATGACTAGATATCTTGCTACTACTAAAATAATATGGTAATTTATAATACAATGGTACAATTTGAACTGATGACATTTTTAATGTCCTGGAATCACAAATATATTATACTCACTAAACACTGATACATGATGTTGGACATTATTGTATGTAAATTAAAAACATCCTCACTACACATTGCTCAAACTTCATTACTGCTATATAAAAGTGGTAATATGGTATATTCATTTTTTTCTGATTTTTAAGCTTTCTACTATCCATGTAATTTAGATAATACAATAAAATCCCAAACACTGTAATGTATGTTAATATTTTCTATTATTTACAATTCACTTATAATGTCAGTATTGTATAAGGAATTTTCTAGGAAATGACAAGATAAAGTCTCTGTTGTGCTGGTGCTCAGCTGTGTATGACTTCTGTGACCCCATGGACTATACCCCATGAAGCTCCTCTGTATATGGGATTCTCCAGGCCAGAATACTAGAGTAAGTTGTTGCTATTTCCTCTTCCAGGGGATCTTTCCAACCAAGGGATCAAACTTATGTTTCCTGCATTGGCAGGCAGACTCTTTACCACTAGTGCCTAAAGTCTCACTACAGGTTTCTTAAATGCTTTCAGTACTGATGAATAAAAATTATCACTGGGAAATACACTGTATTTATATATTTTTAAAAAAATACAGTATAAAAGTGAACTTTATGATTTTAAACAGTTTAACTTAAATTTAGAAAAGGTAACAATTGCAAAAATTTTATTAAATCCAGTTTTAAATTATGATTTGTCACATTGAAAAAAATGCACAGCCTAAAATGAGATTGATGTTTCATTTGGCAGATAAAACTGAGGACTTAAGCTGGGACACAACCTCCCAGTTAGCTCTGGGAGACTGATCTGAAGGGAGGAGCCAGGATAGATAGGAGCCTTTGCACAAAGACCAGGTAGTTGAAACTTCAAAAGATTACTGTTAAAGAAAACCAGATTTGTCAAGTTAATGAATTTCGCATTTTTGTATGTATCAGTTCAGTTCAGTTCAGTTCAGTTCAGTCGCTCAGTCATGTCCAACTCTTTGCAACCCCATGAATCGCAGCACACCAGGCCTCCCTGTCCATCACCAACTCCCGGAGTTCACTCAAACTCACATCCATCAAGTCGGTGATGCCATCCAGCCATCTCATCCTCTGTCATCCCCTTTCCCTTGTGCCCCCAATTCCTCCCAGCATCAGAGTCTTTTCCAATGAGTCAACTCTTTGCATGAGGTGGCCGAAGTACTGGAGTCTCAGCTTTAGCATCATTCCTTCCAAAGAACACCCAGGGCTGATCTCCTTTAGAATGGACTGTTTGGATCTCCTTGCAGTCCAAGGGACTCTCAAGAGTCTTCTCCAACGCCACAGTTCAAAAGCATCAATTCTTCAGCACTCACCTTTCTTCACAGTCCAACTCTCACATCCATACATGACCACTGGAAAGACCATAGCCTTGACTGGACGGACCTTTGTTGGCAAAGTAATGTCTCTGCTTTTCAATATGCTATCTAGGTTGCTCGTAACTTTCCTTCCAAGGAGTAAGCATCTTTTAATTTCATGGCTGCAATCACCATCTGCAGTGATTTTGGGGCCACCAAAAATAAAGTCTGACACTGTTTCCACTGTTTCCCCATATATTTGCCGTGAAGTGATGGGACCAGATGCCATGATCTTCGTTTTCTGAATGTTGAGCTTTAAGCCAACTTTTTCACTCTCCACTTTCATTTTCATCAAGAGGCTTTTTAGATCCTCTTCACTTTCTGCCATAAGGGTTGTGTCATCTGCATATCTGAGGTTATTGAGATTTCTCCTGACAAACTTGATTCCAGCTTGTCCTTCTTCCAGCCTGGCGTTTCTCATGATGTACTCTGTATATAAGTTAAATAAGCAGGGTAACAGTATACAGCCTTGACATACTCCTTTTCCTATTTGGAACCAGTCTGTTGTTCCATGTCCAGTTCTAACTGCTGCTTCCTGACCTGCGTATAGGTTTCTCAAGAGGCAGGTCAGGTGGTATGGTATTCCCATCTTTTAAAGAATTTTCCACAGTTTCTTGTGATCCACACAGTCAAAGGCTTTGGCATAGTCAATAAAACACAAGTATATGTTTTCCTGGAACTGTCTTGCTTTTTTGATGATCCAGCGGATGTTGGCAATTTGATCCCTGGTTCCTCTGCCTTTTCTAAAACCGGCTTGAATATCTGGAAGTTCACGGTTCACATATGGCTGAAGCTTGGTTTGGAGAATTTTGAGCATTACTTTACTAGCATGTGAGATGAGTGCAATTGTGAGGTAGTTTGAGCATTCTTTGGCATTGCCTTTCTTTGGGATTGGAATGAAAACTGACCTTTTCTAGTCCTGTGGCCACTGCTGAGTTTTCCAAATTTGCTGGCATATTGAGTGCAGCTCTTTCACAGCATCATCTTTCAGGATTTGAAACAGCTCAACTGGAATTCCATCACCTCCACTAGCTTTGTTCGTAGTGATGCTTTCTAAGGCCCACTTGACTTCATATTCCAGGATGCCTGGCTCTAGGTCAGTGATCACACCATTGTGATTATCTTGGTCATGAAGATGTTTTTTGTACAGTTCTTCTGTGTATTCTTGCCACCTCTTCTTAATATCTTCTGCTTCTGTTAGGTCCATACCATTTCTGTCCTTTATTGAGCCCATTTTTGCATAAAATGTTCCCTTGGTTTCCCTAATTTTCTTGAAGAGATCTCTAGTCTTTCCCATTCTGTTTTTTCCTCTACTTCTTTGCATTGATCACTGAGGAAGGCTTTCTTATTTCTTCTTGCTATTCTTTGGAACTCTGCATTCAGATGCTTATATCTTTCCTTTCCTCCTTTGCTTTTCACTTCTCTTCTTTTCAGAGCTATTTGTAAGGCCTCCCCGACAGCCATTTTGCGTTTTTGCATTTCTTTTCCATGGGGATGGTCTTGATCCTGGTCTCCTGTACAATGTCACGAACCTCAGTCCATAGTTCATCAGGCACTCTATCAGATCTAGTCCTCAGCCAAGAACTGAGGACTAGATGATAGTCATGGACCGAACATTCCAGGATCCTGTGCAATATTGCTCTTTACAGCATAGGACCTTGCTTCTATCACCAGTCACATCCACAGCTGGGTATTGTTTTTGCTTTGGCTCCATCCCTTCATTCTTTCTGGAGTTATTTCTCCACTGATCTCCAGTAGCATAGTGGCCACCTACTGACTTGGGGAGTTCTTCTTTCAGTATCCTATCATTGTGCCTTTTCATACTATTCTTGGGGTTCTCAAGGCAAGAATACTGATATTCTTGTATGTATCGAAGGATGCAAAAGTCTGGACTCTGACATCATTCCTTTGATGTGCACCTTCACTATCTAGGGCCAGTATCCCTTCTCATTCTGAGTTCCCTCTGGATTCACAGTCTGGGGTGGCTGCTGTGGCTGAGGGCTTGGCTGTGGGCAGCTCTTTTGTTTCCACTCTGAGTTCCTTCAGGGCTCATCATGGGGAGTGGGGGAGGGCTGTAGTGACTTGATGGCTGCAACATCCTTTTTGTTTACTGACTGGGCGTGCAACATTTTTCATTCACAGTAGCCTATGACACTAACTAGAACATAATCATTTTTGCATTAAAATTTCTTCATGTTATAAAATGTTCTTCACTAAACAATGAAACATATAATTAAGATTCCTCTACATAGAAAGAATAATTTTAAATTGAGCTAGTAATACTTAAGACACTCAAGGACATTTTTCTTTTCTTTTTTCAAAAAGGTAAATTTTGCTCTTCTCTCCCTATCCAGATGTAACCGCATCCTCAGGCAGGTATGTTCCTGTATACTAATTAGTTGCCACAGGTCTCTGTGAGACTTTTGACTCTATCTGCAGAGCTGTCAGACAAATTAACAACTCGGATTGCATTTTACATATAAAGGACTGTAACCTACTTTTTAGAATTTAAGCATTCTGGTATTAATGCTGATGAACTACTTTTAAAAAATAAGTTGTAGAAGTATCATCTACTGAAGAAACTTTTAGTTAGCTACTATTTAAAGATTTAAACACACTGGTCTGCACTTCGTTGTTATAAGGACTGTGCAAGCATTTGGTGAATATGTATATTTATTCTGTACAATATTCTTTAAATATGCATGAGATTATTATGTTTTATATTGATGAATTAGCAGATAGAGATGTTTTAAAGAATCAGTTTCCTGGAACAGCATTATGAAGTGGCATAACTGGATGGAATCATCTTATATGGATCTTTTCCTTGTCCCAGAATGTTATTAATCCATCCTTTACAGATAAAGGACTCAAATATATTACGTGTAACATTACATAATCCAGGCATTGTGACATACCTTCAGTGTGTGTCCATAATATCTGTAACAAAATATTATTGTGAAACTTTAAAAATTTAATGATTTAGGATTTCCTATACTTTAAAATGTACATTAAATAATTTGAAAAGCATAATTTGGCTCAGAGGAAAGAATTGGTAGTTCTTTGTAAAAGGAAATATGTATAGTATAAACAAAAGTAGTATTATGAAAAAGCAGATGTGCACTGCATATTAGATATGCAGTGCAATCAAATAGGATAAACCACATGATATTGAATTTGAGTTGAATTCATTACTATATATAATTATATTTACTAAAAATAAACTATAAATAGTTAAATATTTGTTTTCCTGCACTGTCCTAAAAATCTGTGCTTTGCCTATTTATTCTTCCTTCTCCTCTAACTCCTGAAAACTAATAATCTTTTTTACTGTCTCCATAATTGTGCCTATTTTAGAATACTATAGAGCAGGAATCATATACTGACTGACTGGCATCAGTTTGGGAAAGTTCTCTATCTTTACTGCTTCCACTTTTTTTTTTTTCTGGTTCTCTTTTTCTTCCTGTTGTCTAGTTTCCCATTTTGTGTATGTTACACCTTATTTGGGCTTCCCTGATAGTTCAGTTGGTAAAGAATCCGCCTACAATGCAGGAGACCCCGTTTTAATTCCTGGGTCGGGAAGATCCACTGGAGAAGGGATAGGCTACCCACTCCAGTAACCTTGGGCTTCCCTTGTGGCCCAGCTGGTAAAGAATCCACCTGCAATGCGGGAGACCTGGGTTCGATCCCTGGATTGGGAAGATACCTTGGAGAAGGAAAAGGCTACCCACTCCAGTATTCTGGCCTGGAGAATTCCATGGACTATACAGTCCATGGGGTTGCAAAGAATTTGGATAAGACTGAGCGAATTTCACTTTCACTTTACACCTTATTTAGGTTCTCATAGTTCTTTGTTATTCTGTTTTTTTTTTTTCCAGTCTTTTTTTCTCTGTCTTTCATTTTGAAAGTTTTTTTTGCCATATCTTCAAGTCAGTTATTCTTTCTTCAGTCTTATGAAGTTCACTAATGAGCCCATCAAAGGTATTATTCTTAAGATTCCCTGGTGTTTCAGTGGTTGAGAAATAGGACACCGGTTTGATCGCTGGTCTGGGAAGATCTCACATGCCTTGGAGCAACTAACCCCATGCTCTACAGCTAAAGGGCCAATGCTCTAGAGCCCACAAGCTTCAACTACTTAGCCTACCTACTGCACTACTGAAGTCCTTGCACCCTAGAGCCCATGCTCTGCAACAAGAGAAGCAACCAAAATGAGAAGCCAAGGCACCATAACTAGAGAGTAGCCCCATAGACAGCAATTAGAGAAAGCACATACACAGCAACAAAGACCCAGTGCAGCTAAAAATAAATGAATGAATAAATAAATGTCTTTTTAAAAAAGTGTTATTCATATCCTTGCAGGGCTTTTGGTTTCAGACATTCATTTTTTATTCTTCTGAAAAAATTTAATCGCTCTTTTCACACTGATCATTTGTTCCTACATGCTGTCTGTTTTATATAATAGACCCATTACCATATTAATCATATGTATTTTAAATTCTGAACCTCTCATCAAACTGTGTTATTGCCTTTTAGTATTGTTGTTCAGTCATTAAGTCATGTCTGACTCTTTGCAACTCCATGGACTATAGCAGGATAGGCTTTCCTGTCCTTCATTATCTCCCAGGGTTTGCGCAAATGCATGTCCATTGAATCAGTGATGCCATCCAACTGTCTTATCCTCTGCCACACCCTTTACCTTCTGCCTTCAATCTTTCCCAGCATCAGGGTCTTTTCCAATGAGCTGGCTCTTTGCATCAGGTGACCAAAGTATTGGAGCTTCAGCTTCAGCTTCAGCATCAGTCCTTCCAGTGAATATTCAGGGTTGATTTTCTTGAGGATTGACTGGTTTGATCGCCTTGCTGTCCAAGGGACTCTCAAGAGTCTTCTCCAGCATGACATTTCAAAACGATTAATTCTTGGGCGCTTACCTTCCTTTATGCTCCAATGATCCCATTCATAGTTGACTACTGAAAAAAAAACAACATAGTTTTGACTATACAGACCTTTGTTGGCAAAGTGGTATCTCTGCTTTTTAATATGCTGTCTATGTTTGTCATAGCTTTTCTTTCTAGGTGCAAGTGTCTTTTTTAATTTTGTGGCTCAGTCACTATCTTCAGTGATTTTGGAGTTCAAGAAAATAAAATATACCATTGTTTCCACTTTCCCCCCATCGTTTTGCCATGAAATGATGTGTCAGGATGCCATGATCTTAGTTTTCTGATGTTGAATTTTAAGCCAGCTTTTTCACTCTCCTCTTTCACCCTCATCAAGAGGCTCTTTAGTTCCTCTTCACTTGTGCCATTGGAGTGGTATCAACTGCGTATCTGAGGTTGTTGATTTTTCTCCCAGCAGTCTTGATTCCAGCTTGTGGTTCACTCAGCCTAGCATTTCACATGGTGTACTTGACATATACGTTAAATAAGCAGCGTGACAATATATAGCCTTAACATACTTCTTTCTCAATTTTGAACCAGTCTGTTGTTCCATGTCCAATTCTAACTGTTGCTTCTTGACCTGCATACGAGTTTCTCCGGAGGTAGGTAAGGTGTTCTGGTAATCCCATCTTGAAGAATTTCCCCCAGTATGTTGTGATCCACACAGTCCAAGTCTTTAACATAGTCAATGAAGTAGATGTTTTCCTGGAATTTCCTTGCTTTTTCTATGATCCAGTGGATATTGGCAGTTTGATTTCTGTTTCTTCTGCCTCTTCTAACTCCAGCTTGTACATCTTAGTTGTCTGTTCACATATTATTAAAGGAGTAGCTTGAAGGACTGAGCACTACCTAGCTAGCATGTGATATGAGCACAATTGTATGTTTGAACGTTCTTTGGTATTGCTTTTCTTTGGGATTGGAATGAAAATTATGTTTTCCAATCCTGTGGCCATTGCTAAATTTTCCAAATTTACTGTCATATTGAGTGCAGGGCTTTAACAGCATCATCTTTTAGGTTTTGAAATAGGTCAGCTGGAATTCCATCACCTCCACTAGCTTTGTTCATAGTAGTACTTTCCACAGCCCACTTGACTTCACACTCCAGCATGTCTGCCCTAGGTGAGAGACAGGCCATCATGATTATCCAGGTCATTAAGACCTTTTCTGAATAGTTTTTCTGTGTATTCTTGCACTTCTCCTTAATTTCTTTTGTTTCTGTTAGGACTTTGTGGGTTTTGTACTTTATTTTGCCTATCTTTGCATGAAATGTTCCCTTGATATCTCTACTTTTTATGAAGAGATCTTTAGTCTTTCCCAATCTGTTTTTTTACTCTATTTCTTCACATTTTTCACTTAAGAAGGCTTTCTTATCTCTCCTTGCTAATCTCTGGAACTCGGTATTCAGTTGGGTATAACTTTCCCTTTCTCCTTCGGCTTTTTTCCTCCTGTTTTCTCAGCTATTTGTAAGGACTCCTCAGAAAACCACTTTGCTCTCTTGCATTTATTTTTCTTTGGGATGGTTTTCATTCCTGTCTTCTGCATAATGTTATGAACCTCTGCCCACTGTTCTTCAGGTATCTGCCTATCAGATCTAATCCTTTGAATCTATTTGTCACTTCCACTGTATAATCATAAGTGACTTGATTTTGGTCATACCTGAATGGCCCAGTGGTTTTCTTACTATCTTCAATACCAGAATTGAGCTGTGCAATAAGGAGTTCATGATCTGAGTCACATCCAGCTCCAGATCTTGTTTTTACTGACTGTATAGAGCTTCTCCATCTTTGGCTGAAAAAAAATATAATCAATCTGATTTTGGTATTGACCATCTGTGTCCAAGTATAAAGTCATATCTTGTGTTGTTGGAAGAGGGTGTTTGCTATGACCAGTGTGTTCTTTTGGCAAAACTCTGTTAGCCTTTGTCCTGCTTCAATTTGTACTCCAAGGCCAAACTTGCCTCTTACTCCAGATATCTTCTGACTTCCTATTTTTAATTTCCAATCTCCTATGATGAAAATGACACCTTTTTTTGGTATTCTAGAAGGTTTTGCAGGTCTTCATAAAACTGTTTGACTTCAGCTTCTTCAGCTTTAGTGGTGGGGCACAGACCTGGATTACTGTAATGTCAAATGGTTTGCCTTGGAAATTAACCAAGATCATTCTGTCATTTTTGATGTTGTACCCAAATACTTACAGAATTTTGGGCTTTTGTTTACTATAAGGGCTACTCTATTTCTTCTAAGAGATTCTTGCCCACAATAGTAGATATGGTGATCATCTGAATTGAATTCACCTATTCATGTCCATTTTAGTTCATTGATTTCTAAGATGTTGATGTTCACTCTTCCCATCTCCTGCTTGACCACATCCAATTTACTTTGATTCATGGACCTAACATTCCAGGTTCTTTCTCAGTATTGTTCTTTACAGGATCGGACTTTACTGTCACCACTAGACACATCAACACCTGAGCATCATTTCTGCTTTGGCCCATCCTCTTCATTCTTTCTAGAATTATTTCTCCACTCATCCCCAGTAGCATATTGAACACCTACCAACCTGTTGGTGTCATCTTCAGGTACTGTATCTTTTTGCCTTTTCATAATGTTCATAGGATTTTGAGGCAAAAATAATGGAGTGGTTTGCCATTCCCTTCTTCAGTGGATCTCGTTTGGTCAGAACTTTCCACCATGACCATCTATCTTGGGTGGCCCTGCATGGCATGGCTCATAGTCTCATTGAATTACACAAAGCTCTTATCCATGTGATCACTTTGGTTAGCTTTCTATGATTGTGGTTTTCATTCTGGCGGTTGTGGGATTGTAGTTCTTGCTTCTTCTGTCTGCTCTCTGAGGAATAAGAATAAGAGGCTTGTGCAAGTTTTCTGATTGGAAAGACTGCTGCTGCTGCTGCTGCTGTTGCTTCAGTCATGCCCAACTCTGTGTGACTCCATAGATGGCAGCCCACCAGGCTCCCCCGTCCCTGGGATTCTCCAGGCAAGAACACTGGAGTGGGTTGGCATTTCCTTCTCCAATGCATGCAAGTGAAAAGTGAAAGTGAAATCACTCAGTCATGTCAGACTCTTAATGACCCCATGGACTGCAGCCTACCAGGCTCCCCAGTCCATGGGATTTGCCAGGCAAGAGTACTGGAGTGGGTTGCCATTGCCTTCTCCATCAGAAAGACTAGCTATGGGGAAAACTGGGTCTTGCTCTGGTGGACAGGGCCATGATCAGTAAATCTTTAACCCAATTGTCTGCTGACAGGTGGAGCTGTGCACCCTTTCTATTAGTTGTTTGGCCTGAGGCAGCCCACTCGTGAAGTCTACAGGCTTTAAGGTGGGGCTAAAGGCAACCTCCAAGAGGATGTATGCCAACATGCCCCTCCCAGGACTGCTGTCACCAGTGCCCTTCTTCCTGCAGCAGGCCATTGCTGACCATGCCTCCTCAGAAGACCCTAAAATATTCACAGGCAGGTCTGGCTCAGTCCCTTGTGAGGCCACTGCTCCTTTGCCCTGGGACCCAGTGCACACAAGATTGTATCTGTGCCCTCCATTAGTCTCTGTTTCCCCTAGTCCTGTGGAAGCTCTACAGTCAAATCCCACTGAATTTAAAGTCAGATTCCCTGGGGATTCCCAGTCCTTTTGCAGGATCCCCAGGTTGGGAAGCCTGATGTGGGGCCCAGAACCTTTGCAAAAGTGTGGGACCTTCTTTGGTATTATTGTTCTCCAGTTTTTCAGTTACATACCTGGCCAGTATGACATTTTATCTTGACATGATTGCACCGCTCCAGTATTCTTGCCTGGAGAATCCCCATGATTCTCCAGAGATGCCTGGCAGGCTATAGGCCATGGGGTCACAAAGAGTCGGACATGCCTGAGTGGTTAAGTGCACACACACACCCCTCCTACTGTTTCCTTGTGGCTTCTCCTTTGTCCTTGGATGTGGGATATCTTTTTTGATTTATTTATTTATTTTTTTAATTTTTTATTCCTTTATTTCTCATGTGTTCCCCATCCTGAACCCTCCTCCCTCCTCCCTCCCCATACCATCCCTCTGGGTCGTCCCAGTGCACCAGCCCCAAGCATCCAGCATCGTGCATTGAACCTGGATTGGCATCTCGTTTCATACATGACATTTTTTTCTGATGTTTTCCAACATTCTCCTGTCAATGTTTGTTCAGCAGCTAAATGCGATTTTGGTGTTTTAGCACGAAAAGATGAGCACACGTCCTTCTACTCCACCACTCTGATTTCATCTATAACTGTTCCTCTTTCAATTTGGAAATCCTGGAACTTTGACTCAACTACTTTTAAAACACTGCCAAAATCTTTTCATAGTATTCAACTTTAGTCTAACATTATTTTAAAAGCTCTAGGAAAAAACAGTTTGGAATATTTGTAATATATTATAAAATAGCAATTTCCAATTTTAAGATATGCTATTATTTTAGTATTATACTTTTATTTATAAACTTTAATGTGTAGATGTCATGTACCTTTCACAAAAGCTATTTATCTACATAACACATAATTGTGATGTCTTTATTGCCACCATCTCTGTAAAATTTTGAGGTGACTTTGAGTGAATATTTGTAGTTGTACTATCTGAACACATAACAGTAGAAAATGATTATACAACTAATCTTGGCTTTTCTTTCTAAGTGTTTAAGCACGTCATTAAATCCTAAGCTCAAACAAGTCGTGGACAAAATAAAAATGTGCTAGAATGTATGCATATCATTAATATGATAGCATTATTTTATCAAGAAATTAACCATATTTATCTGTGATTTATATATGTATGTGTGTTTCACACATTCTACAACAAAAAAGTTAAATACAATTGACTGTCTTTTTATAACTGGATAGTATGAAATATACTGAAGAATTCAACTTAAGAATATTTCACAGATCCTTGAGAAAAAGGCAAAGATATTTTATGAAAAAAATGCTAGTCGTCACTCCTTAGGTACTATTATCTTCATAGTGATAGGAAAAAAGATAGTAATGGTAAAAGAAATTAGTGATTAATATTTTGCAGCATGGCTATGTCTACAGTTATTTATAAGATTTTATTTTAAACACCACACATTTGTTTTATGATGACAGCATTAAATGTGGCAGCAGAATGTTGGAGCCTACTTTTCATTCCACTTGAACATTGATCTGTGAAAAAGCTGTAGCAGCAATGTTAATCAATGCATAAAGCTAGGACTACCATTCCATAATTCACCAGGATAGAGACAAGAAATGGTGGACCCAGCGTTAATATGTGGCTGCACTCATCCAGCTTGCAGTCAGTTTAATTTAAGCAGAAGCTGGGTAGATCATTTATCAGGATTGAATGTATTACTGTAATTCATTGCTGTGATTGTAGGGAAACAGCAGTAGTATAGATGTGTGGCTGTAACTCACTGTGACACAACCTGGCTGGTTGCTTTCCATAGTTCTATTTTCAGCTAGAGTAGTCTTTCTCTTAAAATTTTCAGTGTACCATTGACTTATTCAAAAAATAAGGTCAGATAAACAAATCAGCATCTTTCAGAACATATTGAGAAAGAATGAAAGTCTGTCAATTTCGATGGAAACAAAAAATCACTTATGAAGTAAATATATTATGCTGATCACTGATCACCCTCTTTCTTCATAAACCATTGCATTTTCATTTTAGGATAAAAAATACAAAACAAACTCTGCCCTCATGCATTCTTTGATATTTCATAGCTTCATGAAAAATTTAAACACTAATCCAGGTGTGCCCATGATACATAATACTGAAATCCTGAACTCTTAAGAGTTACTTTTCTTACATCACACTGAGTTCCTTCCATCAGTTAAGAGCAAGTGGTTCAAAATTATCAAATGTATATTTTCCTCCTATGCTTACTTGCTTAAATAGAATTAAAACAATGATACGATTTTGAATTATGGGAGCTAATTTCAGAAACTCATTAGTACTGAATTAGTACATAAATACCCACTTAAGGCGGAGAAGGCAATGGCAACCCACTCCAGTACTCTTGCCTGGAAAATCTCAGTGCAGAGGAGCCTGGTAGGCTGCAGTTCATGGGGTTGCGAAGAGTCGGACACGACTGAGTGACTTCCTTTCACTTCTCACTTTCATGCACTGGAGAAAGAAATGGCAACCCACTCCAGTATTCTTGCCTGGAGAATCCCAGGGACGGGAGAGCCTGGTGGGCTTCCGTCTATTGGGTAGCACAGAGTCAGACACGAATGAAGCGACTTAGCAGCAGCAGCACCCCCTTAAGGGCATTATTTTTTTTAATCATCTTGGTAATCATATAAATAATTAATACGGGTACTTTGCTAGTTTAAATTGCTTTGTATGTTTTTCATATTCTGACTCATATATTCATAAAAGGGCTTATTAAATTTCTCTTTGCAACCATAATTTTTAACACAAAACATTAAATTTATTATCTTAATCATTTTAAGTGTCCAGTTCAGTATCATTAGTACATTCACAGTTGTGTGTAATGGGATGCACATCTGAAAAGATTAAAATCATTTTCAAATCCATTCCATCTTTCTCAGACATTTTAACCATTATCTTCTAAATATGGACCCATAACTTTCTATCTCACTGGTCCAGATCCCTAGTCACTGTTAACTTGGATATTTATAATAGATTTCTTACAGTTTCCTCTGACTATAGCTTCACTACTCTTCAGTTCTTCCTGTCAACATAATATTTTTTAAAAAGAAAATCCAAGCACATACCAATTCTATTTTAAGCTCTCCATCGATAGTTTCACGCTCCACAAGCTAGCATGTCTGAATTTCACCATGCTGTGTCTACCTTTAGAGTTCTGAATGATTTTGCAGGTTCATTTCCAACCCTCTCCCATTCACATTTCACTTTCACCCTCACCGGTCTACCTGAGTTAGTGTGCCGTACAGTTTACAATATTTGTCCTTAAATTTGCACAAGACTTTCACTCTGCTGGAATAGTTATTTACCCTCATTAAATCTATCATGGTTTTCCTAACCTTTTTTTTTTTTTTTTTTAAACACTTGACAAATCCTCCTCTCACTTAAGTACAATTTTAGGTTATAGAAACACATACTAGTGTATCTGCCATGTAAAATATGTGAAATTATGTCTTGGTATGACTTTGGATAGACAATTTTTTTCTCTCATTCATGGGAGAAATACTTTTTAGAAACTAGGTACTGAAAATTCAGTTGTTAATACATTCTACTCATGCAGACAGTTACTAAATAACAATGACAAGACAATGACAAATATTCTAATAGAACTTTAGGACAAACCCTGTAAAGATATTGAGGGAGGAAGTAGGTCTGTATGAGACATGTTAGATAATTTCACAGGAAAAGCAATTATATGGGTTAGAAAGATAAGTAAAAACTACGTTGTTGGAGAGAAAGGGTGAAAGGAAAAATCTGAGTACATTTATAGAAGGGTAAACATATGGGCTTATTTGGGCATATTTGTAAATCTATAGAATGCCTGTTAATTTTGCACTCTACCCTACAAGATGGATTTTGCCATGCATACTCTTCAGAGAAAACCAGAAGTACAAAGACCATGTGAAGTTCCAGGCTCTTTTTTAAGTTCAAGCTTATTGTTTCTTTAGACTATGACTACTATCTGAAAACTTTAGTAAGCTTCTTGTGTTTGATTTGGTTGCTATTAATTCCATGTAACAATACCAGCATATTTGTCTTGAAGGACTTCTCAGATAGAAACAAGAGGGAAAGGGGCAGGGCACAGCCTTTAAAAACATAGCCCTTGAGGACACAACATAAACTGGTTAGAACCAACTAAGCCCAAGATGGCAAAAGATTCCACTTCCAGTAGACCTCGAGCCTCATTATACTATACTCATTGTAACACATTAGCATGCTAAATAGCACTTCTACCAGCACTATGACAGTTCCCAGGCTGACTACAAAAGGTCAAAGAGTGGGCAGTAACCCAATTCCTGGAATTCTCCTCCCTGTCTCTAAAACAGTTGGAATAATCCTCCCACTCATTAACCTATGAAATTACTCAGCCCATAAAAACTAACCACTTCATATTGTGGGGTCACTCACCTTCTGAGATGGCCCACACTCTTTGTGAAGTGTTTTCTCCTTTCACGGCTCTTGCCTTTTGAGACAGACTTCATCCTCTCTATGGAATGCGTATTTAAATAAACTTACTTCTTACCTGTCATTTTTGTCCCTCACTGAATTCTTTCTGTGATGAGACAAAAAGAATCTGAGTGAGCCTCATTAAATCTTGAGACCAGATGTGTGATCTCAATTAACAGATAGTGGGTTCAAGTCCCAGTCTGGGTTCTGGCTGGGTTTAAGTTCTGGCCCATGGGAACTCTATCTGAGTGTGCAGTTTCAAGATCTGTTATATATTGTTCCTTTGCATCTTTTGAAAATATCTTTCAAATGAATATACATATATTCATTTGAAATGAATATATGCATATCTTATATGTGTATGTATGTGTGTATATATATATATATATATATATATATATATATATATAGGATATATGCATATCCTCTCTCTTTCTCTCTCTCTCTCTCTCTATATATATATATAGGATATGTAGCATGATTCTAATTCTAGATAACCCTAACTCATATGGAATAGCTTTACAAAAGGAATTAAATAAATTAGATTTTTTACAGTAGCTGCTTCATCTAAAGAAAAAAGTAATTTTCAAAGTACGTAACCTTAACTTTTAATAGCTGAAATGTAACTGCTGATTCACATATAGATTCAAAAACTGTAATAAATTATATCAAGTGAAATAATCTACAGAGACCCAATATACAGATCCTATTCTGTTTGTCAGCCTCTCATGTACTAAATAATACTGAAATTTCAGATAGTGCAGGGAAAATTCTATAAATGTAGATATACAGTCAATTTAAATGGAAGGATAAAATGAACTATTTGGTGAGACTGAGGGCTTATAGGAGAAGTGTGTGGTAGTTGCTCAGTCATGCCTCACTCTTTGCCACCGCATGGAGCCCACCAGGCTCCTCAGTCTACAGAATTCTCCAGGCAAGAATACTGGAGTTGGTTGCCATTTCCTTTTCCAGGGGAACTTCCTGAACCAGGGATCAAACCTGGATCTCCCACACTGCAAGCAGATTCTTTACCACCTGAGCCACCAGGCACTATAAGTAATCTGAATGAAAAGAGAAATTAAAAAAAAAAAAAAAAGCAGCAAGTGAATGATAAGAACCAATGATAAATTGAAATGCATAAATTTTTCTGTCAGAGATTAATGCTGGAGGATCAGCATTAATGCTGAGTCCTTGTTTACTAAAGAAAACAAAGCATTGAAAAAGTCTATTTTGTACATTATGAAATGTATAACCAAAAAAAAAAAAGGAAATTGGCATCAACTTAATCCCTACTATGAGCCTAAAATGTATGATTTGAAAGAAAGTACTGTAATATATTTGCATGAAACTAAAAAATAACAGCATCTTGAAAGAAGATTCTAAAAGATTCTGTAAAACATGTTTATGATATTTTGTCTCTATATTAAATCATGAATGGAGCAAAAATGAAAGAAACTCTATATCTGCCACTTTAAATTTATCACTCCAAAATCTGATCATATACAAATTAATGTTTCTAATTACTTCCAAGCCCAGTTGAATTTGAAATATGCTTTTAACAAATTTATTAATCTGCTGAGACCAACTAAAATTCTTTATTGCCTTTACTTCTTACACAAATTTATATCTTTGCTGTGAAATTAATAAATAGCCTACAGCAAGAAGAGTTTTACACTGATATCCTTGTTATATAAATTAATAATAATGAATCATCACACTAGAGTTGCTTTTTTGTTTTTGTTTTTTTAACACCTGAAGCTGAAGTGTTAACAAATGGAGCAGAACTGATAAACTTGGTGGGGAAAAGGCCCAACAAGTAGGTGTAGGCTTCAGATATTTTCAAATCACCAAGAATACAGCTGGCATCAAAAGGAAATCCAATGGTTACTAAATCTTACCAAGTTTTTAAAAAATGCAGAAAAAGATAAAGTGTTCCAAGTAAAAATATGCAGAAAATTATCCTGAGCTAACACTCTAAGAAGAAATGGAAAAGGAAGAATCTACTTATATGTAAACTAAAACTCTTGGAAATGTTTAAGTATTCACATTAATAACTATTTCAGTATTTCACAAAGAAGATCCAATAATCTAGAAACAAAATTTAAAATAGAAAATATATATTTAAGCCTTTTAGAGTAAAAACAAATGTTTAAAATGGTATATCAAGAAGAAATCTCCTTTCATCAAGGATGTCACTTTGGCTTCTCCAGTAGAACAATTCTAGATGCAATACTAATATCCCTGGGCTATGGTAAATGATTTATCCTTAACAACATCAGATAGTATAACTCATTTAATCTATCTTATTCCATCTGATAGCCTTTCAGCCTAAATTAATCTTTATGCTAAAGCGACCCTCTGGGGTGGCAAGTTTTGCTCCCCTACAGAACCACCCATCTTCTGTCTTCCATCTAGATTCATGTAGCATTTCATTAGAGAAATGTTCAAAGTCACTGATCCTTAAGAAAACATAATGCTTCTGGAATATGGAGAAAAAGTCAACCAGAAGATTGTAACCTGCCTTCTCACTTTTCCCCATGCTAAGAACAAATAAAATGGATATTTTAGAATGTCACAGAATGAAGAAATTTTTCTAATAATTCCCCTCCCCAGGAAGTCTTCCTGCTTGGCAAAGGACAGAGAAGAGATTATATGTGGCAGGAGGTGATTAGACCTAGAAAAGGTAGAGCAGAAACATGTAATAGAAATGAACAATGTGCTAGTCACAGGGTAATAAAAATTAAAGTGGAGAGTGAAAAAGTTGGCTTAAAGCTCAACATTCAGAAAACAAAGATCATGTCATCCAGTCCCATCACTTCATGGGAAATAGATGGGGAAACAGTGGAAACAGTGTCAGACTTTATTTTTTGGGGCTCCAAAATCACTGCAGATGGTGACTGCAGCCATGAAATTAAAAGATGCTTACTCCTTGGAAGGAAAGTTATGACCAACCTAGATAGCATATTCAAAAGCAGAGACATTACTTTGCCAACAAAGGTCCATCTAGTCAAAGTTATGGTTTTTCCTGTGGTCATGTATGGATGTGAGAGTTGGACTGTGAAGAAAGCTGAGCACCAAAGAATCGATGCTTTTGAACTGTGGTGTTGGAGAAGACTCTTGAGAGTCCCTTGGACTGCAAGGAGATCCAACCAGTCCATTCTGAAGGAGATCAGCCCTGGGATTTCTTTGGAAGGTATGATGCTAAAGCTGAGACTCCAGTACTTCGGCCACCTCATGCAAAGAGTTGACTCATTGGAAAAGACTCTGATGCTGGGAGGGATTGGGGGCAGGAGGAGAAGGGGATGACAGAGGATGAGATGGCTGGATGGTATCACTGACTCAATGGACGTGAGTTTGAGTGAACTCCGGGAGTTGGTGATGGGCAGGGAGGCCTGGAGTTGTACAATTCATGGGGTTGCAAAGAGTCGGAGACGACTGAGCATCTGAACTGAACTGAACTGAACTGATGCACCCCATGGGTTGTCCATGACTCAAATCATGGTAGTCATAAGTCAGAGAAATATTCATAGCTAACAGGCAGCAAATTAATTAACAACATCTTCTAGTCATGTAATGAGACCTTATGTTGTTTCTCATCTCTTCTCTTAGTACCACTATTTTAAGAAAGATTTAATTTCTAAGAGCCAGATGACAACCCATCTTTTTCTGTCTCCTGGTCACAACTATAGTTTTGACTAGGTCAAAGAAAAATAAGTTTTGGGTTAGATGTGAAATAGACATTAAAAAGCAAATAAGTGTATTCAAGTGTCATAAAGTAACTGGAAAATTATGGAAACTGGATAAGAAGTGGTTAACACAAATGCTATCAAGAGGTGAAGTAAACACGTGCATTATAACAACAGTCTTTGAAAAAGTTAGTTTTTTTTCTTGTGTACATTATACATCTCAACAATATCTCAATTTAAATAATATATGTGTGTATTCAGTCATGTCCGATTGTTTACAGTCCCATGGACTGAGGCTCACCAGGCTTCTCTGTCCATGGAATTTTCCTGGCAAGAATACTGGAGTGGGTTGCCATTCCCTACTCCTAAGGATCTTCCTGACCCTGGGATGGAACCCGCATCTCATGCATCTCCTGCACTGGCCAGCGAATTCTTTGCCACCACCACCACCAAATACCTGTATGTGTGTGCGTGCACGTGCACGCATGTGCACTTAGTCGCTAAGTCATTTCTGACTCTTTCCCAACCTCATGGACTGTAGCACAGCCAGGGTCCTCTATCCATGGGATTTTTCAGTCAAGAATATATGTATATACTATCAATACTGGGAAAGCTCTTCTAGAAGTTTTGTTATGCTATGCATACTGGTTTAAGGAGCTACGGGGCTTGATTTTTCACTATCCTAAAGAGAATGTAAATTGTAAATAAAACATAGCCACTAATTTGTGCAACATTATTTTTGTGGCAAACATAAAAGTTTTATTTTTAAAACCTCTAATTATTCAGGTGAATAATACAAATCAGTAAACCTTTTACTAACTTACAGCACTATTCTTAAAGCACAGAGATAATGTGGTTGGGGCGGGAGATTTACTTTGTATGCGCTGTTTTAGCCTTTGCAAATTCACCGAAACTGCATGCATCTCACAAACTTTCATTTTGAATCATCTGGCAAATGTTTCTGAACCTCCCATGTAATTGAATGATTCAGAAAATTCTCAGTGATTCTTAGCATGATTCATTATTCTACTTTTAACCTTCTTGGATTTAATATGGAGCTTAAGATAGCCATTTCTATTTTCTTTCCACATTTATTACCATAATAACCAGTGAAGAGGCAAGTATATGCTTTGCCATCTATTCTATCTACAGCAATAACTTATAAAAACAAGAAAACGGTTTATCTCATGATACTCATCCTTGCTTAAATTATATCTTGGATAAAAGTTAAGAGTCAAATTAATGATAAGCTGTGTCTTTGTTCACCTTTTTTTTCAGTATTTTGGATAGTATAGAGTTTAGAGAGATTCCAAACAGGGATATTAGACTGATTATAAAATGAGAAATTATGGAATCTTAAAAATAAGTAATCTATGAAGTAACAATCAACATTTTAATGAAATGTTTTGCTTTTAATTTATTTCTTTTGAGATACTAGGATTGAACATACCATGAATTTATATCAAACAGTGTAATGCCGAAGTATGCTATTAGCTCTTCCTAGATAATTTGTCATTTTCACTTATACAAAGAATATAAGCAATGATGAAGCACAAGCTGGAATCAAGGTTGCCAGGAGAAATATCAATAACCTCAGATATACAGATGACACTACCCTTATGGAAGAACGTGAAGAACTAAAGATTCTCTTGATGAAAATGAAAGAGGAGAGTGAAAACTTGGCTTAAAATTCAACATTCAAAAAACTAAGATCATCACATCCAGTCCCATCACTTCATGGTAAGTAGATGGGGAAACAATGGAAACAATGACAGACTATTTTCTTGGGCTCCAAAATCACTGCAAATGTGACTGTAGCCATGAAATTAAAAGATGCTTACTCTTTGGAAGAAAAATTATGAACAACCTAGACAGCATATTAAGAAGCAGAGACATTATTTTGAGTAACTGGTGGGCATAATTTATCACCTTTCTTGAGCCGTTTATTCAGTTTGAAGGATTGCTAAGTACATTATTATTCTTCAGCCAATGGAAATAGAAGATATAGTTGGGTAGCATTCATTATTGTAAACATAAACATAGTGCCTAGAGATGAGACATACAAACCATGTTGTCTTACTCTTTTTATTCTCCTTTCTGGCATAATCAGTATTCTGTACATGCAAATAAGAACCAGAAGCATATACTTTAACTCCAAGATCTGAGCTGCAGTGACAGCTGCGAGATTGTTCTTCTTATAGAAATATGTCCTAAATAGATTTAGAAGCAGATTGAACCTTAAGATAGGCATATGACTAATTAAGTGAAAATACATAATTCTCTCTCCTTTGAAAACATACATTAATTAGGAAAGAACTGCAAGATATTAGAAGAAAAACTCCAAATCACTCAAAATACAAACAAGGAATCCTTATAGTATTGACTTAAAATTATTTACACAATTGTATTGATTTGAAATCAATAATGATCATGTGAATTCCACTCTAACAACTGAGAAATTTTCTTGGTT
Source organism: Bos indicus (assembly GCF_029378745.1). NCBI lineage: Eukaryota > Metazoa > Chordata > Mammalia > Artiodactyla > Bovidae > Bos > Bos indicus. Next base: position 60,871,653 of record NC_091771.1, read on the forward strand.
GCATCACTTGTTAAATAAGATAGAAATTCAAAATGAAAGTAAGTCTTTTCAGTGGTGCAGGATGTTCAAGCAAATTATGAGGTTTTATTTTAGGAAACATTTGCTCAGAGTAAATCGAAATATGTCAATATTCACTTTTCAACCATGTAATTCAAATTATTCATATTTATAAATATCTGTATTTATTGATTTTTTCCTTTTTGACTCATGCTTGCTTTTGTGGCTCAAACTTTTAAAAACTGTTTCAATATTATTCATGATAAATAGCTCAAAATTATTTATACTTTTAACTTTTTGTAATCATTATAGTAAATAAATAATACATTTGTGTTTTGAAGTGAGTCTAATAATGACATTGTTTTGTGTTTATTATAAATAAAATTGAGAATCTAAATATCTAATAAATCATTAAGGAAATGTGAAGTAAGTGGTCTTAGTACTGTTGTTGTTGTTCAATCACTAAACCCTGTCAGTCTTTTTGTGACCCCATGGACTACAGCTGGTGTATTGACTGCAGCACTTTCACAGCATCATCTTTTAGGATTTGGAATAGCTCAACTGAAATTCTATCACCTCCACTAGCTTTGTTCGTAGTGATGCTTTCTAAGGCCCACTTGACTTCACATTCCAGGATGTCTGGCTCTAGGTCAGTGATCACACCATCGTGATTATCTGGGTTGTGAAGATCTTTTTTGTACAGTTCTTCTGTGTATTCTTGCCATCTCTTCTTAATATTTCCTGCTTCTGTTAGGTCCATACCATTTCTGTCCTTAATTGAGCCCATCTTTGCATGAAATGTTCCTTTGGTATCTCTGATTTTCTTGAAGATATCTCTAGTTTTTCTCATTCTGTTGTTTTTCTCTATTTCTTTGCATTGATCACTGAAGAAGGCTTTCTTATCTCTTCTTGCTATTATTTGGAACTCCACATTCAGATGTTTATATCTTTCCTTTTCTCCTTTGCTTTTCACCTCTCTTCTTTTCACAGCTGTTTGTAAGGCCTCCCCAGACAGCCATTTTGCTTTTTTGCATTTCTTTTCCATGGGAATGGTCTTGATCCCTGTCTCCTGTACAATGTAACGAACCTCATTCCATAGTTCATCAGGCACTCTATCTATCAGATCTAGGCCCTTAAATCTATTTCTCACTTCCACTGTATAATCATAAGGGATTTGCTTTAGGTCATACCTGAATGGTCTAGTGATTTTCCCTACTTTCTTGGGTTTCAGTGTGAACTTGGCAATAAGGAGTTCATGAATTTGGCAATAAAGAGTTCAGCAAATTTGGAAAACTCAGCAGTGGCCACAGGACTGGAAAAGGTCAGTGTTCATTCCAACCCCAAAGAAAGGCAATGCCAAAGAATGCTCAAACTACAGCACAATTGCACTCATCTCACACACTAGTAAAGTAATGCTCAAAATTCTCCAAGCCAGGCTTCAGCAATATGTGAACCGTGAACTTCTTGATGTTCAAGCTGGTTTTAGAAAAGGCAGAGGAACCAGAGATCAAATTGCCAACATCCACTGGATTGTGGAAAAAGCAAGAGAGTTCCAGAAAAACATCTATTTCTGCTTTATTGACTATGCCAAAGCCTTTGACTGTGTGGATCTCAATAAACTGTGGCAAATTCTGAAAGAGATGGGAATACCAGACCACCTTATCTGCCTCTTGAGAAATTTGTATGTAGGTCAGGAAGCAACAGTTAGAACTGGACATGGAACACAGACTGGTTCCAAATAGGAAAAGGAGTACTTCAAGGCTGTATATTGTCACCCTGTTTATTTAACTTATATGCAGAGTACATCATGAGAAACACTGGGCTGGAAGAAACCCAAGCTGGAATCAAGATTGCCGGGAGAAATATCAATAACCTCAGATACGCAGATGACACGACCCTTATGGCAGAAAGTGAAGAGGAACTAAAAAGCCTCTTGATGAAAGTGAAAGAGGAGAGTGGAAAAGTTCGCTTAAAGCTAAACATTCAGAAAACGAATATCATGGTATCCGGTCCCATCACTTCATGGGAAATAGATGGGGAAACAGTGGAAACAGTGTCAGACTTTATTTTTCTGGGCTCCAAAATCACTGCAGATGGTGATTGCAGCCATGAAATTAAAACACGCTTACTCCTTGGAAGGAAAGTTATGACCAACCTAGATAGCAAATTCAAAAGCAGAGACATTACTTTGCCAACAAAGGTTCGTCTAGTCAAGGCTATGGTTTTTCCTGTGGTCATGTATGGATGTGAGAGTTGGACTGTGAAGAAGGCTGAGCGCCGAAGAATTGATGCTTTTGAACTGTGGTGTTGGAGAAGACTCTTGAGAGTCCCTTGGACCGCAAGGAGATCCAACCAGTCCATTCTGAAGGAGAACAGCCCTGGGATTTCTTTGGAAGGAATGATGCTGAAGCTGAAACTCCAGTACTTTGTCCACCTCATGCAAAGAATTGACTCATTGGAAAAGACTCTGATGCTGGGAGGGATTGGGGGCAGGAGGAGAAGGGGATGACAGAGGATGAGACGGCTGGATGGCATCACTGACTCGATGGACGTAAGTCTCAGTGAACTCCGGGAGTTGGTGATGGACAGGGAGACCTGGCGTGCTGCGATTCATGGGGTCGCAAAGAGTCAAACACGACTGAGTGACTGATCCGATCTGATCTGATATGATGGACTACAGCACACCAGGCTCCTGTGTCCTCCACTATGACTAGGAGTTTGCTCAAATTCATGTCCACTGAGTCAGTGATGTTCTCTAACCACCTTATCCTCTCTTGCCCCCTTCTTCTTTTGCTTTCAGTCTTTCCCAGCGTCAAGGTATTTTCTAATGAGTCAGCTGTTTGCATCAGGTGGCTAGAGTATTGGAGCCTCAACATCATTCAGTGTTGATTTCTTTTAGGATAGACTGATTTGATCTCCTTGCAATCTAAGGGACTCAAAGCATATATAGTATTAATTTTTACTTAATATTTTGAAATAGTTCAGTTATATGCAGTGAATAACTTTTCTAAAATACTGATTTTTATGTAAACTTAAGGATAATTTTTTGCAAATGAAAGAAAAAGTTATTGAAACAAACTGAAATATGACAAGAGTATAAAGTTAAATGTTCTTGTAAACTCAATGGTTTTTCTTCTTTGGAATTTCTTTTTCTTGTAATTCAAATTGTTCCTGTCTTTGGACATGCTAAAATGCATCTAAAGAATTAATACATCACCTAACAATTTATTGGACGCCTACTGTATTGATTTTGTTTTGTCGCTATAACAAATTGTCAGAATTTTAGTGGCTCAAAGCAGCCACTAAAACAGATTTATTACCTAAAAATTTTGGAAAGAATGTGCCTGAATTCACTAGGCTTAAATCATGAGTGGGCATGCTGTGTTTCTCTCTGGAGCATCTTGGGGAGAAACACTCCTCCGTTCCCTTTGCTTCTAGAGGATGGTCCCCTTCCAGCAACAGCAAATGATCCGTGCTTCCACTGTCAAATCTTCTCTGACTAATGATCTGCTTCCCTCTTAAAAGGACACTTGTGATTACATTGGGCCCATCCACATATTCCCAAATAATTGTTCCAGATAAGATCCCAAATTTAGTCAATTTTTCCCATATTAAAAATTCCTGAATATTAGGATATAGGTATCTTTGGAGAGTCATTATTCTACACACCTACTGTAAAGAATACTTGATACATAAGTGAAAACAAAAGTGAAGTAGTCCATAGAACTTGAACACCAGAGAACACTGCAAATATTGAAAATGGAATATTAGTAATAAGAGTAAGATATATGGGTTAAATTTCCAAATATATTCAGAATTCAGACCTTGATGTTACTTTAAATAATTTTTAAATATTTTATCTTCAGAGCTGTTTGTGATCTTAAGAGAGAACCACAAGATTTGTGAATATTGCCCTCATCGTAAAGTGGAGAATTGGGTGAAGACATTGCAGAGCTAATACTGTTACAGCTATAAATGGTTGATTTAGCACATGCAAGTGTTCACTATAAAATGAACAAGCTTGCTAATTTTTTTAGAGAAAAAAATTCAAGAAATTTAAAAATGAAAGCATTATATAATATACATTTTAGGGAGTCTGAAACTAAATAGCACAAATATCTGATGAGAGCTGCTAGATATTATTAAGGGCCAGATAGTAGTCAATAAGCATTACCTTGTATCATCACTTGTTATAAAGCTTTCTTGAATAGTATCTATCAGCTTGGGTTTAAGACAGGGTGAGGTATTGTCATACAGCTATGTTAAAAATAATCTTGCAATGAAATTTATAATGTATACATAAAAATGGTTGAAGTAAATAGACTCTGCAAGCTTAGCTGAGTGCAAGGAAGCAAAGACAGATAGGTTCCTATGGATACAAAAAAAAGTAGAGAAGGAAGAGCATCAGTTCCAGTCAGACTTGAGATATTTGCATTAGGAGTAATCACCAAGGAATTTGAATTAGTAGGAGACTGTCCTTCTGAATGGCATAAGATTGTCATTTAAACATTCTATTATGAGGTCAAAAAATGGGATAGAAAGGAGAGTGTAAAGATTAAATAAAGACATTAAACTAAGAAACTGGATGCTTAAAGTTTCAATATCTAGTGGAGAAATATGTTGCCATTTATATCTCTCTCACTAGTTCTAGGCATAATACAATAAATAAAGCTTTTTTTTTTATTATTACATCGTCTTTTCTGGATTATCCTTCTTTCATTCTCACTTTGAATGCTCACTCAATCCCTTTCCTTGCCCACACTGAAAAATCTATTTTAAAATTTGAAATATTTGCATTTATATTTATTTTTATATCTAAGATTTTAAAAATGCTTGTACTAGTAGTTGATGCCTCCTTTTTCCCCGAGTAGCTAACTTAAGATATCTGTATTAAAGCATATTAAAGGAAGTAGTTGACCTTTTAGTAAAATGTCTAAAACACAATTTGCCCTGTAGGTTCCTCTGCTTTTCTTTAATCTTTAACCCACAGATGTTCTGACTTATCCCCTTTTATTAGGAAAAATGGAAGACAGAAATAATAGGTGGATAAGTAGAAACTGTTCAAAAAATGTCAGCAAATCTAGGTTTTTTACCGACCAGAAACACAGAGGAGGAGTAAGTTTCCTGTACAGAATAAGGTTATTGGATAAGGGAGAGGATTCATGGAGGTCAGTTAAGAATAAGCAGTAAATCCAAACAGATAGTTAAGGAGGTTTCATCAATCAGTATGTATACAGTAAATGGCAGATGATTTGTTAGCACAATAAAGACTATAGGATGTCAGAGGAAGATTTGTTATTTTAGTCACAAAAATGTCACAGAGAAAATAGGACCTCAGTGTATGGAAGGAAAGCTCCACTGAGTGGGTTTTGTGTGTGGGGAATGACATGTATACCATGATTACATCTTGGTATATGCTGCGTTATTTTTGATTTTCACTGATTAATACATTACAGAAGGTGAATGATTAAAAACTTATCCATCATAGTATATGAATCTACATTTTGAAATTGTTCATATATTTGAGAATTTTGTGGCTAGTATCTTCTCAAGTTATTATATTATTTTTATATGAATTTTGCTTACTTTGTGCCAGAATACAATATTCCTTAAAAAAAATCTACTTTACCTTTATATTTTATAAAAAACACTTGTTTAAAAATATATTTGGAAAATTTACAGATATTATTTTGGCTTATGCCTTTAATCTCATGTAGGTCAGATAATTGATGATTAATCATAATAAAATAAGATTAGGAAAGTATTATGAAGATAATGAATTTATCTGATGTACCTAGGTAGTTAAAGCAAGAATGGGGGATTCCCTGGTGGCTCAGATGGTAAAGCATCTGCCTGCAATGCAGGAGACCTGGGTTCGATCCCCCAGTCGGGAAGATCCCCTGGAGAAGGAAATGGCAACCCACTCAAGTACTATTGCCTAGAAAATTTCATGGATGGAGGAGCCTGGTGGGCTACAGTCCATGGGGTTGCAAAGAGTCAGACACGACTGAGTGACTTCACTCACTCACTAAAGCAAGAATAAGTACTAAAATCCTAGATTATTTGAAATTAATGTGGACATCTTCAGGATTAGAGTCATTTTTTTCCTACATATAACTCTTTTTTTTTTTTTTTTTTAAGAGTTACTCCTCACTATTGGAAGTATATCTGAGCCCTGAGCCCCAAAGATTTTAGCTCAAGTTCTGGAGCTGTCATTTAGTAGTTTTCTAAGGTTAAATTAGTTATTTTCTCAGAGGCCCACTTTCTTTATTTACAAAAAATCAACAATGATGATTTTTATAACAGTGATGATATTTATAAAAAATCAACAGCAGCCATCATGGAAGTGAAAAGCACAACCATCATACTTCACAATATATTAAAATAAGATATAAACTATCTAAGAAAATTAATATTCATATCTACACAAAATGCATGCTTTCTCTGGAGGCAAATAACTGGTAATCTATACTGTGATCATGGGACGTTTTAGTGAGCAAAACAACAAAATTGAAAGCTGGTTATAGAATTTTCTCAGTGTAACATATTTGTCTACAACAAATAGAATCATTTACCACTTTGACCAGATACACTATTTTATTCAGTTTATTTCTTCAGGTATGGCAGATAGTTGATAAAAAACAAATCCATTGTTTGGATGGACTTAAATAATATCTCTCTCAATATATATTTATATATATATTTATATATATATATATTTTTCATTTCCACAGTTACCTGAGGACTTGAAAGTAATACTTGACATTTTCCTATAGAAAAATGTGGGTAATTTTAAAATAGGAAATGCCTAGTTAAATTAATGGTGAGCCATAAAAAATTAACAAAGTACACTTGAAAGAAAGGTCCAATCATGAAGTGCTAAATTTAGTACCTGGAAAGGGTTATAAAATGTTAGAAGTTTCAATATAAATATTTAGACATAAGACCGCACTTAGGAACCAGATTCAGAAATCACCTAGTTCATAAATTTCAACTATAGAACATAGATAATAGCTTCTAGAGTATTATAGTACATTTCAGAACATCTTGATTTCTGAAGGCAGACTATTAATGTGTTTTGAGGAAAGAATAAATAAAGGGAAAAAATGTACAAAGTAGTCTTTAGTTGCAAATAAGACAATAATATGAATGCATAGCTTGACATTAATATCATTCAAGTTTGAAATTTGGGTCAACTGAAAAATGCCCAAGGTATAGTTTTTCCCTTATCCAGCCAATATTTCTATAAACACTCAGCATATGTTCATAAGTTGCTTATAAATGGTGACCATAAGATATAGTTGCTGCTAAGTCGCTTCAGTCGTGTCCAACTCTTTGCGACCCCATAGACGGCAGCCCACCAGGCTCCCCTGTCCCTGGGATTCTCCAGGCAAGAACACTGGAGTGGGTTGCCATTTCCGTCTCCAATGCATGAAAGTGAAAAGTGAAAGTGAAGTCGCTCAGTCGTGTCAGACTTGTAGTGACCCCATGGACTGCAGCCTACCAGGCTCCTCCGTCCATGGGCTTTTCCAGGCAAGAGTACTGGAGTGGGGTGCCATTGCCTTCTCCGAGGATATAGTTAGTATATTCTAAACTGTCAGAGAATGAGGAGCTTCCAAGAGCATGCGGAAAAAAATCTGTCTGTGAAAACTGAAGCGATCTCTGCACCTGCTAAGTCGCTTCAGTTGTGTCCGACTCTGTGCGACCCCATGGAAGGCAGCCCACCAGGCTCCTCTGTCCACGGGATTCTCTAGGCAATATACTAGGGTGGGTTGCCATTTCCTTCTCCAATGCATGCATGCATGCTAAGGAAGCCATCTCTAACCTGATAGAATTGTTACTCTCAGCCATCGATCACCATACAGAGTAATAAATCCACATGGGTAATCTGTAAACCATAGATTCATAAAATTGTCATTATTTTCTATCTCCCTTGTCCTAGCAAACTAGGCTTCTTCTGACTGTATCTCTTGGCATCTTTTTGTCAAATATATTATTGTGACATCTGTGAAAATCAATGTGAGAATTAGAAATGAAATAAAATGTAATGAGCAAACAGATTTGCAGAGACATAACAAAAGATTAAAATAAATAGTAGTACCAGAATATAAGAAGACAGAACAATGTTTTTATTGGACCTTCAGAATTTGGTGTTTGGTGATGGAAGAAGAAATTTTTCACTGGAGCATTTTTCACTCTGATTTGAGTCACTAATTCCTGATATTAACCTATATGATGTACTGTGAATTATGCAAACTTGGTTTCTCTGGTTATTTTTGTTGGTTCTATGAAAGTAACAGGGATACTTACAGTCTTCCAGAGGAAATAGGAACAGAAAAGTTAATATATTAATTCAAAAAATTTGACTTTTGGGACATATTCTGCTTGACAATAATGAGTTAGAAAATTACAAAGATGCTAGTTAGTATTTTATTATGATTCATGGCACAATTAACTGGCTATTGGAAATTTGGATCAGGAATCCTGTGATACATGGCATCTGTCTTAAGGCTTTGTAAAAATTGGAATTTCACATCAAATGTTCTTGTGGCAAAAGATATAAAATGACAGAAGTCCTCATGTGTCTATATAATATGTTCTGTGACCAACCTATCCTAGCTCTTAGTTCAAGAATGTTAAAGCCAGGTGGCAAGTGCTCTCACAGCTTTTTAAGTTCTTGATCTGTGTCCATCAGATGTGCAGCTTTGGTTTCCAAGATTTCCTTTAGCAATAGATTGATAATTCGCTCCACAGATTTCCTTGTAACATGGATGCCCTAATGGCTTTTCATAGTCTGACTTATGTCTACTTAAGTTTTTATTTTGATGATTCAATATATTTACATTTTTCGTCTTAGTTTCACCGGGTACTCCATCAGTTTATTCAGCAGACTTATTTTGAGGACTTGTGAGTCTCCTAGCTGTTGTCCCTTGTGGGCATTGGAATTCCTTCTTGAGTCCCTAAATGGCTGCCACTCACTGCAGAGTCCCATTATGATTACTTTGAAAATTTCCTGAGGCCCCAGCACCTTTCTGGGAACAATTTTTTTTTTTTTTTTAAACAACATTTGCTTGGATCGGAGAGCTGCACACAAAGGAGTGAAACTCAAATCCAACAGTGACTTACCCAGAGGAGAGTGAACTCAAAGGGTTCAGAAGGCATCTTTGCTGTGAGCATGCCATTAGCAGGTCTCTCTGAATCCCATCTTCTTGACCAAAAACTGTTAAGGAATAATTAACAAAGACAATTTAGTTAACAAAAACTTTATTAAATACTTCCTAAGCAGTACTGCAAGTTAAGGCAGAAGACTTCCCATAGAATAAAGTGTATAGAAAAAGGAAGGGAAAAATAGAAAATATCTGATAGGTTAGGACTACAAAATCAACCTTGTTTAAGGTAAGAAACAAGGTTTCTTGGTGTTTGGAGATTGACTGACTGAATATATTGTGTTTCTGGTCTAGCAGAGCATTTATTGAAACACAGAAGTTTGGTTTACTGATATAGAATGCTGGACAAGAGAAATTTATTTCAACACTAGTAAGTACATTTCCAGGAGCTGAGTGTGGCTCAGATCATGAACTCCTTATTGCCAAATTCAGACTAAAATTGAAGAAAGTAGGGAAAACCACTAGACCACTCAGGAATGACCTAAAGCAAATCCCGTATGATTATACAATGGAAGTGAGAAATAGATTTAAGGGACTAGATCTGATAGATAGAGTGCCTGATGAACTATGGACAGAGGTTCATGATTGTATGGGAGACAGGGATCAAGACCATCCCCATGGAAAAGAAATGCAAAAAACGCAAAATGGCTGTCTGGGGAGGCCTTACAAAAATAGCTGTGAAAAGAAGAGAGGTGAAAAGCAAAGGAGAAAAGGAAAGATATAAGCACCTGAATGCAGAGTTATAAAGAATAGCAATAAGAGATAAGAAAGCCTTCCTCAGAGATCAATGCAAAGAAATAGAGGAAAACAACAGAATGGGAAAGACTAGAGATCTCTTCAAGAAAATTAGAGATACCAAGGGAACATTTCATGCAAAGATGGGCTCGATAAAGGACAGAAATGGTATGGACCTAATAGAAGTAGAAGATATTAAGAATAGGTGGCAAGAACACACAGAAGAACTGTACAAAAGAGATCTTCATGACCCAGATAAATCACGATGGTGTGATCACTTACCTAGAGCCAGACATCCTGGAATGTGAAGTCAATTGAGCCATAGAAAGCATCACTACAAACAAAGCTAGTGGAGGTGACGGAATTCCTGTTGAGCTATTTCAAATCCTGAAAGATGATTCTGTAAAAGTGCTGCACTCAATATGCCAGCAAATTGGGAAAACTCAACAGTGGCCACAGGACTGGAAAAGGTCAGTTTTCATTCCAATCCCAAAGAAAGACAATGCCAAAGAATGCTCAAACTACTGCACAATTGCATGCATTTCACACGCGAGTAAAGTAATGCTGAAAATTCTTCAAGCAAGGCTTCAGCAATACGTGAACTGTGAACTTCCTGATGTTCAAGCTGGTTTTAGAAAAGGCAGAGGAACCAGAGATCAAATTGCCAATATCCCCTGGAACATTGAAAAAGCAAGAGAGTTCCAGAAAAACATTTATTTCTGCTTTATTGACTATGCCAAAGCCTTTGACTGTGTTGATCACAAGAAACTGTGGAAAATTCTGAAAGAGATGGGAATACCAGACCACCTGACCTGCCTCTTGAGAAATTTGTATGCAGGTCAGGAAGCAACAGTTAGAACTGGACATGGAACACAGACTGGTTCCAAATAGGAAAAGGAGTAGGTCAAGGCTGTATATTGTCACCCTGCTTATTTAACTTATATGCAGAGTACATCATGAGAAATGCTGGGCTGGAAGAAGAACAAGCTGGAATCAAGATTGCTAGGAGAAATCTCAATAACCTCAGATATGCAGATGACACCACCTTTATAGCAGAAAGTGAAGAGGAAATTAAAAGCTTCTTATGAAGGTGAGAGAGGAGAGTGAAAAAGTTGGCTTGAAGCTCAACGTTCAGAAAATGAAGATCATGGCATCTTGTCCCTTCACTTCATGGGAAATAGATGGGGAAACAGTGGAAACAGTGTCAGACATTATTTTTTTGGGGCTTCCAAATCACTGCAGATGGTAAGAATTAAAAGATGCTTACTCCTTGGAAGAAAAGTTATGACCAACCTAGATAGCATATTCAAAAGCAGAGACATTACTTTGCCAACAAAGGTCCATCTAGTCAAAGCTATGGTTTTTCCAGTGGTCATGTATGAATGTGAGAGTTGGACTGTGAAGAAAGCTGAGTGCCAAAGAATTGATGCTTTTGAACTGTGGTGTTGGAGAAGACTCTTGTGAGTCCCTTGGACTGCAAGGGGATCCCACCAGTCCATTCTAAAGGAGATCAGCCCTGGGATTTCTTTGGAAGGACTGATGCTAAAGCTGAAACTCCAGTGCTTTGGCCACCTCATGTGAAGAGTTGACTCATTGGAAAAGACTCTGATGCTGGGAGGGATTGGGGGCAGGAGGAGAAGGGGACGACAGAGGATGAGATGGCTGGATGGCATCACTGACTTGATGGACGTGAGTCTCAGTGAACTCCGGGAGTTGGTAATGGACAGGGAAGCCTGGCGTGCTGAGATTCATGGGGTCGCAAAGAGTCGGACACGACTGAGTGACTGAACTGAACTGAATTGAAGTATATTTCATTTGAGAAAAAAATTTTCCATAGGGCATTTACTCTATGTGGAATCAAACAGGTTATTCCTGTGATGTATCCTTGAATTCCAGCCAAGGCTTTGCCACAATGTCAGGTCAATCCCCTGCTCCCAAAGCTAGTTACATGATTATAGTGTTGGAAGGCTGAGTCTTGGATTGTAGTGTTTATGCATATATGGCTCAGTGTATCCTGGCTGACATGGAACAACACTATTCCAAACCAGGAAAGGAGTAGGTCAAGGCTGCATATTGTAACCTTGCTTATTTAACTTATATGTAGAGTACATCACGTGAAATGCTGGACTGGATGAAGCACAAGCTGGAATCAAGATTGCAGGTAAAAATATCCATAACCTTAGATACGCAGATTACAACACCCTTATGGCACAAAGCCAAGAAGAACTAAACAGCCTTTTGATGAAAGTACAGCACACCAGGCCTCCCTATCCATCACCAACTTCTGGAGTTTACTCAAACTCATGTGCATTGCATTGATGATGCCATCCAACCATCTCATCCTCTGTGATCCCCTTCTCCTCCTGCCTCAATCTTTCCCAGCATCAGAGTCTTCTCAAATGAGTCAGTTCTTCACATCAGGTGGCCAAGGTATTGGAGTTTCAACCTCAGCATCAGTCCTTCCAATGAAAATTTAGGACTGATTTCCTTTAGGATGGACTGGCTGGATCTCCTTACAATCCAAGGGATTGTCAAGAGTCTTCTCCAACACCACAGTTCAAAAGCATTAATTCTTTAGTGCTCAGTTTTCTTTATAGTTTGACCCCAGGTAAATAATAGACAGGGAACACAGCCCCATCCATCAACAGAAAATTGGATAAAGGATGTACTGAGTATGGCCCCAGCCATCAGGACCCAGTTTCTCCCTCAGTCAGTCTCTCCCATCAAGAAGCTTCCATTAACCTCTTATCCTTCTCCACCAAGGGCAGACAGATTAAAAACCACAAAAAACTAACCATTCCAATCACATGGAACACAGCCTTGTCTAACTCAGCAAAACTATGAGCCATGCTGTGTAGGGCCACCCAACACAGATGGGCCATGGTGGAGAGTTCTGACAAAAACTGGTTCACTGGAGAAAGGAATGGCAAAGCAATTCAGTGTTCTTGCCTTGAGAACCCCATGAACAGTATGAAAAGGCAAAAAGATAGAATCAGATCAGATCAGTCAGTCATGTCTGACTCTTTGCGACCCCATGAATCGCAGCACGCCAGGCCTCCCTGTCCATCACCAACTCCCAGAGTTCACTCAGACTCACGTCCATCGAGTCAGTGATGCCATCCAGCCATCTCATCTTCTGTCGTCCCCTTCTCCTCCTGCCCCCAATCCCTCCCAGCATCAGAGTCTTTTCCAATGAGTCAACTCTTTGCATGAGGCGGCCAAAATACTGGAGTTTCAGCTTCAGCATCATTCCTTCCAAAGAAATCCCAGGGCTGATCTCCTTCAGAATGGACTGGTTGGATCTCCTTGCAGTCCAAGGGACTCTCAAGAGTCTTCCCCAACACCACAGTTCAAAAGCATCAATTCTTCAGCACTCAGCCTTCTTCACAGTCCAACTCTCACATCCATACGTGACCATAGGAAAAACCATAGCCTTGACTAGACAAATCTTTGCTGGCAAAGTCATGTCTCTGCTTTTGAATATGCTATCTAGGTTGGTCATAACTTTCCTTCCAAGGAGTAAGCATCTTTTATTTTCATGGCTGCAGTCACCATCTAAGATGAACTCCCTAGGTTGGTAGGTGTCCAATATGTTACTGAAGATCAGTGGAGAAATAACTCCAGAAAGAATGAAGAGATGGAGACAAAGCAACAACAACACCCAGTTGTGGATGTGACTGGTGATGGAAATAAAGTCCAATGCTGTAAAGAGCAATACTGCATAGGAACCTGGAATGTTAGGTCCATGAATCAAGGCAAATTGGAAGTGGTCAAACAGGAGATGGCAAGAGTGAACATCAATATTTTAGGAATGAGCAAACTAAAATGGACTGGAATGGGTGAATTTAACTCAAATGACCATTATATTTACTACTGAAACAGTCTGAAATGTAGTACTTGGGTGCAGTCTCAAAAATGACAGAATGATCGCTGTTCATTTCCAAGGCAAATCATTAGATATCACAGTAATCCAAGTCTATGTCCCGACCAGTAATACTGAAGAAGCAAAAAAGAAGAAGAAAAGAAAGACACCCCAAAAGATGTCGTTTTCATTATAGCAGATGGAATGCAAAGGTAGGAAGTCGAGAAATATCTGGAGTAACAGGCAAATTTGGCCTTGGCATACAGAATGAAGCAGGGCAAAGGCTAATACAGTTTAGCCAAGAGAACACACTGGTCATAGCAAACACCCACTTCCAACAGTACAAGAGAAGACTTTACACAAGTACATTACCAGATGGTCAATACTGAAATCAGACTGATTATATTCTGTGCGGTCAAACATGGAGAAGCTCTATATAGTCAGCAAAAACAAGACTGGGAACGACTGTGTCTGGCTGAGATCATGAACTCCTTATTTCAAAATTCAGACATAAATTGAATAAAGTAGGGAAAACCATTAGACCATTCAGGTATGACCTAAATCAAATCGCTTCTGATTAAAGAGTCGAAGTGACAAATAGATTCAAGGGATTAGATCTGATTGATAGACAGAGTCTCTGATTAACTATGGACGTTCATGACATTTACAGGAGGAAGGGATCAAGACCATGCCCAAGGAAAAGAAATGCAAAAAGGCAAAATGGTTGTGTGAAGAGGCCTTACAAATAGCTGTGAAAAGAAAAGAAGTGAAAAGCAAAGGAGAAAAGGAAAGATATACCCATTTGAATGCAGGTTCCAAAGAATAGCAAGGAGGGATAAGAAAGCCTTCCTCAGCAATCAATGCAAAGAAACAGAGGAAAACAACAGAATGGGAAACACTAGAACTCTCTTCAAGAAAATTGGAGATACCAAAGGAACATTTCATGCAAAGATGGGCATAATAAAGGACAGAAATTGGATGGACCTAAAAGAAGAAGAAGATATTGAGAAGATGTGGCAAGAATACACAGAAGAACTATACAATAAACATCTTCATGACCCAGATAATCACGATGGTGTGACCACTCACCTAGAGCCAGACATCCTGGAATGTGAAGTCAAGCGGGCCTTAGAAAGCATCACTATGAACAAAGCCAGTGGAGGTGATGGAATTCCAGTTGAGCTATTTCAAATCCTGAAAGATGATGCTGTGAAAGTGCTGCACTCAATATGCCAGCAAATCTGGAAATCTCAGCAGTGGCCACAGGACTGGAAAAGGTCAGTTTTCATTCCAATCCCAAAGAAAGGCAATGCCAAAGAATGCTCAAACTACTGCACAATTGCACTCATAAGAGTCGGACATGACTGAGAGACTTCACTTTGACTTTTCACTTTCATGCATTGGAGGAGGAAATGGCAACCCACTCCAGTGTTCTTGCCTGGAGAATCCCATGGACAGAGGAGCCTAGTGGGCTACCGACTATGGGGTTGCACAGAGTCGGACATGACTGAAGCGACTTAGCAGCAGCAGCAGCAGCAGCAGCAACACGCTATTAAAGTAATGTTCAGAATTCTCCAAGCCAGGCTTAAACAATATGTGAACCATGAACTTGCAGATGTTCAAGCTGGTTTTAGGAAAGGCAGAGGAACCAGAGATCAAATGGCCAACATCCGTTGGATCATTGAAAAAGCAAGAGAGTTGCAGAAAAGCATCTATTTCTGATTCATTGACTACACCAAAGCCTTTTGACCTTGTGAAACATGAAAAACTGTGGAAAATTCTTCAAGAGTTGGGGACACCAGACCACCTTACTTGCCTCCTGAATAATCTGCATGCAGTTCAAGAAGCATCAGTTAGAACCAGATGTGGAACA
Source organism: Bos indicus (assembly GCF_029378745.1). NCBI lineage: Eukaryota > Metazoa > Chordata > Mammalia > Artiodactyla > Bovidae > Bos > Bos indicus. The sequence continues at coordinate 60,887,287 of NC_091771.1, forward strand.
ACAGACTGGTTCCAAATCAGGAAGGAGTACATCAAGGCTGTATATTGTCGCTCTGCTTATTTAACTTATGCAGAGTACATCACGTGAAATGTGGGGCTGATGAAGCACAAGCTGGAAGCAAGATTGCTAGGAGAAATATCAGTAACCTCAGATATGCAGATTACACCACTGTTATGGCAGAAACTGAAGAAGAACTAAACAGCCTCTTGATGATTGTGAATCAGGAAAGTGAAAAGTTCACTTAAAACTCAATATTCAGAAAAATAAGATCATGGCATCTGGTCCCATCACTTCATGGCAAATAGATGGCGAAACAATGAAAATAGTGAGATACTTTATTTTGGGGGGCTCCAAAATCACTGCAGATGGTGACTGCAGCCATGAAATTAAAAGATGCTTGCTCCTTGAAAGAAAAGCTATGACCAACCTAGACTGTCGGGAGCCGCATTAGGCATTACTGATAAAGTGGAGGCACGGCCCCAACCCCCTCTCCTCATCTCGCAGGCACGGTCCCGGGATGAAGGAGTTAGGTCTTGTGATTCTGACTTGTTCTTTCCTTTCTTGGGTTGAGTTGGCTGGAAAGAATGTTAAGGTGCTTATTGTTCTTGAGAGAAGCATGAGAAAGCACAAAGCCTTCTGCAGTTGTGCCCAGAAAATAATCTATAAAGTAACCAATGACACTTGTTCAAGGATCTTTACAAAGAATGTTCCAGGATGAGCAGGTAGGCCGCAGCTTGAGGCCATGGGAAGGATTGTTATCTGAGAGCTGTTTGTGAGGGGAATGTTTATGGCAAAAGAAGTTTGCTGAGCTTAGGGTTTAGGAATAATTAAGAACAGCTAGAAGCCTTTTTAGGAGATGGTGATCTTGAGATTCTAGAGGCAAACAGGATTTAGGAAGATAAGAAATAAACTGAGGAATATAGCATGAGTTACAATGTAATCACAAGTTAAGTATAGGACACATAAGAGGAAGTAGGTGATAGATAGTAAAGCTGATTCTGAGAGAATTGCTGAAGCAGGAACTCTCTTTGTAGGCAACAATGATTTCTGGAGACAATAAATCTGGGTGGGGAAAACTAAAAATATCAAACCTATGACCTAATGATTTTGTCAAAGTATAAAAGAAAACCTGAATCTTGAAATAAACATGTAGTCCTGTACCTCAAGTCAGAGGCTACATCATTGTCCACCGACACCGCTCACCCCTTCCGGCTGATTCCTTGGCTGCTGGAACAGGACTCCTGTACTAGACAGCATATTAAAAAGCAGAGGCATTACCAACAAAGATCAGTCAGTTAAAGTTATGGTTTTTCCAGTAGTCATGCATGGATGTGAGAGTTGGACTATATGGAAAGCTGAGTGCTGAAGAATTAACGCTTTTGAACTGTGGTGTTGTGGAAGACTCTTGAGATTCCCTTGGACTGCAAGCAGATCCAACCAGTCCATCTTAAAGGAAATCAGTCTTGAATATTCATTGGAAGGACTTATGCTGAAGCTGAAACTCCAATAGTTTGGCCACCTGATGCAAAGTACTAACTCATTTGAAAAGACCTTGATGCTGGGAAAAAGTGAAGGTGGGAGAACAAGGTGCAACAGAGGATGAGATGTTTAGATGGCATTACTGACGCAGTGGACATGAGTTTGAGTAGGCTCTGCAAGTTGGTGATGGACAGGGAAGCCTGTAGTACTGCAGTCAATGGGGTCACAAAGAGTCGGACATGACTGAGTGACTGAACTGATTGACTGATCCTGGCTGAAATTGCTTTTCCTAGCACTACACAATTGTTACTGACACAGTCAATACTTTGAGAGCATTCCAGAAATAGAAGTATCATTATTAGATAAGAGAAAATTCCAACTATGATAAGTCAATTTATAAAATGAAGAACTTAGAGTTTTGCATAATACTCTGGTCATATATATTAATTTATACAGGATTAATTACACTGGTGATAGCTTTCCACAAACCTAAAGTAATATGCACAACTGTTTCTATATTCCAGATAACACTGTGGGAGTTCCAGAAAACTATGGGAGTTTAACCCTTGTATTAACTTTCTAGTCATTTATTTCAATTCAAGGATAAGTGTAATAAGTGGTATTAAATAAAATTAATTTAGAGCAGTGAATTATTTTCCAACGCTGAAGAAGTCCTCAGATTGCCAAGCTTTCTAAAACTTCACCTAATAGCATGTGGGTGCTTGTATCACACTGTCAGGAATAAAGCAGAATGAGCCTAACAGTTGTGGCCTAATGAATGCAGGAAATCTAATGTCTATACTCGTGTAAGATGCTATTTGTGGATTTTATGAGATAAACTTATTTTTGACCAAATTTCTTATGCAGTAGACTAAAGCAGTATTTGGGAAACTGAAATTAAGAGAATGGTTTTTGTGCAGAAGCCACTACATCAAGAGAAAAAACAACCTAACCAGAAAATAAGAATAAGAAAAAAATGGTCATATGGCAAATAACAAATATAAACACTTATAAATCTGCTTTAATCATATATACTTATATATATGCACAGGTGTACATATATATATATATGTGTGTGTGTGTGTGTGTGTATACCAGGAGTTTGTAATATCTATAAGATATTCTGCAAAAGAAAGTAACTATAAAATTGTCATTTGGTCATATATTATTTCATTTATTTCTAATCTGCTTTCTTTTTTGTCCATCCCATCTACATTATTACAAAAATGATAAGTTAAAAGGTTTGCATTTCCATATTACGTGGGGAGTGATTTCATTGCATATTTTATTGGATTTAAAAAGCAGTTGAAAAACATTTAGTCACTTATAAGTACTAAAGATTATGTTCAAATTGACCCCAAAATAACTAGGTCCTTTCCTAAGTGAGCCATCTTCCTTTGTGATTACTTCTCATGATTTTGTCTAAAATTTTCAAACTTATCCTGTTTATTCAACTATGTTTTCATTTATATGGCTGCATCATGACCAGACAAAACAGAGACTAGTCCTCTGGGTTATTGGTTAGTCAGATAGCTTGATGTGGTATGGTGGACTTTCTGAGAATCTAATGTCTTGACATTTGACTGTGGTATAGATCAGAAGAATCTGGTGAGTCCTTACATCATCGAGAAAATTAGGGCAGAAATAAATGCAAAAGAAACAAAAGAGACCATAGCAAAATTCGACAAAGCCAAAAGCTGGTTCTTTGAGAAGTTAAATAAAATTGACAAACCGTTAGCCAGACTCATCAAGAAATAAAGGGAGAAAATTCAAATCAATAAAATTAGGAATGAAAGTGGAGAGATCACAACAGACAACACAGAAATACAAAGGATCATAAGAGACTACTATCATCAACTATATGCCAAAAAAATGGACAACTTGGAAGATATGGACAAATTCTTAGAAAAGCACAACTTTCCAAAACTGAACCAGGAAGAAATAGAAAATCTTAACAGACCCATCACAAGCATGGAAATTGAAACTGTAATCACAAATCTTCCAGCAAACAAAAGCCCAGGACCAGACAGCTTCACAGATGAATTCTACCAAAAATTTAGAGAAGCGCTAACACCTATCCTACTCAAAATCTTCCAGAAAATTGCAGAGGAAGGTAAACTTGCAAACTCATTCTTTGAGGCCACCATCACCCTAATACCAAAACCTGACAAAGATGCCACACACACACACAAAGAAAACTACAGGCCAATATCACTGGTGAACCTAGATGCAAAAATCCTTAACAAAATTCTAGCAATCAGAATCCAACAACACATTAAAAAGATCATACACCATGACCAAGTGGGTTTTATACCAGGGATACAACGATTCTTCAATATCTGCAAATCAATCAATGTAATACACAACATTAACAAATTGAAAAATAAAAACCACACGATTATCTCAATAGATGCAGAGAAAGCCTTTGACAAAATTAAACATCCATTTATGATAAAAACTCTCCGGAAAGCAGGAATACAAGGAACATACCTCAACATAATAAAAGCTATATATGACAAACCCACAGCAAACATTATCCTCAATGGTGAAAAAGTGAAAGCATTTCCCCTAAAGTCAGGAACAAGATAACTGTGCCCACTCTCACCACTACTATTCCACATAGTTTTGGAAGTTTTGGCCACAGCAATCAGAGCAAAAGAAATAAAAGGAATCCAAATTGGAAAAGAAGAAGTAAAACTCTCACTGTTTGCAGATGATATGATCCTCTACATATAAAACCCTAAAGACTCCACCAGAAAATTACTAGAGCTAATCAATGAGTATAGTAAAGTTGCAAGATATAAAATCAACACACAGAAATCCCTTGCATTCCTATACACTGCAAAGGCAAAGTCACTTCAGTTGTGTCAGACTGTGTGCGACCCCATAGACGGCAGCCCACCAGGCTCCCCTGTCCCTGAGATTCTCCAGGCAAGAACACTGGAGTGGGTTGCCATTTCCTTCTCCAATGCATGAAAGTGAAAAGTGAAAGTGAAGTCACTCAGTCATGTCCGACTCTTAGCGACCCCATGGATTGCAGCCTAACAGGCTCCTCTGTCCATGGGATTTTCCAAGCAAGAGTACTGGAGTGGGGTGCCATTGCCTTCTCCAGTCCTATACACTAATAATGAGAAAATAGAAAGAGAAATTAAGGAAACAATTCCACTCACTATTGCAACAAAAATAATAAAATACTTAGGAATAAATCTACCTAAAGAAACAAAAGACCTATATATAGAAAACTATAAAACACTGGTGAAAGAAATCAAAGAGGACACTAATAGATGGAGAAATATACCGTGTTCATGGATCAGAAGAATCAATATAGTGAAAATGAGTATACTACCCAAAGCAATCTATATATTCAATGCAATTCCTATCAAGCTGCTGCTGCTGCTAAGTCACTTCAGTCATGTCTGACTCTGTGCAACCCCATAGACAGCAGCCCACTAGGCTCCCCCATCCCACTACCAATGGTATTTTTCACAGAGCTAGAACAAATAATTTCACAATTTGCATGGAAATACAAAAAACCTCGAATAGCCAAAGCAATCTTGAGAAAGAAGAATGGAACTGGAGGAATCAACCTGCCTGACTTCAGGCTCTACTACAAAGCCACAGTCATCAAGACATCATGGTACTGGCACAAAAACAGAAATATAGATCAATGGAACAAAATAGAAAGCCCAGAGATACACACAAAAAAACTTAAAATGGATTAAAGATCTAAACTTAAGACCAGAAACTATAAAACTCCTAGAGGAGAACATAGGCAAAACAGTCGCCAACATAAATCACAGCAGGATCCTCCATGACCCACCTCCCAGAATATTGGAAATAAAAGCAAAAATAAACAAATGGGACCTAATTAAAATTAAAAGCTTCTGCACAACAAAGGGAACTATAAGCAAGGTGAAAAGACAGCCTTCAGAATGGAAGAAAATAATAGCAAATGAAGCAACGGACAAATAATTAATCTCAAAAATACACAAGCAACTCCTACAGCTCAACTCCAGAAAAATAAACGACCCAATCAAAAAATGGGCCAAAGAATTAAACAGATGTTTCTCCAAACAAGACATACAGATGGCTAACAAACACATGAAAAGATGCTCAACATCACTCATTATCAGAGAAAAGGAAATTAAATCACAATGAGGTACATTTCTCACCAGTCAGAATGGCTGCTATCCAAAAGTCTACAAGCAATAAATGCTGGAGAGGGTGTGGAGAAAAGGGAACCCTCTTACACTGTTGGTGGGAATGCAAACTAGTACAGCCACTATGGAGAACAGTGTGGAGATTCCTTAAAAAAAAATGGAAATAGAACTGCCATACGACCCAGCAATCCCACTGCTGGGCATACACACTAAGGAAACCAGAATTTAAAGAGACACATATACCCCAATGTTCATCATAGCACTGTTTATAATAGCCAGGACATGGAAGCAACCTAGATGTCCATTGGCAGATGAATGGATAAGAAAGCTGTGGTACATATACACAATGGATTATTACTCAGCCATTAAAAAGAATACATTTGGATCAGTTCTAATGAGGTGGATGAAACTGGAGTGTATTATACAGAGTGAAGTAAGCCAGAAAGAAAAACACCAATACAGTATACTAACACATATATATGGAATTTAGAAAGATGGTAACGATAACCCTGTATGAGAGACATCAAAAGAGACACAGATGTACAGATCAGTCTTTTGGACTCTGTGGGAGAGGGCGAGAGTGGGATGATTTGGGAAAATGGTATTGAAACATGTATATTATCATATGTGAAATGAATCACCAGTCCAGGTTCGATGCATGATACAGGATGCTCGGGGCCGGTGCACTGGGATGACCCAGAGGGATGGAATGGGGAGGGAGGTGGGAGGGGGGTTCAGGATGGCGAATACATGTACACCCATGGCAGATTCATGTCAATGTATGGAAAAACCAATACAATATTGTAAAGTAATTAGCCTCCAGTTAAAATAAATAAATTTATTTCTTTTTTAGAAAGTGTTTATTTCTTAAGAAAATTACCTTTGTTGTACTGTAAGCTGAATAAAGTCATTGCACAGTGGATGACAGAGATTGTTAGTTGTGTCTCAGAATGGTTTATAGACTGAACTACATGAATTTAGCTCACAAAAGTGCAAATCCTAAAGAACACCTCACATGAACTTTTCAGGAACATGAAACGTTGCCATAAGAGACATACACTGCTAACTATTTGGCTTGATAGATAGGATGAGAGTAATTTCATGCTCCTTCCTGTTGCAACTTTGTAAGCATTATAGGATTATTTGTTTATTAGCTTATTTCTGTTTGAAGTCATTATGCATTCAATTTACAATAAAAAAAGTTTTTTTTAGGCTATTTAAAGTTTGCCTTGGTCAAATGAGTTTTACTACTATTTCTAATACTTTAAACAAAATACTAACACTAGTTTGATGAACATGGGGACAGTGTAAGTGTTTTCTACCTGGAAGACCAACAACATGTTTTACAAATTTTTTAGTAAAATATGTCAAACTAGAATTTTATATAAAATAATAATCATATTTTCAAAAGTCATGACCTACTCTTTCAAAGGAGGACATATTATGTAGATAGACTTGTGTGTCAAATGATGAAAAAGTTCCAAACCACAAAAATATTATAATTGAAAATATTCACTAGTAAAACTGACAACTTTTGATCAGATGTAGAGTGTATAAACACTTTTTTCAAATCTGAATTGTGTATCATTGGTTAAAATACCAAGATCCTAGACAAATTCAAGAGAAAGGACATGAAGAAAATGAAATCTATTTTGTATAGGTTTACTTGCTCTAGTACAGAGAAGGCAATGGCACCCCACTTCAGTACTCTTGCCTGGAAGATCCCATGGATGGAGGAGACTGGAAGGCTGCAGTCCATGAGTTCGCTGAGGGTCAGACACGACTGAGCGACTTCACTTTAACTTTTCACTTTCCTGCATTGGAGAAGGAAATGGCAACTTTCTCCAGTGTTCTTGCCTGGAGAATCCCAGGGACGGGGAAGCCTGGTGGGCTGCCGTCTACAGGGTCGCACAGAGTCGGACACGACTGAAGTGACTTAGCAGCACTTGCTCTACTGACTACCAAAAGCTCAATTTTGTGACCTGCGTTGGACAAAAAAGGAAATCTTTTGGATTTAGAGATACAACTAAAGATAAATCTTATTCCGATAAACTTTCTAGTGCATTTCCCACAAGATCATTGCTGGATTTTTTAAAGGATATTTTATGAAAATTTCAAAATGCTGAAAATTTCCAGAGTTGTTGCTGATGAAAGTAATGACATATTTTGAAACAATTTGAAAACTGGTTATCCTTTTATCAGTTTGATTTGTTTTGCTTCTTTGTTTGATAGTCTCCAATGTCCTCAGGTGTATGATGCTCTGGTTAATTATTTGAGTCAGAATATTGAATTTGAAAGGCCATTAACTTTGATTTTCTATTTTGACATAGTGTTTTTCACAGCATGTAGTTATACCTTAGGCTTGATCAGGTAAAATTTCCTAAATAAGTAAAACTTTTAAAATGTTTGAAATTGGAGAAAAATACAGTCGTGGAAACACAGAGCCTAGAATAAGACACTCCTCAACTAATGTTTGCCTTGATCATCAACATCTTAGAATTTTTTTGTGGTGAACAGGGTAACAGTGATCCTCTTACACTTTTAGTACTATAAGATGTAAAATCATGATATTTAAGGGATGACACAAAATATTCCTTTCTTCCCAAAGCTTAAGATACCACAGGCCAGTGGAAAGCCAAAGCTTTCTTTAAAAATTAAGCTTCCAAAATTATTTCTGTTTCTATGAATATAAAGTTATTTAATCATTAAGTTTAAAAGGTCTTTGAAGAGTGTTTAATCCCATTTAAATAATGAGTTAATTAAATATCTTAAAATATTTTAAAATACATTCATTAACTCAATTCCATTTGAGGTATTTTAGTTTTCTGACTTAATAACAACATCTCCTGAGTACTAAATACTGCTGTAAATTTTGATAAAATAACCTTACAAGTAAGAAAACCATTAAGCCTCTTCACATATTTCAATATGTTGAGAATAAACACTAAGATTTCAGGTTCAAATGATTTTACAACTATGAATCTATTATAAATTACAAATTACTTGTAATGCTTTTCACTCTAAACAAGTCTAACTTCATAAACATATTTTAGGTACATAATATACAAAATATGCACAAGCACTTTCCCACAGACATTACTAAATTTTTTATTATTTAAAAAGCTTCTATGTCTTTAAGCCTCTCAAGTTTTCTGTTTTTGGATATTCTACTACTAAAATATTGACTGAGACATGGAGCTTTACATAGTCAGAGTCATTCTTCTGAACATAAAGAAAGGAGTGTATTAAGCATGGTATTTCTAGTAACTTGGTAGACTTCCCTGCTGGGTTAGTGATAAGAATCTGCTTGCAAATGCAGAAGACTTGGGTTTGAAACCTAGGTCAGGAAGATGCCCTGGAGAAGGAAATGGCAATCCACTTCAGTATACTTGCCTGAGAAATCCCTTGGACTGAGGAGCCTGGTGGGCTATAGTCCATAGGGTTACAAAAGAGTCAGACATGACTTAGGAACTAAACAATAACAATAGTAATTTGGCATTATCCTCTCAACTCTCTGCAGGTAAAAGATAGCCAACCAGATACCTACTTCAGTCAAGCTCCTGCCAAATAGTTTAGTCCAGGCTGTTGATTATACCAACTAATGTTGCTATTTTGAAGTTTATAGCTTGCTAATACATGTCATTTCTCAATGCTTAGAATGTGCCAGTTCTCAGTGTCAGGTCTGTCTTGGTGGCAACATTCAGTGACAAATGGATGGCACTTTCTGACACTCTGTTGGAGGCCAGGAAAAAGCTCTAGCAAGTCACTCACCAAACACTATGTATAAGTTTATTTTTTCCTGTATTTACCACCTATAGTAATGTAATGAATAATTATATGTGTAAGATTTATACTAAAATAGAGGTTCGGATGGTAAAGAATCTCCTGCAATGCAGATGTCTCCTGTCTTAATGCAGAAGACACAGCTGGATCCCTGGTTAGGGAAGATACCCTGGAGAAGGTAATGGCAACCCACTCCAGTGTTCTTATCTGGGAAATCCCTTGGACAGAGGAGCCTGGCGGGTTCATGGGGTCGCAAAGGGTCAGATGTTACTGAGTGACTAACACTAACACTTGTATTAGACAAACCAGCCCTGTATTTCATTTATTAGTACTCAAACTTTTTTATCTATCCAAATTATTTTAACTTTATTAAATCTTATCTTCCATTGGATTTAGTTTTTTTTTTTTTTTCCCCCCCAATTTTCCTAAGGTGGAAGTTTTGGTTACTGACTTAAAACCTGTTTCCTCTTTAACAGAGGCATTTTCAGCTATAATTTTCCCTCTGAACACTGATTTTTCTGCCTCCTATAAGTGTTGGTTTATTATTTTTTTAATTAATTATAAATTATTGTCTAATTTCTATCATGATTTTGTATTAAAATTTAGTTTGTGTTAAATTTTTGACATATATCATTGCAGTAGTAGGAAAGACTCATTTTTCTGGTTAGTGTATAAAATCACAGCCTATTGCTAACAGTATATCTCGATCTTTTTATGCTTCCTTTTGTTCTACACCTAGTGATATTATGCTCACAGAGCAAAATAATAAAATTTAATTTCAAAATGACATTCCATTAAACTCATTGTTTTCTTCATGTGTAATAGGTCCTTGACTTTAACTATAAATGTTTGTTGGTTTGGTTTTGTTTATAAAAGCAAATGTAATCATTATCATCACATTTAAAAGCAGGAGGAGATATATATCCCAATAACAATAGCTATATGAACCTTTAGTCTGAATTTTTCTGATCAAGCAAAAATGCCCAATTAAAATTTCATTAGTATATCTTCTAATTTGCCCTTATTAATAGACAAAAAAATTAAATAACATCTCAATGGAATTTATATTTTATGTTAATTCAAGATAATGTTTCAAAAAAATAACTTCTGATTTTAATTTCCAGATGAAGTCTCTTCTTTCATATTATAATAAAAGAAGCCCTTCCAGAAATGTGTCCAGACAAAACCTAAAACATTGTAAACATAATTATAGACATTAGTGTGTTGTTTAAGGCTTGATTCAATTAGACTCTCAATATAAGTTTTAAATGGGGATTGAATTCCCTTCAATTGTCCTATGTCTAGTATAGTTTTATAATTTTATTGTTATTTGTCTCTTTTCCCATGCATTATAGGAATAATCCCTTAGAGGGCAGGATCTAATTAATTAGAATCTTCAGGGAGTAATACGAACATTCTGTTTAGATTCTGCTTACTTAAAGACTAATTAGAAAGACCTTTTTTTATTTCCATGCTTGGGGGGGGAGGCCCAAAACAATAAGAGAATACTTTAATGGCTACAGAAAATATAACTTATAAATTATGTGTAATAATTGATTATGTTTTCTTTCTGTGATCATTTTTAACATTACTTTTACAGAATGAATGAGCTTAAAATTCATATGTATGAATGCATATAGTCAGTTTATTAATAATTAACAAATCCAATGTGATTGAATAGCATTTTCACACTAAAATAATAGGTGAAGCAAGAGCTGAGTTAGTGAATATTTTCATTTACATAATATTTAATTTGAATTTTTAACTTTTCAAAAGTAATTGTTTTAATGCCTACTATAATTTCAGATATATAACTTGTACTCTGTGAAAAGTGAGCTTTCAAATTTTAATTTAATAGGTCTAGGGATCTTATGATCTAACATTTCAAATGGAGATATGTGAAAATGCCAAAACATTTTAATCCTACTGCCACAAATTTGAAGCAAGGTGTTACTTCAGTCAGTATGGACCTATGGTTGTAAATAAATGGGTCAAGTTATAAAATCTATACATGAGAAATTAATTATATTTATTAAAAACATAGTGAATGACAGGGTGCTCTGATTATATGTATAGAAAATCATCAATCAATGTCATAAATATTTAGAAGCTTAATTATTTGCTTCCATGTGTCTATGTAAATTTTGTATCATCACATATTATTAAATTGTCAACAGTTTTTAATGCACTTAGTTTGTGTAAACCTTTAGCCTATAAATAAAAGAGCCATTTAAGCAACTGTTTTTAGTTTATCTGATTACTTGTAAGTAGTTAACTTCATATTGACTTACTAAGATTCAGCTCTCAGTGATAACAACCATATTCTAAAAATGATACATTTTTTCTTAAACTTAATATATTTTTCAGCTGATAAGTAACATTACAATTGTCAGGGGAGTGTGTAATTTCCTTGGTTCTGTCTCATAACAGCAAAAATTTGAAGCGACGGATGTTAAAGCCCTCAGAGAGAACGTGTCTCAGTTCTCAGATAGAGTGTGTTACAGCTCTCAGCTTTTGGACAGACCATGTTACAGCTCTTGGACAGATCAGTGTTACAGCTCCGTGTTACAGCTCCGTGTTATGGCTCAGTTTTATTTAGAAAATAAAAGGAAAATACATCCTCGAGGCATGCTGAGGGCATGCTGACCCAAAAGACTTGAAGAGAAGAGAGAGAGCCCTAGCCCTTTGGCTCCTCTTTTAATATATTTTTTCCTCCCCTTGGGCCTGACATATGTAAATTCGGCTAGCCAGGAGTGCTTTGTTCTACCTGAGGTCCTACTCCAGTCCTTGGACTTTCCTTTATTCTGTTTTTGTGGGCTTTTCCCTTCCTTGTCTTTTAGCCACTGCCATTCTAGACTCCTTTTTCCTCTTTTAACTATCTAACACAATGATATCCCTGGATGTGTAATCAGAGATAAAATTATTAAAAATTAAGTAAAAAACTAAGTAGCAGGGGCAGGATAATTAATGAATAGGAGTCTAAGGAACAGAATTTTTCTCTTTGTGCAGCTGACAGGAGGATCTATCAGGTTGCCCTCCAAACTTAAGATTACAGTTAGGTGTCTTTGTCTTGAATTGGACTTGGGTTTCTTGTTTAAGAAATTATGTTACTGGTTTGATTTTCAATAAGATTTTTTGTGTAATTTACTATATAACTATTGTACTTTGTTGTTGCTTATGACAAAAGTATAATTTGAGGGTATACATATATTACTTTTATTTTCATTAAGTTTTCCCATATTTTATGAATTTGTTATGCTTAATTCTGAATGAAATCACCAGGTATGTGAAACTTCAAGGTTTTTAAACAGGTGAATATAAATAAAAACACTTGAGACATCTATCTTTTGGGTTAAAAGTAAAGAGATTATAGTGGTGACAGCACTGTATTGAGAACAAATGATTAAATTCTCCATTTTAAATTCTCCAGACAGAGTTTAAAGAAATACTATTAGTATGATATCAAAAAGTATAGGATCAATCAGACAGTAAGAAAGAAGTCTTACTATATGTATATAGAAATTATGCCATAGAAATGATTCTTCAGCTTTGGCCTCTCCATTAAGAAGGAATTTATTGTCAGTTTTTGTGATGCAACTGTATAAAATGGAACTGTGAGCAAGGTGCTGGTGTTTATCATTGGTCTGAAAAATGCTGAAATGTGGACAAATCAGGAAGATAGAGAACTTAGCTGAGAGAGAAAGTCCTAGTGAACTGCTTGCACTATAGATGTTTGGCTGATGAGCAATATATAATTTTTCTCAGAGTCATATGAACATGAATGTAGGTTTACTAGTTTACAGTCATCTTGCCTAAGAGGTTCATATACTGGGTCAGGAAAGCCTGAATTCCAAATGGAATGAAAGTGACCATGCATGTCTGTAAGTATTGTAGCTAAGTTCTGGACACAATTCCTACATTAGCACCTGTTCATGGAGCCTTTCTAAGACCCTCTGAAAGTCATCAGTGCATCCTTATGAGAGAGCTAGATTTTGTATGCCTGTCGTACAAAGAAAAAAATCCCTGACCAGTGTTACATTATTATAAAGAAGAAGCAAATCAATAGATGATTATAGGTAGCTGTGTTAGGAAAACAAACAACAATAAACACTTTATTTTTCCCCCAGAACAACTGAGGATGAGAAGACCAAGGAACAATGATACAGCACCATATGCTTCTTTTATCACACTCAGAGCTTTGGGGACCATGTATATCAATTATTTATGGCAAGAGTAATAGAGATTAAGATATTATGTTGACATTTTAGAAAACTGGTCAACCATGTGTAAAAGAATGAAACTAGAACACTTTACAACACCATACACAAAAACAAACTCAAAATAGATTTTTTAAAGGAATATATACATATATGTATTTAAAGGATCTGATAGTTCCTTGTTAAGCAAAATCAAAGTCTGACTACAGAACGACATGAAATATCTTAAGTTAAAGTCAACACAGGTTGCTTACCTAAAGACTTATACCCGTGTTAACATAAACAGTGTATCACCAGCATAAAAGCACACCCCAGTTTGACTCTCTTAAGGTACAAGTTAAACATCTATCCATTGAGTGGTATCATATCCAGAAGTCTGTATATTGAGCTCAGGTGTGGATTCAAGGTCTAAATGTAAAGACCATATCTAAATGTAAGACCAGAAACTATAAAACTCATAGGGAACATAGGCAGAACACTCTCGAACATAAATCACAGCAAGAACTTCTATGATCCACCTCCCAGAGTAATGGAAATAAAAACAAAAAATAAGCAAATGGGACCTAATTAAACTTAAAAGCATTTGCACAATGAAGGAAACTATAAGCAAGGTGAAAAGACAGCTCTCAGAATGGGAAGAAATAATATACCTATACATATATATATATATACATAGATATACTATACATAGGCATATAAATTTGCTTCAATAACCTCAGTGTGCAGATGACACCACCCTTATGTCAGAAAGCAAAGGAGAACTGAAGAACCTTTTATGAAAGTGAAAGAGGAGAGTGAAAAATTTGGCTTAAAACTCAACACTCAAGAAACTAAAATCATGGCATCCAGTCCCATCAGTTCATGGTAAATAGATGGGGAATCAATGGAAACAGTGACAGACTATATTTTTTTGGGCTCCAAAATCACTGCAAGTGGTGACTGCAGCCATGAAATTAAAAGATGTTTGCTCCTTTGAAGAAAAGCTATGACTGACCTAGACAGAATATTAAAAAGCAGAGATATTACTCTACCAACAAACGTCCATATAGTCAAAGCTTTGGTTTTTCCAGTAGTCATGTATGGATATGAGAATTGGGCCATAAAGAAAGCTGAGCACCGAAGAATTGATGCTTTTGAACTGTGGTGTTGGAGAAGACTCTTGAGAGTCCCTTGAACAGCAAGGAGATCAAACCAGTCTATCTTAAAGAAAATCAATCCTGAATATTCATTGGAAGGACTGATGCTGAAGCTCCAACACTTTGGACACCTGATGTGAAGAGCTGACTCATTGGAAAGACCCTGAAGCTGGGAAAGATTGAAGGCAGGAGGAGAAGGAGATGACAGAAGATGGGATGGTTAGATGGCATCACCAACTCAAAGGATATGAGTTTGAGCAAGATTCGGGAGTTGGTAATGAACAGGGAAGCCTGGCGTGCTGTAGTCTATAGAGTCGAAGATTTGGACATAACTGAGTGGCTGAACTGATGCACATATATGCATATATTCATACATATATTAATATACACATACACATATATATGTGTAAATTAACCATTTTCCTACCTGTCTACTCCTTAAAAGTTTGCTACAGATATTAGACTATATACAACATTCTAATTGACTTAATACACATAAAATTAATGATTTTATAACCTTTTACAAATATAAATTGTATAATATAAATTTCTATGTTAAGATTTACATGATAAAATAGTCATAATAATTGAAATTATGCTATCATTTCATTGTTACTTGGATGAGAATAGCAGGGCCAATGCTCTCTAATGTAGGACATATTTAATCTTCATTCAAACCACAGCAGATTTGTCATGGAGACATGCAGCCAGACCAAGGGTATAAAACTCTAAAAGTTTTAAATCCTTGTAGATTCTGTCTGGTTTATCATCATCTTCAAGGTCATAATTATTCAAAAACTTGAGAAATATATTACCTGAGGGATTGATAGAAATCATATAGTCTACTCACTTTAATACTAAAAGGTTTACTTTCTTATGAAATTAGAAACTTTCACAAAGACTAAAACCAACAGAAGAGATGTATTCAAGCAAAGTTAATAAAAATGCCCTACAGCTATGATCTGTAAGATTGGATTCCGATGGGAATTGAATGTGTTACTTTATACTCTATTGTGGTACTCACATCTTTTGAATTTTTAAAGTTAAAATAAACCCTAGCCTGAAACTTTACATTTGAATGTCAGTAGAAGATATTTTAAATCTTTTATGACAATGTGTAATTTCAGATTTCTATCTAAAATGAGAGCTTTAAAATAATTTTCAGATACTTAATTACAATATTGTTTTAATTATAATTATGAAGAATGATACACTATTATCTTACATTAAATTATAATTTATCCTTAAAAAATCTCCACCATGAATTTTCCCAATTATGATGGCATAGGAAAAAATAGCAATATAAATGTGTGATTTAGAAGTTTTGTCTTGTTGGTTCACTTATTCAATCTACAAATATTTTCTGTTTGTCCATTACTTGTAGGACTGCTTAAAGTGTTATGAATGTGACAATATAAAAAATAATATTTTTGGTGTCACAACTGGAGATAAATTGGTAATAAATAAATAACATAAACGACACATCGTATGCCACTAGGGGATGTGAATCAGACTAAAATAAGAGGTTAAAAAATTAGAGTCTAAAAAAAAAACTGGGATGAGGTGAGGGCACAATCAGTTTCATGGCCATTTAACCTGTATAGTTACCAGGGCCAGGCATTCAGAAGGACTCTGTGTTTGGCTTAATGCTCTGCTTTTACTGTCTTGAAATTCTTAACCATTTTAAACAAGGGGCCACATATTGCATTTTTGCTCAGAGCTCCACAAATCATGCAGCCAGTTCTAGGTGAGATTATTTTAGACAGAGTGGTTCAGGAAAGCACAGAGTAGTTCAGGAAAGCATATCTGAGTAGACAATAATACTGAAGTGTTTCATGCATCAGTAACTTCCTTAACATCTATGAGAACATTCCAGGGGGAATAACAAGTGAAGCATGTTGTGGAAGTCGGAGGAATAACAGAAAGGCTAGTATGGCTGAAGGAGGGAGAACAGTGTGGGAGGGTCTTGGGAGTGGGCAGTTGGGACAGATCATGTCGGGTCTTCTGGTTCAGTGTAAGCATTTTGTGTTTTCCTGTGACTGAAATAAAAGACTTAGAAGCATCTGGAGAATACCAGGATCCATAATACTTTGGGGAAGGTTTGGCTTAGATGTGTAAGGAGAGTATTGCACGAATCTAGACAGGAGTTGATATGTAGAGAGAAACTCTAATGGGATGAATGTGGAATCAGAAAGATGAAAGACTAACCTCAACCCTAAGGAACATAAAAAGATAGAACACAAACTCAAAGCCCAGTTTGTGCAGTCAGTCTATGGCAAGTTCTAAAACTGCTCACAACGTATCTGTATTTATGACTGTTTTAGCTGTGCTTAGGATGGAATAAAAGATAGAAGATAGTTGGAATAACCCACAAGGCATCTCATATACTGGACAGGCCATTTTCTCACCCAATGCCACTTTCTTTGCCCAATGCCACTTACCTAGGTCATTATTTTGACTAAACCTTAGTTTGTCTCCCTGACTTCCCCCTCCTCCAAAAAGTTTTTATTTTTATTTTTTTAATGAGTATTCCTGGAAAGTAAAAATGTAAATCTGGGAGCTTTAACTTAGATCTACATATCTAAAATCTTTGGGAGGTAAGTTGCAGATATTCATATATTTATACAAAACATTTCCAGTGCTTTTCTTCATGCAATTGCTTCCATGACTTTTTGAAAACTAATAGACCACAGAAGTCAGAGTCTCTTTTTATAGTCCATTCCACTGATATCTTATTCTTATGCCCATACTACCCACCTTGATTAGTGTAGCTTTATAATATTTCATGAAATCAATATGTATAAGTCCTCCAAATTTGATCTTAATTTAAACATTTTTTGACTCTTCTAGATCATTTACTAATTTAGATAAATCTTAATATTTAATTTATTCAAAAAAGCCTGTTAGGATATTGGTGATATTGTAATATATCTACAGAAAAATTTTCAGAGGATTCTCATCATACCACTACTTGACTTCGCTTCACAACGTGTTAACACAACAAAAATCCAAAACAAAATACTCCATTCTGCTTTTATTTCTAAGTGATTTTTAAGATTACTTCATTTTTTAACAAAAACCTGTGAGAAAGGAATGCTACTCACAGTATGAGACTTTCATACACATATACTGTGATACGTGTGTGTTAGTCACTCAGTTGAGTCTGACTCTTTGCGACCCCATGGACTAGAGCCACCAGGCTCCTCTGTCCATGGAATTCTCCTGGCAAGACTACTGGAGTGGGTTGCCATTTCCTCCTCCAGTGGATCTTCCTGACCCAGGGATTGAACCCAGGTTTCCTGCATTGCAGGTAGATTCTTTACTGTCTGTGTGACCATGGAAGCCCATATTATGATATATTATAAATTCATATATAAATATAATTAATTAAAATATGTGACATATGTTATGATTCCAAATATTTTGATTATTTAACAGTCATAACCTTTTTTTAATCAATCACAGAAGTTTTTTATATGCTGCTAAACAGCGGAAATAATACAGACGTCATTTTTGGGAGCTCCAAAATCACTGAGATGGTGACTGCAGCCAAGAAATTAAAAGACGCTTACTCCTTGGAAGGAAAGTTATGACCAACCTAGACAGCATATTAAAAAGCAGAGACATTACTTTGCCAACAAAGGTCCATTTAGTCAAAGCTATGGATTTTCCAGTAGTCATGTATGGATGTGAGAGTTGGACTATAAAGAAAGCTGAGCACCGAAGAATTGATGCTTTTGAACTGTGGTGTTGGAGAAGACTCTCGAGAGTCCCTTGGACTGCAAAGAAATCCAACCAGTCCATCCTAAAGGAGATCAGTCCTGGGTGTTCATTGGAAGGACTGATGTTGAAGCTGAAACTCCAATACTTTAGCAACCTGATGCTAAGAACTGACTCATTTGAAAAGACCCTGATGCTGGGAAGGATTGAAGGCAGGAGGAGAAGGGGACGACAGAGGATGAGATGGCTGGATGGTATCACTGACTAGATGGACGTGAGTCTGAGTGAACTCCGGGAGCTGGTGATGGACAGGGAGGCCTGGTGTGCTGTGTTCCATGGGGTCACAAATAGTTGAACATGACTGAGTGACTGAACTAAACTGAACTGAAACTAAATTTACTAAAAAGAAACAGGTGAACTTAACAACTTAGCTTAGTACCTATCCTCACTGAAGCAAATGATCAAAAAAACTGGGTTCCACTCTAGAAAGATGCAACTTTGAGGAGATCACCCAGTGAGTGGGGAATAATAAAATATCTGTACACTCAAAAGTGTGGAGGGAACACAAACACAATGACAATAGACTCTAAAATAACACTGAACACCCATCCCATGCTCTGGCTCTTATGCTTGTTCACAGGATGAATGTATACTTTACCAGTTAATCTTCTTCAATACAATCATTCCCCCGCCCCCCAGTTACCCAGAAAGAACCAATCAATGGTTTTAAAGAACTGCATTTCACCATGTATATGGCTTGCCACATACCATGGGAGCAAATACTTAAATATCTTGCCTTGTATATGAGGGGTTGCTTAGACTCATTATTCCTCTTTGTCCTCTCAATTCCTGGATGTATCATTCTGATTAAAAAAAACATTAGTTCTTATGACTGCATAAGAGATTTTGAAGTTTTTTTTTTTTCTTTTATCAGAAAATTACTTTCCACAAGCCACTTATCAATAGAAAATTACACTGAGAATGTCTAAGCTATTATATCTCTAATATAAAGCCCCGTGTTGCAACCCTGAGAACACAAACCAAAATATCCAGGCTTAAGTTTGGATGCCCTGCTGTGATTAGATCTTGAATAGAAGGAACAGGCTTATCCTTTGTGGCTGATCTCATTCTGACTTTACAGTCTCTGATACCAAATTTTTCTTCACTACAGTCTTTCTGAACTTCAGTTGATTCACAAAGCTCTGTAAAAGCCATGCATAATACAACCTCAAGTCCTGTCCTTCTCTGGAAGTTCACAGTTTTGTGGAGGTATTTATGGCCTCCTGAGGTGAAAACCTCCTGAGCTGGAGTAAGATAGGGTTAAGAAGAGATTTTAATCCAGCTGGGAGAAGCTGAGAATGGATGCTCATACTTTAGTCTGAAAAAACACAGAATTACTTACAATTATTTGTGTGATGTGTTTGTGCTTTGACATTTCAATATTCTGATTCATTCATTCAGTGATGAAGGTGTATATATATGTGCCAAAAATTAAACTAAAATATTAATGAAATTTACTTTTCCTTTATGAACTGTATGGAAAAAGCAAAAGTTGCTCAAGTATTTAGACTTTGAAAGTCTTTTTTGTGTGTGTATATATAAGACTATAATGAATTCTGTACTGAAAAAAATAATCTTCTTATTAAAACCCAATGAGGTAATTTTCAAATCACAGAAATAATCATTTCTATAGAGTCTATTTGATTTTAAAGATTTTCTATCATTTTACCCAAATAGTTATTTTTCCCTTATAGGAGTTTGGTAAGTATCTTAAAAAGTTATTTATCTGAATTTCTATTCAAATTAATATACTGTCAGCAATAATTATTCACAGTAAAGTATCTTGAAAGCCTTTCAAAATAAGTAACATATTGTCTCTATCACTTTACAAGCCCAAGCAAACACACTCTCTATCAATGTATTTAATTTAGTTAGTATTTTTGATGGTCAACTAGTAACGAAGAGAAAGAGAGGAAGGAAGAAGGAACTAATGGCAATCAGTCGTGATTTACATGACACTGGCTGTGTTAGTTAATGTTACATTATCACTCTATAAAATGTTTAATGAAAAAAGCATATGTTCACCATAGTGGCCTTAATGTTTCCCCAAGTTTAACTAAACTTCAGACAGACTTTTTTTCCTTTTCTAGCCTCCTGACTTCCCTCTCACACCTGCCCTTGCAAAATCCAGATGGCCTGAACCACAGAGGTCCCTCTCCTTTTTTTAAGGGCATTTACTATAGAAAACTTAAAATTATAATTTATTCTCTGCTGCTTTGGGGATATAAATCTTTTTATTTTATTTTCCAGCAATATCCAGTTTACTACTGAAAAGACAACACACTTGAAATTACTCTAATTTTCTACTTTATAATTTACAGTTAATTCCATGGTCCATGTGTCTTTGACCATCAGTAAGTTCTTCCTTTCACTCTGATTATACAGTAAATATCTTGAGGGCAAGGATCTTGTGCCATGCTTCCTTTTTGTTCTTCCTGGTTTCTTTTTCTCTTTAAAATAAAAACTATATATATATTTCAAATGTACCACATGATGGTTTGATAGACATGCACATAAGGAAATGATTCTTATAGTCATACAGTCAAGTTAATTAACATATTATCTTATCTTTGTGTGTGTGTATGTGTGATGAGAGCACAGGAAATCTATCTTAGCAAATGTCCAGGATATAATATGGTATTATAAACTGCAGTCATTGTGTTGTACCTTAGGTCTCTGGAGTTATTCATCCTGCAAAATTATAACTTTTTACCCTTTTTACTGTGATGACGAACATCTCCTTATTCCCCCCACCTCCCTATCTTGGTAACCACCATTCCACCCTCTGCTTCTATGTATTCAGCATTTTAAAATTCTGAATATGTGAGATCCTGTACTTCTTTATTTTTTATGTCTGCCTTGCTTGACTTAGCATACTGTCTTTCAGGTTCATCGTGTTGCTGCAAATGGCAAGATCTCCTTTTCTTTCTTTTTTTTTTTTTTAAGGATGAATAATATCTATAGCTATCACAATTTCTTAAATACTGGGTTGGTCAAAAGTTCATTCTGGTTTTTCCATAACATCTTAAGGAAGAACCTGAATAAACTTTTTGGCCAACCCAATATCTCTTGGGTCCCTTGCTGGTTTCATAACCCAGGACTATCTTTCTCAAGCACCTGGGAGCCATCTCTTGAAATGTAGTTGTTAAGGAAGACTGCTGTATTCTTTCCTGTCTAAGAGAGGGTAGGATCCTAATTTCTATGAGTGTCTTGATTGAAGTTGTAAAAGTATTTCTTGCCATGAAGATAAGAGAAAATTCCTCTTTCTTTTGGTAGGACCAATTAGCAAACACAGATAGCCTGATATCTCATAGTATCTCAACCTTGTATCTCGTTACCTCAGTATTTCCTTTTTTCCTTCTTTAGACTTCCAATATCTTTTAAAACATTTTCTTAAAGTATCTATGTTGAAATATCTGGAGTAATTGTTTTCAAATCTGCACTCTGTTTAGTAAAATTATCTGTGATGATTGGAGAACTTAAAAGCAGGGAAATATATATTTATTAGATCTCTAGTTATAGTACATTTTGTAATACATAATATTGAAAAAGGCATCCTCAGTGATATCACAAAATCAACAGTTAATAATTTTAAGATCTTGCTACATACCACACTTAAAGGTAATCGCTTTGCACTCACTAACATAAACAATGAAAAACAACGCTAAAGGTGAGAAATACTTTCTCCTAAAGAGAAGTTTGGGAAAATACATGTAGTTTTTGTCTTAGATTAAAATCAAATATGTCAAGTAAATGGTTCAAATCAATTGTAAAATCCTTATGTTAAACTCCAACTAAAAAAAAAAAAAAAATTAAGTATTTCCAGGACTGAAGCTAAGGTGATTCTTGTTTTAAGTCCAACATTTAAATAAATTTTCACTATAGAATCACCTCCTAAAATGTGACTGATAGTATACTAAGAAGGATGAATGTACGTCCAGGCAATGGTACAGGCTAATCTTTGTCTTCTATTACTTGCTTCTCTGTCTTTTAAATGTCTTTTAAAATTTGGAATACAAAACCAACCTTTTACTATGTTTATCAGATATGTAGCTGAGTAATAGACTAATCTAAAATAAGCTTTGTAAGTATTTTTTACTTTAAACAATATGTAAATCATATCAAATTATTATTTTTAAAAATGAGTGATCAGACATATTTAGTCTACAATTTCTTAAGGAAATAAAGTTATAATGTCTATTGTAAAACTATATATAAAATTGATCATTTAATTTTCAAGAGGTAGCAAAAAAATGGAGAATGGATGTTAATTAGAAAGTATAATTTTGAACCTCTCCCTGATAGCTTAGCTGGTAAAGGATCTGCCTGCAATGCAGGATATCTCAGTTGGATTCCTGGGTTGGGAAGATCCCCTGGAGAAGGGATAGGCTACCCACTCCAGTATTCTTGGGCTGCTCTGTGGCTCATGTGGTAAAGAACCCATCTGCAATGTAGGAGACCTGGGTACAATCCCTGGGTTGGGAAGATCCCCTGGAGGAGGGCATATGACAACACACTCCAGTATTCTTGCCTGGAGAATCCTTGTGGGCAGAGGAGCCTGGCAGATTATAGTCCATGGGGTCACAAAGAGTCAGACCTGACAGAACAACCAAGCAGAGCACAGCACAACTATTAAATACTAGTGAATAGATAAAACCCTTTACTTGGAATTTAATTGAATTATAAATCTAATATATCTCATAAAAGCAGCACTATATGAAAGGCATTCAATTTTTTCTCAAATATTTATGCTAAATTATACATCATTTTTCATAAGTAGATACAAAACAACAGCTGCCTTCTGACATTTGAATAGGTTTATTTTACTTTTTTGATTGTTCTGTTCTCAATTGCTGCACTGCTCAATTTTATTTAACATGAAATAACCACAGCCTGTAATGATGAATTTTAAAGCAAGATTACAACACAAAAATAAAATAGGTTTAATGATTGTGGTCATCAAATTACTCAAGTGTTTTTTTCATTTCAAAACAAGGTAGCATGTCTTACTCACGTACTAAATTTACTGAGGATTAGTGTACTCATGTTTGGAAGCGATAGGTATTATTTTCCATGTAGATTTAGTCTTAGCAGTCACACAAGAAACATTCCTTGAAATTTACTATCACTTTTTTCATTTAATGGTTAATGATAACAGCCAAGATGTTTACTTGTTAATAGTTTTCCTGGTTAATGAGTGTTTGCAACTATTTTTAGTACATTTGTCAATCATATCTTGAAAATTCAAGCTTAAACTATCTTCAAAAAATGAATTCATGAGCACAATTAAAAGTGTTGGCATAGATGTATGGATAAGAAAAACAAAAAGCTTGACACAATTGAATTGGTTGATAATATGGGCACAAAGTGGTAAAAAGATTCTTGCTCTGATTAATTCCGTGTAGACTCTAGATCACCTGATGCTTGATTCATCTGACAGAATAATTCAATTTTCACTCTTCTATGTGGCCTTATAAAATCATGCCTAAAAAAATTTATTTGTTACAATTATGTGCATCACAGTTAACAATAGATAACATAGATAATAATGAAACAGTATTGTCTAAAAAGAAATTTTATGTAACAAAAATTATTAACCCAAAGTATCAGTTCAGTTCAGTCGCTCAGTCGTGTCCGACTCTTTGCAACCCCATGAATCGCAGCACTCCAGACCTCCCTGTCCATCACCAGCTCCTGGAGTTCATTCAGACTCACTTCCATCGAGTCAGTGATGCCATCCAGCCATCTCATCCTCTGTCGTCCCCTTCTCCTCCTGCCCCCAATCCCTTCCAGCATCAGAGTCTTTTCCAATGAGTCAACTCTTCCCATGAGGTGGCCGAAGTACTGGAGTTTCAGCTTTGGCATCATTCCTTCCAAAGAAATCCCAGGGCTGATCTCCTTCAGAATGGACTGGCTGGATCTCTTTGCAGTCCAAGGGACTCTCAAGAGTCTTCTCCAACACCACAGTTCAAAAGCATCAATTCTTTGGCACTCAGCCTTCTTCACAGTCCAACTCTCACATCCATACATGACTACTGAAAAAACCATAGCCTTGACTAGATGGACTTTTGTTGGCAAAGTAATGTCTATGCTTTTCAATATGCTATCTAGGTTGGTCATAACTTTTCTTCCAAGGAGTAGGCGTGTTTTAATTTCATGGCTGCAGTCACCATCTGCAGTGATTTTGGAGCACCAAAAAATAAAGTCTGACACTGTTTCCACTGTTTCCCCATCTATTTGCCATGAAGTGATGGGACCAGATGCCATGATCTTCATTTTCTGAATGTTGAGTTTTAAGCCAACTTTTTCACTCTCCTCTTTCACCTTCATCAAGAGGCTTTTTAGTTCCTCTTCACTTTCTGCCATAGGGTGGTGTCATCTGTATATCTGAGGTTATTGATATTTCTCCTGGCAATTTTGATTCCAGCTTGTGCTTCTTCCAGTCCAGCGTTTCTCATGATGTACTCTGCATATAAGTTAAATAAGCAGGGTAAAGTATGGATGGCATATAAATAATCACTGAGTACAAGTATTATATCTTAACATTTATAAATATATCCAATACCAGATATTTAATAATGAAATGGGATGATGCCATGCTTTAGTGTATATAAGAGTAGTTAGTCAATACTAATAAAGTCTGAACTGATCTTAGTCTGCCTATAAACATATGACCTAATTTTTGTAATTGTGTCTTATAAGTAAATTAACCCAATAGAGAGACTATATGTTTGTTTAAATGTACAAGAATATGAATATAAATATATATTACATATAGTATGAAATTTAAAATATACATACATATATATGTACATGTATACATGCCTTAGTGTATAGAAGAATAATTGATCCATACTAAAGTCTGGATATATGGATCCACATATATGGATATAAGTGTATATATACATATACATATATGTATACCACACATATAATGTGCACACATATATAGATATAAGCATATACATATATGTATATATATATACACATATATATGTATATCACACATATAATATGCAAGTATATATATATTTATGTATGGGAATATATACAATACAGTGTATGTGGGATGTGTGTAAAACAGTGCAAACTATCCACTTATTGTACATTTTGACTCAAAATTATATAAATACATGTGAAGGGATTCACATTATGGGCCAGAAAGAGATACATGGTACAAAGTCAGTCTACCTGTATGCTGCTTCAATGAGGAGAATTCCACAAGTGACCTACAGCTTTTTTAAATCAAGTTATTCTGCTGGTTTAAAATGTTAAAACCAATGAGCATTATGGAAAATAAAATAAATTTACTCAAATTAATTTCCTGAGGTGCCTATTCATTCATTGCTCATAAGTCTTGGGGAAAAATAAATTCATAATATACTTAGTTCTCCAGGCCATCTTGAGAGATCAAATGTACAATCATAGTTATCCTTAAATTCTTCTTCTCTTTCATTTACCATGTTTAATTGATTCCAAGTTGACCATCCTTCTTATTAAATATCTTTTGTAACAATTCTTTCCTTCCATGATTTTCCCAAATGATTCTAAGTTTCTGGGAAGCCTCATAAATAAATCCTCCACAGGCTAAAATATCCAATACACAGATTGTGCTTGAAATTGTGAAAGACATCTCCTTGACCACATGATAGTATTATTTGGTGTGGCATATGAAATATGAAGGACTTCCTAGGTGGTGCCTAGTGGTAAAGAACCTGCCTGCCAATGCAGGAGAAATGAGAGACATGGGTTCAATCCCTGGGTTAGGAAGATTCCCTGGAGGAGGGCATGGCAACCCACTCCAGTATTCTTGCCTGGAGAATCCCATAGACAGAGGACCCTGGCAGGCTACAGCCCACAGAGTCACAAACAGTCAGACACAACTGAAGCAATTTAGCACACATGCATGAAATACGAAAATTTTCATGGTCTGATCCCTGAATATTCAACTTCAGCTCTGCAGTGTTTCATGTACTCTATGTTATCTGAACATTTTAAATAACTGATTCTTTAAGGTTACCTCTACAGGCCTCATTCCACTTTCTAAACCCTTTTTTTCTCATTAGCTGACAAATGAGAAGTCCTACTTAGTCAAGAGATATTGCAAATGAAACATGAAATTTCCCCCAATTTTCTTCACCATTAGATCTATTAGACTATAACCATAATATTTTAGTTACAGTTCAGTGGCATCTTTTAAAATAATGAATTTTAATAATTCTTAAATATGATATTAAGCATCCACTTGTAATAGTCATCTTTTTCTGTGTAAGAACTTGACCAGATTCATCTTTGAATCCTTAAAATAGGACAATAGTTGTTGCAAATTTTCTGTTAAGACTGTACATTTTAGTAAAAGAAGTTAATTCTTGTAAATGTAAACTGATTCTTAGAATATATAATTGTATTATCTATCTAATGAGCATTCCTTTGTGCATACACATGTGTGTGTGTGTGTGTGTATATATATATATATATATATATATCCAATATGATTTTAAAATTTTTTTCTAGTTTTTTTAGCTTTATTTTAGTTTTATTTTTTAATAAATACAGTTTCTATGTAAAATATCCTGCAATTTTCTTATGTCTAAGCTTCAGCATTTCTATTTTTCTTTCAACAGTCTTAGATATTAAAATATTAGTACACATTATGTCTTCAGAAAGTGTTTTCTGTTTGTCCATTGCAGTTGCCACTTCTTTTTCTTACCCAGCACTCCACTGAGAAGCTATAACTTGCTTTCCAGTATTAAACTCATTATCATTTGTCTTAAAGAGGTTCTCTGAAATATTTCAAATATATTTTCACATTGCTAGTAGTTTCCATATTATAGATCTCTCAATGAGCTTTTAAAATAATGTTACATTAAGCTAAATTGACTCTTTTCTGACATAAAAACACAGATTGTATTGTTGACTGATATAATTTAGAGAAGAAATATCTGTGATGTCATTTCACATATTATAAAAAGATTATCTTGAATAATAAGAAAAATCTCATCTCCATTATAGAAACGGACGTTGTAGATATATATTTATTTTTGTTAAGAGAATTTGTGATGAAGTTTCAAAAATGATAACAAACCTCATCAACTATGGTAAGTGAAAAGATTTTTGTTTCATTTCTCAAATGTTTATCTCAGTAAAATATATACATGAAATGGGAGAAGACGGAGACAAAGAGAGCAAAAGCCACTAAAAAGAAGCATTTAGAAGGCAAAAAATATAATTCAAAATTTTAAATATTTCCTGAAGTGAGAAAACAATATCTGAACACTATACAATTTAGAAGCTGATTATTTTAATTGATAGTTTGTTTTATATCATAGTTTATGGTTAAGTCAAATTGCTTAAATAAATTGTCTGTATTGTGAAAACGATCACCTAGGTGATTTTGCCATTTAACTGTTTTAGTAACAGAAATATGAATGCTTTGTGCTCTGTTTATGCATTCATGGTATATTAGTGGTTAGGACTCATTGAGGTATAAAGGTATTGAACATAAAAATTACAGTCTACTTTATAAAATATAATTACAAAGCAGCTCTCCAATAACCTGAGAGTATGTGCCGTTACTGCGAAGACCACACTTACACAAAAAGGAATGATATTATTGACTAGAGTGCGTAGGAAGAGTTATTGTTACTCTCAGCTGCCTAGGGTCATCTATGACCAAATAAACAAAGAAATACAATGTATTATCAGAATTACATTCAAAGTGATTACGTTGTTATGGAAATACTGTCACCTATGAATAGTCTTCACTGGATAGCTTAAAATCTCTATTTCATAGTCTAGGTTTATATGAATGTGGGTCATCCTTTAAATATGATATGACAAAAATGAGAAATGGATAAAAAACTAGGAATTATCCTAAATTTAGGTTACCTAGGATAATCTTTTTAACAACAGTATTTAATAAATGACTTAAATGTCACAGTACAACTATTTGACAGCATTTATGGCAATCCACTCCAGTATTCTTGCCTCAAGAATCCCATGGACAGGAGAGCCTGGCAGGTTACAGACACAGGGATGCAAAAGAGTAAGACACAACTTAGAGACTAAACAACGTAAGGCCTATTTTATTCATCTGATTTAGGCTTTTAACAGTTACAAAACAAATTATTAATAAATATATGGTCAGTTGGTTCATTTGCAATTATTTTCTCTCATTCTGAGAATTGTCTTTTCATCTTGTTTATAGTGTTCTTTGCTATTCAAAAGCTTTTAAATTTAACTAGTTCTCTTTTGTTTATTTTTGTTTTTATTTCCATTACTCTGAAGGTGGGTCAAGGAGAATCCTGCAGTGATTTATGTCAAAGAGTGTTGTGCTGATGTTTTCCTCTAAGAGGTTTATAGTTTCTGGCCTTACATTTAGGTCTTTAATCCATTCTGCGTTTATTTTTGTGTGTGGTGTGTGTGAATTAGGAAGTATTCTAACTTCATTCTTTTACATGTAGCTGTCCAGTTTTCCCACCACCACTTACTAAACAGGCTGTCTTTTCTCCACTGTATATTCTTGCCTTCCTTGTCAAAAAAAGGTGCCCATAGGTGTGTGGGTTTATCTTTGAGCTTTCTCTCTTGTTCCATTGATCTATACTTCTGTTTTTGTACCAGTACAGTACTGTGTTAATTGCTGTTACTTTGTATTATAGTCTGAAATCAGGAAAGCTGATTTCTCCAGCTACTTTTTTCTTTCTCAAGATTGCTTTGGCTGTTAAGAGTCTTTTGTGTTTCCATACATATTGCACATTAATTTTGTTGTTCTAGTTCTGTGAAAAATGCCATTTGTAATTGGCATTACAAGGATTGCAATAAATTTGTACATTGTTTTGGGTAGTATGATCATTTTCATGACATTGATTGTTCCAATCCAAGAACATGATATATCTCTCTATCTGTTTATATTGTTTTTTATTTATTTCATCAGTGTCATAGTTCTTTACATACAGTGTCTTTTGCCTCCTTAGGTAGATTTATTCATGGGTATTTTATTATTTTTGTTGAGATAGTGAATGGGATTGTTTCCTTCTCATTCTGATTTTTTGTTGTTAGTGTATAGGAATGGAAGGGATTTCTGTGTATTAATTTTGTATCCAGTGATGTTACTATTAATAAATTCATTTATTAGTTTTAATAATTTTCTTGTGGTATCTTTAGGGTTTTCTATGTATAGCATCATGTCATCTGCAAAGAGTGAGAGTTTTATTTCTTATTTTCCAATCTGGATTCCTTTTATTTCTTTTTTTTTTTTTCTCTAAGACTGTTGTGGCTAGGCTTTCCAAAACTATGTTGAATAATGATGGTGAGAGTGGGCACCCCTGTCTTGTCCCTGATCTTAGAGGAAATGCTTTCTCTTCAGAATATACAAACAGCTCATGCAGCTTAATGTCAGAAAAACAAACAACCCAATCAAAAATGAGTGGAAGACCTAAACAGACATTTCACCCAAGATGACATAATAACAAACACATGAAAAGATGCTCAATATTGTTCATCATTACAGAAATGCAAATCAAAACTACAATGGGGCATCACCTCACACTAGTCATAATGGCTATCACCAAAATATCTACAAACAATACATGCTGAAGAGGATGTGTAGAAAAGGGAACCCTCTTGCCCTCCTGTGGGAATGCAAATGGATATAGCCACCATGGAGAACATTATGGAGATTCCTTTAAAACCAGGAATAAGACTACCATATGACCCAGCAATCGTACTACTGGGCATAGACCTTGAGAAAACATAATTCAAAAAGACACCTGTGCCACAATGTTCATGGCAGCACTGTTTATAATAACCAGGACATGAAAGCAACCTAGATGTCCATCAACAGATGAATGGATAAAGAAGTGTGTTACATATAAACAATGGAATATTACTCAGCAATAAAAAGGAACAAATTTGAGTCAGTTGAACTGAGGTGGACAAACCTAGAGCCTCTTATAGAGTGAAGTACATCAGAAAGATAAAAATAATATTGTATATTAATGTATATGTATGGTATCTAGACAAATCGTACTGATGAACTTATCTGCAGGGAAGGAATTGAGATGCAGATATAAAGAATGGAACTGTGACACAACAGGGGAAGGAGAGGATGGGACAAATTGAGAGAGCAGCATTGAAATATATACAATACCATGTGTAAAACATAGCTACTGGGAAGCTGCTGTATAACACATGGAGTTTGGACTGGTGCTCTCTGATAATCTGTTGGGAGGTGGGAGGGAGTCTTAAGAGGGAGGGAATGTATGCATACTTATGGTTGATTCACATTGTTGTATGGCAGAAATAAACACAACATTCTAAAACAATGATCCTCCAATTAAAAATTTTAAAGGAAAACTATTTAATAAAGCCAAAATACAATGAGTTTCTTAACTTTAAACTGAAATGGCTTTCTGTGAGCAATATAACCTGAAAGAATTCAATATATTAATATATTAAAATGTTTGTTTTAAATATTCTTTTAAAAATATTTAAAACACATACATGAGTCAGGCATTTTTTAATACTTTGTAATTATAAGGCAGTAACACTTTTGGTTTCAAGATATTGTCTATCAGGAGGCTGAAAGATACAACACAAGTTATAATATAGTGTGATGTTATAAACCATTAGCATATATAATGTGCCATCAAAGTATTGAGGAAAAGAGTTAACTTGGTTTCTTGGGGGATTCAAGAAGGATTTGGTGTTGCTGAACTGGATTTTGAAGGATGAGAAGTACTTAGTCCAGAAAATAAAGGGGAAACCAATCTAGGTATAAAGAAAAATACTATACTTTGTCAAATGTAAGAATAAACTTCTTTAAATACTGACAGTTGATTATTTTCTAAATATGTGTCCCACTTACACAATAAAGAAACATAAGTCTCTCCAATATTTAAATCTATTTGAATACTTAAAATTTTCTAAAGAGTTCATTAAAATTATGCCTAAGATATTTGGTCCACTAAAAGTTCTAAATCTTTAAACAAAAAACCTACATGCAACGTTACAATGAATATGAAATAGTAAACTTGCAATATTATTAACTGAGTGTAATAATTATTGATTCTAACTGAATGAATATACCAATTTTTGCCTTAATTTTTTTTTTTACCTTTTAGTTTTGCTGTTGTAAGAGAAACCCAAGTAAGACACTAAGTGTTGCGAGAGGGCCTCAGAAGGCAGACACACTGAAACCATACTCACAGAAAACTCGTCAATCTAATCACATGGACCACAGCCTGGTCTAACTCAGTGAAACTAAGCCATGCCCTGTGGGGCCACCTAAGATGGGCGGGTCATGGTGGAGAGGTATGACAGAATGTGGTCCACTGGAGAAGGGAATGGCAAACCATTTCAGTATTCTTGCCTTGAGAACCCCATAGATAGTATGAAAAGGCATAGGATACTGAAAGAGGAACTCTCCAGGTTGGTAGGTGCCCAATTGCTACTGGAGATCAGTGGAGAAATAACTCCAGAAAGAATGAAGGGATGGAGCCAAAGAAAAACAATACCCAGTTGTGGATGTGACTGGTGATAGAAGCAAGGTCCGATGCTGTAAAGAGCAATATTGCATCGGAACCTGGAATGTCAGGTCCATGAATCAAGTCAAATTGGAAGTGGTTAAACAGGAGATGGCAAGAGTGAACGTCAACATTCTAGGAATCAATGAAATAAAATGGCCTGGATTGGGTGAATGTAACTCAGATGACCATGATATCTACTACTCCAGGCAGGAATCACTTGGAAGAAATGAAGTAGCCATCATGGTCAACAAAAGTCTGAAATGCAGTACTTGGATGCAATCTCAAAAATGACAGAATGGTCTCTGTTCCTTTCCAAGGCAAACCATTCAATATCACAGTAATCGAAGTCTATGCCCCAGCCAGTAACACTGAAGAAGGTGAAGCTGAACGGTTCTATGAAGACCTACAAGACCTTTTAGAACGAACACACAAAAAAGATCTCCTTTTCATTATGGGGGACTGGAATGCAAAAGTAGGAAGTCAAGAAACACCTGGAGTAACAGGCAAATTTGACCTTGGA
The DNA here is from genome assembly GCF_029378745.1 of Bos indicus. Classification (NCBI taxonomy): domain Eukaryota; kingdom Metazoa; phylum Chordata; class Mammalia; order Artiodactyla; family Bovidae; genus Bos; species Bos indicus. Next base: position 60,919,888 of record NC_091771.1, read on the forward strand.
ATATGGAATGAAGCAGGGCAAAGGCTAATAGAGTTTTGCCAAGAGAACTCACTGGTCATAGCAAACACCCTCTTCAAACAACACAAGAGAAGACTCTACACATGGACATCACCAGATGGGCAACACCAAAATCAGATTGATTATGTTCTTTGCAGCCAAAGATGGAGAAGCTCTATACAGTCAGCAAAAACAAGATTGGGAATTGACTGGCTCAGATCATGAATTCCTTATTGCCAAATTCAGACTTAAATTGAAGAAAGTAGGGAAAACCACTAGACCATTCAGGTATGACCTAAATTAAATCCTTATGATTATACAGTGGAAGAGAGAAATAGATTTAAGGGACTAGATCTGATAGATAGACTGCCTGATGAACTATGGATGGAGGTTTGTGACATTGTACAGAAGACAGGGATCAAGACCATTCCCATGGAAAAGAAATGCAAAAAAGCAAAATGGCTGTCTGGGGAGGCCTTACAAATAGCGGTGAAAAGAAAAGAAGCGAAAAGCAAAGGAGAAAAGGAAAGATATAAGCATCTGAATTCAGAGTTCCAAAGAATAGCAAGAAGAGATAAGAAAACCTTCTTCAGCGATCAGTGCAAAGAAATAGAGGAAAAAAAACAGAATGGGAAAGACTAGAGATCTCTTCAAGAAAATTAGAGATACCAAGGGAACATTTCATGCAAAGAAGGGCTCGATAAAGGATAGAAATGTTATGGACCTAACAAAAGCAGAAGATATTAAGAAGAGTTGGCAAGAATATACAGAAGAAGTGTACAAAAAAGATCTTCACGACCAAGATAATCATGATAGTGTGATCACTCACCTAGAGCCAGACATCCTGGAATGTGAGGTCAAGTGGGCCTTATAAAGCATCACTACTAGCAAAGCTAGTGGAGGTGATGGAATTCCAGTGGAGCTATTTCAAATCCTGAAAGATGATGCTGTGAAAGTGCTGCACTCAATATGCCAGCAAATCTGGAAATCTCAGCAGTGGCCATAGGACTGGAAAAGGTCAGTTTTCATTCCAATCCCAAAGAAAGGCAATGCCAAAAAAGGCTCAAACTACTGCACAATTGCACTCATCTCACAAGCTAGTAAAGTAATGCTCAAAATTCTCCAAGCCAGGCTTCAGCAATATGTGAACCATGAACTTCCTGATGTTCAAGCTGATTTTAGAAAAGGTAGAGGAACCAGAGATCAAATTGCCAACATCCTTTGGATCATTGAAAAAGCAAGAGAGTTCCAGAAAAACATCTATTTATGCTTTCTTGACTATATCAAATCCTTTGACTGTGTGGATCACAATAAACTGTGGAAAATTCTGAAAGAGATGACAATACCAGACCACCTGACCTGCCTCTTGAGAAACATATATGCAGGTCAGGAAGCAACAGTTAGAACTGGACATGGAATAACAGACTGGTTCCAAATAGGAAAAGGAGTACATCAAAGCTGTTTATTGTCACCCTGCTTATTTAACTTATATGCAGAGTACATCATGAGAAACACTGGGCTGGAGGAAGCACAGGCTGAAATCAAGATTGCCAGCAGAAATATCAATAACCTTAGATATGCAGATGACACCACCCTTATGGCAGAAAGTGAAGATGATCTACAAAGCCTCTTGATGAAATTGAAAGAGGAGAGTGAAAAAGTCAGCTTAAAGCTCAACATCCAGAAAATGAAGATCAAGGCATCTGGTCCTATCACTTCATGGGAAATAGATGGGGAAACATTGGAAACAGTGTCAGACTTTATTTTGGGGGCTCCAAAATTACTGAAGATTCTGATTTGCAGCCATGAAATTAAAAGATGCTTACTCCTTGGAAGGAAAGTTATGACCAACCTAGATAACATATTCAAAAGCAGAGACATTACTTTGCCAACAAAGGTCCATCTAGTCAAGGCTTTGGTTTTTCCTGTGGTCATGTATGATGTGAGAGTTGGACTGTGAAGAAAGCTGAGTGCCGAAGAATTGATGCTTTTGAACTGTGGTGTTGGAGAAGACTCTTGAGAGTCCCTTGGACTGCAAGGAGATCCAACCAGTCCATTCTAAAAGAGATCAGTCCTGGGTGTTCTTTGGATGGACTGATGCTAAAGCTGAAACTCTAGTATTTTGGCCACCTCATGCGAAGAGTTGACTCATTGGAAAGACTCTGATGCTCAGAGGGATTGGGGACAGGAGGAGAAGCGTATGACAAAGGATGACATGGCTGGATGGCATCCCCAACTCGATGGATGTAAGTTTGAGTGAACTCCGGGAGTTGGTGATGGACACGGAGGCCTGGCGTTCTGAAATTCATGGGGTCACAAAGAGTCGGACATGACTGAGCGACTGAACTGAACTGAACTGAACTGATACCTAGTCCTCAGATCAGATCAGTCGCTCAGATATGTCCGACTCTTTGCGACCCCATGAATCGCAGGACGCCAGGCCTCCCTGTCCATCACCAACTCCCGGAGTTCACCAGACTCACGTCCATCGAGTCAGTGATGCCATCCAGACATCTCATCCTCTGTCGTCCCCTTCTCCTCCTGCCCCCAATCCCTCTCAGCATCAGAGTCTTTTCCAATGAGTCAACTCTTCGCATGAGGTGGCAAAATTACTGGAGTTTCTGCTTCAGCATCATTCCTTCCAAAGAAATCCCAGTGCTGATCTCCTTCAGAATGGACTGGTTGGATCTCTTGCAGTCCAAGGGACTCTCAAGAGTCTTCTCCAATACCACCGTTCCTAGATTCCCACAAATCAAAAATAAAGTAAAACAAAACAAAAATAGCAGACAATGCAAAATCCGATGTATTCCTCGTAAAATCTTGCTCTATTGACAGGTACTTGCTTATCAGTTCAAGGACATCCCAAGGGTTGTGTATCTTTTATCACAATATTTTGTAACATAATGGTATACTTTAATCCTATTATTATCCCACTAGCTATAAAACTTTATTTTAAAATGTACATATTCTTTGTTAATAATTTATTGTAATTTGTAGAGCTATTAGAAAATTTCATCACATAAAATAAGGGGTTCAGTGTGCAAAGTTGTCTTCTTTTCAGGATATTTTAAGGTCCAGTCAAAACTGACTGGCTTATTCACACATCTTATGTAATTATTTTTACTTATGTAATAAAAGAAGAACATATTGAAGCATAGACTACCATATATTTTACAAAGGAAATGAAAATACCTATAGCATTTCACTATTTAATAAAATAAAAAGTACAGACATATGATTATAATCAAACTCTGCATTATCACTGCCTTACATCTATATATTGACAATTTTCTGTAGAATATCTTTGTGAAACCATGAGGTTCTTCTAAGTTACTTTACTTGTCCTGATTGACTTCATTTTCATTATTCTTGTTTGATGTTCCTGTTATTACATCTTACTGAAAAGAATCTCTTTAGCATTCTACTTTATCTTACAATTGCCTTGTATTTTCTTCAAAACATCTCTAGTTTTAATGGTAACAGCACATTTCTGACCCATCTTGGTTTTTCTTGCTTCAAGGCATAAAATCAACAACTGTCCAAGGATTTCTGGTTTCCTTAACAGCTAAAAATTTTAAGAATCATAATTGGGAAAACCAATGGTATTCCTGAGTTTGATAATGGGCAAAACAGTTTTGGCAGTTGACATTTGTTCCCCTTAACATTAATAGAATGAGAGAGTACATATTTTAAGGTAATGTATTGACAATTTATTTTGAACAACTTTTATTCCAGTATATAGTTGTATCACCCTTTAAGATTGCTTCTATTTTCATACCACGCATCTCTGAGGCCTATTAAAGCTGAGACTTGCATAGTAATAGGAAGAAAAGGGGGAGTTCTATAAGAATAGCCCCTTTGAGAAGGAAATGGCAACCTACTCCAGTATTCTTCCTAGGGAAATCCCATGGACAGAGGAGCCTAGCAGGCTACAGTTTGCTGCTGCTGCTGCCAAGTCACGTCTACGGGGTCACAAAAGAGTTGGACAGGACATAGCAGCTAAACAAGAACAATAAAGTACATAAAAGTAATATTGTTATTTCAGGGGGAAAAAAACTGCATGAGATTTTTACAAAGGGAAAATGTGTGACTTTTTTGTTCATCTCAAAAAAATTTGGTTTTGTTTCCACACATGCATGCACACATTGGTTTATTAGTATACTGTATTTAAAGTTTTGTTTTTTGTTTTTGTTCTTGTACTTTTTTTCCAGGTTCAATGGAAACTGTTTGATGGGAGGATGGCAAAAACAGATATCATTTTAAAATTTTGCTTTAGTTACTGAGATTAGCAGACATGAGATTAACTAGGCAAGGAATGAAGCATTAGCACAAGTTAATGAAGCACTAGCCCAGGTAAGGAGATGTGTTGTTAGACCAGAGTGATGGCAAGGTTAGCTAAGAAGCAAATTGATACAAGAAGTATTTAGAGGAGGAATCCAAAGTGATTTTTCACTTATTTTGATAAGTAGTCAGAAAGAAAAAAGGAAAAGCATGGTAAAAAGTAGGGTACCCTTCAAGTCTGAATGGTAAATACCACGTCTAAACCTTGTGGAACTGGGTTGATTCTGGTACATTTACGGAAATAGAAAACACTGGAAGAGGTGAAAGCTGTTTGTTTTGTCTTATTAACATTAATAGCCTTGAGATATGTTTAATTAGAATTGCCATTTTTGAATGTTCACATTAAGATACTATAATTTAACTTAGGAGGACTTCTTGAAGAAAATGAATCTTTGAAGGATATCAAGCACATAGTTTATCAGAAATGATAAGTTTTAACATTTTAAATGAAGAAAAAAGATTGTGAATACAGTTTTGGATATATTAAGTTGAGGTAGCAGTGAGATATTCATTTGAAGGCATCTAAAAGGCTCTTTATTATACAGCTCTGAATCAGAGACAAAGTCTCAGCAAAAGTTACATATTTAGAATTATTGGATTAGAGGTGATAATGAACATTTTAGGAGCAAATCAGATCACCTACCCATCATTCAGAGAGCAAAGAGGATGGGCATTTAGCTTAGACACAATCTAATATTTACAAGTCTAGTAAAGGAGCACAGAGAAGCGAGAGACATTGAGAATGAACAGCCCACAAAGTAGGAAGGAACCTGGAGGTGATTGTGCTCTAGAAGCAAATGGAAAGGTTGTTTCTCAAAAGGGAAGGAATGATCAACAGTATTAAATACTATTGCAAACTATGGTAAATGTGGAATTAATTAGATTAATGACAATATGATAGTCATTGGTGATTATGCCAAAAAATGCATTTAGTGAGTTATTGGAGGCAAAGTTGAGTCTAACTTGACTTAACAAATGATTAGAATGTAAAACGTTAGATATACGTAGAAATTACTTTGGCTGGGAAAGATATGAAATAGTAGTTGCTAAAAGAAAACTAGGATTAAAGGAACAATTCATTCTGTCTTTTCATTATCAACATTGGTAACCTTGAAATATGCTCACATTAGAATTCTCATTTTGAATGCTCACATCAAGATATACTGTAATCCAATTAATGAGGACTTCTTGGGGAAATTAAACAGATAGCAATCACAGAATTTGTCAGAAGTGATAGATTTTGACATTTTAAATGAAGGGAAAATTATAGGCAAAGTGTAAAGTGTGGTGTGTTCATAAAAAATAGCAAATATTTGTTTATTAGTAATATATTTTATAAATATAATAGCATCAAAGGGGGCATTCATAAATTACTCAGAAGTATGAAAATAAGTTTAAAATTAATAAATATATTGGTTAGTAACCTGTTTTAGATTATATTATTTCAATATATATCATTTATTTGTAAACACAGTATGTTCAAGTCTGTGAGTAACTAGAGAATAAAGGCTTTTTTCAGGAATATTTTATTCACTTCCATAAATACAATGCTGAACTGGATATGTATATTTTAACAAGTGCAATGCAATATCTTTTACTGATATTGGTTTTATTTCCTTTACCAAGAGAGAGAGTGATGAAAGGATGTGCTGCAGGCAATGGCGATGTCAAGAGAAGACAGACAATCACCACCCAGAAAACAAGTGGACATTTTCTTGTTGACTTTTGTCTCTTCTGTCAGAAAAATTCCACTGAGGTTTCAGACTTTCAAAATATTCAACACGATATTTTCAAAATGGCTAACAGTGACACAGAACACAGTTTAAAGTATGAAATTTTTCAAGTTTCTGATTTCTATATCTCACCATTAACTTCATTCACTCAAAATACAAAGATGATTGCCTGACTTGAATATTCTTCTGAATTGTCATTTTGCTTTAAAAATCAAACATGTCCATCCAATTAAAACATAAATTAAAATCGGAAAAAAATAAAGTTATTTGACCAAGAAACACCAATGTGTGATAAGCATAGCAGATGAAACTGAGGTAGGGAACACTATATTTACATACTCTCCAAATACCTCCACACAAATATTTATTAATTACAAAGAAAAAAATGGGAAATTTATGGTGGAGAATCCTATCAGGTATCATCTTACTCAAAAGATCAATGTTATCATCTGTAATTTGACTAATAAACATCACGTGCTACCCAGCAGGAGACCATCCATGAAGAGCATGTTACTAATGTGATATCTCAAATGCATACATCCCAAATCTGCCCATGAGGAAGAATGGGCAAACCTATTTTTGTGGGCTCCAAAATCACTGCAGACAGTGATTGCAGCCATGAAATTAAAAGACGCTTACTCCTTGGAAGGAAAGTTATGACCAACTTAGATAGCATATTAAAAAGCAGAGACATAATTTTGCCAACAAAGGTCCATCTAGTCAAGGCTATGGTTTTTCCAATAGTCACGTATGGATGTGAGAGTTGGACTGTGAAGAAAGCTGAGCGCCAAAGAATTGATGCTTTTGAACTGTGGTGTTGGAGAACACGCTTGAGAGTCCCTTGGACTGCAAAGAGATCCAGCCAGTCCATTCTGAAGGAGATCAGCCCTGGGATTTCTTTGGAAGGAATGATGCTAAAGCTGAAACTCCAGTACTTTGGCCACCTCATGCGAAGAGTTGACTCATTGGAAAAGACCCTGATGCTGAGAGGGATTGGGGGCAGGAGGAGAAGGGGATGACAGAGGATGAGATGGCTGGATGGCATAACCAACTCAAATGACATGGGTTTGAGTGAACTCCAGGAGTTGGTGATGGACAGGGAGGCCTGGCGTGCTGCAATTCATGGGGTCGCAAAGAGTTGGACACAACTGAACGACTGAACTGAACTGAAGCTAAGGCGCATTCTACAAAATGACTGCCCTGTTTCCTTGATCTTCTTCAGGAAAGTTAAGGGCATCAAACTCAAGCAACGACTTAGTAGCTGCTCCATGTCAAGGTGGGGAGAAAGCTATGGCAAGTGGGTACAACTTATGATCCCAAATGAGGTCCTTTAGTTACAAAGACCATGTCTGGGGCATTTGGAAAAGTGGTATGGGATATCTTGGGGAAGGGTATGTAGGGATTCTTGCTACTTTTCTGTAAGTTAAATAAAAAAAATTTTTTTTAAGAAAAAATAGTCAAACATATACCATTCATTTAGTCCTCTGACAGCATATGTCAAAGGTCTTGTTTCAAGATAAAATACACTAATTTTCTCTGTTGTATGAAATATTTTAGATTTTTAAATTTATCTGATGATTACTTAGTTGATGTCATAAAGTGAAAAAAATTTTTTAAAAACTGGTTGAAAAAAATGAAAAAAAAACTGGTTGATTGTCTAATAAAGGTCTTTGCTACATTGGTTTCTGTAAAAATAATCAACTCTATTTAAGATATATTTTGATATTTCTTATTTTTTATATTTTCTTGTTAAATGTTTCTTTCTATGATTATTTTGGAAACAAATATTTGCCAGTTAATCTCTAATGTAGAAAAAGTTTTTTACATGATAAATAGGAGAAAATTTTTTATTAATTTTTAATCAATCAGATGAATGAAAACAAATACAACTTAATATTAGGGCACAGAATTATAATTTGCTTAACTTGTAGCCTATCCTTAGAATACTTAAATGTAACCTTGAAAATAAATGTCAAAGACTTGTGCAAAAGTCAATTAATTTTAACATCAACTTTTCTTTCTTTTTTTTTTTTTTTGGCAGCACTGCATGGCATATGGGATCTTAGTTCTCCAACCAGGGATAGCCTCCATGTCCCCTACATTGGAAGCATGAAGTCTTAACCACTGTACCACCAGGTGAGTCCCTAGCACCTACTTTTTAAAATTTTAAAGCACTTACCACTCTAAAGTAACAACTATATATCACTTATCCTCTGCATTTATTTTCTGATAATTAATGAGAGCTTTGTCTTTCCTACCAAATCATGAACTCTTGATCTTCAAATGGGTTCTAATGGGAAATTTTTGATTCAAGGAGGTATAGTTAGCAGGAGAAAAGTCATTTCTGGGCTAATTTTTATTTAAAATCATTCAAAATTAATGTATTATATCTAAAGGATCTGAATAACATTGTTAACTAGAATAAAATATTTTAATTTAGTATTTTGAATCACCAAAGGAGTACAGATTGAGAAAATATATGAGTGTTTTACAACTAAGATGTTTTTGGTTTAAAAAATGAGTTTGCTAGATTAAAAGGATAAAGTATAAAAATAGCGGTATCTAATTATGGATCAACATGTAAAGGCAAGTTATGGGTGACTGAATTCCTTGACTTAAATAATTTGGGGGCAGTGGAAATTTAGTATAATTTTACTTTAGCTAAATTTGTTTTGCAATATTAGTTTCAGAAAAATAGGTGGTAATAATTCAAGCATGATATATTTGATTCCAAGTCATGAATATACAAAAGTTTCATAAGGTTTGATAAACTTGAATTGAGCAGGGGAATTTTAAAAAAGGAAAATGTTGCATGAACAGCCAAAATTGTTAAAGGTTTTAGTAAAAAGAAAATCCAAGAATGGTGGTGTCATTATACTATGGAAGAACAAGTAGGATCTTTGCTGACTAGAAAGTATGGAAATGACATATTTCTGGATGAAAGGAAATTAAATAACCACTATCTGCTTAACAAGTGACAAGCATTTAATGAATATCTTCTTAAAATTATAACACTGTGTTGGTTCTATGGAGGACAAACTATATAAAATGTGCTCATTTTAGAGTTAGGATAAGCAGGAAAATTAAAATAGATTTAATTATTCAGTGAAGACTTATTGAGAGCCTATTTTATGTCACACTATTGGTAAGGATCTGAACATTACTGAATATGTTCATTTCCATAAAGTGCATCAAGTTCAGTAAAGGATATAAATAAAGTAAGAATAAGTAAATAAAAGAAGCACAAGGACTATTATATTAGACAAGGTAAGATGGGCTCTAAAGGACAACATCAGGGCAGAAGTAGGGTACCAAAGTTATTTCACAATTGCTATCAGGAAGAAGCTAATTCAGTCATTCAAAATGTTTGCCTATTATCTATCAGACATTGCATTAGAATAATATTTAACTTTCTAGTTGTCTCAGCCTTTATAGAGAGTTTTCACTCTGCTAGTTGCTCCATATTCTTATCAACATTTGGTGCTGTTAGTGTTTTGGAATTTGGTTACTCCAATAGGTATATAGTGGTATCACCTTATAGTTTTAATTTGCAATCTCTAATGACTCATGTGATGCTGAACATGTTTATGTATGCTTATTTGACATCTGTGTATCTTCAGTGAGTTGTTGAGCCACAACTTTTCACCTCTGCTGTTATGCCAAAAAATTAGCTATAGCTTGGGTTCCAATAAGACTTTACCTACAAACACTGAAATTTGAATTTCATAAAATTTCTATGTTTCACTAAGTATGATCCTTCTTTTAATTTTTTTCACCATAATTTAAAAAGAAAAATGTAAAGACAATTCTCAGCTTTCAAATGGAACAAAAGGAGAACTGATCTCTGAGTCTTAGTGTGCTGAATTCTGGCCTTAATCATTTATCTAGACAACAGCTGGAGGCAGGAAAAAAAAAGATTTAAAAGACAGTAGAAAATATGGTTACTCCAAGTGGTTGAAGTAGGTGGAAAAGTAAGAATATTTAAGAATTATAACCAGCTATAACTCTTATTATTCTAGTTTTAAAATAGTTTTTACTACGCTATATCATGATAGGTCCATTGCATACTTGATCGAGAAGTATTAATAGAATAAGCAGCATCTGTAATAGGTTTGGAAATATACAAGAATAAGCTGGAAAGAGAAAGCAAGGAAAAATACAAACAGTCTTTGGAAAATTTAAAGAATCAGTTCAGTTCAGTTCAGTCGCTCAGTTGTGTCCGCCTCTTTGAGACCCCATGAATCGCAGCACGTCAGGCCTCCCTGTCCATCACCAACTCCCGGAGTTCAGTCAGACTCAGGTCCATCGAGTCAGTGATGCCATCCAGCCATCTCATCCTCTGTCGTCCCCTTCTCCTCCTGCCCCCAATCCCTCCCAGCATCAGAGTCTTTTCCAATGAGTCAACTCTTCACATGAAGTGGCCAAAGTAATCAAGTGTTAATTTAGATGGTATTATTTGTAAGATCCTAGGATATATTATTGAAAAAATAAGTGGAGAGGAAGAATGTACATAAGAAATACAATAGGAAGTCTCAATATTTCATGATTTATGGGATTGTAAAGGATGGTGGAATTTTGTTATGCAGTAATAGAGGAAAACACTGTAGATAAAGACAATTCCATGAATAACCATGAGAGACTATTAATGTGAGTGTATGTATGTTAATATGAATTAATCTTGTTCTTCTGTTACATTACATTTTACAGTCACAGCCCACATTTATAATTAAGGATATGGGCTCCCTGAATGGTTGAGCATTAATTATGTTTATATTCAGTACCATGACCAGGTGTAATTCAGTAAATTATTGAGACTTAAGTAAATTCAATTATTTTAATATGTTTTTGTGAAGACCCTATTATAAGACTGGTATGTTTCTCATTATTAAGTTACAGATAGAAGTTAAGTACACAGTCTTGATTTCAGAAAGTTTACAAACTATTTTCAGAAGTCAGAAGACCTTAAAGTACAATGTGACTGATACTAAATCAAGAACATGGATAAAATGCAACACGGTCAATGAAGAAGGAAAGAACAGTTCTGCTCTAAACTGGGCAGAGGAAGGAGGTAGAAAAGTGAAACTGTTGGGCTAATGATGATACAATGTCTGGAAGTGATTTAATATTAAAAGTAAATATGGACTTCCCTGGGCGTCTAGTGGTTAAGAATCTGCCTGCCAATGAAGCAGACACAGGTTTGAGCCTTGGTCCAGGAAGATTCCACATGGCCTGGAGCAACTGAGCCCATGTGCCACAGCTACTGAGGCCTGCACACTCTAGAGCTTTCATGCTTCAAATACTGAAGTGCGGGGAGCGAGCTCCGCCCCTGGCAAAGGTCATGAGGAAGGAGGCTTGGCATACGCAAAGGCGGGATCAAGCCTCAGGAGTCTCCCTGGAAATTCTCGAGCAATCTACCCCCCAAACCAGAGTCTGCCTACTTTCTGCTTTGTGCTTTCACCTACACCTCTGACTTTACGGGGGGCTGTCCCCCACTACCTCTCTGAAAAAAGAGTTAGCTTACAGCTCCAGTTAATAATTCCTGGGTTGTGACAGTGTTTCAACCTACAAACTCCCTTGGAAGTCCTCTAGCCTGCCTGAATAGGTTTTTCCGGCCACATGTGATTGCTCAGAGCCTCCAAACTGTGAGAGGCATGAGATGTTCTAAACTGTCTAAATACAGATTCCTTTGAGCAGTCAAAAGATTGATTAGAAATTGTATTGGTGAAGGGATTTTCACTTGTTGGGCCAATATTTGCTGCTAAGTCTCCATATCCCTTACCTGCTGTGTCCCTGGCAGTGTATTGATTAATATAATTGGTGTAAGTAGTAGCTTTAATGTTTGTAACCTGGGACCCTTAATTCTTTTTCTTGTTATAGCCCACCACACCTTTGCTCTGTAGGATGCAACTTTATCTAATGCTTTTTGGAGGCTGGCGCCTGACTTTAGAATAATCACCTTTAGAGAAAAAGGCCTCCGGGCCAGAAGATGATGCAAATCACCTAAACTTTTGCATATGATAAGTTTGCAGGAAGAAAGCCAGGCTTACTGCATGACTCTACCCCTTCCCCCATTATCCTCTATGCATAACTTAAGGTATAAAAACTACTTTGGAAAATAAAGTGTGGGCCTTGTTCACCGAAACTTGGTCTCACCATGTCGTTCTTTCTCTTACATTCTGGCTGAATTATTCAGCCTCTTTTCTCCACTGAATTTCCTCACTGAGCTATCCTCATTCTATTACTCTTTATATCCTTAATTAACGTTTAATTAAGGAATTGTTTCCTGATCCTCGCTGACGCCATCCCCGCTTCAAATTCCCTGGATCCACCAGGGCTGGACCCCGGCACTGAAGTTCACGCATCCTAGAGCTCTTGGTCTGCAACAAGAGAAGCCACCACAGTGAGAAGACCATGCACCACAACTGGAGAAAGCCCCCATGCAACAATGAAGACCCAGTACAGCCAGAAATAGATAAATAAGCAAGCCACTAGATTTCCCAAAGCATTTTGTCTCAGCTCTACTCTGTAATTATGTTCATTACCTAGAGTGGAAAGTCATTTTACGTGTAGGTCAATTAAATGGCATTAAAACTTTAATTTGATACCTCTACTTGCAGGATATGAGATGAATTTCTCCTGATTCTTTAACCCTTAAGTTATCATTTTACTGAAGAAAAATTATTGCCTTTGTGGCAATTCTCTTTCTGTTCACTACATGGGAGAAAAATGTGATGTTCCACATAATTATGCCAACACATACTTCAAAGCTTACACTATATTTCAGTTCTATAGCTTATATAATTGCTTCCAATTTTAAACTGCTTAAGGCCAATTAAATGAATGATTATTACAATTTTATTATTTCAATTAACCTTTAGTAAACTTTCAAATATCTAAATTTTTCTTTATAATGCCTGATGATAGTAGGCCAATGTGAGCTAATTCTAACAAGTTTTGGGGAGAGTTTAAAAAATGTATTTGTGAAATAATGTGTGTGTATGTATATATATATATATATACATACACACACACACATACACACACACCTACTTCAATGATAACTAGGATTAAAGTGCTATCATATTGTATTTCATAGATGTTTGTTTTGTCTTTTTTACAAAAATATATATCTTTTCTTGCTATGGTAATGTAAGTAGGCAATTCAAACCTAAATGAAAATATGCATTTGCCGTTAAAAATGAAATCCCTCCAAATTCTACTGCAGTGTGAAGTAGGTGGATGAGCTGCAAGCTATTTAAACTTTTAAGGTTCTTTCCAATTACTCCATCTCTCTCTCTCTCTCTCTCTCTCTCTCTCTCTGTGTCTGTGTGTGTGTGTGTAGAGGGTGGATAATATTTCCTTAGTGTGCGGTTAAGACTGAAACTGTATATATCAAAATCATAATCATTTTCTTCTTTAAAAAAATTAAGCCCTGATATTTGGCTTCTGTCCTGTGAATTTGTTGATAGAACTAATGCTATACCTTCCGCAGACTTCATAATACCTTCTTCCTTCTAACTCAATCCAGCTTATATAAACATCTACATTAAGTGTGTATATATATATATATATATATATATATACACACACACACACATATATATAATACAATGAGTATATTTATACATATATATAATATCTTACAAATCACACGATTTAAATTAAAATGGTTTTTAATGTTCTAAATATTTTCAACAGAGAAGGGGTTAAAATATATATCCCCATACACACACACACACACACACACATATATATATGTATACACATACACATACATCAGAGAAGACGATGGCACCCCACTCCAGTACTCTTGCCTGGAAAATCCCATGGATGGAGGAGCTTGGTAGGCTGCAGTCCATGGGGTTGCAAAGAGTCGGATAGGACTGAGCAACTTCACTTTCACTTTTCACTTTCACGCACTGGAGAAGGAAATGGCAACCCACTCCAGTGTTCTTGCCTGGAGAATCCCAGGGACGGGGAAGCCTGGGAGGCTGCCGTCTATGGGGTCGCAAAGAGTCGGACATGACTGAAGCGACTTAGCAGCAGCAGCAGCATACACATACATCCCTAAATTGAATATTTGAATTTTGACATGTTATATTTGCTTTTTCTCATTTATCCCAAAACACCATCCTATAAAAACAAATTATGACCATTTCAATTCTTATGGACTCTGTGGGAGAGGGAGAGGGTGGGAAGATTTGGGAGAATGACATTGTAACATGTAAAATATCATGTAAGAAACGAGTTGCCAGTCCAGGTTCAATGCACGATACTGGATGCTTGGGGCTGGTGCACTGGGACGACCCAGAGGGATGGTATGGGGAGGGAGGAGGGAGGAGGGTTCAGGATGGGGAACACATGTATACCTGTGGTGGATTCATTTTGATGTTTGGCAAAACTAATACAATTATGTAAAGTTTAAAAATAAAATAAAATTAAAACCAAAAAAAAAAAAAAAGGAAAAAAAAAAAAAAAAAAAGCCAAAAAAAAAAAAAAAAAAAAAATGCATTTTTATACTTTTTTCTTGTGAAAAATGTTTCTATTGATTAGATACACTTCCCACTAAACAATGGTCAAAAATATAATCTTATACTTTGGTTTTTCTCATAATTCATGTTTATAGTCTAAGGTTTAGTGCACAGCTTTCAAAGTAATCATAAAGATGTAGTTAGAAATTTGGAAAAATCTCAGACATAAGTGATCTGTTAACTACTAGAATCTGAGTATTGGAAATGTGAAAATTAAAAACACTTTTGAACAGAACTGTTGAATAATAAACTCTGAAAACATATAAACTGTATAAGCAGTAAATAAATTAGAATGTAAAAATATGCAAGATTGAAAACTGTAGCAGTTATATAGTGGCATCACAATAGAAACATCAAAATATATGTGCCTGAAAGTACAAGATAGCAGAGTAAATCCAGAGCTTAAGAGTTACTTCTGAGAAAAATTAGGGTGAACAAACCATCTTAAAAGTTAGCCAAACCAAAAGTTAGCCCCCCCCCCCCAAAAAAAAGGATAAAAAGCAGCAGAAAAAATAGACTCATCAAATGCAGATAGTTAGCAAATATTTACTAGAATAATGGAGGCTTTGTGCTTTAGGGACGTAGCTCCAGATTCTGTAGTTTATAGAAACATAGGGCTTCCCTAGTAGCTCAGTTGGTAAAGAATCCGCCAGCAATGCAGGAAACCCCAGTTTGATTTCTGGGTGGGGAAGAGAAGGGAAAGGCTACCCAATATAGTATTCTGGCCTAGAAAATTCCATGGACTGCATAGTCCATGGGGTCGCAAAGAGTCGGACATGACTGAGCTACTTTCACTTTCAAAGGAGGTTCACTGAACAGACTGTATCTTGAAAACTTAGTAACATTATCTCAGAATTATGGAGAATGAGGAATAGCATAACACAGAGGAGAGGAACTGATCTAAAAGAAGACCTACTCTAATTATCTCTCGTCCCAATACAGATTAGAGGATAAATATTCTGTGTTTGCCAGCATGATAAAACAGAAGGATCATAAAAGCTCCACGTTAAATAGATTATTCAAAGACAGCATTTAACTAAAGTGCCAAACATAAATAGATGTAAGATACGTAGATAGGTAGGTAAAGGAATGCTGCAGTACACCCTACAAGGTTCAGGACAGCCCCATCTCAATAAAGATTTATCTGGTCCAGTATATTAACAGTGCTGAGACTGAGAAATCAATCCATAATTCCATTTAATGTTTTTAGTTGTTAGGTTACAATACACATCCTTATTAGTTTGCTGCATAACAACGAATCATAGTTTAGAGTGTTCTTATATATATACACACACATATATATATATATATATATATATATATATATATATATACACACACACACACATATATATAAAACCACTACTTCTGCTTTATTGACTATGCCAAAGCCTTTGACTGTGTGGATCACAATAAACTGTGGAAAATTCTGAAAGAGATGGGAATACCAGACCACCTGACCTGCCTCTTGAGAAACTTATATGCAGGTCAGAAAGCAACAGTTAGAACTGGACATGGAACAACAGACTGGTTACAAATAGGAAAAGGAGTATGTCAAGGCTGTATATTGTCACCCTGCTTATTTAACTTATATGCAGAGTACATCATAAGAAGCGCTAGTCTGGAAGCACAAGCTGGAATCAAGATTGCCGGGAGAAATACCAATAACCTCAGATATGCAGATGACACCAGCCTTATGGCAGAAAGTGAAGAGGAACTAAAAAGCCTCTTGATGAAAGTGGAGAGTGAAAATGTTGGCTTAAAGCTCAATATTTAGAAAGCTTAGATCATAGCATCTGGTCCCATCACTTCATGGGAAATAGATGGGGAAACAGTGGAAACAATGTCAGACTTGGGCTCCAAAATCACTGCAGATGGTGACTGCAGCCATGAAATTAAAAGACACTTACTCCTTGGAAAGAAAGTTATGATCAACCTAGATAGCATATTGAAAAGCAGAGACATTACTTTGCCAACAAAGGTCTGTCTAGTCAAGGCTATGGTTTTTCCAGCAGTCATGTATGGATGTGAGAGTTGGACTGTGAAGAAAGCTGAGCGCCAAAGAATTGACGCTTTTGAACTGTGGTGTTGGAGAAGACTCTTCAGAGTCCCTTGGACTGCAAGGAGATCCAACCAGTCCACTCTAAAGGAGATCAGTCCTGGGTGTTTTTTGGAAGGACTTATGCTAAAGCTGAAACTCCAATACTTTGGCCTCCTCATGCGAAGAGTTGACTCATTGGAAAAGACCCTGATGCTGGGAGGGATTGGGGGCAGGAGGAGAAGGGGACGGCAGAGGATGAGATGGCTGGATGGCATCACCGACTCCATGGACTTGAGTTTGAGTGAACTCCGGGAGTTGGTGATGGACAGGGAGGCCTGGTGTGCTGCAATTCATGGGGTCGCAAAGAGTCAGACACGACTGAGCAACAGAACTGAACTGATACATACATTTATTATCTTGTCATTTCTGCAAATAATGCAGAGACCTCTTGGGGTCTCAATAGGAGGAAATCAAGTTGTCATGTAGATTACATTCCCATCTTGTGTTTCCAAGCTTTTTCACATTACTGGCAAAATTCAGTTCCAAGAGCCTATAGAACTGAGGTATTTTCTTGCCAGCAGTCATTCTGGGTTTCTCTCAACTACCAAAAGCTGCCTTCACTACGTAGCCAGATGGCCCTATCACAAGGAAGATTATTTCTTATAGGCCAGCAGAAGACTCCCATTTCAGTTTGCTATGAAGATGTCATATAACATCATTTAATCATGGGAACAACTATCTCATCACCTTTGCTACACAAGGTAAAGGAATGAAGTGCGCCACAGTCCCATCATATTCATAGGTCCTGCCCACCCTCAAGAGAAGGATATTAAACAAGGTGCATACATTAGGGGCTAGAAATCTTGGGGACCACCTTAGAATCCTGCATACCACAGCTTAATGTGTGGACCCACAGTTATTCTCTCGCTAAAATACAAAATACTGTCATCTCTTTCCAAAGTTCTCAAAAGTAGAATTCTGTACAGCATTAGTCCAAAGCCCCTATAATCTCCTTATATGCAACCAAATCTCATCATGTCATCAGTACAAAGTCCAAAATCTAAATCAGATCCAGATGTGGGTAAACTCCAGGCTGTAAATTGATATAGTATAGTTGATATATTACAAGTTCTCACTCTGTGGAACTGTGAACCTGAAGAAACAAGTTATCTACCTGAAGCTGTCTGAATAAATGGTGGAAAATTGGCTCTTTCTTAATTAGGTTTTAAAGCCTGGAAATAATATTTCCTTAGCTCTTGATTCTATCCTCTATGTTGTCTTTACTTGCAAAAGTAAAGTTAGAATGTGTTTTCAATGTCTGACAGGCTTTTGCATTGATTTTTTTTTTCCGTTTCTGCATATCAACAACTTTATTTTTGAGTGTCACAAACTTAAATCAGAATACTTAAAAAAATATTATTCTGCATGCACTTAACAAATCTGACAAAGGAGGAGGAGTACATTAACTTGCATTATGCTATGGAGTTTGAACTGAATAGTCAATGAACACATATTTAAAATCATTAGGTACAGGTAACCATGAACACTTCACTGCATTAATCAGATGGCATCCTACTTCTATGCACACGTTCATGTAACACTATGAGTAATTACCCTGCAGCAGAGGCAAAATGGAGATGGAATCTCCCTAGAAAGCAAGTTTACGGGATTAAATAGTGTCGTTTTCATCATCATCATTACTACCGAGAACAAAGCTGCTGCCTGTGGACAAGGGTCCTTCCTCCTTAACATCCCCTAAACCACCCACAGTCCCTCTCTCGTCAGACAATTTGTCACTGGAATCGTCATCAAAAAACTTCTCGCTGGAATCATCTTCAAACACCTTTTCATCTATGTCTTCATCTTCCTTTACATCTCCATCTTCCTCATCTTCTTTTCCATCTGAATCTTCAAAGACCTTTTCATCTTCTTCATCCTTTTCATCAGCATCTTCACATTCCTTTTTGTCTGCATCTTCTTCATCCTCCTCCTCTGATTCATCATCAAATACCTTTCCATATGCATCCTCCTCTTCTTCCTTTTCATCTGACTCTTCGTCAAACTCTTTCTCAGAGCCTTCTTCATCAAACACTTTTTCAGAGCTGTCATCTTCGAATTCTGATTTTTCAGATTCATTTTCTTCTAACTCTTTTTCCAGAATGTTTTCATTAAATTCCTTGTCAGAGGCATCTTCCTCAAAACCTTTCTCAAGGCCATTTTCTTCTAACTCTTTTTCAGAGCCATTTTCAAACTGCTTTTCTGAGCAGTCTTTAGACTCTTGTTCTGAGTCGTCATCTTCAGAAGCCACCTTTTGGGGGCTGGCCTCCCCCTCAGACTCCTTGCCAGGGCCTTCTTCTTCAGACTCCTTCTCATGGCCATTCTTGTCAGGATCCGTTTTGAGTTTCTTCTTTTTGGATTCTTTTTCAGGGACAGTCTCTTTTGACTCTTTGTTAGGATTACCTTCTTCATGCTCTTTCTCAGGGCTGCCTTCTCCAGACTCTCTCTCTGGGAAGTCTTCTTCACGCTCTCTTTTGGGACAGGCTGCCTTAGACTCTCTTTCAAGGCAGCTCTCTTCAGATTCTTCTCAGGAACCTTCAGCTTCTTTTTCAGGGCCACTTTCTTTAGCATCTTTTTCAGAAGCAGCTTCTTCAACTTCTCCCCCATCTTCCATTTTTTCAAACTTCTTTTCATCTATAGGTTCTTCAAATGCCATTTCAGTTGCAGCTGCTTGAACATTTGTTTGAGATGTGCCAGGATGCTCAGAAAAATGCCTAACTCTAGAAGACCCTGCCCTCTCTGGAGCACGGATGGAATCTGAACGCTGCAGGCCTCTGTTGGCCTCAGGAGCATTGAGGAAAGCCTCCCATCCTCTCAGCCTTTCCTCCCTTTCGCTTGTGGTCTCCTCCACCTGACAATCTGTAGTTCCATCCCACGCTTGGGCAGTGATTTGACGCCCACCAAACCACCTTCCATTGAGGGTTTGAATACAATAATCAGCTTCCTCTGGACTCCTAAAGGACACAGAGGCCACACCATCAGGGTGTCTATCAAAGAGAAGGAGCTTCCTAATTTGTCCAAACTTTGAACACTCTACTCGAAGGTCTTCTCTGATTTCATTCAACACCAGTGGATCATCCTCAAAATCCACTGGATGAAACATGTTTTTGATGATGACAACTCGCTCATGGTGCATTCGGGATGAGCCAGCTTGTCTCTCAGGTCTCCAATCCAACTGCTTTTGTTGCATAGACAGCTTTTTCTTGTAGTCTTTGCACTTCTTCTTCTTCTTTGAGGCATCATATTCTCCCTTTAACTGAAATTTTGCCACCTCCACATGTAATCTGTAGCCTCTAATTTCACCTTCATCCACAAGTTTTAATGCCAGATCCACAGATTCTCTCTTCAAATAACAGCAAAGTCCATCTCCTTTAAGATTTCCTTGATCATCTTTATAAAGCTTGACCTTAAAGTCTCCCGTTTGAGGATCTCTCATAATAATGCCGAACTTCGACATGAGCTGTATAAATTCATCCACTGTAATGTCTGGAGGCAAACCAGACACATAAACATTTGTATTTCTGTCGTCTTCAACATGAAACCATCCTGATTCAGTCTTTCTCTTTTCTCCCTTCTTTTTCAGATCACTGGGATCAGGGGGTTGTCTTTGCGGAGGTTCTTCTGCAGTCCTAGCACTGACATCTTGGACACTTGCAGTAGAATTAGATGCACCATCATTAGAAAAGCCATAATTGGCCTGATACGTAGCAATGAAATCTTCAGTGATCTTGGGGAACCAAGCCTTCTTGTCTAGGTCCCACTCGTATGGGGTGTCAGTCGGCTGCTGTCTGAAAGAATCGGTTTCTGCACCGGGATCTTTCTCAGTGCCGTTGTCCTTGGTGTCTCTGTACCATTCTTGCACTCGCAACTGCTCATCAAACTTGTCATTCACATCCAAGTTGTTGCCACTCATGTTGCCCACTTAGCCTAGAGGCAAGGTCCGGTTGAGCGAAGAGGCCGAGCTGATGCTGGAAGGGAACAGAGAAAAGGAGGTTGGCCACACTCAGTCTGCTCCCCACTGCCCCCGGCCCGCCTCCCCGCGGCATCCCAGCAGCCCCCGGGATGTCAGGGCTATTCGCCGGCCGCACCGCTCCCCATCCCCCACGCTCCATCCGCTGCCCAGGCTTTTGCATTTTATATTCTGTCTTTCACTTCAAGCCAACAGTGTTTCTGTCAATACAATTTTCTCAAGAACCTTGTGTGTCTTGCTTGCATTTTATTGAGATTCTTCACATTAGATAAAATATTCTGAAGCTTCCTAGAGCCCTCAGGTTTGGTTGAGAACATCTGTGAATTTCATCCTTAATCTCCTGAAGGGGCACTTTGATTAAATACTCTGAAGTTTCAAACTAATGTTATATAGTAGCAAAAAAAGCATAATAACAAACTTTTTTTTTTTTCCCTCTCTGTCCCTTTTAGCACCATTTCTGCCTTAAAACATCATCTGGGAGGTTGAAACTTTTCACAATTACCCAGTCCAGG
The DNA here is from genome assembly GCF_029378745.1 of Bos indicus. Classification (NCBI taxonomy): domain Eukaryota; kingdom Metazoa; phylum Chordata; class Mammalia; order Artiodactyla; family Bovidae; genus Bos; species Bos indicus. The sequence continues at coordinate 60,941,070 of NC_091771.1, forward strand.
TTCTATTTGGTTTAATGGTAATTCCATCAGTTTATTTCTCTGCTCTCACATTTTATTGTAAGCAGCAGTAATAAATCATGCATCTTTAACACTAAACTTGAAAACTCTCTCAACTAATTATCTAAGTCCATTGTATACAAGTTCTGCATTCCACATAATTATAGGACATATTTTCACTAAGGTCACCATCACTACTGCATCACAAGGATCTTATCTTCCTCAAGTCTCTAATAATGGATTGCTCATTTTCTTCTCATCCCTAACCAACAGCATCTTTAAAGTTCATATTTCTACCAACAGTATATACAAGGCAATTTAGTCTATTCTGCTTCTCAAATTTTAGTATGTACCTTCTGCCTGCCTCCAGTTCCACTTAAGACACTGCGAGGTAATCATTATGGCAGCTTCCGAATTCTATATACTACCAACTTCACTGCCTAAAACCACATCAGTGTATTATCTTGGACTTTCTGGAGGCTAGAAATCTGGGTGTGGTATAACTAGGTTCTCTTCTTAGGGTCCAGATAGTGTTATCCAGACTGAATTCTCCTCTGGAACTTAGGTCCTCTTCAAATTTATTTAGGTTTTTCACAGAATTCAGTTACATTTGGCTCTAAAGCTCTACTTTCTTGCTAGCTTGAGGTTTCTGTCAGCATCTGGAGACCACACTTTGGTCCTAGCCACAATCCTTCCTACAACATGGCAGCTTTCTTCTTCAAAGGAGAATCTTATTCCTGTTTACTCAGAGGAGTTATATAGTGTATTGCATTCAGGGGCATGGCTACTCAATAACCAATTCCACATATGTAGCCCATTCAAGAGAAGACTATCCATCATACTGATCAGTCCTGCCTATAATCAGAAAGAAGAGATTTTATAGAGCACATACAATGAAGAATAGGAAACTTGGATGCCATCTTGGAATTTTGTCTACCACAACATCTTAAACTTTTTAGTTTACCTTCAATTAATTGTACTACTTAAACTCTAGAATAAGAATCTTGCACTAGTAATGTGTATTACTGTGTCACTGGTGTATGCATTTCAGTATTGGATATATTACAAATTCCACTGTGCACTGTATTACTTTTGCTTACCTTTCAATTGCATTTTAAAGACATTTAAACAATAAGAACAATAAATAGTTTATATGTTTCCACATATTCCTGACTTTTGCTACACTTATCTGCATCAGATATCTATCTGGTATCATTTCTCTTCCTAACCTTCCTTGTTGTGCAGGTGTTCACTTCAGTAATGCTTTCAAGATTTGTATGCTGAAGAAGGCTTTCCTTTTACCTTTGTATTTGAAAGACACTATCTCTGGGTGTAGGATACAAGTAGCCCGTTTTTTGTTTTCTATCAACATTTTAAATGTGTTTTCTGCCTTGCACTGTTTCTGAGGAGAGTTCTGCTTTGATACTCATCTTTGTTCCCTTTGATGTAGTTTGTCTTTATTTTCTGGCTACCTTTAACATATTCTCTTCATCATTCATTTAAGCAATTTGATTTTGAATTACCTGGGTAATAGTTTTCTTCAACATTTTTGTGTTTGAGTTTTATTAATATTCTTGGTTCTATATATTTATAGTTCCTTCCCACTTGGAAAACTCTTAGTGTTATTTCAATTTTTTTCTTGTTATCTTTCTTTCTCATTGCAATCCTTCAGGGACTCAAATTATATTTGAAATATTTAAGTATATTTAAGTATTTCAGTCTACTTAAAATTTCCCAAAGTACACTAGAACATTTTTTCAATTCTATTTTTTATTCCCAGTTCCAAATTTGATTATTTTATTTTGTCTTCACATTAACTAATTGGTGTCTAATCTGCTGCCAATAAATTTCTGTGCATTTGTCATCTTAGAAGCTATATTTTTCATCCATAGAATTTCAATTTGGTTATTCTGAAAATACCTATTCCACTACTTTATGTACTAAATCTATACTTCTCTGCCAATGTGAACATGTTTAAAATAGTTATATTAATTTTTAATACCCTTACTTATTAATTCTATTTTCTGTGTTAATTCTGGATCTACTTCTACTGATTTTTTAAATCCTCATTATGGGTTATATTTTCAAGCTTATTTGCATGCATGTAACAGCATATTGAAAAGCAGAGACATTACTTTGCCAAAAAAGGTCTGTCTAGTCAAGGCTATGGTTTTTCCTGTGGTCATGTATGGATGTGAGAGTTGGACTGTGAAGAAAGCTGAGCACCGAAGAATTGATACTTTTGAACTGTGGTGTTGGATAACTCTCTTGAGAGTCCCTTGGACTACAAGGAGATCCAACCAGTCCAGTCTGAAGGAGATCAGCCCTGGGATTCCTTTGGAAGGACTGATGCTAAAGCTGAAACTCTAGTACTTTGGCCACCTCATCCGAAGAGATGACTCACTGGAAAAGACTCTGATGCTGGGAGGGATTGGGGGCAGGAGGAAAAGGGGACGACAGAGGATGAGATGGCTGGATGGCATCACTGAGTCGTTGGACACGAGTTTGAGTGAACTCCGGGAGTTGGTGATAGACAGGGAGGCCTGGCGTGCTGCAATTCATGGAGTCGCAAAGAGTCGGACACGACTGAGCAACTGAACTGAACATTTTATTAGATGCAAAAAACTGAATTTTCTCTTGTTGAGTTGTGAATATTTTTATAGTCCTTTAAATTTTCTTTAGTTTGTTCTGGGACTCAATTAAATTACTTGAAAACAGTTTGAAACTTTGAAGTCATATTCTTAATGATGTTAGGCAGAAACAGAACAGACTTTAATTCAGAGCATGCAGGGAACAGGAAAATGAAACTTTGGTGTGTCCATTGATTCACAGGAGCTATTTGATGCAGGATGTTACTTATCTCCTGGACTCTATCACTCAGCTGTGTGTGTGTTTGTGTGTGAGTGAGGGGATGTATGCCATCCCTTTTCCTAGTTCCAAATTCAAGCTGGTCTTCAGATCCAAAGGGATAGTATATGTCGCATTATAGAAGCTGATATCATGCTCTTCTTATCCACTTTTGACTGTTTTTGTGTACAGGAAAATGAATTGCAAAATTATGCTTCTTCAAGTATATATACATTATTTTATTTTTTTCTACATATTATTTTATGTTTTTAATTTTTTATTTATTTTTTTAACTTTTATTTTATTTTTAAACTTTACAATATTGTATTGGTTTTGCCAAATATCGAAATGAATTCGCCACAGGTATACATGTGTTCCCCATCCTGAACCCTCCTCCCTCCCCATACCATCCCTCTGGGTCGTCCCAGTGCACCAGCCCCAAGCATCCAGTATCGTGCATCGAACCTGGACTGGTGACTCGTTTCATACATGATATTATATATGTTTCAATGCCATTCTCCCAAATCTTCCCACCCTCTCCCTCTCCCACAGAGTCCATAAGACTGTTCTATACATCAGTGTCTCTTTTGCTGTCTCGTATACAGGGTTATTGTTACCATCTTTCTAAATTCCATATATATGTGTTAGTATACTGTATTGGTGTTTTTCTTTCTGGCTTACTTCACTCTGTATAATAGGCTCCAGTTTCATCCACCTCATTAGAACTGATTCATATGTATTCTTTTTAATGGCTGAGTAATAAATTTCCTAAGTCTATAGACAGAGATAAACATGTAATAAATAAAATGTAAATTTTTTATATTAATCACATTCTAAATTGTCAGATAATAGACCATATTCAGTTCAGTTCAGTCACTCAGTCGTGTCCGACTCTTTGTGACCCTATGGATTGCAGCACGCCAGGCTTCCCTGTCCATCACCAACTCCTGGAGCCTATCAAACTTATGTCCATAGAGTAGGTGATGCCATCCAACCATATGATAGACCATAATATCATCACAAAATTGTTTCAGTATAATGCATTAACACAAGAAAGACAGGGGTAAACTGTGTATTCATCAGATTAGTAAAATATTCATATCTAGATTGTTAATAAGTTAGTTTAGTATGATATTTCAAGATTATCATTATTTCTTAGTGGAAATATGAGGACTAAAATAAAATTTTGAAAAGCTACTTAATATATTCAAAAGGTTAAAACCATTAGTGTAGATGTTAAACATTGCATAGTTTACCTATCAGTCTTCTTATTAATTTTTACATTTCAAGTAAATTCTCCATTGTTCCTTAGTACCTGTATCAATTGTCTTTAACTATAAAGTTTCTACACATTACTTTGATTCCAGTTAGTAACTGGGACCGGAGAAGGCAATGGCACCCCACTCCAGTACTCTTGCCTGGAAAATCCCATGGGCATAGGAGCCTGGTAGGCTGCAGTCCATGGGGTCGCTAAGAGTCAGAAACGACTGAGCGACTTCACTTTCACTTTTCCCCTTCATGCATTGGAGAAGGAAATGGCAACCCATTCCACTGTTCTTGCCTGGAGAATCCCAGGGACGGGGGAGCCTGGTGGGCTGCCGTCTATGGGGTCGCACAGAGTCGGACACGACTGACGCGACTTTGCAGCAGCAGTAACTGGAATATGTGAAGAAATTTATTATTAAAGAGTCCTACTGTTATTAGTGGCTTTCCAGGTGGTGCTAGTTGTAAAGAACTTGCCTGACAATGCATGAGACACAAACGATGAGGGTTTGATCCCTGAGTCTGGAAGATCCCCTGGAGAAGGAAATGGCAACCCAATCCAGTACCCTTGCCTGGAGAACCCCATGGACAGAGGAACCTGGCAGGCTACAGATCCTGGGGTTGCAAAGAGCTGGACAGGACTAAAGTGACTTAGCATGCATGTACTGTCATTAAAAAATTTTCAGTCTCTGATAATAGAGTTAAATGAAACAATGTTCTTGATTTTAGGCATAGCATGTTTTTATCTACAATTTAGACTCAAAATAAAGTGTTTGATTATTTATCTTATTAATGTATATTTATTAATAAAAGTATTAATGAACATTTTTTAAGATGCTAAACTTTAGACTGCTTGAAAAGATATTCATATTTGAAAGCATCTGATTCTCACTTTATGTAATAATTAATGTTTCAAACTCCAGAGAAGAAAATAGTGTCCAGTGAATAATAAAATATTCCAACTTTCAAACAAAGTAGTCTGACAGTGTACTTTCATAGAAACAACTGAATATGTTCAAAATTTATTACTCTCATGAAAATGAAATGTTTCAATAGCACCAACTATTTTAAGACATTATATAATGTGGATTTTTTTTCAGTAAGTTTGACTGCAGGAGATTCTGCCTAGTTTATTACCCTTTTTATACAGTCAATATCTGTGGTGCTCAGTTCATACACACAAATTTTATATTTTATTCACATTTCTATTCCAAGATCAACTATATATACTTTCTAATATGTCAATATATGTTTATGTTTGTCCATATTTAATAAGATACGATGCAAATAGCTGAAAATGCATACATTTTAATTGATCACACTTTGTTGTAATAAAGAAAATATATTATTGGGAGACTTTCTTAATAACATTTAAAAATTTGTTCTTACAGTAAAAAAATAAAATAAATATAATTTATTATTCATATTTACTTATTAAATGTTTCAAATAAGTAGAATTTAGAATTCATTGTTTTATGTGATATCAAATTATTTCAAATTCTATTTAAAAGTGAGATTTTTAATCTTTTGTTCTTTTTTTGAGTTTGATTACCTTCCATTTCTTAAGACTCTTAAAAATTCTGATATTGAAAATGAGAGAAAGTGAAAATGTTAGTTGCTCAGTCAGGTACAACTATTTGCAACCCCATGGAGCCCACCAGGCTCTCTGTCCGTGGAATCCTCCAGGCTGAAATACTGAAGTGGGTTGCCATTCCCTTCTCAAGGGGATCTTCTCCACCCAGGGATCTAACCCAGGTTTTCCTCACTGGAGGCAGATTCTTTAACATCTGAAAGAAATGGTGTTATATGTTGTATGATACCAATCACTTCACTTTTCAAACAATGTGTATATTATACACTGAATAAAAATATTTGCTTCTACAGTAGCTAAATATAAAATGTTTTGAATGAATCAATTTACTCTCTGCTTCCCTTGTGGCTCAGCTGGTAAAGAATTCACCTGCAATGCAGGAGACCTGGGTTCGATCCCTAGGTGGGAAGATCCCCTGAAGAAGGGAAAGGCTACCCACTCCAGTATTCTGGCCTGGAGAATTCCATGGACTACATAGTCCATGGGGTCACAAAGAGTCGGACAAGACTGAGCAACTTTCACTTAAGCTCACTTAAGCTTATCATTTCATAAGGACTGAAGATATTTCTACATAGATCAAAGGAATAATTGTACCTGTTTCATGAAAGTGAAAAGTGAATGTGAAGTCGTTCAGTCGTGTCCGACTCTTAGCAACTCCATGGACTGCAGCCTACCAGGCTCCTCCGTCCATGGGATTTTCCAAGCAAGAGGACTGGAGTGGGTTGCCATTGCCTTCTCCATTCATGCAGTTTAGGTACATGCTAAATTGTAAACTATATTATGATAGGCCATTGTGGAATTTCTAACAATGTAGCTCACTTAAAAAATACCTTATTATGATATAAAGGCATATTTTATTTTATTTTTGTCATTAACATAGCCTACTTTAATGCCATATCCAGGTATTTATAGCCTGTATAATATTAGAAATGTAATTCTCACTCTAACAATTAAATTACTCAACTGGTCATTTCAAATATAAAGTTCTACTGTAATTGAAATAAAATTGGTGGTAAATATCAAGCCCTCCTATCATGAAATATTCATGCAACATATTTATGATCATAGTAATATCTTAAAGTTATATATTAATGCTTAAAAGTATGAATTAGGAGACTGTATAATTACTTATTACATAAAAAATATTTCTGACTCTTGTACCACTCAGGAAATCTTGATATCATGGAAATACATGTTTACTTGTTTCTTGTGATTATTGTTTAGTTGCTAAGTCATGTCTGATCCTTTTGTGACCCACCTCCCGCCCCCCACCCGCCCCACCCTACTCCACTGTAGCTATCCAGCCACCCTTGTCCATGGATTTCCCAGGCAAGAATACTGGAGTGGGTTGCCATTTCCTCCTCCAGGGGATCTTCCTGACCCAGGGATTGAACCTGCATCTCCTATATCTCCTGTATTGGCAGGCAGTTTTTTTTTTTTTTTTTTAACAGCTGAGCCACCTAGGAAACCCTTAAACCCAGTGCAAAACACTATATAGGCATGCAAATACGTATTAATATTACATATTTATTTTAACATTATGTAGTAACAATTCCGGAGAAGGTAATGGCACCCCAGTCCAGTACTCTTGCCTGGAAAATCCCATGGACGGAGAAGCCTGGTAGGCTGCAGTCCATGGGGTAGCAAAGAGTCAGACACGACTGAGCGACTTCACTTTCACTTTTCACTTCCATGCATTAGAGAAGGAAATGGCAACCCACTCCAGTGTTCTTGCCTGGAGAATCCCAGGGACAGGGGAGCCTGGTGGGCTGCCGTCTAAGGGGTCGCACAGAGTCGGACACTACTGAAGCGACTTAGCAGCAGCAGCAGTGGGCTTCTTAAGGGAACAAAATTGTAAGAGTCTTTCTCCTATTTTTTCAAATTTTAAACCTCTAGGAAATGTAAATGTTTCCCAGGATACTGTGAAAACCCACCCGTTCTGGTACCCACAAAGTCCCCTGGGTCCAAGGGAAAAACGAGAGAACATGGGTGATAAGGTCTTACCTCTTCCTCTGGGTTAGTCTAGTTTCATTTTTCTGTCACGGACAGTGAGCAGAGGCCTCACACCTAACACATGGGATTAGTGTTCCCAGCAAAGAATCACTTCGAGCAACAGGGCACTTTGGCCAGCTGCCTGGTGGAGATACGCGGCCCAGGACACTTCAGCTCAAGATGGCGATGCCGACTCCACCCCAACGCTGTGCGCAAGGGCTCTGCGCTCCTCACGTCAGCCTGAAGCTCCGTGCGCAGCACGGCTGTGCCCTGACCCCTTGACTCGCGAGAACTCTGCGCTGTCTTCCCGGACAGGAACACCAAAGAGCAGCCAGACCACTGGCACGTAAGGGAGAGCTGTGCTCTAGAGTGGGAGTTGGTACCTCTCGATTCCTTGATGAAAGAGTAAAGCTTCCTTTTGCTTCTGAAGCGAACTCCAATCACCCGCTAAGGGCTCAAAAGACCTAGCACACGAGGAGGCTTATTTGGGGCTGACTCAAGAGGTAACAGTGAGAGGTATGGTATTTTATAAATGTTTAAAAGAAAACCATCTTGTAGAAACAGAAAATAATTTTTATAATGCTCTCTTGTAAATTCAGCATTTTATCCACAAATGTTTCTGAATGAAATAGGTTTTTTATGACAGCCCTGGTTGCTCTTCTGCTTTATGAAATTCAAAGGATACCAAATGAAAAAGACTTTGTATAATGATTGAAGCTGTGCTGGTCACTCTGTTCGTCATTCCGCAGAGTAAGCCTTCCGGTAAGCGTTTCACTTTAGCTCTTAGGAAAAAGCTATACTGGAAACAAAGAAACTCATGACTTTACAACAGGCTTCCCTGATAGCTCAGTTGGTAAAGAATCCGCCTGCAATGCAGGAGACCCCGATTGGATTCCTGGGTCGGGAAGATCCGTTGGAGTAAGGGGGAGGCTACCCACTCCAGTATTCTTGGGGTTCCCTTGTAGATCAGCTGGTAAAGAAACCACCCACAATGAGGGAGACCTGGCTTCAATTCCTGGGTTGGGAAGATGCCCCAGGGAAGGGAAAGGCTGCCCACTCCAGTATTCTGGCCTGGAGAATTCCATGGACTATACGGTCCATGAGGTCCCAGCAAGTTGGATAGACTGAGCAACTTTCACTTTCACTCCTAGGTTATGGGGTAAAACAATTGAATCCTTAAGACCAGAATGCCAGATTGCACTGTTTTCTTTCACTTAACATCAACAACCAGTGATTTTATGTTACCTTGATATTTGTACACCTAATGCAGAATCATGGTGGTCAAGGCTATTACAACAAATTCCATAGGCCTGTCAGTGGTTAGTTCAAGATAGTAAAGAAATGAGGAAAATGACTGAGTTTCAAAATTTTTCTGCAGTTTGAACTCTTAAGGTCACATTGCCATCTGTGTGTATGTGTGTTCAGTCAACTCAGTCCTGTCCGACTCTTTGCAACCTCATGGACTGTGAGACTCCTCTGTCTATTTGCGATTCTCCATGCAAGAATACTGGAGAGGGTTGCTATTTCCTCCTCCAGGGGTTCTTTCCAACCCAGGAACTACTTCAGCTACTTTTCTATTCCAAACTATCCTAAGGTCTTTCATTCTTTTCCCTCCTTACACATTTTTTTTTTTTTTTTTTTAAGGAACCTTTGTCTTTATTGTTGCTATCACATTGGTTGTTTGGGTTGTTGTTCCTGGAATCCATGTTTATCTCTACTTTTATGATTTATCTTTGCTTGTTTAGAACTCAGTTCAGTTCAGTCACTCAGTTGTGTCCGACTCTTTGTGACTCCTTGAATCGCAGCACGCCAGGCCTCCGTGTACATCACCAACTCCCAGAGTTCACCCAAACTCATGTGCATCGAGTTGGTGATGCCATCCAGCCATCTCATCTGTTGTCCCCTTCTTCTCCTGCCCTCAATCTTTCCCAGCATCAGGGTCTTTTCCAATGAGTCAACTCTTCTCATGAAGTGGCCAATGTATTGGAGTTTCAGCTTTAGCATCAGTCCTTCCAAAGAACACCCAGGACTGGTCTCCTTTAGGATGGACTGGTTGGATCTCCTTGCAGTCCAAGGGACTCTCAAGAGTCTTCTCCAACACCACAGTTCAAAAGGATCAATTCTTCGGCACTCAGCTTTCTTCACAGTCCAACTCTAATATCCATACATGACCTGGAAAAACTATAGCCTTGATTAGACAAACCTTTGTTGGCAAAGTAATATCTCTGCTTTTGAATATGCTATCTAGGTTGGTCATAACTTTCCTTCCAAGGAGTAAGCATCTTTTAATTTCATGGCTGCAATCACCATCTGCAGTGATTTTGGAGCCCCCCAAAATAAAGTCTGACACTGATTCCCTATCTATTTCCCATGAAGTGATGGGACCAGATGCCATGGTCTTCATTTTCTGAATGTTGAGCTTTAAGCCAACTTTTTCACTCTCCTCTTTCACTTTCATCAAGAGGCTTTTGAGTTCCTCTTCACTTTCTGCCATAAGAGTGGTGTCATCTGCATATCTGAGGTTATTGATATTTCTCCCAGCAATCTTGATTCCAGCTTGTGCTTCTTCCAGCCCAGCGTTTCTCATGATGTACTCTGCATATAAATTAAATAAGCAGGGTGACAGTATTCAGCCTTGATGTACTCCTTTTCCTATTTGGAACCAGTCTGTTGTTCCATGTCCAGTTCTAACTGTTACTTCCTGACTTGCATATAGGTTTCTCAGTGGAGCCAGAAGTCTATCCTAATTCTTAATTTTGGCAGATACTGTCTGGAAATACTACATCGAGTTCTTTAGCATATCTAGTGTAAGATTCTGCTTGAATACCTGACCCAGCAAATCCTTGTTCAGTGTAAATCTCAGTTGTGCATTGACTTTGCCAACTGCTAGCTTAGATGGCAGCATTTCCTGGGTTTCTAATGCAGTGACTGACCATCTAAGCATTTGCTCTTTGACCTCCAAAATTCTCTCTTCCATTTATTCCCTTTTTGTCTTTTTTTGCTTGCTTCCGGTTCACACCTTTAAAAAATCATTTAGTGGAGTTTTGGGAGAGTGTGATAAAAATGAGTATAGTATGTTTAATCTTATCCTTTAAAATCAGAAGTCAGCAGTGCATTTTATGCATTTATACTGAGGGAGACAACTATTTTTCAGGTAGTATTATAATGGGGAATTTATTTCACCTTAGAAATGAATGCAAATGCATATCTGAAAGGCAGAATAGAAATCCAGCATGGAATAAATAAGATTTTCAAATTAAAGGCAACAAGAGGGTTTAAAAATACTGCAGTACTTACTGAGGTAAGCATGCTTTTTATTGCTCCCTTTAATGTTCATACTTATTAATAGTTTTATCATGGAATTCTTTGGTTCTCATTTAGTTTGCATTATAATTGATTTCTCATTCAAGCGGTACACAATATTCATTCACACCTTGTTATGAATCTGTCAAATTAACACCTCTTAAGTGGAGCACAGATTGCTGGATGGTGACCCATGGTTCAATAACAGACTACAAGAAAAATTGAAATGGAGATGCTTATTACAAGTCCTAGAGGAAGTGGTCTTACAGGGCCACACAGAGTAGTCACAGCAAGGTACAAACAGACAAGAGTCAGCACCTAGGGCACATGCTTTCATTAGGGTTCTCCTGTGAAGTGGTTTGGAATTCCCAGGTTAGGGCCAGAATGGAAGATTCAAGCCATAGGAGTGGAGTTTGGGTAAGCATCATGGAGGTCTTATTTAATGACACATAAAGGGAAGGTGTTAGGAGACTGGGGAGCTTGTTGATCACAAGGCCTGTTGGGGAAGTCCCCTCAGGGATTTATAGTTGCTTGTGACTCTGCCACTGGGCTGCTATCTAAGCATGTGCTTGCATGAGAGAGCTAATGTCAGTTTATGGTCCCCCAAGCAGTTTGGCCAAACAGGACAGATGCCAAGGCAGCAATGCTGGTGAAACAGCTTAGCTAAATTCTTCATACATCAGCTGGAAGAAAAGGTGACTGCTATTTTTGTCTAAGGTAGATCCAGGGATTGTCAACCTCTGTGTAAATCCATAGGATCAGTACTGTTTCTGACTTACTCATTTCTCAATGAGAAATATTCAACTTACATATTTCTTAAAGAAGGTTAATCCCAGTTTTGACTGATAGCTTAATGAAATTGCACCATAAGGATTTTTATTTTATCATTATAATTGCATTATTATTGCATTAGAAGGATTCACATATCTACAAACACATATATTTGGTTATGTAATTTAAAAAATAATACTATAAGTAAAATCATTTTTAGATAAAATTGTTTTAAAGGAGCAAATTTATAAAAGATTATATAACTCAATTAAGCCATGTTTGAAGAGTATTTCTAATATTTGAATTTCCTATATTTTCTTTGATTTTTCAAAACATAAGATTTATTCATAGTTGTTTGTGCTTGCAGAATTCTTTCCCTGTGACTTCTTTTCCTCTTAAATTAGGTCAGTGGATGGAAGGAAAAAAGAAGACTTCCATCCCCATCACAAAAATGCAATTATAATGGGGTCAGATGGAAAGTTAGTCAGAGATGTCCCAGTTTCTTGACTAAAAAAATTGGTTCTTTATACAATAGCACAATTTTCCTTAGAGAATTCATCAACAAAGAAGGATAGCTCTCCTTTTTGAGATTTTCTATTTAACATTTGTAAGGTCATATTTTCCATCAATCAACAAGAGATCCAATAGTAATTGTTTTGTCACTCAAAAAAATGAAATTTCTAAAACTATTTGGCAACACATAGCCACAGGGTTATCATAGCAAATTAAAGCCATTTCTGTTCAAGTACAAGTACACCTAATCATTCAATGACAAGTCTGCTTTATATCCAAATGGGACTACTCTTTTTAAAAAGTTTACTTCATATAATCTTGTTTTCATTATAGTGACTGAATCATTTTACTCTACCATCAATTTTACTTATCAAAAATAGTTCATGAAAACTTATATTTACAGAAATTAATATTAAAGTATTATTCTTAATAACAATGCAATTACTTATTTAACTGATATTAAATATAAATACAATTCACTTAAATAATTCCAATTATAAAATATGCATTCCTAGTAAAATAATGTGGAGAAGGCAATGGCACCCCACTCCAGTACTCTTGCCTGGAAAATCCCATGGATGGAGGAGCCTGGTAGGCTGCAGTCCATGGGGTCGCTAAGAGTCGGACACGACTGAGCGACTTCACTTTGACTTTTCACTTTCATGCATTGGAGGAGGAAATGGCAACCCACTCCAGTGTTCTTGCCTGGAGAATCCCGTGGACAGAGGAGCCTGGTGGGCTGCCATCTATGGGGTCACACAGAGTCGGACACGACTGAGGCAACTTAGCAGCAGCAGCAGTAAAATAATGAATGCATTATCCATATAGGTGAAGTTATTAAATTAAATCTAATTTAATACCAACATTGAGACTCAAGCTTTCTTAATTGCTTGATAATATACTGTTATTTTTCCTGACATAACTTTACTTAGCCGAGTATATAAGGAGCCCATCAAAGAAAAGGATCATTCTCTCTAGAGACTATCTTTGATAAAATTTGGCCTGATATTTTATCATAGCAAATTTGCAGACAAATGAGAGAAGATAAATGATTATAACTTAAAATAGCTGAATTTTAAGATGGTGTGCTTTACAAAATTTTTGTGACAATAGCCAACAGACTAGGCACCAGCACATATTTCAACCGTAGAATCTCTGCTTTCAGATCAGATCAGTCGCTGAGTTGTGTCCGACTCTTTGCGACCCCATGAATCACAGCACACCAGGCCTCCCTATCCATCACCAACTCCCGGAGTTCACTGAGACTTACGTGCATCGAGTCAGTGATGCCATCCAGCCATCTCATCCTCTGTCTTCCCCTTCTCCTCTTGCCCCCAATCCCTCCCAGCATCAGAGTCTTTGCCAATGAGTCAACTCTTCGCATGAGGTGGCCAAAGTACTGGAGCTTCAGCTTTAGCATCATTCCTTCCAAAGAAATCCCAGGGCTGATCTTCAGAGTGGACTGGTTGGATCTCCTTGCAGTCCAAGGGACTCTCAAGAGTCTTCTCCAACACCACAGTTCAAAAGCATCTATTCTTCGGCACTCAGCTCCACTTTAATACCTGTGTTTATTAGAATTCCAAAAAATTTCCTCAAAATAGGGTACTGCTCCTTAAGGAAATATAAAACCACTGCTTTATGTTATGCTATCCTTAAATTCACTGCTACATCATGAAAATGTTTATCATGTTTACATATTTTATTTTGATCTATATTTCTCTAAATGCTATAGAAGCTATAAAAAACCAATTCATAAATGGTTAATCAAAATGTTGCATAGATATTTTAGTGGTTTGTACACTTAAATATGCCATATCACTAAACTGCAAGAAAAAGCAGAGATTTTTATGAGTACAGAAGTAAATTTTGCCTAATTGTGTTTTAAAGCAGTTTATAGGAAACTAAAGTATGCAAAAAATCATTTTTCATTGATTAAAATGTGTATTGTCATTAACACAAATAAGCACCAAAGACCAAAACACAGTCATTTCTAAACTACTTTCCATAAAACTATGTGAATAAAGATACTCTCCTCTTAATTTAGTAACAGGAAGAGACACTTGAAGAAAAAAATTATTTACAAACTTTTCTATTCCTTCTTCTTATGGCTGAAATATTTATTTTTGTGTGTAACCATAGCATCATAATACTTTAACATTAAATAAACACTTAGGTTGAACATGATGTAAATGACACTAATATTCCCCAAATAACCAATTATTGATATAATATATTCAACTATCTACTGAAGAAAACTCCAAAAGTAACCTATCATTGTCTTCTAGCAATTAGTTGACAGAAACATGCATTATTTGCTGTAGGATATGTTTGTACCTGTAAAATCTGTCAAAAGTTTTTCATCCTTTTATTTAAATGTATAAATTATCTTTAGAATAAAAAGAACAAGTTTCTGCTTTCCCATAACTTGCCTGATATAGTCAAGGTTATGTTTGATTTTAATAACGAATCTCTGAACACTGCTAGCATCCACAGTTTGGTTAAATACACATTAAGAGATCTAGCACTCTTTGAATTACTGTATATGCAAAATTAATTTGCATTTTTTATGAAACACTTATGAGGCCCTTCTTATGACCCAGGTATTTTAACTACTTGCAAATATTGACTTATTTAATTCATTTGCTCTTCCCAACAACCCTATGAGTATTCCTTAGGAGTAGAAATAATTCAATGAATTTCTAAAAGTAAATGATAATAAAAAAATACCAGGAACAATGATAATTTCTGACTCTTACTTGGATCAATGTCAACAAACTCTTTCAGTAAATTCCATAGAAATAAATATTTCCCTGGTGGCTCAGGCAGTAAAGAATCTGCCTGCAATGCGGGAGACCTGGGTTCAATCCCTGGGTTGGGAAGATCCCCTGGAGGAGGGCATGGCATTCCTCTCCAGTATTCTTGCCTGTAGAATCCCATGGACAGAAGAGTCTGGTGGGCTACGGGCCATGGAGTCACAGAGTTGGACACAACTGAGCAGCTAAAGACACAGCAAGCCGTAAAGTCTTTGTGGCAACTAAACTAAAGTCTACTTTAGTTACCACACTGCAGACTAAAGCAGCTGTAACAATACAGAAATAGATGGGCATGGCTCTAATAAAACTAATTTTTGAAAATGAAGTAATGGACTGGATTGATCCAGTGGGTAAATAGTTCGGCACTCGTAACTTAGATAAGTATTGGATATGATTCAGGTCATATGATTAAAAGGGAAACTGATAATGCTTGGTACTAAACACTCCAAACCTTGTTCCCTTGAGGCATTCTCCTTTGTTGTTGTTGTTCACTCCCTAAGTCTAGTCCAGCTCTCAGCAACCCCAGGGACTGCAGCACGCCAGGTTGCCCTGTCTTTCACTATCTCCTGAAGTTTGTTCAAACTCACATCCATTGAGTTGGTGATGCTATCAAACCACCTTATTCTCTGTCACCCTCTTCTCCTGCCTTCAGTCTTTCTCAGCATCAAGGTCATTTCCAATGAGTTGGCTCTGCATCAGGTGCCAGAGTACTGGAGCTACAATTTCAGCATCAATCCTTCCAATGAAAATTCAGGGTTGATTTCTTTTGGGATTGACTGGTTTGATCCCTTTGTAGCCCAAGGGACTGTCAAGAATCTTCCCAGCACAATTTGAAAGCATCAATTTTTCAGTGCTCAGCCTTCTTTATGGTCCAACTCTGCTCCTCTTTGGGAAACTATAAAAGCAATCTGTACTCAGTAAAGAAAGGAAAAAAAAAGGAAATGTGTAAAAGAGAAAACACAATCATATATGGTGCCACAGCTGAATATAATATTTAAGTCATTTTATTTTTGTAATATGTGAATCTAAAACAAACACTATTTGTAGTATATGAAAAAAAAGAAATGAAAGCTCATTTTGAGAAGAAGTGGTAGTTATGTTAACAATAAAGCATTTCCACAGATCATACCTCGAATTATACACAATTATTTTGTCAGGATGTTTGCTGGGCTAAGACTAAGTCATTGATAAAAGTAAAAATATCACCACAAATCTTTTTCTAATCTTGAATCTTAAAAAACATGATAACTCAAAATGGTAACAGCAGGGCTGTAACACTGCTTTTACGTATAAAAGAGATCACATTGTCTCCTTATTGATGAGTAATTTATGACTTCTGATATATTTGGCTAGCAGAAAGGAGCTGAACAGCATGGCCCTGGTAGAAAGAATTAAATGCATCAGTATACTTATTATGCCAAGCAAATGGAGCAATTTACAGATTGGGAGCAGTGCAAAGTGTTGTCATTCTGGGCAAGAGTAGCATCTATCATTTCATACAGAAATAGAACACTCTGTTCAGCTTGTTCCAGCCTTGGCTTTCAATTCCCAAGATAAATCTTAACCCAGAACAAGTCAGTGATAGGATACAGCAGAGTGCATAATAGAGAGCTGACAATGCAGTGATTAGTTAATTAACCTGGGTACTCAGAGAATATTTCATATGAGAGAATGTACAAAGAAAAAAAAACCTGAATATATAGATGCTTCCTATATTTGTAATGATTCAAATTCTGAATATAAAAGATAACTCTGGTGAATTACATCAAGAAAAGTAATAAAATTATACCATCCCTGAATATGGCATTTTAATTGTAAATACTTTGGGTCAGATTTTTTAAAAGTTACATGATCCAATTTACTTGTGAAAAAATGAAAAAAAAAAATAGATTGTTCATTTGACTCAATAACTTCTATGTGACCAAGTAATAAATTCCCTAAATTGATGCTTTTGAACTGTGGTGTTGGAGAAGACTCTTGAGAGTCCCTTGGACTGCAACCCAATGGACTGGAGATCCAACCAGTCCATTCTGAAGGAGATCAGCCCTGGGTGTTCTTTGGAAGGACTGATGCTAAAGCTGAAACTCCAGTACTTTGGTCACCTCATGCGAAGAGTTGACTCATTGGAAAAGACTCTGATGCTGGGAGGGATTGGGGGCAGGAGGAGAAGGGGACGACAGAGGATGAGATGGCTGGATGGCATCACTGACTCGATGGACGTGAGTCTGAGTGAAATCCGGGAGTTGATGATAGGCAGACAGGGAGGCCTGGCGTGCTGCAATTCATGGGGTCGCAAGGAGTTGGACACGACTGAGTGACTGAACTGAACTGAGGCTTTAATAAAACTTTGTTAACTCAGTTAACAAAGATAACCTCAGATTGGTTTATAATTAATCATTTACATGCCTTTGTCCCTTTTATTTATACATAAATTATATAAACTCACAATGTGTGCTAGAAAAGCCATTAGCAAAAATCAAAATGAATTTTTTTAATATCAGAAGAACTTGAGCTACATACAAATTATATGTTTGTATTTGTATACTTCATGCCGCAGTTGGCATGCACCCAGTATTCAGTAAGTAATTCTTAGATTACCTCAACTGAATATAACTTTTTCTTGTTGTTTTGGGGATGGTACAGCAGAATATACACAAATTTTTCTTTTCCTTCCCTTTCTAATTCCAACTTATTTTTAAAAGTTTTCCAGTCTTGATCCTAAGTCCTGACATTCAGATATGTAAATTATGAAATTTCAGGACCAAGAAAAATTCCTACTATCTGCATGATGAATATATAAAATAAAAATATTTGATTTAGGCTTTTCCTCAAGGTAAATAGTGTTTTATTTTAAAACATTAATTCACCTGAAAAAAAAAATGTATTCTAAAAGTCAGAGAGCAAGTATTGTAAGTTTGAGGAAATGATTCACTGAAATAGATGCATGAACCACAAGATGCATAGATAGACCATTTGTTACAATAGTATAACATTTTAGAGATTATCTGTGCTGTTTAATGTACATTCTAATAAATAAAGGAGCTCATATATTTCTTGTTACTAGCATAAACAGCGGAGAAGGTGATGGCTCCCTACTCCAGTACTCTTGCCTGGAAAATCCCATGGACAGAGGAGCCTGGTAGGCTACAGTTCATGGGGTCGAGAAGAGTCAGACACGACTGAGCGACTTCACTTTCACTTTTCACTTCATGCGTTGGAGAAGGAAATGGCAACCCACTCCAATGTTCTTGCCTGGAAAATCCCAGGGACGGCGGAGCCTGGTGGGCTGCCGTCTCTGGGGTTGCACAAAGTCGGACACAACTGAAGCGACTTAGCAGCATAAACAGCACAACTGTCTTTTGTTAATTTTAAACATATAGAGGATAATGGAGAAAGTGACTTTTTAATTGACTGATGAGACCTCAGATAATCATACTTGATGGTGGCATCATTCAAAAAGTACCCCCAGCAGAGAACATGAACAGACATTTTTTCTAAGGAAAATATACAAGTAGCCAACAGGTACATGAAAAAATGCTCACCGCCACTAATCATTGGGGAAATACAAATCCAAACCAAATGGCCTGTCATTTTGCATCACACCCATTAGAATGCCTATAATCAAAATGAAAAGTTACAGCAAGTGTGGGCAAGGATATAGAGGAAAGAAAAAAATGTGTGCATTGTTGGTGGGAATGTAAATTGGTGCAACCACCATGAAAAATATTATAAAAGTTCTTCAAAATATTATTCAGACATAAAACGAAAGAAATGCTGTCATTTGCAGCAACATAGATAAATCTTGAGGGCATTAGACAGTGTTGTCAGTCAGAAAGAGGAAGTGTATGTGATCTCTCTTTTGCAAGAAACCTAAAAATAGCCAGACTCATAGAAAGAGAGTCAATGATGACTGGTTATCAGGGACTGGAAGGTGGAGGAAATGGGGAAATATTGGTCAAAGAATAGAGATTTCCAGTTATAAGAAAAATGAGATTTATGGCTTAATCAATAGCATGGTGATTATAGTTAATAATACTGTATTATATACTTGAAAGTTGCTGAGAGTAAATCTTAAATATTCCTACCACACACACATAAAATTATGTAATTAAGTGAGGTGATGATCTTTAATTAATACTGTTGTGGTAATCATTTAACAATATAAATTTGTATCAAATCACCTTAAACTTATACAATGTTATATGCAATTACTCTCAGCAAAACTGTGGCAGGGGGAGTCACCAGAAACATGGGACACAGAGAAAATGCATAATGCCATGAAATGGTTTCAGTAATTCTTTTTTAGTTTTGTTTGATGGTTATCTAATACTCTTGGTTGGCTCACAATTAAGACAGACAAAGGTATATAAATAAATAAAGTATATAAACTCACAATGTGTGCTAGAAAAGCCATTAGCAAAAATCAAAATGAATTTTTTTAATATCAGCGATCAAAACAATTTTTAATATAAATTTATTTATTTTAATTGGAGGCTAATTACTTATTATTACAATATTGTATTGTTTTGTGCCCATTTCATGATCTTTTCTGAAAATATTTTCATAGGCAATATGAAGACATGAAATAAGCATAGACCATAAGTAATGAATCTGAGTGCAACTCTGCTTTCCACTACTTGCTATATATATAAACTTAGGCATATTATATTATTTAATATCTCTGAGCCTGTGATCCCTAATATGTGAAAATTCAAAATAAAACATTTCCTTTCTTTGTTATGTTGCAATATTTAGGAAATGTATCACAAAGCATGTACAAGCTTACTAAAATGGTAGCCACTATTAGTTTTAAAATATTTTATTGATACCTTCATAACCAAAGATAGCAAGCCGATATCATCAAAATCAAACGACTTGGTGTTACAATCCAAGTTATGACTCAAATTTCCTGAAAATACTCTGGTAATAAAGTAAATGTAGGCTATTGGGCCATAAAAGCATAAAAATATGTGAGATAAGGTGCTAAAATATAGTGAATATCAGATATGGATGCCTAATTGATAAAGGAAAAAGAGAGTATAGAGAGAACCTGAAGTAGAGGACCAGCTGATGGAAATCTAACTCGCAGTTACAACAATTAAGGAAAAATGATGACATAATTGCATAATTATATTTGAGAAATTATGTAAGGGTAGTAGAATTTGTTGGGAACAAGATATAAGGAATAGGATAACCCCAATATAATGAGCTCCCTGAAAAGGGGATTTTCTTAAGGAAAAGGGGTAAGATATATGGAAAACATAAAGCAAATAAATGAGTTATTAAGTGGGCTTCTTCAGGGTTGGGTCAGATCCAACATACTTTATCTGTTTATCTATGTTTCTGTCTATCTAAAACAATGGATACATTCAGATGCCAAGTTTAGAACTATTCAATAGAATAAAACAATTAAAAAATTAAGCATATTGAATACCATCTCAAGTTTTCATTTTCTATGCATTAGTTTTCACTATGTTCAAATGATTGTAATCTACCTTGAGACTTTTATTTGTATCAAATAAAATATATGAAGCACATTTTTGTCTGCATCAACTCCGATAGGCTAAAAGCACAAATGTAATAGTTTTGCATCCTCAAAAAATGAAGGGTAGATTTTTGTTTTCTGTTACTCCATGTGAAAGAGAAAAGAACTGCTAGTGGCTTTTATACCATAGTTTCAGATGACCATTGAACATCCTCTATCACTTAATTTATCCTCATTGCTTCTGGCCTAGTTCTGTCATTGACTTGAAAGACTTTTCTTATAAATGACACTAATGCTTTTTCACACTGAATGCTGGCAGATCACATAGGAATTTCATCTGGAAAGTTTTTATCAACTTTTGAATTGTTTGTAGATTTGCAAGTGAGTTCACTATGTGCTATCCTTAAAGTCTGAGAGGAATAAGTCAGATTAGTTTCAGTTGGAAGAAAAATCAATATACTAATACTTAATATAAATTGTTTAAATGATATTAATATCAATAGTATATTAATAGTATTAATAAATAATATACATTATTAAAATAAATAATAAAATTAAGATAAAAATTTTATTGCCTGGAAAATTCCATGAGCAGAGGAGTTTGGTGGGCTACAGTCCATGGGGCTGCAGAGTCACTGTGACTGAGCACACACACACCCAGAGAAAAATTTTCAACATTGTACCTGGAGGACTAGTTGTACATTACAACAATCTCTGAACTCCATCATGTGATTCAATTAGATAAACCTTGCCTTTTATAGAAGTTCCAACCATTCACAATAATCTCCATTCAAAATTCACCCACAAATGGGTTATTTCCATGTAACATCAACCATGTAATTGGATCAGCTGTTCTTTTGCTAACTGCCATCTTAACTAATGACTATTTCTTCTGTTCACTCCATCAGTTCTTTCATAGTTCCACTATGAATCTTGTCATCAAATAAATCAAATGCTCTTTAACAATATGCTTTGAAATATCTCACTGTTTATACTATTCCTTTTGGGTTACTTTGTCAGCTGTGTTGTCAGGCCACTTTTTTTCAAGTCACTTTATCAAATTGTACCACTAAGTTTCACAAAAATCATAACATATATTTTTATTGATTCCAACACCTTTTTTTTCCACAAATTAATATTAACTGTTTTTTCCCTCTATGTTCAGACTAAAATTGGTAACATAACAATAGTTATTTGGCTGCAATTATATGAATTCACTTACCTCCCTTTTCCTCAGTCACCACTGAAACTCAGCCTATAGATAAACTCTATAATTTACTTTATCTACGTGGTCATTAAAATAAAACATCACAGAAAGCAATAAAATATGTTAAAGTTTAAAGTTGTAACTTCAGACTTAAATTTGGACTTCATGCTTTTTTTTTTATTTTTGGCAACAATGTATTGCATGTGGAACTTCCCCCACCAGGGATCAAACCTGTGTCCCCCTGCATGGAAGTTGCATGGGAATAGTTAATTCCCCACACTGGAGCTTACTATTAAGCACTGTTAGGTAATACCTGAAAATAATTTAGGCTAAATCTAAATATTCTACTCAATAAGCCTTGAATTATATACCACTCTACTTTGGCTGAGAGGAATAAGTGCTGTTCATAGTTTGCAAATGCATATGATGGTTCTTTAATCATTTTAGATGTTCTTCTCTTGGTCTTGGGTGATTTCTTCATATGATTGTATAAGTAATTTGCTGAATTCTGAAGGGCGACCATATATGGATCTCCAGATTTCTCTCTTTGTACAAATATCTTCTTTTTATTACTCTGCTTTCTTTATAAACCTTAGTCACCCCAGACCTTTATTTAATCTGATTTGGTACTTGGCTGGGCTCATCTAATGTCCTGCCTCCTGTGCTATGGTCAGCAAATTCTCTCAGAGCGTCGGTGCCTGTGCAATCATAGGGCTCACCTTGTTTGTTTCATTGCTCTTTGCTAACCAGAGAACAATGCCACAAAATCATATATTTTGTCCAGATTTTTGTTCATATCAGTCAGGAAGATATTAATAAACTTAATCCCTTTTATCACATGTTGGCCTGAAGTGGTACTCTAAGTCCTTTAAATCTATCACTTCAGGGTTGCAACACATATGTTTCACTGTTCTATGTGTTATTTAAATGACCTATGTGTGTTGTGCTGTGCTGTGCTTAGTCCCTGTTGTGTCCGACTCTTTGCGACCCCATGGACTGTAGCCCACCAGTCTCCTCTGTCCTTGGGGATTCCCAGGCAAGAATACCGGAGTGGGTTGCTATGCCCTCCTTTTAAATGATGTATATTCCTTACTAAGTTTTAAACTTAATTACATAACTTCCCTAGATATCCATTGATTCTAATCAATCAGATCAGATCAGATCAGTCGCTCAGTCGTGTCTGACTCCTTGCGACTCCATGAATTGCAGCATGCCAGGCCTCCCTGTCCATCACCAACTCCCGGAGTTCACTGAGACTCACATCCATCGAGTCAAATGATGCCATCCAGCCACCTCATCCTCTGTCGTCCCCTTCTCCTCCTGCCCCCAATCCCTCCCAGCATCAGAGTCTTTTCCAATGAGTCAACTCTTCGCATGAGGTGGCCAAAGTACTGGAGTTTCAGCTTTAGCACCATTCCTTCCAAAGAAATCCCAGGGCTGATCTCCTTCAGAATGGACTGGTTGGATCTCCTTGCAGTCCAACGGACTCTCAAGAGTCTTCTCCAACACCACAGTTCAAAAGCATCAATTCTTTGGCGCTCAGCCTTCTTCACAGTCCAACTCTCACATCCATACATGACCACAGGAAAAACCATAGCCTTGACTAGACGAACCTTTGTTGACAAAGTAATGTCTCTGCTTTTCAATATGCTATCTAGGTTGGTCATAACTTTCCTTCCAAGGAGTAAGCGTCTTTTAATTTCATGGCTGCAGTCACCATCTGCAGTGATTTTGGAGCCCCCAAAAATAAAGTCTGACACTGTTTCCACTGTTTCCCCATCTATTTCCCATGAAGTAGTGGGACCGGATGCCATGATCTTTGTTTTCTGAATGTAGAGCTTTAAGCCAACTTTTTCACTCTCCACTTTCAGTTTCATCAAGAGGCTTTTTAGTTCCTCTTCACTTTCTGCCATAAAGGTGGTGTCATCTGCATATCTGAGGTTATTGATATTTCTCCCAGAAGTCTTGATTCCAGCTTGTGTTTCTTCCAGTCCAGCGTTTCTCATGATGTTCTCTGCATATAAGTTAAATAAACAGGGTGACAATATACAGCCTTGACATACTCTGTTTATGCATATTCGGTGCCTGGAAACAATCTCAACCTGAATATCTCTTTTGCTTCCAGAAGTGAAACAAACTTATGCATGAGAGAAAAATGAGTAAGTATTATTCAAGTTAAAGAATTAAAGAACACAAAATAAAATGGTTTCATAAGGACAATTTAAAGTGTAGTTGAAATTATCATTGATGTAACTTTTGGAATTAAGTAGAACTATACAAGAGTTGATAAATAATGAGTTCATTTCCATTTCAAAAGAAACAACTCTTAATACAGCCAAATTGTGAAAAGACAGTCTCATGCTGACAAAGATGTTTTACACAGTGCATCTTTCTTGTCATCAGAATCAAGTAAGCTCAGTTGGTGTGTGGTACAGTTATTCTTTAATATCTGAGTTTCCCAATAGGGAATAATATGAGGGAAGTGCTGAAAGCAAGTGCTCATGGAGTATTCTCTTATCAGTTCAGTTTAGTTGCTCAGTCATGTCTGATGCTTTGCGAGCCCATGGACTGTAGCACACCAGGCTTCCCTGTCCATCACCAATTCCCAGAGCTTGCTCAAACTCATATCCATCAAGTCGGTGATGCCATCCAACCATCTCATCCTTTGTTATCCCCTTCTACTCCTGCCTTCAATCTTTCCCAGTATCAGGCTCTTTCTAATGAGTCAATTATTCACATCAGGTGGCCAAAGTATTGGAGCTTCAGCTTCAGCATCAGTCCTTCCAATGAATATTCAGGACTGATTTCCTAAACTGACCATCTTTTTTTTAAATCTTGGGGCTTCCCTTGTAGCTCAGTCAGTAAAGAATCTGCCTGCAGTGTAGGAGACCCGGGTTCAATCCCTGGGTTGGAAGATCCCTGGAGAAGGAAGCGGCAACCCACTCCAGTATCCTTGCCTGGAAAATCTCATGGAAGAGAAGCCTGGTGGGCTGCAGTCCATGTAACTGCAGAAAGTCAGGCATGACTGAGCGACTAACACTTACTTTTAAATCTTCAAGTCTATCGCCTGAAATGTACTAAATCAATTTCTTAGTTGACTAATCTGCATAAGCTATTTCTCTGAACAGCACTATCTACTGGGTACTTAATGAAGTAGGTACTGAAGATACAGAAGCAGATGATAGCTCCAGCCTTGGGGAGCACATCATACATTTGCTGATACCGATGCATAAATAACTGAGACACACTATAGTAACGGCCATAATAGACATGTGTGCAGTGGGTAATGGGAAAAAGATTAGTGAACAATAAATTCATCCTAGAGTAACAGTGCCTGTTTATCAATACCTAAAACTGCCTTAGACAGTTTCATTTCCTAATATACAAGTTGGTTGAGGTTCAGTGAGTTTGCCGTGGCTAGTATTCAGTTCCATAGTGAGAAATATTAATTTTAGCATCTTTCTGAAGTTTACCTCTCTATTAGAGGTGAAGGCTAAATTTATGTAGAGATTTGATATTTGTATGGATATAAAATTATACAAAGTTGTCCATCGGTTGCTCTTCTTAGTAGGCTTTTAAAAAGTTGTGACAATTAACTTGTTTAAAAAATGGGATTGTTTGGTGTAAATATATTTGTAGCATTTATTTTATTATTGTAATACATTGGAACAGTTTATTCCATTAAAAAGCAATTCTAATTGAAAACATGTTTACATTATGCCTTCTAAATGGAACTTGCAGCTATTTTACATATGCTAAATCACTTCAGTTGTTTCTGACACTGTGCAGCCCTTTAGACTGTAGACTGTCAGGCTCCTCTTTCCATGGGATTCTCCAGGGATCAAACATCTCCTGCATCGGCAAGGAGGTTCTTCACCAGTGTGCCAAATATTGGGTACTAGGAGAAGGAAGGAGAAGGCAATGTGGCACCCCATTCCAGTACTCTCGCCTGGAAAATCCCGTGGACGGAGGAGCCTGGTAGGCTGCAGTCCATGGGGTCGCGAAGAGTTGGACACGACTGAAAGACTTCACTTTCACTTTTTACTTTCATGCCTTGGAGAAGGAAATGGCAACCCACTCCAGTGTTCTTGCCTGGAGAATCCCAGGATGGGGGAGCCTGGTGGGCTGCCGTCTATGGGGTCACACAAAGTGGGACACAATTGAAGCGATTTAGCAGCAGCAGCAGCAGCTAAACCAAGGTACTAAGCTTCTGTCTCTCCCTCCCTCTCTCTCTACCTCTCTCTCTCTCACACACACACATTATATCCATGCTGATGATGTGAATTTAAGTGACTTAAGCCACTTAAGAGGAGTTAATATGTAAGTCAAAGAACCCATACTTGCTTATGAGCAGCTTGTACTTGAACAACTTGATACTTCTGGTTAATGTCTGAAAATCTAAGAAGTTAATTAGCTAAAAAACAGTAAGTGAGGGAGAGAAGGTGGGTATAGTGTACACAGCATATACTTTATAATCACTCTATATATCACTAGGAAATAAAGATGCAAACTGGTCAAGCTGCTGACCTGACAGCTCTGT
Organism: Bos indicus; assembly: GCF_029378745.1. NCBI lineage: Eukaryota > Metazoa > Chordata > Mammalia > Artiodactyla > Bovidae > Bos > Bos indicus. The sequence continues at coordinate 60,967,392 of NC_091771.1, forward strand.
TCTACTTCTGCCACTTACCTTGGTTTCTTTCCAAGCTAACCCACATTCTGAAACATTCCTCCTCTATATTTTTGCTTTTTTTTTTTTTTTACTATATTATGTATGCAAACCCAGGAGCCATAGGCTGCCAGTGAAAGTGATTCCCTTATTATTGTCCTTTCATTCTTTTTATGAGAGTAATCAAGCTTTTCACCTGGAGCAATAACATGTATCAGCTGGAGGTCTCTCTATGCCATGCATTGAATTCAAATAATTTATTCCTTAGATACCCTGCAGGATCGATATATATTTTTTCTGATTTAAAAGAAATCAAGACAGCAGGGAAAGAGAGAAAAAGGAGTGGAAAGAAACAAAATGAAGTAAAAACAAAGAGCAAAAATAAACATACAAGACAAAATCAGCTCCAAGTATCTTCTCAATTTGCTTGCTGCTGCTGCTGCTGCTAAGTCTTTTCAGTCGTGTCTGACTCTGTGCGACCCCATAGACGGCAGCCCACCAGGCTCCCCCGTCCCTGGGATTCTCCAGGCAAGAACACTGGAGTGGGTTGCCGTTTCCTTCTCCAATGCATGAAAGTGAAAAGTGAAAGTGAAGTGTGTCCGACTCTTCTCGACCCCATGGACTGCAGCCTACTAGGCTCCTCCGTCCATGGGATTTTCCAGGCAAGAGTACTGGAGTGGGGTCTTATTTTGCTTAAACATAAGCTAAACCTTAATACTGATTTTTTTTTCAGATTTTGATATTATTATCTATGCAGTTACTTTCATGACATATGGGCTACTTCCCTCTCTGCTTATTGTAAAATAAATCTTTGTTTTTTAGAATACAATGACAATAACTAATAATTAACTGAAAATTTACCTTTATATTGGGAAAAACACTTTATAAACATTGCTTGATTGAAACTTTGGGGGAAAATATTAAGGAAGAGGTAAATATTACATTATTGATGAAAAATTGCAGATAATTATGGGTAAATCAACCCAGTGCTACAGAATCCCAAGTTATTTGAACAACTATGTTGCGTGGTAATGAATCCATCTGCCAGTGCTGGAGATGGAACAGACGTGAATTCAATCCCTGGGTCAGGAAGAGTCCCTGAAATAGGAAGTGGCAATCCACTCCAATATTCTTGCCTGAAAAATTCCATGAACACAGGAACCTATATTTAAACACTACATTCATTTCATCTATATGGTTTTCAATTAATTATCTGTCATGTATTAAGAATTTATAATGGTCACACATATTGTTGAGAATAGTTATTTGTCCTTACTGTATATTAAGTGCTTTTGTAACTTTGTAACCTCAAAGAAAGACAAAGCAAATGGCAGGTTGATCTCAATGAGCCTATGGTTTAGCAAGGAAAAAAAAAATCACAAATGCTTTAATTTGTCAAAAGTCAAGTAGTGTAAAGTATAATGACTGTTGATGGGTTTGGTATAATCAATAAAGGGATGCCTGAATTAGTAAAACTTCAAGTGAAATTAAATAGGGAGTATAAATAAATTGGTGAAAAGAAAATTAAAAGCATTTCAAAGTGGGGAAATATGCAGTTATCAGGGCTGGACAGAGCTTAACATATAAGGAATCAGAGGTCCAACTGAGAAATTGTCCTGCCAGATGATACTAAGTACACATTTTATTAAAAGGAACTGGTTTACAGTTTAGTACAGGATACATTGAAAAGTCTTTAAGAAGGAATAAACAATTTTTAAAGGTATTATTTTGAATGCAAAATATTTTACATTTAGGTAATAATGTACTTTTTAACTGGATCTCATGGGAAGAGATTCAGAGCAAAACAACAAAGATTTCACCTAGGTGAAATTTAAAAAAATAACTAAGATGTATATGATTTTTTTTCAATAAATTTGCATCATCAGAAGGGAAAACACTGAGTAAATAGAAATGACTATGCATATGTGCAAAGTCAGTATAGATAAACATCATTTTGTCATGAACAAAGCCACTGTGTTCTGAAGTGTTCTGTGAGGTAGGGAGTGATTCAACCGTTTTTGCCTGGGTAGAAAGGGTTGAATTTTAATTTCACACTTGTAGTTTCCTTCTCTGAATGATTCTGGCACATCATTATAAATACATTTTGTCTCTGAATATCAAAATTCATTTACAGAATATCACAGATTTTTGTCTCCATGAAATTGTGAAACACTAGCCAAAAGTATATTAAAGGAAAAGGGAGACTTCTTCTTAACCATGAGGCTGTGTTTAAACTGGAGATACATGAACTTATAAAACATTGTAGCAAAGTTGGTTTTAAGCAATAAACTTGATATTTCTAAGCATTAGTTACTTCATCTGTAAAACCAGGTGCTAACAATACCCACTCCATATGTATTCTACAAGAATTAATGATGCTATATGCAAAAGCATATAGGCATGCCTAAATCATATTGCCAGACAGGCAAATCCAAATCTGACCTAAAACTTTTTCTTAGAAAATGTTAAAAAAAAAATCAGGAAAATATATTTGAGAAATGAGTAAACAATCTTCAGAATTATTTTTAAACTACTTTAGTATGTCAAAAATAAAGTCAATAATTGATTTAAGAAAGTTGTTTACTCACTAAGTCGTGTACCGTTTTGCAACCCCATAGACTGTAGCCCGCCAGGCTCCTCTGTCCATGGGATTTCCCAGGCAAGAATACTGGAGTGGGTTGCCACTTCCTTCTCTAGGGGATCTTCCTCACCCAGGGATCGAACCCATGTTCAATAAATAGCCATTGACTGTGTATATAGTATATATATATATATTTTTTTTTTTTTTTCCTTTTTCTTTCATGAAGTAAAATAATGAGCTCTGATACCAGGGAACTACAGTCAAAGAGAGACAGGGATATAGACTCTCTTGGATGAGGTAGAAGTGATTTTAGTTATTTCCCTTTTCCAAGGAACTGGCAGTAGAATTCATGAGACTGCTCCTGGAGTTATGTCAGCATTTCTGATCCAGTACTGATGCAGGGCTCCTCTGTTCCATCTTATTTTTCAAACCCTTACCCACATGCAAGTCATCTCATCTGCTGTGCCTCTGCACTCATTCTCCAATAAGTCATGTTCTTTATAAAACACATGGAATAAGTGAAGAGGTATTGCCTGTTTTCTGGAGAAGAGTGATTGTTTTCCCAACTGTAATAACATGTGGTTAGTTGCTAAATTGTGTCCAGTTCTTGTGACCCCATGAATTGTAGCCCGCCAGTCCTCTGTGGTGTTGGAGAAGACTCTTGAGAGTCCCTTGGACTGCAAGAAGATCCAACCAGTCCATTCTGAAGGAAATCAGCCCTGGGATTTCTTTGGAAGGAATGATGCTAAAGCTGAAACTCCAGTACTTTGGCCACCTCATGTGAAGAGTTGACTCATTGGAAAAGACTCTGATGCTGGGAGGGATTGGGGGCAGGAGGAGAAAGGGATGGCAGAAGATGAAATGGCTGGATGGCATCACTGACTCGATGGACGTGAGTCTGAGTGAACTCTGGGAGTCGGTGATGGACAGGGAGGCCTGTCGTGCTGCGATTCATGGGGTTGCACAGTCGGACACGACTGAGTGACTGAACTGAACTGAACTGAGGCTTCTTTGTCCATGGGATTCTTCAGGCAAGGATGCTGAAGTGGGTTGTCATGTCCTTCTCCAGGTGATCTCGACCTAGGTATTGAAACTGCATCTCCTGCGTCTCCTGCATTGGCAGGCAGATTCTTTATCTCTTAGCCACCAGGGAAGCTCTGCAATACCACCAATCCCCTGGAAAAGAGAAAAATCAAGTTAAGTTTGTATTACATAATTTGCTTTTCACAAAGACTCTTGTTAAAAAAGAAATAGATGTATATAAAGTTTTTTAAACAGATTTTATTTACATAAACTTCTAATTCTGTGACTCAACTTTTCTAATAATATTTTAGAAAATCCTCAGAATTTTTTTTTCTAAAAGCCAAACTAAGTGAAGGTTATTACAATATATGGACCTGCCTTAGGTTAGAAAATAAATGAATGGCCAGTCCAGGTTCGATGCAGGATACAGGATGCTTGGGGCTGGTGCATTGGGATGACCCAGAGGGATAGTATGGGGAGGGAGGTGGGAGGGAGGTTCAGGATTGGGAACACGTGTACTCCCATGGCGGATGCATGTTGATGTATGGCAAAACCAATACAATATTGTAAAGTTAAAAAAAAAAAAAAAAGAACAAGTAAATACACAAAAAATTAAAATCATCCTCTATATGTTTTATTATAATGGATTCTGAAGGCATTAATATAAAAACTACTTTAGCTGTACTGAACAATATTTATTGGATTGTGAATAGCTTGTTTCTTTTCCTCCTGAATGTCATTTAACTCTTTCTCATTCAATCCTAAATCTAGACAGAGACAGGTTTTGCATACACCTTCTAATTAAGGAGATTGAAGTTAATAAACTGCTTAACCAAATGGAAGCTACATCATCAGCCATGGCATTAAAGTTAAATTGACTGAACTTTCAAGGCAGTAATATACCACACATTGCCTATTTTCAAGGTTTAGTTCAAAATATATATTCCCAATTACAGATTCAGAAACCAAAGGCACTATAATTACAGCAATTAAGTTATAAATCACATTTGCAGAGATTCATTCACTTGCTTATGTATTAATTCATTCTTTCATTCTTCAAACATTTGTGCATAATGCAAACAAATAAGAGTACAATTTATTGTAATAAATAACATGTGTGGTGTAAGAGGGGCAATAGACCATTTATAAAAAAAGACAGGGATTTGGGTTTATTTTCATTTAAATTATCTATTATATTTTTACTTCTAAGATAAGAAAGAGAACATATACACACACTTACACATATATGAAAATCGCATTCTAAACTCAGTCTATAAACAGATTAATTATTTTATAATTATTGTATCTATCAACATAAGAAGTAAATATAGATGTTAATAGTTGCAGGGAGAGGAGATGATTGTTATTCAGGGCCTAATATATTGGAATATTTTAGAATTAAAAAGTTGTATAGTCATTATACAGCCTATGGTATTATCCCTTCATCACTTTACGGACATTAACCTGAGTCTAATAAAAATCACATAATATTTTAATACATTTTTAATACATACATATATTTTTAATACATCTTATTTTTGGTTTGTTTAAAGCAAATTTCCCCCATGGACCCCAGTTCAATTGGGAAGAATTTCAGTGTATTGACACTGTGTGAATTTTTAAAAAAGTGCCAAACATGCTGTGGAAAATATGTGTAGACTTGCTTTAGCCATCGCCAAAGGCTTTCTGTGCCTGCCTCCCTCATAACCTCACTGAAACACTCTCCTTCTTCTGCTCCTTTACTTTCACTTTTCACTTTCCTGCATTGGAGAAGGAAATGGCAACCCACTCCAGTGTTCTTTCCTGGAGAATCCCAGGGGTGGGGGAGCCTGGTGGGCTGCCGTCTATGGGGTCGCACAGAGTCCGACACGACTGAAGCGACTTAGCAGCAGCAGCAGCACACTTGCTGTAGCTTTTAGGGCTTGCAGTTACTAAGGAACACTTCAGCCAGTTCTTTTAACTGTTGACTCACTTCCTCACCTGAAAATAATTGCAGTTGTTTTCATTTTCCTTCAGAAGCAGCTTTATAAACTCAAATTTCTGTTTTTCTGATTCTCAACATGTCATTCATGCTTTTCAAGCTTCTTCATTTTTTTCTCCATCTTCTGCTCTCTGGTTTTCCTTGTGCTGCACACAGAAACTATAATCTACTCATTACTTTTTTTTAATTAAAAAATGTATTATAGCACTGGAAATTAGAATTTATGGTTATTAAAATTTAATTTTTCATTGTAATTATTTTTTATTGTTTCATCCAACTTTCCTCATTTGACACCTGAAAGTCTTTTTCAGTCAACCTTTTCCTAAAAGCCACCTCGGTTTGAAGCACTTGTAATACAAATTCTAAATAGTTCAGCACATAGATTGGAGGTTCTCCTTGCTTCCCAATGCAACTCCCAAGTCTTTACCCTCCCCACTTCTGATAAACATCCCTTCTGTCCAGAAGTTCAGTTCCTATACTGGTGAATTCCCACATCCACTGGGGAGTATTTGGATCACTCTTTTCTTTATTGTACCAACTGATGACATTACCAAAAAGCACTAGTTATTATATCGTACAAAACACCCTAGGATATGGATTTCTTTATCTCTTTTCCAGTAATCAGATCAGATCAGATCAGTCGCTCAGTCGTGTCCAACTCTTTGCGACCCCATGAAACGCAGCAAGCCAGGCCTCCCTGTCCATCACCAACTCCCGGAGTTCACTCAGACTCAACGTCCATCGAGTCAGTGATGCCATCCAGCCATCTCATCCTCTGTCGTACCCTTCTTCTCCTGCCTCCAATCCCTCCCCGCATCAGAGTCTTTTCCAATGAGTCAACTCTTCGCATGAGGTGGGCAAAGTACTGGAGTTTCAGCTTTAGCATCATTCCTTCCAAAGAAATCCCAGGGCTGATCGCCTTCAGAATGGACTGGTTGGATCTCCTTGCAGTCCAAAGGACTCTCAAGAGTCTTCTCCAACACCACAGTTCAAAAGCATCAATTCTTCAGTGCTCAGCCTTCTTCACAGTCCAACTCTCACATCCATACATGACTACTGGAAAAACCATAGCCTTGACTAGACGAACCTTTGTTGGCAAAGTAATGTCTCTGCTTTTGAATATGCTATCTAGGTTAGTCATAACTTTCCTTCCAAGGAGTAAGCATCTTTTAATTTCATGGCTGCAGTCACCATCTGCAGTGATTTTGGAGCCCAGAAAAATAAAGTCTGACACTGTTTCCACTGTTTCCTCATCTATTTGCAATGAAGTAATGGGACCAGATGCCATGATCTTTGTTTTCTGAATCTTGAGCTTTAAGCCAACTTTTTCACTCTCCACTTTCACTTTCATCAAGAGGCTTTTGAGTTCCTCTTCACTTTCTGCCATAAGGGTGGTGTCATTTAAATATCTGAGGTTATTGATATTTCTCCCAGCAATCTTGATTCCAGCTTGTGTTTCTTCCAGTCCAGCGTTTCTCATGATGTACTCTGCATATAAGTTAAATAAACAGGGTGACTTATACAGTCTTGACGAACTCCTTTTCCTATTTGGAACCAGTCTGTCGTTCCATGTCCAGTTCTAACTGTTGCTTCCTGACCTGCATACAAATTTCTCAAGAGGCAGATCAAGTGGTCTGGGATTCCCATCTCTTTCAGAATTTTCCACAGTTTATTGTGATCCACACAGTGAAAGGCTTTGGCATAGTCAATAAAGCAGAAATAGATGTTTTTCTGGAACTGTCTTGCTTTTTCCATAATCCAGTGGATGTTGGCAATTTGATCTCTGGTTCCTCTGCCTTTTCTAAAACCAGCTTGAACATCAGGAAGTTCACGGTTCACATGTTGCTGAAGCCTGGCTTGGAGAATTTTGAGCATTACTTTACTAGCGTGTGAGATGAGTGCAATTGTGCTGTAGTTTGAGCATTCTTTGGCATTGCCTTTCTTTTGGATTGGAATGAAAACTGACCTTTTCCAGTCCTATGGCCACTGCTGAGTTTTCCAAATTTGCTGGCATATTGAGTTCAGCACTTTCATAGCATCATCTTTCAGGATTTGGAATAGCTCAACTGGAATTCCATCACCTCCACTAGCTTTGTTCGTAGTGATGCTTAATACCTTTATTAATTAACCCACCTCAACTTAGAAACATGATGGATCTCACCATTACTTACATTAAACATAAACTCTCAAGGGATCATAGTGTTATTACTTCCTTTTATATATTCATATATTATCTGCTTATACGTATTTTCTCAAAATTTGGTATTGCCTACATCTATATAAATATATTTTTAACAGCATTTTTCAAACTTTAGCATGTTCAGAACTACGTTGAAAACAGACTGATGGGCTTAATCCTCAAGTTTTTAATTGAATGAAAGTATGTTGCATGCATGTGTGCTACGTCACTTCAGTCATGTCTGACTCTTTGCAATCCCATGGACTGTAGCCCTCCAGGCACTTCTCTTCATGGGATTCTCCAGGCAAGAATACTGGAGAGGATTGCCATTTCCTTCTCCAGGATATCTTCCCGACCCAGGGGTTGAACGTGGGTGTATCACGTTGCATGCAGATTCTTTACTCTGAGTCACCAGAATCCCCTTTAATTGAGTAAGTACAGTCAATTGTCTCTAGGAAAGCTTTCCTCTCTCCTCTTCCTCAGTTCTCATGACCTTCTCAATGCACTGTGTGTTAGCATCCATGCCCACCACTGTTGTGAAGGGACTCTTGCTAACATTAATATTGAGGACATATTGTTGAGTCTAATCATACTTCTCTTCTTGGTTCTCAGTTACTTGAAATCTCTTTACCTTTCAAAAGAATTGAGAGCATCCACATCATCAGGTCATCTTTTTCATTGACCTCAATGACAATATCCTTTTCAATCACTTTCATTTTAAAATATCATTTGCAGGTATAGTTGACCCTTGAATAACACAGGTTTGTGCAGGTCTACTTACACAAAGGTTTTATTCAATAAATATATAATATAGAGTACTACATGATCCACTGTAGGTTGAATCTGTGAATACTGAATCATGGATACAGAAGGCAAACTATAAAGTTGTAGTCAATTTTTCACTGCCTGGAGTGATGGCACCCCTACCTCCTGTATTGTTCAAGAATCAACTGTACTTGTATGTCAGATGAAGTTTAATTTTGAAATTGCTGTAGCCTATCACTTGAATGTTTCTCTTATATGATTACTGTTTGGGGAAATACCTTCTGTAGGCTATGTTCTTAAATAAGATGAAAATTTAGAAAATATAGAGAAAGAAACTGGGAATGGTCATGAAAGATGAAAGTAAATTATGTGCTTTGAGATTATAAAATTTTAAATGGACCTACCACACTGAAATTGTGCATCATTTAGTAGGTGTACATTTTAACATTATTCATATATTTAAATTAAAAAACAATGGTAATTAAAGCATGTTGTCAAGGCACCCTAGTACTTCTCCAACTATTTTCCTAATATCATTATTCTATAAGTGCAATAATAAATATATATATATTTGTATTTTTAAATATGCAGTCCTAAAAATATATGATATATATTTATTTTCTATGGTTCAAATATGCTATTTATATCAAATTCCATAGACCATGAAGCAAATTCCTTCCTCCACTGAAAATATTGTTGTTGTTCAGTCGCAAAATTGTGTCTGACTCTTTGCAACACCAGGGACTGCAGAATACCAGGCTTCCCTGTCCTTCACCATCTCCTGGAGTTTGCTCAAACTCATGTCCATTGAGTTGGTGATGCCATCCAACCATCTCATCCTCTGTCATCCCCTTCTCCTCCTGCCCTCATCCTTTTCCAGCATCAGAATCTTTTTGAAAAAGTCAACTTTTTGCATCAGGTGGCCAAAGTATTGGAGCTTCAGCTTCAGTATCAGTCTTCCCAATGAATATTCAGGGTTGATTTCCTTTAGGATTGATTGGTTTGAACTTCTTGCAGTCCAAGGGATTCCCAAGAGTCTTCTCCAACACCACAGTTCAAAAGAATCAGTTCTTCAGTGCTCAGATTTCTTTATAGTTCAGCCCTCACATCCATAGTAACTACTGGAAAAACTATAGCTTTGACCAGACATACCTTTATTGGCAAAGTAATGTCTGTTTTTTGGTATGCTGTCTAGGTTTGTCATAGCTTTTCTTTCAAAGAACAAGCATCTTTTAATTTCATGGCTGCATTCACCATCTGCAGTGATTTTGAAGCCCCCCAAAATACAGTCTTTCACTGTTTCTATTGCTTCCCCGTCTATTTGCCATGAAGTGATGGGACTGGATGCCATGATCTTAGATTTCTGAATGCTGAGTTTTAAGCCAGTTTTTTCCACTCTCCTCTTTCAATTTCATCAGGAGGCTCTTTAGTTCTTCTTTATTTTCTGCCATAAGGGTGGTATCATCTGCATATCTGAGATTATTGATATTTCTTCTGGCAGTCTTGATTCCAGCTGGTGCTTCATCCAGCCCCGCATTTCACATGAAGTACTCTGCATAAGTTAAATAAGCAGGGTGACAATATGCAGCCTTATTGTACTCATTTCCCAATTTGGAACCAGTCTGTTGTTCCACACCTGGTTCTAACTGTTGCTTCCTGATCTGCCTACAGATTTCTCAAGAGGCAGGTAGGTGGTCTGGTATTCTCATCTCTTTAATAATTTTCCACAGTTTATTGTGATCCACACAATCAAAGGCTTTGGCATAGTCAATAAAGCAGAAGTAGATGGTTTTCTGTAACTCTCTTGCTTGTTTGATGATCCAGTAGATGTTGGCAATTTGATCTCTGGTTCCTCTGCCTTTTCTAAATCCAACTTGAAAGTCTGGAAGTTCACAGTTCATGTACTGTTGAAACCTGGCTTGGAGAATTTTGAGGATTACTTTGCTAGTGTGTGAAATGATTGCTATTGCGTGGTAGTTTGAACATTCTTTGGCGTTGCCTTTCTTTCAGATTGAAATGAAAACTGACCTTTTCCAGTCCTGTGGCCACTGCTGAGTTTTCCAAGTGTGCTGGCATATTGAGTACAGCACTTTCACAGAATCATCTTTTAGGATTTGAAATAGCTCAACTGGAGTTCCATTACCTCCACCAGCTTTGTTTGTAGTGATGCTTCCTAAGGCTCACTTGACTTCACATTCCAGGATGTCTGGCTCAAGGTGAGTGATCACACCATCGTGGTTATCTGGGTTGTGAAGATCTTTTTTGGATAGTTCTTCTGTGTATGCTTGCCACCTCTTCTTAATATCTTCTGCTTCTGTTAGGTCCATACCATTCCTTTTCCTTGCCATCAAATAAATTTGATTCACACTTAGCCTTATGTTTACATTCACTTCACTTATTGCTTAATACTGAATTGTATTCATAATCCACAGCTTATCTACCCTCCAATGAGGAATTCTTAGGTTGTTTCTGCCCTGGGAGGATAGATGTGCTGTAACCTATACTTCTTCATATATATCCTAGTTCATGGGTTCCTTCAAGGTAAACCCACCTAGATTTGGGATTGTTGGAACAGAGTATTTGTTCTCTCACTGTTTCCAGGTATTAGCAAATTTCATTTTAAAATATAATCTGTACTACTTCAAAAAAAGAGTGAATCCATATGGCATTAATTTTACCTCCAGAAAGTTTTAATTTCTGGATAAATAGTGAGATTGAACACTTGTTAATATATTTATTTTACAGACAAGTATCCATATCTGTGAATCACACTTTATTTTGAAAGTATACAGTTAACTGTGCAATTTTATACAATTAATTATGTAAGGCTCCACCTCTCCACCCAGTGGCAAACCTCTTGACAAAAGCAAACTTTCCTGTTTAGAACTTCACAGTCTAGCAACCAAGAGTCAATGTCTGTCTTACTCTCACTGTCTCTCTCCTTATAAATGATTATGTACACATATTATTTTTATACAAGTGCAAAATGAATAAATATGAACAAGTCAGATTAAAAATAAAGAGGAAAAATAGGGTTTTGTATGATTTTAAAGATATATAAAAAACAGAGATCAAATGTGTTTAATTAAATTGCCAAAAGTGAGCACTGGAATTGAGTCATTAAGTTCACCCTTAAATTTAATCATTAAGTTCAGTTGATCAATTGCTCAATTATATAAATGGTGTCACCAAGAAGTAGTTTTCTAAATCATATTATAAATAAGATGTGAAAGATTTTATTGTGAAATTCTAAACCAAAACCAAGAAATTTGACACTGTACTACAGATATGTTAATGTTATGGGATAGAAATTTAATTTGAATCAATAAATGTTGAATTAAACACATGCTTGGCTAGTAGGATATAAAATTCAATTAATAAAAAATACAATACAGCAAAAATTAAATTTCTACTGTCACTTTATTTATGTAGGGACATATTTTTAATACAATTGAAAAAAGTACTCCATATAACATTTGCATAAACATAATATAAATGACATTGTGCAAACAAATATAATTTGTAAACAAAATACATAAAAACAAAGTGAATATTATTAGTAGTGATGAATCTATCATTGTAAGTTTGTAATTGTTAAAATGTAGTTGCTTTGAGTACATAATTTAAACTCTCTAAGAAAAAATCTTCTCTTACTTCAAAGGACTTACAAGGAGCAACTAACAGGATTTGTGACTTAAATTTAGAAACAGATATAGTAGAGAGAGAAACATTCCTGGGGATAACAATAAAAAAGCCATGTAAGTGACTCTATACTCAGCATTTATTTGTTTAATGGAATTCAAACCATTAAGAAGAAATATTTATAAATAACATGAGTAATCACTTATTACACAGCATCCATTTGATCCAGTTTAGTTTTTATCTGGTTTACAGTTAATAAAATTCTGATGATTCAATAAAATAACTACGGTTATTTAAAATTCCATTTTTCTTCCCTGGTGGCTCAGACCATAAGGAGTCTGCTCGCAATGTGAGAGACCTGGGTTTGATCCCTGGGTCCAGAAGATCCCCTGGAGAAGGAAATGGCAACCCATTCCACCATTCTTGCCTGGAAAATCCCATGGAGAGAGGAGCCTGGTGGACTACAGTCCATAGGGTCGCAAAGAGTCAGACACAACTGAGCAACTAACACTAAAATCCATTTTTACTGTGGCTCTATTGTAAAGAAAGAAAGAAGTAATGTGAGTACTTTTTACTACATTCACTTTATCTGACCATATTAGCTGGACTGCTGCTGCTAAGTCACTTCAGTCGTGTCCGACTCTGTGCAACCACATAGACGGCAGCCCACCAGGCTCCGCCATCCCTGGGGTTCTCCAGGCAAGAACACTGGAGTGGGTTGCCATTTCCTTCTCCAATGCATGAAAGGGAAAAGTGAAAGTGAAGTCGCTTAGTCGTGCCCAGTTCTTCGCGACCATGTGGACTGCAATCCACCAGGCTCCTCCGTCCATGGGATTTTCCAGGCAAGAGTACTGGAGTGGGGTGCCATTGCCTTCTCCGATTAGCTGGACATATTTAAGCAAATGTTGACTACTAGTGACAGGAGATAAAAGCAGTTCAGTTCACTTGCTCAGTCATGTGTGACTCTTTGTGACTCCATGGACTGCAGCACACAAGGCTTCCCTGTACATCACCAATTCCCCAAATTTGCTCAAACTCATGTCCATCAAATCAGTGAGGCCATCTCATCCTCTGTCATCCCCTTCTCTGCCTGCCTTGTCTTTTCCAGCATCAGGGCCTTTTCCAGTGAGTCAGTTCTTTGGATCAGGTAGCCAAAGTACTGGAGTTTCAGCTTCAGCATCAGCCCTTCCAATGAATACTCACAACTGATATTCTTTAGGATTGACTGGTTTGATATCCTGGCTGTCCAAGGGACTTTCAAGAGTCTTTTCCAACACCACAGTTTAAAAACATCAATTCTTCAGTGCTCAGCTTTCTTTATAGTCAAACTCTCATATCTATACAGGACTACTGGAAAAACCATAATTTTGACTAGACAGACCTTTTTAGGCAAAGCAATGTCTCTTTTCTTTAATATGCTGTCTAGGTTTGTCATCAGAGAAGGCAATGGCACCCCTCTCCAGTACTCTTGCCTGGAAAAATCCCAGGGACGGAGGAGCCTGGTGGGTGCCATCCATGGGATCGCACAGAGTTGCACACGACTGAAGCAACTTAGCAGCAGCAGCAGCAGGTTTGTCATACCTTTTCTTCCAAGGAGCAAGCATATTTTAATTTCTTGGCTTCAATTGCCATCTGCAGTGATTTTGGAGCCCAAGAAAAAAAGTCTGTCATTGTTTCCATTGCTTCCCCATCTATTTGCCATGAAGTGTTGGGACTGGATGTCATAATCTTAGTATTTTGAATGTTGAGTTTTAAGCCAGCTTTTTCATTCTCAAACTATCACTTTCATCAGAGGCTCTTTAGTTCTTTGCTCTTCTGTCATAAGGGTGGTGTCATCTGCGTATCTGAGGTAATTGATATTTCTCCTGGCAGTCTTGATTCCAGCTTGTGCTTCATCCAGGCTGGCATTCCACATGATGTACTCTGCAAATAAGTTAAATGAACAGGGTGACAATATACAGCCTTCATGTAGTCTTTTCCAATTGGGAACCGGTCCATTGTTTCATGTCTGGTTCTAACTGTTGGTACTTGACATGCATACAGATTTCTCAGGAGGCATATAAGGTGGTCTGATATTCCCATCTCTCTCAGAATTTTCCACAGTTTTTTATTATACACGCATCAAAGGCTTTAGCATAGTCAGTAAAGCAGAAGTAGATGCTTTTCTGGAACTCTCTTGCTTTTTTGATAATCCAGTGGATGTCGGCAATTTGATCTCTGGTTCCTTTGCCTTTTCTAACTCCAGCTTGAAGATCAGGAAGTTCTTGGTTCACATACTGTTGAAGCCTAGCTTGGAGAATTTTGAACATTACTTGGCTACTGTGTGAGATGAGTGCAATTATGTGGTAGTTTGAGCATTCTTTGGCATTGCCTTTCTTTGGGGTTGGAATGAAAACTGACCTTTTCCAGTCCTGTGGCCACTGCTGAGTTTTCCAAATTTGCTGGCATATTGAGTGCAGCACTTTCACCACATCGTCTTTTAGGATTTGAAATAGCTCAGCTGGAATTCCATCATTTCCACTAGCTTTGTTCGTAGTGATGCTTTCTAAGGCCCACTTGATTTTGCATTCCAGGATGTGTCTCTAGGTGAGTGATCATGCCATCATGTTTATCTCATCATGAAGATCTTTTTAAATATAGTTCTTCTGTGTATTCTTGCCACCTCTCCTTAATATCTTCTGCCTCTGTTAGATCCATACCATTTCTCTCCTTTATTGTGCTCATCTTTGCTTGAAATGTTCCCTTGGTATCTCTAATTTTCTTGAAGAGATCTCTATTCTTTCCCATTCTATTGTTTTTCTCTATTTCTTTGTATTCATCACCGAGGAAGGCTTTCTTATTTTCCTTGCTATTCTTTGGAACTCTGCATTCAAATGGGTTTATCTTTCCCTTTCTCCTTTGCCTTTAGCTTCTCTTCTTTTCTCAGATATTTGTAAATCCTCCTCAGACGGCCATTTTGCCTTTTGAATTTCTTTTTCTTGGGGGTGGTCTTGATCACCGCCTCCTGTTCAATGTCACAAACCTTCGTCCATAGTTATCAAGAGATAAAATAAGTCCTGTCAAATGCACTCTTGCTTCATGTACCCACATCCTAAACTTCAGAAGCAACTTATATTTATGGTTATTTTTTATCAGTGAGACAGATATATTCACATTGCTCTCTATCACTCAGATTAGTATTTTTGTTTGTTGCTTAGCTGTGTAGGACTCTTTACAACCCCATTGACTCTAGCCTGGCAGGCTCCTCCAATAATGAGATTTCCCAGGCACTGGAGTGGGTTGCCATTTCCTTCTCCAGGGGATCTTCCTGACCCAGGGATCGAATCCTGGTCTTCCACATTGCAGGCAGACTCTTTAGCATCTGAGCCACCAGGGAAGCCTTCTGTCACTCAGGGGTGTGAGACAAAACTAGGCTGAAGTGTAAAATCATGTATTCATGTTTTCTTCAAATGAGAAACAAAATAGGTTTAATGAAAACTTAACCTCTCCTTATTCATAATGTCTTTGCTTTCTATATATCAATTAACACCATTTTATAGTAACTTTTAATTTTTATCATTATGCATTGATCTGTATCCACCAAGAGACCATGAGCTTCGTGAAAGAGTATGTATGATTTCTCTGAGATCACTCAGAAAATTACGCTTTATTTCTATAGTAGAATAAATTAAGGGTTTATTTTGAGTTTGCATAAAACTTAAGGCTTAGCAATTAAAAAAAATAAATTAAGAGTGCAGTATGACCAGATGACTATTTCCTCAGAAAATGTTTAAATGTAGATATGATGACTGCAGCCACGAAATTAAAAGACGCTTACTCCTTGGAAGGAAAGTTATGACCAACCTAAATAGCATATTCAAAAGCAGAGACATTACTTTGCCAACAAAGGTCCGTCTAGTCAAGGCTATGGTTTTTCCTGTGGTCATGTATGGATGTGAGAGTTGGACTGTGAATAAGGCTGAGCGCCGAAGAATTGATGCTTTTGAACTGTGGTGTTGGAGAAGACTCTTGAGAGTCCCTTGGACTGCAAGGAGATCCAACCAGTCCATTCTGAAGGAGATCAGCCCTGGGATTTCTTTGGAAGGAATGATGCTAAAGCTGAAACTCCAGTACTTTGCCCACCTCATGCGAAGAGTTGACTCATTGGAAAAGACTCTGATGCTGGGAGGGATTGGGGGCAGGAGGAGAAGGGGACGAGAGAGGATGAGATGGCTGGATGGCATCACTGACTCGATGGACGTGGGTCTGGGTGAACTCCGGGAGTTGGTGATGGACAGGGAGGCCTGGTGTGCTTCGATTCATGGGGTTGCAAAGAGTCAGACATGATTGAGTGACTGATCTGATCTGATCTGATTGAGATGTCATGTTTTATAGTATTGTGTGTGCTGAGTCTCTCAGTCGTGTCCGACTCTTTGTGACCCCATGGACTGTTGCCCAGCAGGTTTCTCTGTCCATGGGAATTCTCCAGGCAAGAATACTGGAGTGTGTTTCCGTGCCCTTTTCCAGGGGATCTTCTCAAACCAGGGATGAAGCCCAGGTCTTTTGCATTGCATGCGAATTCTTTACTGTTTAAGCCACCTTTATTCAATTATATTTTAGCTTTATGAAAGCAAGCACTATTTAATATATCTTTCTTAAATTTAGTTTTTATTTTATATTGAGGCATAGTTGATTTACAATGCTATGTTAATTTAATATATGTTAATCTAATGTTATGTGTACGGCAAAGTGATTAAGTTATGCATATACCTAATATGTCTTACATTTTGTTTTTGTGTCAAGCAAGTAAATCTAGTGCACTTGTTTAAAATTATTTATTTCTGATATTGCTATTTGCCTAGCATATAACAGCAAACGTTCAGCTCTCATCTATATACAACTAAAATATGAAATATTCAAAAAGTATGAAATTATTTAAACCTAATTATGCTATTATCTGCTTTACTTGTAATATTATTATTATACTATATTTATTGATTTAAGGAAGAGATAATTTTCAAATTTTCTTACATTTTATGTTATTTTGACAATTATCTCATTCTTAAAGAGTAATTTTCT
This sequence comes from Bos indicus, assembly GCF_029378745.1. Classification (NCBI taxonomy): domain Eukaryota; kingdom Metazoa; phylum Chordata; class Mammalia; order Artiodactyla; family Bovidae; genus Bos; species Bos indicus. The sequence continues at coordinate 60,984,618 of NC_091771.1, forward strand.
CAAATACAAATATGACATTAATTGCTTGATTTTATTAATAAGAGAAGAAGAAATTTTGTTTCTTTAAGAATAGTTAATATTTCACTTGGTAGATAATATTAGTGGTTTATTAATTAACAGCCGTTAATTATTGAAAATAATTGATATTTTGCATGAAAAATGTTTAGATCATATATAAAATACATTCAAAAGAATGGCCAAAACAGGTCAAAATTTCTAAGGTAAAAATATTTCAATTAATGAAAATCCTATTTATCTCTTTCAACGGAAAACATTTATGATTGCCTTAAAAACAGCTTAGGGATCTAGAATATAATTTCTCTAATAACAGTTCCTATAGCATCTTAACATCAGGGGCTAATAAGCCTGACAACATAGTGAAAAATTAAGCTGCTTTGAATATTCACAGAAAGAGGAGGCTAATAAAATAAATTGTATTTTTAAAGAAAATCACTTATCTGATCTAATCTTCTTGATTGTTTTAAGACATTTGGATTGAAATTGTAGCCTTTTAATCCTTTTTTTTTTTAATCTTTTAAATCTAACAAAAACTAAAGTGATTGAAATAAACAGTTAATTCTGTCTCTTAAAAGGAATGTAATCTAAGTTACAACAATATATCTCACTAATTCTTTAAAACTTAAACATTTTAGAGAAAATGTAGCCAGAATGAAACAAAGGCATGACCTAAACCATGTAATTAATTTAGGGGGTATATATTTTTATTTAATGCAAAAATATTTAATTCATTCACTAACCTGGTTGTAGACATGTCATCTATAAAACTTACACCATCCAATAAAATGCAATACTTAATCATAGGTTTTAGCAATGCCTATAGAATTTTACTCACAGTACTAAATATATTAAGGTGTGATTGATATACTTCAAGCATAATATTAGTTTTAAAGTTATTGATTAATATATTTTGCAAGCTATCTTCTGAATCCCAAATAGTTTCTATTATGCAACAAATAGTTGAGAGGTATCTTTCAACTTCTTCAGTGTTATTTCTTGAATTCAAGACAATTAATTTGTCAACTTAGGTTTGACAAACTGAAAAAGAGGCTATGAGGAAACATGCAAAACATACACCTAACAAGGACTTTTATTCAGAATATAGAAGGAACAGTTCTAACTCAAAAATGAAAAGACAAAAAGAAACCAATTAAAATGTGGAAATGCTATGAATAGATAATTTTCCAAAGTAAATATATGAATGGCTGGGAAAGCACATCCAGGTTCAATGCACGATGCTGGATGCTTGGGGTTGGTGCACTGGGACGACCCAGAGGGATGGTATGGGGAGGGAGGAGGGAGGAGGGTTCAGGAAATAATATAATTAAAAAAAAGAAAAGAAAAAAAAATAAAAATAAAAATAAAAAAAAAGAAAGAAAGCACATACAAATACACTCAACATCTTTAGCCCATCAATGAAATTCATCTCAAAATTATAATTGAAGAGTTCTTTACATCTATTAGGATGATGGTCATAATAATCATCACCAAATTACAACAACAATAATAGAACAAGTGTTGATGAGAATGCGAGAAAATCAGACTCCTCGTGCACTGATGGCAAAAAATGCACACTGAAATGCAACCACTTTTTTAAATAGTCTGGTTATTTCTCAAGAGTAGAGTTACTATGCAAACCAGCAATTTGACTTCAAGGTTATTTACTCAAGAAAAATGAAAACTATATTTACACAAAAACCTATTCATGAATGCTCAAAGGTGCATTATCCATAGCAGTGAAAATATAGAAACAACCCAAATGCTCATCAACTGATGAAGGGATAAATCAAATCTGGCATATGCATATGATGAAATGTTATTCAGCAGTAAAAAAAAAAATCAAATGCAGATATATGCAACTACATAAATGAACCTTGAAAATATGCTATTGAAAACATCATTCAAATAAGGCAGCATATTATATAATTCCATTTGCATGCAATGTCAGGATAAGCAAATCTATGGAAAAGATTGCTCTTTCCTAGAACTTGGGGTGTAGTGGAAATGGGTATGAATTGCTAATAGATGGTGTGTTTCTGTTTGGAGAGATTAAAACATTCTAAGGTTGACTGTATTCATGGTTACATAACACCATACATACACTAAAGCTCATTGTCTTATACAGTTTAAATAGATGAATTGTATAGAATCTGACTTACATTTCAAAAAACAGTATAAATTTTTGAACAATTTAATATACAGTGGTCATATTCAATGCCTAAACTGAAAGCTGTAGAATACAAAAAGAAAGAAAGTATAGTGTTATATTAGGTAAGATTGTTGCCAATAAATAATTAAATGTATTCACTTGAAATACAATATCATTCAGAATACTATATATATATATATGTATGATATATATATGTGTGTGTGCTGCTGCTAAGTCACTTCAGTCGTGTCCGACTCTGTGTGACCCCATAGATGTCAGCCCACAAGGCTCCCCCGTCCCTGGGATTCTCCAGGCAAGAACTCTGGAGTGGGTTGGCATTTCCTTCTCCAATGCAGGAAAGTGAAAAGTGAGAGTGAGGTCCCTCAGTCGTGTCCGACCCTTAGTGACCCCATGGACTGCAGCCCACCAGGCTCCTCCATCTATGGGATTTTCCAGGCAAGAGTACTGGAGTGGGTTGCCATTGCCTTCTCCATATGTGTGTGTGTGTGTGTGTGTGTGTGTGTATATATATATAAAATCTGCATGTGTGTATACACACAAAAACCCATGTATACTTCTGTTTGCTTTGGGGAAAATTGTTTGCAGTGACCCGCAGAGAAAGTGAATGAACAAGTCTTAAAGTACACATTCTATCCATTTCTAAATGCACAGTTTTGTAGTATATTTAACCAATTAACTATTTAAAAATGTTTACATAAGCTAATGCAATTGTGATAATTAGTCAATTTTTTCAAGTGAAATTTGTGACTCAGAGTGTATTTAAGTAGTATCTGAAAAGGTACAAAGCTAGTCAGAAGAAAGCTATGATTAAAATTAGTTAAGTCTTATTCTTAATCTTATGAGCTTTCTGGTTCTCTTAATTGCACAGGTAAATTAATTCAGAAAAATTATTAATAACTAAAATAATATTTAAAATTATTAAAGTAATTATAATTAAAATAACTAATAAAATACTTCTTCTTTTATTGAACATTTATGATTTTGTAAATTATTCATCCAGTTCAATTAAAAACCATATGTTCCTGCTTCTTGTTATTTATGTTATCTTTATCAAAGCTCAAAATAAAATCAGTAAAGACACTTATTTGTTCTCAATTTAATATTCCCTCAATAAAATAAAAATTTTAAATACCCTAAATTGATTATTTTAAAATCCTTTCTCAATGATTAAAAGCAAGCAAACATACATACAAAAATAAACTATTAGCACTGTAATTTCTCAAGGATCAAATGGTCAAAATATAAGTTTTACCTATTCAATTTATGACTAACTCCAACATAGCTCTTTTGATGCCCTTTTAAAAATCTTCGAGTTCTTGAATCTCAAAAGGAAAAGACTGTATTATTTTGATAACATTTAACTTTATTTTGCTGAAGCAACATCATTTTTAACTTTAATCCTGTAAAGCTTCTGATTTATAAAAAAAAAAAAAAAAACAGGTAAGATAAATTCCTCCCTACCTAATACATGTGAATGTTTCAGATTTTAAACTCTATATTTCTCAAATCATGACTTTAAATAACTAGATATAGGAAGACCAGACCTTCTAGTTGTACTTAAATAACATTAATACTTAATTTATGGGTATGCAATTTCTTCAGATTGAACTAAACTGGCATAAAGGACATTGTCCAACCACTGTGAAATAAGTTTTCCAAAAAAATGACATCTTAATTTCTCATGAGTTAATTTTAATTTTCACAATATTTTTCTGTGTATCTAATATTTCAGGATCATTCACTTGATATTTCAGTCAACCTTGGTTTGGCAGTATTTTGGTAATAACAACAGACAAATTCACAAGTTTTATGTAATTGTATGCAAAATAGGAATATAGGCATAATATATACTCAAAACTACAAGCAACTCTCTTTCTTTTTGTATTTGAAGTGACATTTTACATTTGCTAGTAATATTTAGATAGAAAAAATCAAAAGTGATTCTAATTTGAAAACAGTGAATAGTATTTATGTCACTTTTATTTTAAGTAGATTACACTTCCACGTGTATTCGTTATCTATCATCATTTATCTTAGCATGTTTTAGTTTTAAGAGAGATAGCAGTGTATAACACAAAAAATCTTGATGTTAAAGGTAAAAGTCTCTCAGTCATGTCCAACTCTTTGCCACCCCATGGACTATACAGTACATGGAATTCTCCAGGCCAGAATACTGGAGTGGGTAGCCTTTCCCTTCTCCAGGGTATCTTTCCAACCCAGGGATCAAATCCAGATCTCCCCATTTTAAAGGTGGATTCTTTACCAGCTGAGTCACCAGGGTATCACAAGAATACTGGAGTGGGTAGCCTATCCCTTCTCCAGGGTGATCTTCCCAATCCAGGAATTGAAGCAGAGTCCCCTGCATTGCAGGAGGATTCTTTACCAGCTGAGCTACCACAGAAGCCCCCTTGATGTTCAGTTCAGTTCAGTTCAGTCACTCAGTCATGTCCAACTGTTTGCGACCCCATGAATTGCAGCATGCCAGGCCTCCCTGTCCATCACCGACTCCCGGAGTTCACTCAAACTCATGTCCATCGAGTTGGTGATGCCATCCAGCCATCTCATCCTCTGTCGTCCCCTTCTCCTCCTGCCCCCAATCCCTCCCAGCATCAGAGTCTTTTCCAATGAGTCAACTCTTTGCATCAGGTGGCCAAAGTATTGGAGTTTCAGCTTTAGCATCAGTCCTTCCAAAGAACACCCAGGACTGATCTCCTTTAGAATGGACTGGTTGGATCTCCTTGCAGTCTAAGGGACTCTCAAGAGTCTTCTCCAATACCACAGTTCAAAAGCATCAATTCTTGGGCATTCAGCCTTCTTCACAGTCCAACTCTCACATCCATACGTGACCACTGCAAAAACCATAGCCTTGACTAGACGAACCTTTGTTGGCAAAGTAATGTCTCTGCTTTTGAATATGCTATCTAGGTTGGTCATGACTTTCCTTCCAAGGATAAGCGTCTTTTAATTTCATGGCTGCAATCACCATCTACAGTGATTTTGGAGCCCCCCAGAATAAAGTCTGCCATTATTTCCACTCTTTCCCCATCTATTTCCCATGAAGTGATGGGACCAGATGCCATGATCTTAGTTTTCTGAATGTTGAGCTTTAAGCCAACTTTTTCACTCTCCTCTTTCACTTTCATCAAGAGGCTTTTTAGTTCCACCCTTGATGTTAAGGAAGCTTATATTCCAACTGGGCAAGTCAATCTACAGAGAAGTTTTGGTAGATAATATATGAACCATATTTCAACTAAGAAGAAAGTGATTGGCATTCAGGCCACTTCAAATAGTTTGAAAGAGGCATCTTCTCTGAAGATGTGAAGTAGGCTAGACCCTTCAAAAATAGTCATTGAAGATGTATAACTAGAAATGGGAAGTAAATATCACCAAAATTTAGCATTATTTTAATTACTGAAAGATTGGCAAAATTTCTGTTATACTTGGACCAAGAGGAAAGTAGTGAGAAATAAAGAAAGTGATATTCACTGAGATCTGGTCTTTGAGACTTTAAATATCATGGTCACAGGTATGTAGCTCAGATGGTAAAGCATCTGCCTGCGGTGCAGGAGACCCAGGTTTGATCCCTGGGTCGGAAAGATCCCCTGGAGAAGGAAATGACAACCCACTCCAGTATCCTTGCCTGGAAAATTCCATGGACAGAGGAGCCTGGTAGGCTATCATCCAAGGGGTCATAAAGAGTTGGATATGACTGAGTGAAAAACACACACAGGTAATTCTAAAATCAGTGGAAACTGGAAAAATTTTAAGGAAAGTAATGCCATGTATGGTCTGAAATGAGTTTACTAATTGCACTTGGAGGGAAGTATGTTCGAAGACGAATATTGAAGGCATGAAAATAAGAGATTTTATAAAATCCTAGAAGAGTCTTATGGTCATTCAGAGCAATGTGATGAAGTGGACTTGATAAAAATTGCTTCATATCTAAGGGCAGAATTAAGGGGAAGAACTCATAATAAAATGTTCAAGGGAAAAAATGTAAAGTGATTTATTTTCTTTAACCCAAGTTACGTATATTTTCATTTACTAATATCGAGGATTAAAAAAATGGAGTTTCGAAAGGTATAGGAAACATAATGAGTCTAAAATGCTTATTAGGAGTATACAGAAAATTATAGTGATGTGGTATTTGAATATTGCTTAGTTTTTATTTAAATAAAGGTGTGGAATATAGGTAATGAAGGTCATATGAAAATAAAATTAATGACCCAAAAACCTCTTTTTGAAAATATTTACGGAAAGTAGCAAGAAGAGAAGTCAAGAAAAAAGTTATCAATATATAGGAAATAACTCTAAAAATGACTCAGTAATGTTTATATTCTAAAAAATTCTAAAATCAGATTACATACAATATATGCATTGCACACACATAACTAAATGTATATACATACATACATGTACTAAAATTTGTATATAGAAGATACCAAAATAGATGAGATTTTAGGTGTTCGTGTGAAAGTTATTTATGGACATAGAGGGGAAAACAAATAACTCAAAATAGTTCTTAAGGTTAATCTTCAATTAAAAAAATAAAAATACAATGTTCCCAACCAAAATAAATACAGTAAATAAAAAAAGGCAAAGAATAACAAAGCATGGTAAATAAAAACACAATAATAAGATGCCAAATTCAATCCTAAATTTTTGTGAAGAATGACTGTGTGAGCCAGCTTAATCACCTAGATCAGAAAGAACACACTACATATTCCAATTCATCATAATCACATGATATATTTATCAAAAGCAAGTAATTTGATGTGATTAGCAATGATCACATAGACAGAAGTATGACTAATTATTATAAAGTAGATACACTCTTGGGCTTCGCTGGTGGCTCAGACGTTAAAGGATCTGCCTGAAATGCAGGAGACCTGGGTTTGATCCCTGCAGAAGTGAATGGCTCTTAGGGGTTTCCTAAGTTGGTGCTAGTGGTAAAGAATCCACCTGCCAATGCAGAACACTCTGGTTTGATCCCTGGGTCAGTAAGATCCCCTGGAGAAGGAAATGGCAACTCGCTCTAGTATTCTTACATGGAAATTCCCATGAATAGAGGAGCCTGGTGGGCTACAGTCCATGGGGCTGCAAAGAGTTGGACATGACTCAGCCTCTGTGCACACCATCCGCAGATTATTTTCTTAAGGATTTGCTGATAAGCAAAGGCATTTATGTTTTAAAGAGCAAATGTTGAAAACAAGGATATTTGGTTTTTCATTCCATAAGTATCATTATGTCTTTGGGGAAAATACAAACATTTCACTTAAGATATTGCAATTATCCATGAATAAGATAATGAGCAAAGTATTTGAGACAGAGGTAAAATATTGTATACTGAGAATAATTTAAGGAGCAATCGGCACTATGAGCAGTCTGATTAAATGCTGGCAGTATAATGGAAGGGAGATGATTAATTATTCATGTTTCTTCTTTGGACTATATAACATGACATTAAATAGATTAGAGTTTCCAGAAAACCCCTAAAAATGGGTGAGAGAGGCAATTTCTCATTGCTGAGAAATTAAAAATCAGTTTGGGGCATGTTGTGAAGCAAACAAGTATAGATATCCAATATAAATGTAGTATTTATGTCTTGATCTCAGAACAGAGATCACAGCTTGTGATTCAGATTTGAGAGTTGTAGAAATTAACATTTGTTTGCCCAGATGTTTTTGTTCCTACCTCTTTGATAATAGACCTTTATGATGGGAAATGTTCTCCTCTGAATGCACAGATCCACACCTTCACCCCACACATGTATATTACAAATTCCAGACCAATTTAATTATTTCTGCTAGAAACTAGGGCTTAAGTGCTGTAAGTCACTCCTTTAACCTCTTGGGAAAATAAATTAAAGTTTCTGTTGCTTAAATCTGCAAACTGCCTTTCCCACAAATCTTATAAAGGTCTGTGGCTAAGGTCTTCCTTTAATTCTACAAACTATTTCCATTTCTTTTTGTTATTACTGTTGGTTTCTGAAGCTGGAAAACAGAAAATCCAATAAATTATTGAAATTGGTTCCAAAAAGTGAGCTATAGGTATTATTCCCTTTGGAATGATGTGCTTGGAATTAAACACTGAGCTGCATTTCAGTGAATGGCAATGAGCTTCTGGTTCATATTTTCAAAATGTTAAAAGAACAACTTATTTTAGGAAGTTTAGAAACAGTTGCTCAAACAATAGTTGTGGCTATATAGGGCCATGAGTTTATTGAAGGAGATGCTGTGAGCCACAAAATAGTTTCTGCCATAGAATAACCTCAAAATCAGCATATGTATTGAAACCATGCTTTAAGGAAGCTAACTTGACATTACTGAAAAACAGTGAGAAATGTACACATTCACATATCAGGTGGAGAGCCTGGCTCCAGGTTAAAAATCTAGAGTTTTTCAGGTCTAACTGTAGGCAATGGTAAGGACTTCACCTAGTAGTGTTATGCCTGCCCCACATCCCGTATAGTGCACAGCCAGTGCATTGCAAGTGTCTGAGGGGAATTGCTATCAAGAAGGCAAGGCCCCTAGCCAGTCATTCTCTTGGCTTATTTGCATTCCTAGCCCAGGCACCGTTACTGCTAGGTCTCTTTTTTTGCAGTCTTAGGGGGAAGTCTTCTTCAAGTACCTCTTCTGAGACCTTCCTATAAGGGAGAAGACAGAGAAAACTTGAACACATGTTTCCTCATTCTGACCTGGTTCTTTTCCACTCCTATCCCTTCCCCTCACTCCAGGGTTCATTAACCTTCTGGAAGTTGGCTCAGAGTCTCCCAAAGAAAAACAAAATGCCCACCTCAATACTTCCACTAATCTATCTCACCCTCAACCCATGCACTCTTCAATGAGAAAAAATGGAACAGGGTAGTCACCATTTTCTCCAGTTTCAGACTCTTGATTATAGCATTGCAGTAAGTGATTAAAAGTTTAACTCTTTCGTTTTTGGCTGCTTGCTTTAGTCATCATCTCCCACATCTGGCAGCTTAGCTCTGTCCCTTCAGCTCAACTGAGCTCCTGACATCAAGATGCTCAGCACAAGACACAGAATGTAACCCAATGTTTTTCTGTATTCAAACTGAAAGATTCTATTATTGACCATGACTCTGAAAGTGAGATCATTTATTGGCCACCTAGATGGCTGATTCTGTAGGTTGCTGCATTATAATGTCAGTTGAATTTACAACCTGCTGTGTCACTCTGTGTGAACTTGAAGGCACTGATTGATGCTGAATGGGATAAGAAACATTAGAAGATCGCTATCATGATGAAAAGTTTGGAGAAATGTCCATACTGTGGAAACCTTGTCTGACAAAGCCATGTTCACTTGCAAAAGAAAACTAATAATGGTCAAAGTCATAATTTTATAAAGTTTATCTAAAACCTAGGATAAAAGCTCCATAATCTTTTGGGGTTTGGAGGTTAAAAGCAAGAATAGCAAAGAGAATGATTTTACTTACATAAAATACATAAATTTAGCTTTTTATAATAAATCTTGCAAATTCATGGATCTGCTTTGCAAAAGTAGATAAAATTATTGATATGAATTCATTCATTAGGAGATTTACATATACAATTTTAAGTTGCAGTATATATGCCCCTTAAAATATCTTTGTTTGTTTTTGGATTTATATGCTGAATTCTGAAAAGAAAAGATTTAGAGTAGTAAGAAACTTTGGTATAATATTAAAAAGACATCGATGGTTTTAGGCTAAGGCATTTAGACTGGATCTATTATAGGCATGTGGCCAATGACCTGCTTAATTTGTCTTCCTCAAATTCTGGTCAACTGCTTATTCCTTCTACATAATGTTGAAGAAAACCAGAATTTTTAAAACATGACAAAATCAGCAGGCCAGGAATGTTACAGGTTGTAGTAAAAATTGGAAACTCAATTGTAGTGAAGATCAGAATAACTCTGGATAACCATGTTCCTATGGATAAACATGATACACAGAACCATATGACAGGAAACATTTAATCAGATATCAAGAAGCAAACAAACAGGTCAGTTATATGTCTTACTATCTATATCTACTTATTTGACTTACATCAAATATAAAAACCAACAAATAAAACAGCTTCCATCTTACCAATACTAGTGAAAATAAGCCATGTTGAGCCATCATATTAAAAATTCACAGCCTTTCACTGAATTAGAATTGCATAGCCTTTTGCCAGATCATAATTGTAGAGCTGGTGGTAGTAGTAGCACTAACAGTTATAGTAGTAGCAGTAGAAAGAGCGACAGTAAAAGTTAAAACATAGTACCCTCGAAGAAGCATGTTATAACATGCTATATGTATTTCAAAGGACATTGCAATGATTACCATTACCTTCACCATCAAACACATCAAGGATATGGGTCAATCCTAGCACATTACAATTTAACTTGCCATGCTCAAAATAATAAAATGTGTTGATAAAAATTTTGTTGGATACTTGTTCCAGTTATATTTGCTTTTCCAGATGTGGTCTCCCTGTTGGAGAAAATAAATATAATCCTTTACTTTTGGAATAAGGCTACATGTTTTTGAAATGCATTTTCTCAATTCCAAGAGAAAATGAGAAATTGAAAATTTTAAGATATAAAAATATCTACCATGACTTTTCAATAAGTTTCTAAAAGAAAGGGGAGACATGAACAGATTGTTTATCACGAGTAAACACACAGTTATAAAACATATTTCATTTTATAGCCATGCATATAATCTCAAACGAATACTCACTGTCTTAAAAACAACAGAAGGAAAAAGTCTTTCTCATCTAAGACCCATGTGCCATATACACTGGTCTGCTGCATGATTCTCCCATCCTTTCAGGAATGAGACCCTTCTCCCCACAGGTTCTAAAGTTGTAGAGAATGAAGACTCTCAGCTGAGTCTGGGAGTCAAAGAGAGAGGGCTCCCTCACTTGATGTCATCACTTTCCAGAGCCACCAATATCTAGTGACTGAAATGCCAATATCTAATGACTGAGAAGCAAAAGGAAAGGGAGAAAGGGAAAGATATACCCAATTGAATACAGAGTTCCAGAGAATATCAAGGAGAGATAAGAAGGCCTTTCTTAAGTGAACAATGCAAAGAAATAGAGGAAAACAATCAAATGGGAAAGACTAGAGATCTCTTCAAGAAGACATCAAGGAAACGTTTCATGCAAGGATAGGCATGATAAAGGGCAGAAATGGTAAGGACCTAAGAGAAGCAGAAGAGGTTAAGAAGAGGTGGCAGGAATACACAGATGAATTATACAGAAAGGTCTTAATGACCTGATGGTCATTAAAAGGTCTTATTAATCATAGTGGTGTAGTCACTCACCTAAAGCCAGACATCCTGGAAGGCAAAGTCAACTGGGCCTTAGAAAACATTACTTCAAACAATGCTAGTGGAAGTGATGGAATTCCAGCTGAGCCATTTAAAATCCTAAAAGATTATGCTGTTAAAGTGCTGCACTCAATATGCCAGCAAATATGGAAAACTCAGAAGTAGCCACAGGACTGGAAAAGATCAGTTTTCAGTCGCAAAGAAGGGAAATGCCAAAGAATGTTCAAACTGCAGCACAATTGCACTCATCTCACATGCTAGGAGGTAATGCTCAAAATCTTTCAAACTAGGCTTCAAAACGGTATGTGAACCAAAAAATTCCAGATGTGCAAGCTGGTTTGAGAAAAGGCAGAGGAACCAGAGATCAAATTGCCAACATTTGTTGGAGCATAGAAAAAAGCAAAGGAATTCCAGAAAACATCTACTTCTGCTTCATTGACTACACTATAGCCTTTGACTATGTGGATCGCAACAAACTGTGGATAATTCAAGAGATGGGAGTACCATACCACCTTACCTGCCTCCTGAGAAACCTGTATGCAGGACAAGAAGCAACAATTAGAAACAGACATGGCACAATGGACTGGTTCAAAATTGGGAAGGGAGTACAACAAAGTTGTATATTGTCACCCTGCTTATTTAGTTTATATGGAGAGTTCATCATGCTAATTGCTGGGCTAGATGAACCACAAGCTGGAATTAAGATTTCTGGGAGAACGATCAGTAATCTCAAATATGCAGATCACACCACCCTAATGGCAGAAGGTGAAGAGGAACTAAAAAGCTTCGTGGTGAGGATGAAAGAGGAGAGTAAAAAAGTTGGCTTAAAACTCAACATTATAGACTAAGATCAGGGCATCTGGTCCCATGACTTCATGGCAAATAGATGAGGAAACAATGGAAACAGTGACAGACTATTTTTGGGGGCTCCAAAATTCTGCCTATGGTGACTGCAGTCATGAAAATAAAGGCTGCTTACTCCTTGGAAGGAAAGCTATGACCAACATAAACAGTGTATTAAAAAGCAGAGACATCACTTTGCTAAAAAAAAGTTCAGTATAGTCAAAACTATGGTTTTTCCAGTAGTCATGTATGGAAGTGAGAGCTGGACCATAAAGAAGACTGACAGCTGAAGAACTGCTTTCAAATTGTGGTGCTGTAGAAGATGCTTATAAGTTGTTCCTAGGATTGTTTTCAGTTGTAATTAAGGGAACTAAGATTCTGTAAGCCGAATGCAAGACTTTATCAGTGAAGTGAGACATGATTACCTGGTGGTGGTTGCCAGTTCTTAATTTGTGCTTCAGTGAAAAAGCTAACAAGCACAGAGTTCTGAGAACTTGAGAAGTGGGGTCCGAAGGAATCCTTAAAAAGCTAGGTGGGGAAATTTCCCACTAGTTTCTCTTGTGTGATGAATTTGAAACATCTCTTAGTAAGGTTTACCTTTGATCACAACCAGAACTATCAAGAGAGTAAGAATAAAACATCAGACTCTTAAAAAAAAAAAAAAAAAAAGTCCCTTGGACTGCTAGTAAATCAAACCAGTTAATCCTAAAGGAAATCAATCCTGAATACTCATTGGAAAGACAGATGTTAAAAACTGGAGCTCCAATAATTTGGCCACCTGATGCAAAGAGCTGACTCAATGCAAAAGACTTTGCACTGGGAAAGATTGAAGGCAAAATGAAAAGGGGATGGCAGAGGATGAGATGGTTATATAACATCACTGACTTAGGACATGAAATTCAGTAAACTTCTTGAAATAGTGAAGGACAGGGAGGCTTGGTGAGCTTCAGTCCATGGGGTTGCAAAGAGTCAGATATGACTTAGTGACTGAACAACAGCAACAACTGGTGAATAGGGTGTTTAATAGGCCCAGCCTGGTTGCCTCAAGACAGTGCAATTGTTCGGTGTTTACTGCTAGATTTTCTGAGGTCTCTGTTGCAACCACATTACAGTTTTCTCATTCTGCCCAGTTCTACTTCCATCATAATCAATCATTTTTTTTAAATTGGAGGATAATTACTTTGCAATTTTGTGGTGGCCTCTACTGTACATAAACATAAATCAGTCATAATTATATGTAATCTTTTGTATCAGTAGATAGCAATAGACAATCCAAGAAACTTCTTAGATGCAAATTTTCATCCCAGAGTCTTCTTCACAGACACATTAACTCAAGATTTTGGTGTGAGAAGTAATCTGAGCAATCACTTCTAAAGAATGGGATTTGGAACCTGACTGGCTAGCATTGAAAGTAGATGAAGCATGAAAAGTCTTTGCATGGTGTAATGGCACAGGTTTTTATTGGGACACAAAAGGAAATGAAGGTACTGACAGGTGCAGTGTTCTAAGCATTTGAGAAGATTTGGCAGAAGTAATAGTTGTAGTAGAAGTAATAGTTGTATGCAGGTCAGGAAGCAACAGTTAGAACTGGACATGGAACAACAGACTGGTTCCAAATTGCAAAAGGAGTATGCCAAGGCTGTATATTGTCACCCTGCTTATTTAACGTATATGCAGAGTACATCATGAAAAACGCTGGGCTGGAAGAAGCACAAGCTGGAATCAAGATTTCCAGGAGAAATATCAATAGCCTCTGATATGCAGATGACACCACCCTTATGGCAGAAAGTGAAGAGGAACTAAAGAGCCTCTTGATGAGAGTGAAAGAGGAGAGTGAAAAAGTTGGCTTAAAGCTCAACATTCAGAAAACGAAGATCATGGCATCTGGTCCCATCACTTTATGGCAAATAATGGGGAAACAGTGGAAACAGTGTCAGACTTTATTTTTCTGGGCTCCAAAATCACTGCAGATGGTGACTGCAGCCATGAAATTAAAAGACGCTTACTCCTTGCAAGAAAAGTTATGACCAACCTAGACAGCATATTGAAAAGCAGAGACATTACTTTGCCAGCAAAGGTCTGTCTAGTCAAGGCTATTCCAGTGGTCATTATGGATGTGAGAGTTGGACTGTGAAGAAAGCTGAGCGCCCAAGAATTGATGCTTTTGAACTATGGTATTGGAGAAGACTCTTGAGAGTCCCTTGGACTGCAAGGAGATCCAACCAGTCCATTCTGAAGGCGATCAGCCCTGGGATTTCTTTGGAAGGAATGATGCTAAAGCTGAAACTCCAGTATTTTGGGCACCTCATGTGAAGAGTTGACTCATTGGCAAAGACTCTGATGCTGGGAGGGATTGGGGGCAGGAGGAGAAGGGGACGACAGAGGATGAGATGGCTCGATGGCATCACTGACTCGATGGATGTGAGTCTGAGTGAACTCCGGGAGTTGGTGATGGACAGGGAGGCCTGGCGTGCTGTGATTCATGGGGTGGCAAAGAGTCGGACACGACTGAGCAACTGAACTGAACTGAATAGTTGTAAAAAGCAAGAAAGTTTCTGACTGCCCCTGGGGAATATTTACAAGTTTGAGAAAAACAATGAAATTCAATCCATCAACAATTGAAAGTGAAGTATTAATATAAAAGTTGTACACCTTCCTTGACTCTTATCTTCTGTGATCAGAAGACAGAGCATGAGGTTCAGGATATATTTTAGAGTATCAGAGCTTCAAAATAGGCTGAATTGTCAACCTTGAAAGCTCTGCTATGCCAAAGTCAGAGATTTGATAGGGGATAGTTGGGTTCCTGGGACATGGGATATATAAGCAGATAAATAGTGCAGTGTTCTCATTTACAGAGTCACTACTTTCATTTGTTTCCTATTTTAATGTAGTAGAAATTTAAATATGATTTTAATAAAATACAGTTAATACAGCTTCAACATTTTCAAATATAAGAATAACTTTGTATTTGCCTTCAGGCCATACACTCTACATACAGCAATGTTTGTTACAGGAGAATTTATATTTAATTAGAGCAGGACTCAAATACCACATTCATTAATTCCAAACTAAGGTGCGTTGGACAAAGTTTCATAAACTTTTCAACCATTTATGTCACCATTTCTTTCTTTAATTTCACAATTGAAATAGTTTCATAGTTGAATAAAATGATATTTATCTTGCTAGAGTACTTGTAGGATTAATAATAAAAAAGTGTAAGTTATTAGTTGCAGTGTCAGATACATAATGAACATTAAATTGTATTGGATGCTATTTTAGGTAACTATTTGCATGGGCAAAAGTAGTAGATTGTAACTGTGTTCTCTCAAAATTTCTGACATTGCTTCATTCTGTACTCAATTTTGAATACAGTACTTGATGAAAATTCAACTTATTTCTGTTTTAGGATTTTCTTTCCAAATCTGAATAAGGTTAATTTTCTGTATTAAATGTAAATATATTTCCCTTTTCACCATTTTCATGATGGTTAGTAGTTTAAATACATGCCTCATTATAGACTGTGATATGTGTATAACAGAAAGTGGATTTGATATTCCTAATTTGTATCACAGGTTCCAATATATAAAATGTAATAAATAATATGCTGCCAGTCCACATTTAAAAAAGCAGTGTATGTAAAGTTTATATCAGATATAGATTCCATGACCCACACACTCCCCTTCCCTCAAATGTTTCTATATTAATTTATTTATTGGATTCATATTATATACTATGCAATGTCCAATTCAATATTCTTTTCACTTTATTTGTAGTCATTTTTCTACTCTTCCATTAATTCAATAAGCAAGCATATTTGGAAGTGCTTCCTATATGCCAATCCTTGTACTATATGCAATCATTTTCTGGTAGTTCTAGGAGCAGAATCAATAAAAAATAGAGGTTGTCAGGATGAGGATACAATCTGAAATAATCCCAGCACCAGGGCAACAGAAAAACACCTTTCTAATTTTTCATTTATTGCAGATGTTAAATTTCTCAGTTCTATAATTGTTATGGTTAAAAGTAATGCTAATGAGAATGATTTATTAATTGGCATATATCAAAACACTTTTTGAGGAAAGCCAATGGTCATAAATAGGTTATGTACATTACACTATTCACTTCTATGGCAGAAAATGAAGAGGAACTAAAGAGCCTCTTGAAGAGGGTGAAGGAGGAGAGTGAAAAAGCCAGCTTAAAACCAAATATTAAAAAAACTAAGATCATGGCATCCTGCCCCATTGTGCTGTGCTTAGTCACTCAGTCATGTCCTACTCTTTGTGACCCTATGGACTATAACCTGCCAGGTTCCTCTGTCTACGGGGGTTCTCCAGGCATGAATACTGAAGTAGGTTGCCATGCCCTTCTCCAAGGAATCTTCCCAACCCAGGGATGGAACCCAAGCCATCCATATTGTATGTGGATTCTTTACTGTCTAAGCCACCAGGAAGCCCAAGAATACTGGAGTGGGTAACCTATTCCTTCTCAGGGAATCTTTCTGACCCAGGAATTGAACCGGAGTCTCCTGCATTGGAGGAGGATTCTTTACCAGATGATCTATCAGGAAGCCCTATCCAGCCCCATTCAGTTCAGTTCAGTCACTCAGGTGTGTCCGACTCTTTGCAACCCTATGAATCGCAGCACGCCAGGCCTCCCTGTCCATCACCAACTCCTGGAGTTCACTCAAACTCATGTTCATCGAGTCAGTGATGCCATCCAGCCATCTCACCCTCTGTCGTCCCCTTCTCCTTCTGCCCCCCATCCCTCCCAGTATCAGAGTCTTTTCCAATGAGTCAACTCTTCACATGAGGTGGCCAAAGTACTCGAGTTTCAGCTTTAGCATCATTCCTTCCAAGGAAATCCCAGGACTGATCTCCTTCAGAATGGACTGGTTGGATCTCCTTGCAGTCCAAGGGACTCTCAAGAGTCTTCTCCAACACCACAGTTCAAAAGCATCAATTCTTCGGCGCTCAGCCTTCTTCACAGTCCAACTCTCACATCCATACATGACCACTGGAAAAACCATAGCCTTTACTTCATGGCAAATAATAGAGGAAAAGGTGGAAGTAGTGATAGATTTCCTCTTCTTGGGATCTAAAATCACTGTGGATGGTGACTGCAGCCATGAAATCAGAAGACAATTGCTTCTTGGGAGGGAAAGCTATGACAAACTTAGATAGTTTGCTGGAAAACAGACATTACTCTGCTGACAAAGGTTCATATAGTCAAGGCTATGGTCTTCCCAGTGATCACATATGGTTGTGAGAGCTGGACAGTAAAGAAGGCAGAACACCAAAGAATTGATACCTTCAAACTGTGGTGCTGGAGAAGACTCCTGAAAGTTCCTTGGACAGCAAGAAGATCAAACCAGTCAAGTTTAAGGGAAACCAATCCTGAATGCTCTTTGGAGGGACTGATGCTGAAGCTGAAGTTCCATTATTTTGGTCATCTGATGTGAGCAGTCAACTCATTGGAAAAGTCCCTGATGCTAGGAAAGATTGAGGGCAGATAGAGAAGAGGGTGTCAGAGGATGAGATGGCTGGAGGGTATCACTGATGCAATGGACATGAACTTGGGAAAATTTTGGGAGATGGTGAGGGATGGGGCGGCCTGGTGCATTGCAGTCCATTGGGTCACAAAAAGTCAGACATGACTGGGCAACTGAACAACAACAATTGTGACTTGTAAGTTAAAATATAAAGCAAAGATGGAATATAAGTGACATTACCTAAAATCCTATCATAATTTTATTCATTTAAGGTACACATGGCTGAAAAATAAGGCAATTTTGTTAAAGAGTTTCTTCCTTTCTTTCTTTTTTATAGGTTGTCTGAGATGATCAAGCTCTAAAATAACTAAAACGAATATTACTCAGTTAAGCAAAAAAAAAAAAAAAATATATATATATATATAAAATGATTTGAATTACCACTCCATTGACTTCAGCCTTTTGACTCTAGTCTGTAAAACACAATCATAACAGCAAATTACTCCTATCTGATCTATGTTAACTAATTTTCTCTTGGCACTAGCAATATATGATGCTCCTAAATCTTTTGATAAGTATTGACTTGTCTCTGAGTTGTGTGTCAACTTCTGGGAGCTTGCAGGGCTGCACATATCATCTTAATCATGGTTTGGCATTAATCTTTATGAGTGATAAAAATGAGTGCCATTGGAAAATAAATTGTTTGACTGCATGCCAATTTTAGGTACTATACAAAGCACTTAAAGTCTTGTGCCTTGAGATTTGATATTACTATTTTCAACATATATACTTTGCTGTTTTAAGACATTTTTAGTATAGGTGGCACTGCTAATAAAGAATTTGCATACAATGCAGGGGATGCAAGATACCTAAGTTTGATCCCTGGGTTGGGAAGATTCCCTGGAGGAGGCAATGACAACCCACCCCAGCATTCTTGCTGGAGAATTCCATGGACAGGGGAGACTTGGAGGGCTATAGTCTATGGGGTTGCAAAGAGTAGGACATTAAGGCAACATCAACAATGTTAAATGACTTTATATTAACTTCTTCCCAGGTAACACTAGTGGTAAAGAACCCACCTGCCAGTGCCAGAGACATAAAAGTCGTGGGTTCAATCTCTGGGTTGGGAAGATTTCCTTGAGGAGGGAATGGCAACCCAATCCAATATTCTTGCCTAGAGAATCTCATGGACAGAGGAACCTGGCAAGCTACAGTCCATAGGGTTGCAAAGAGTTGGACAGAACTGAAACGACTTGGCAGGCACAAGTTAACTTTTTAGATACAAGATTGATACACTTTTTGCAGGAAATAGCATATTTTTTGTATGAATAAATATTTGAAGAAACTTTTGATTGAAACTTTATTTTTAGAAAACATTTTGAATTGATGCCTACTTATTTTCACTGTCATAGTCTGAAAGGCTTTAAGGAGAAGATTATAGAATTAATGATTATAATTAATTGACCTTATATCCAGGTAAAAATCTTTCAATTGAAGATGAAAGAAATCATAATCAATAGAAAGAAAAGTTTGTAAGCTTTTTTTTTTTTCCTTTAAAAATGAGCTGAAAGAAAATGGTGTATGAAATAGTAATTTTGTGTGTGGTATAAACCAAACATGCTCAGTTCCTAAGTCGTGTCCCACTCTTTGTGACCCCATGGACTGTAGCCTGCCAGGCTCCTCTGTCCCTGGGATTTCCCAAGCAAGAATACAGGAGTGCGTTGTCATATCCTCCTCCAGTGGATCTTCCTGACCCAGAGATCAAACCTGCATCTCCTGCATTGGCAGGTGGATTCTTTAGCACTGAGCCACATGAGAAGTCCACGTGGAAACCAAAGTTAAGGGTTAAAAAGAACAGAGCTGATAAAAATTATTTCTCATCTAAGAAGAAATTTATAGGAATGAAGTCTAGGAAAATTATTGCATTTCTTTATATGCATTAACACCTTTTTACAAAATATATTTGAGCTCCCAGGATTTGGCCAGGGATCTGTGCAGCATTGTCTTGGCTGTAAGAAAAACTTTTATAAGAAAAATCCCTGGAGTAAACGGAGTTAGCATTCAAATGAAAGAAGAAAATAAATAAGCAAATAAATGTGTGAGATGTCAGAAGCTGGTAAGTAGTATAAGGAAAAATAATTGAAGGGTAAGGGGATTGAAGGGCAAACTCCAGGAGATAGTGAGGGCCAGAGAGGCCTAGCCTGCTGCAGTCCTTTGGGTCACAAAGAGTCAGACACGCCGTAGTGACTGAACAATAACAACAAGGGGATTGTGATAAGAAATGGCTACAGAGGGAACTGACATTATGTTTGAAAGCTGACAATTAGTGGAAAGCAGAAAAAAAGTGCTGAAGTAAAACAGTAGATATTTGGTGGAAGAACCTGGGGGCAGAAAGAACAATGCAAAGTCTCTGGAATGAGGGAATATTCATGTGCAGCAAAGCTAGTAGATTGGTGGAGGGACAGAAGCGACAGAGAAGAGTTGGACGGTTTGGTAGGACAAGAAGAAGGAATTCACACAGCCATAGAAACATCTGGATTTTAATCTAGGTAAATATGAAGTAAATCATGGGATTTGAGCTGACATAATCTGGCTCTTTTTCAGGTCGATTTATGGAAAACAGGGAATGGTTTATAGAAAAAGGGAATGGTTCTGTTTTTATATTTTTTCTTCCATTTTTCTGTGTCCAGTTTTCCATCCCAATTGGCACATTTCTTCCCTTGTACCCCTTCAGGGGCTGAAAATTAATTAGAAATATCCTAAGTATACTCCAGAATTTATATCTTTGATTGGCTGGAATCCTTAACATTTGATTAAGTGTATTGCAAATTTGTATACATCTTATTTGACTTTGGAGAAGGCAATGACACCCCACTCCAGTACTCTTGCCTGGAAAATCCCATGGACAGAAGAGCCTGGTAGGCTGCAGTCCATGGGGTCGCTAAGAGTCAGACACAACTGAGTGACTTCACTTTCACTTTTTACTTTCATGCATTGGAGGAGGAAATCCTTGAATATTTGTTTGTATTTACTAAGACGTAATAAACATTAAAATATAATTTGTTTTCACACATATGCACATATACACATTGATATTAACAATAAACACTATTCATAATCTTTATCCTCAATTATGACACAATTTTTTATTCTCTTTTATTTTTTAATTGCCAGATAATTGATAATTCAAATTCAAATAATTCAAATTCAGATAGATCATTTATGAATGTATGTTAGTCGTACTTCCTATTTTTTTATAAAATTCAGTTTGAAACAGCTGTGCTAATTTTCTTTTTTTTTTAATTTTATTTTATTTAATTTTACAATATTGTATTGGTTTTGCCATATATCAAAATGAATCTGCCACAAGTATACATGTGTTCCCCATCCTGAACCCTCCTCCCTCCTCCCTCTCCATACCATCCCTCTGGGTCGTCCCAGTGCACCAGCCCCAAGCATCCAGTATCGTGCATCTAACCTGGACGGGCAACTCGTTTCATATATGATATTATATATATTTCAATGCCATTTTCACAGATAAGTTTAAAAATTATTTAATATCTCTGCAGATTTTACTGTTTTGTTTCAAGCTTTCTTTTATTCCGTAGTATATCTTTTAGTCTTTTGAAGTGTATATAAGCAGTGTCTGCCTTTGCTTACTTCTAGACTGCATTGTTAGTTATATGACTATGAATGAACTACTCAGTGTATCTAATTTTGCTTAAACTACAGTTCCAAATATTTCATCTCAAAGGGAATTTTTTTTAATCAGTGAAGACCAAGAACAAATATGTCTTGGATACTATGAATGTGAAATGTTTATGAGACCTCTTACAAGGAAAAAATACTGCATAAATTATATAAACTTGTTTGGCTCATTTCAATGTAACTAAATTAGACCTTCTGTAATCATGTAATTCCAAAAAAGATTCTCATATCTATCCGAATTATTTTTCAGCAGTAACACTTTCCAATATACAATTTTTGCTGACAACAACATACTTTTCATTTGATCTCTAATTTCTTAGGGTTGAAAAACATCCTTACCATGTCATTCAAAACAATTGCATACACCCACAGAGAGCAAACTCTGAATGAAATGGCATGACCTACTAGCCTTATCAAAAATCTGATATCTTAGACTGACATTAGTGGCAGTCACCATTTAACTAGGTCAGTTTCTAAGGGGAACATAAAGTGGAAACAAAAATTGTCCAATTTTTTTATATCAATTGAAATGTTGAGTGTGATTGGCAGAAGAAGCAGATTCACAGTAGTGATTCAATAAATGGATTTGTCTAACTTGACCCTGAGCACTCACTCTGGGTTACCTGGAAAATGAGCTACCTGGTGCTGGAGGAACAGCCTCACTCCCCCTCCCCCTATCCTCATAAGGGAACACACTTAAGATAATAACCCCATTGGATTTTTAGTTAACCCCACACTGGACCATTCCACCTTTGCCACAAATTCTCAAGAATAGAGCAGCTGGTGTCCAAAGATCTCTTAGAAAATTGACACTCCATAGTTAGACTGTTTGCTGTCCAATTTTAGACTGCTTGATGTCACACAGTTCAATTATTTTCCATTTAGCAATGTTACTTTCACTCCTATGCCATGATATGAATCAATATACTGCACTAGTAGTTACTGAACTGGGATATAAACCCAAGTTTCTTCTGCCTGTGTCACAATAGACACAGATATGGGAACCCATAAGTGATAAGAAATCAATAACTTCTAGAAATTCATAGATGGAAAAAAGTTTGTTATTTTGACCTGCCCAAATATCCTTGAATCAAAATTTAAAGATTAGAATAAGGATATGCATCTCTCTCTCTTCATCTATTCATCTACATTATATAAAAAATATACATTTATACATATATTGTTATTATTTGGAAAACTCAGCAGTGGCAACAGGACTGGAAAAGGCCAGTTTTCATTCCAATCCCAAAGAAAGGCAATGCCAAATATGCTCAAACTACCGCACAATTGCACTCATCTCACACGCTAGTAAAGTAATGCTCAAAAGCCCCCAAGCCAGGCTTCAGCAATACGTGAAATGTGAACTTCCAGATGTTCAAGCTGGTTTTAGAAAAAGCAGAGGAACCAGAGATCAAATTGCCAACATACGCTGGATCATTGAAAAAGGAAGCAAGTTCCAGAAAAATATATATTTCTCCTTTATTGACTATGCCAAAGCCTTTGACTGTGTGGATCACAATAAACTGTGGAAAATTCTGAAAGAGATGGGCATACCAAACCACCTGACCTGCCTCTTGAGAAACCTATATGCAGGTCAGGAAGCAACAGTTATAACTGGATATGGAACAACAGACTGGTTCCAATAGGAAAAAGAGTACGTCAAGGCTGTATATTGTCACCCTGCTTATTTAACTTATATGCAGAATACATCATGAGAAACTCTGGGCTGGAAGAAGCACAAGCTGGAATCAAGATTGCTGGGAGAAATATCAATAACCTCAGATATGCAGATGACACCACCCTTATGGCAGAAAGCGAAGAGGAACTAAAGAGCCTCTTGATGAGAGTGAAAGAGGAGAGTGAAAAAGTTGGCTTAAAGCTCAACATTCAGAAAACTAAGATAATGGCATCCAGTCCCATCACTTCATAGCAAATAGATGGGGAAACAGTGGAAACAGTGGCTGACTTTATTTTTCTGGTCTCCAAAATCACTGCAGATGGTGATTGCAGCCATGAATTAAAAGACACTTACTCCTTCGACGGAAATTAAAAGACACTTACTCCTTCGACGGAAAGTTATGACCAACCTAGACAGCATATTAAAAAGCAGAGACATTACTTTACCGACAAAGGTCTATGTAGTCAAGGCTATGTTTTTTCCAGTGGTCATGTATGGATGTGAGAGTTGGACTGTGAAGAAGGCTGAGCACCGAAGAATTGATGCTTTTGAACTGTGGTGTTGGAGAAGACTCTTGAGAGTCCCTTGGACTGCAAGGAGATCCAACCAGTCCATCCTAAAGGAGATCAGTCCTGGGATTTCCTTGGAAGGAATGATGCTAAAGCTGAAACTCCAATATTTTGGCCACCTGATGTGAAGAGTTGACTCAATGGAAAAGACCCTGATTCTGGGAAAAATTGAGGGCAGGAGGAGAAGGGGACGACAGAGGATGAGATGGTTGGATGGCATCATCGACTCAATGGACATGGGTTTGGGTGGACTCCAGTAGTTGGTGATGGATAGGGAGGCCTTACGTGCTGTGGTTCATGGGGTCACAAAGAGTCGGATACGACTGAGACACTGAACTGAACTGATCATATAAAACCTTTGAAAGTATTATGTGTATATTTTGTATATTTAAATATTTTTGGATATATATAGATGTCACACACATGAATACATTTATTGGTTTCCCATGTGGCGCTAATGGTAAGGAACCCACCTGCCAATGCAAGAGACCTAAGAGATGCAGGTTCAATCCCTGGGTCGGAAAGATCCACTGGAGGAGATCATGGCACTCCACTCCAGTATTCTTGCCTGGAGAATCCCCATGGACAGAGGAATCTTGTGGACCACAGTCCACAGAGTCGCAGATTTGGACACAACTGAAGGAACTGAGCACCAGCATACGTTTATATAAAATATTATCATACTTCCATAAAACATTAATAAGCAGAAACCTCAAAATAGAGTTGGGAGACCAGAAAGGGGAGCTCTCATGCCCTACAAAGAAAGCAGAAACCGATAGGAAGAAGAAAGAGTTGTTTTGTTTCCTGCTCAGGACTCAGCCAATGAAAGAGCATGGACTCTTTACTTACTATAGATCTCCTTTTCCCTCCCTATAAAATTCCCTTTCCCTACAGGGACTTTCATGTAGCTCACTGTGGTTATAGGCCCTTAATTGCAATTCTCTGTTGATCCTGACTAAGCCCATCTTTGCTGGAGAAATAACTGGCAGTCTATTTATTGTAGATCAACATTTCTTTATTATATTGAATTTAATGTTGTGGTTACTTTTAATATATTATTTGCCACTGCTTGTAAAGTGTAGCAATTTTAACAGAGTTGTATTACAGTAATATTAGGCTTAACCTCAATTTAGATCTGTCTTTGTATTGTTTTATCCTAACAGAATCTTTCAATACAAAAGTGTAGATATATATCATACATAGGGTTTCTAAAGTAATTTAAACACTGTTTTTTTATAGGGATATAAGTAATAGATAAAATAAATACTTTAAAATCTTACAAAATATTAGTAACATTAATAGTATTAATCTCAATAACTTAATAGTTATCTTTGTTGCATCTGAGTTTAAAATGATGACTTAAAGACATTTAAAGTGTAGATTTCAAATACCATCTGTGATTTACATGTTATATAAAACCAAACAAGGCACTGAAAAATCACAGTTAAGTTCTACTTTTGACAATATCCAAAACCTAAAAGTATTTGCTTTATTAACTTCAGATTGAAAAATGCAATAAAACCTTATATATATTGAATTTAAGATTCCTAACAACCTATATTTTCTCAGAAATATGCATAGCATGATAAAATTTGATGAGACCAGTATTTTATTATATAGAAGCTTCATCAGTCTTCAAGCTTTTTAATAAAGATTTCCTAGTTCATTTGGCTAAGAATTCACATTATATGTTAAATCTGAACTGCATGCTTCCAGCAAATGCTCTTGAATATAACAATTTTCAAAATGGAAAATTGAAGTGTTACTTGAATATCATACAATCAATTAGAGTAAATACAATTACCTTTTTAAATTAATAGGATCTAGTAGTACAAGTATCGACTGTATTGTGCTGTTTTAAATATAAATTGGTGTGATGTTAGACACAGGAGTTAAACCCAGAACTTTCACTTTTCTGAATTCTTTTGCTTTCTAAAATATTAACAAGTGGTATGTCAAAGTATCAGTACCTTCAGTAATTAAATAAACCTAACTACTTGTACAGATTGTGTTATATTGTCCTTTAATGAGTTCATGAAAAGTTATGAGATTGCACATTATCTGAATTCTTATTCACAGTTTGGGAGAAAAGTTCTTTCCTCCTTTCTGTCTCCTAGACAAAGTTGAAGGTTCTTTAAGGTCTTGTCAAACAAAAGCAAAAACAGGAAAAGGAAAAAAACCCCACAAACACATATATTCTTAGGTAAAATGTCAAATAATTTATTTTATTTCAGGACAGAAAAGCAAATTAATTATAATATATTATGTTCCTGCTTTCTAGACAGGTGAGGAATTATCCAGTTTGAGGTTATTTTGCAACTCTAATATGAAGATGCAAAGACCAAACTGCCATATAAAATTTGGTGTATGGGCCTAGTTATTTTAAAAGTTTTGTTTTAGTTTTTAAGTATAGTATATAAGGGTGATAATATCAGTGAAAATGGTAGAGAAGGAATTCTGAAATTCTTTCATAAATAAAATCAATGTGGAAACTTGCAAAATTATCATAACCAATGTTTTCAAAACTCTAAAAATTACCTAAAGACTCAGAAATCTGGAAACATTTATTCAAGAAAAAAGTGCTGAACCTTGGTAAGAACTGTGACCTTCATGGCATTTTAGTTTGTGCTATTTACATTCCTATTTCTCTAGCTCTTTTAGAAGTCTTAAAAAATAATGCTCTGCAAGCATAGTGAAAACTAGAAGCCTGGCAACCACTGAAATGGGATAAACAAAGTTGGCTCTTCTTCAAAGCTATATTCTCAAAGAGAATTACAGCTTATATATTTGGTGTTTCCTTGGAAAATCCCAGTTTCAAGTCTGCCTTTGTTTGCTCTGATTTGGAAGTCACCCAATACAAAAGGCTTTTTTCCAGAGTCATTTATCAAACATTGTTAGAGGCATTGGTTTGATGTTCCAGCTTCCTGAAAATGTAGATAACAGTTGGGGGCAAATAGTAGGCTAACTAAAAAGATGAAAAGCAAAAACTAGGAGGTGAGATGTCTATATGAACTTTGAAAAATGCTGATATTCTTGGAAATCTAGAAGGCCATAGGCAGGTACAGAATTTTGTGCAAACCCAAGGCGCTGGACATGTTTAGGAAACACCTGAAAAAGCCCTAAGTGTCATATCTGTTTGGCCTTGAGCCTCCACACAAGCAGGAAGTGAAAGCTAAGGCATAATTGCTATTCATCTGGTTGTGTTAAAGACATACCATAAAACACACAGACCACCTTGGCAAGCACTGGAGATCTATTGGTTCCACGTTTTTAACAAATTTTCTGTCTAGTAGTTAAACAACGACTAAGTTACTTAGTTCACATACGACAAAGACTGTAGATTTTGCAGACTAAATTTGGAAAAGTCACTAAACAAATAATTGACATTGTCAGAGAAATTAAGGAAGACCTAAAAAATGTAAAGACATGTCATGTTGATGGATTGGAAGTTTTGATATTGTTAAGATGGCTAAATTCCCCTAACTTATATATAGGTTCATTGCAATCCATATCAAAATCCCAGGAGTCACTTTTATAGAAATTGACAAACATATCCTAAAATTTATACAGTAAGGCAAAGAACACAAACAGTGAAATCAAACTTAAAAAAAGAGCAAATTTGAAGAACTCATACATCCTGGTTTCAAAAGTTACTACAGACTTACCACAATCAACATAGTGTACTTCTAGCATAAAGATAGACATATAGATCAATGGAAGAAGAATTAAAATCCAGAATAAATTCTTGATATCTTTGATAAATTGATTTTAGACAAGGGTGCCAAAAAATTCAATAGGAAAATAGTCCTTTCAACAAATGGTTTTGGGACAATTGGATATCTCCTTACAAAAGGATGAAATGGGACTTCAAGCTCACTCTTTACATAAAAAATGAACTCAAAATGCATTAAAGGCCTAAATATACCTCTTGTGAGTGCTAAGTCATTTGAGTTGTGTCCAACTTTTTGTGACCCCATGGACTGTAGCCCACCATGCTCCTCTGTCCATGGGATTCTTCAGGCAAGAAGCCTGGAGTGGCTTGCCATTTCCTCCTCCAGGGAATCTTCCTGACCCTGGGATCAAACCTTCATTTCCTGTAGCTCCTGCATTGCAGGTGGATTCTTTACCACTTGAGCCACCAGGGAAGCCTCAAGAAGCAACTAATCCCCTTGCAACTGGAGCAGAACTTGAACCTGCAATCTTCTGATATACCTCTTAAAACCAGAGAAATCATAAAAGAAAAAAGTCTATATGACTTTGAATATATAATGAATACTTATATATGATACATAAAGCAAGAGCAAAGGGAAGAAAAAATAGGTAAAGCAGACTTCATCAACATAAAAATCCTGTGGTTTAAAGAACACTATCAGGTAGTGAAAATACAATTTATTATTGATGGTTGAAAAGGTTTACAAATCTTATATTTGACATGAGTATGGTACCTAAAAGATTAAAATCCAAGAACGGTGAGTAGCCCAGTGAAAATTTGAGCAAAGGTTTTGAATGGTATTTCTTCAAAGAAAACATGCAAATGGCCAAAAACACATGAGAATACATTAAATATAATTAGCCACTTGGGAAATGCAAATCAAAACCACAGTAAAGACAACCCTTGGATTGGCTATAATCAACACAAAACACAAGTGCTGAGGAGAATGTAGAGAAATTGAAACCCTCCATATATTGGTTACGATATAATTGGTACAGTTATTTGAAAAACAGGCAATTCTTTTTTTTTTTTAATAGATAAAGAGCATTTTTATTTTTTTTTTAATTTTCTTTTTAAACTTTACAATATTGTATTGGTTTTGCCAAACATTGAAATGAATCTGCCACAGGTATACACGTGCTCCCCATCCTGAACCCTCCTCCCTCTTCCCTCCCCATACCATCTCTCTGGGTCGTCCCAGTGCACCAGCCCCAAGCATCCAGTATCGTGCATCGAACCTGCACTGGTGACTCGTTTCATATATGATATTATATGTATTTCAATGCCATTCTCCCAAATCATCCCACACTCTCCCTCTCCCACAGAGTCCAAAAGATTGTTCTATACATCAGTGTCTCTTTTGCTGTCTCGTATACAGGGTTATTGTTACCATCTTTCTAAATTCCATATATATGCGTTAGTATACTGTATTGGTGTTTTTCTTTCTGGCTTACTTCACTCTGTATAATCGGCTCCAGTTTCATCCACCTCATTAGAACTGATTCAAATGTATTCTTTTTAATGGCTGAGTAATACTCCATTGTGTATATGTACCATAGCTTTCTTATCCATTCATTCAATTCTTAATAGAAATTAATAGTTAAATAGCTACTACATGATCCAGCAATTCTACAACTGGGTACACTGCTTCCAAAATTGAAAATACATGCTTATGTGAAAACTTGGACATGATATTCATAGCAACATTATTAACTATAACCAAAAGTTGAAACAGCCCAAATTCTCTCAGTTGCTGAATAGATAAACAAATTGTGGTATTTCTGTGCAATGAATATTTTTATCAATAAAAAGGAATGAATTACTAATAAAGGGTGCAACATGAATGAACCTTGAAAATATTATACAAAGTTAAAGAATCCAGACACAAAAAGCCACATATTGTATGACTGCATTTACATTAAATGTGAAGAATCCATATAGACACAAAGTGGATTCATTTTTTCAGGGTCTGGGAGTGGTGAGTGAGGAATGATTGAGAATGAGTATTCTGTTTCTTTGGGGGATGATAAAAGTATTCTAAAATTAGATAGTGATAATGGTTATCCAGCTGTGAATATGCTAAGAACCACTGAATTTTACACTGTAAAATTCAGTTTTGCAATGAAAATTAAATTATGTATTAATTTAACAAAAGTACTGATGCCAGAAAGACTGACTCTGCCATTCAACATGATGTGATATTGGCTACTATTTACCATTTATCTGCTAAAATTCTGCATCTGCAACATGTCAGAACATTCTGTATAATGTTGTTAGGAATATATGAGGTAATACACATGCTTTTTACCATACAATGGTTATGAAATACAATAAAATACAATAATTACGGATATTTATTGTAATTTTAATGTGTTCCATCCTTTCCATACCAGCATTACACACATTGAATGTTATACTATCATATCTTACTGAGGAAAGTACTATTATTAATCTCATTTAATGGATAATAAAATGGGGGGCAGAGATTTTAAGGAAATATCCCAAGGTGATTCATGTGGGTGGAAGAACTCAGCTGTAAACTTGGGTAACCTAATCCCAGTGTAAGGGACACATTGCCACAATCTTGATTCCATGCACAAATGGGCACTGCTTCCATGGAGAGGGTAAGGGTTTTTTTCTTTCAGTTAAACTCAGTTCAGTTCAGTTCAGTCACTCAGTCATGTCTGACTATTTGTGACCCCATGGGCTGCAGCATGCCAGGGTTTCTGTCCATGCTCAACTCCCAGAGCCTACTCAAACTCATGTTCATATCATCGGTGATGCCATCCAACCATCTTATCCTCTGTCATCCCTTTCTCCTCCCACCTTCAATCTTTCCCAGCAGTAGGGTCTTTTCCAAGGAGACAGTACTTCACATCAGGTGGCCAAAGTATTGGAGTTTCAACTACAGCATCAGTACTTCCAATGAATATTTGAGCTGATTTCCTTTATGATTGACTGGTTTGATCTCCTTGCAGTCCAAGGGACTCTCAAGAGTTTTTTCCAACACCACAGTTCAAAAGCATTATTCTTCAGTGTTCAGCTTTCTTTATAGTCCAACTCTCACATCCATACATGACTACTGGAAAAACCATAGCTTTGACTAGACAGACTGCTGTTAGCAAAATAATGTCTATGCTTTTTCATATGCTGTCTAAATTTATCATAACTTTTCTTCCAAAGAACAAGCACTTTTAAATTTCATGTTCTCTGTTACCGTCTGCAGTGATACTGGAGCCTCCCAAAATAAAGTCTCTCACTGTTTCCATAGTTTCCCGTCTATTTCCCATGAAGTGATGGGACCAGATGCCATGATCTTCATTTTCTTAATGTTGAGCTTTAAGCCAACATTTTCACTCTCCTCTATCACTTTCATCAAGAGGCTCTTTAGTTCTTCTTCACTTTCTACCATAAGCATGGTATTATCTGCACATCTGAGGTTATTGATATTTCTCCCAGCAATCTTGATTTTACCTTGTGCTTCATACAGCCTGGTATTTCTCATGATGTACTCTGCTTATAAGTCAAATAAGCAGGGTGACAATATACAGCCTTCACATACTCCTTTACCAATTTGAAACCAGTCTGTTGATCCATGTCCAGTTCTAACTGCTCCTTCTTGACCTGCATACAGATTTCTCAGGAGGCAGCTAAAGTGGTCTGGTATTCCCATCACTTTAATAATTTTGCACACTTTGTTGTGATTCACACAGTCTAAGACTTTGGCACAGTCAATGAAGCAGAAGTAGATATTTTTTTGGAACTCTCTTTTTTTTTTGATGATCCGATGGATGTTGGCAATTTGATATCTGGTTCCTCTGCCTTTGCGAAATCCAGTTTGAACATCTGGAAGTTCACGGTTCGCATACAGTTGAAGCCTGGCTCAGAGAATTTTGAGCATTACTTTGCTAGTGTGTGAGATGAGTGCAATTGAGCAGTAGTTTGAACATTCTTTGGAATTGTCTTTCTTTGGGATTTGAATGAAAACTGACATTTTTCAGTCCTCTGGCCACTGCTGAGTCTTCCACATTTGCTGGCATATTGAGTGCAGCACTTTCACAGCATCATCTTTTAGGATTTGAAATACCTCAACTGGAATCCATCACCTCCACTAGCTTTGTTTGTAGTGATGCTTCCTAAGGCCCACTCGACTTTGCATTCCAGGATGTCTGGCTCTAGGTGAGTAATCACACCACAGTGGTTATCTGGGTCATGAAGATCTTTTTTGGATAGTTCTTCTCTGTAGGTTGCCACCTCTTCTTAATATCTTCTGCTTCTGTTTGGTCCATATCATTTCTGTCCTTTGTACCCATCTTTGCATGAAATGGCTCTTGGTAACTCTAATTTTCTTGAAGACATCTTTAGTCTTTTGCATTCTATTCTTTTCCCCTATTACTTTGCACTGATGACTGAGGAAGCCTTTCTTATCTTTCCTTACTCAGTTCAGTTCAGTCACTCAGTCATGTCTGACTCTTTGCAACCCCGTGAATTGCAGCATGCCAGGCCTCCCTGTCCATCACCAACTCCCAGAGTTCACTCAAACTCACGTCCATCGAGTTGGTGATGCCATCCAGCCCTCTCATCCTCTTTTGTCCCCTTCTCCTCCTGCCTCCAATCCCTCCCAGCATCAGGGTCTTTTCCAATGAGTCAACTCTTTGCATGAGGTGGCCAAAGTACTGTAGTTTCAGCTTTAGCATCATTCCTTCCAAAGAACACCCAGGACTGATCTCCTTTAGAATGGACTGGTTGGATCTCCTTGCAGTCCAAGGGACTCTCAAGAGTCTTCTCCAACACCACAATTCAAAAGCAACAATTCTTCAGTGCTCCGTTTTCTTCACAGTCCAACTCTCATATCCATACATGACAGTGAACTGTGAACTTCCAGATGTCCAAGCTGGTTTTAGAAAAGGCAGAGGAACCAGAGATCAAATTACCAACATCCGCTGGATCATCGAAAAAGGAAGAGAGTTCCAGAAATACATCTATTTCTGCTTTATTGACTATGTCAAAGCCTTTGACTGCATGGATCGCAATAAACTGTGGAAAATTCTTGAAAGAGATGGCAATACCAGACCACCTGACCTGCCTGTTGAGAAACCTATATGCAGGTCAGGAAGCTACAGTTAGAACCGGACATGGAACAACAGACTGGTTCCAAATAGGAAAAGGAGTACCTCAAGGCTGTATATTGTCACCCTGCTTATTTAACTTATATGCAGAGTACATCATGAGAAACGCTGGGCTGGAAGAAGTACAAGCTGAAATCAAGATTGCCGGGAGAAAGATCAATAACCTCAGATATGCAGATGACACCACCCTTATGGCAGAAAGTGAAGAGGAACTAAAATGCCTCTTGATGAAAGTGAAAGACTAGAGTGAAAATGTTGGCTTAAAGCTCAACATTCAGAAACCTAAGATCATGGTATCTGGTCCCATCACTTCATGGCAAATAGATGGGGAAACAGTGGAAACAGTGTCAAACTTTATTTTCTGGGCTCCAAAATCACTGTAGATGGTGATTGCAGCCATGAAATTAAAAGATGCTTACTCCTTGGAAGGAAAATTATGGCCAACCTAGATAGCATATTCAAAAGCAGAGAGATTACTTTGCCAACAAAGGTCCATCTAATCAAGGCTATTGTTTTTCCAGTAATCTTTCCTTACTATTATTTGGAGCTCTACATTCAAATGGGTATATCTTTCCTTTTCTCCTTTGCCTTTCGCTTTTCTTCTATTCACAGCTATTTGTAAGGCCTCTTCACACAACCATTTTGCCTCTTTGCTTTTCTTTTCCTTGGGGATGGTCTTGGTCCCTGCCTCCTATAGAATGTCAGGAACCTCTGCCCATAGTTCTTCAAGATCAAATCCCTTGAATCTATTTGTCACTTCCACTGTGTAATCATAAGGGGTTTGATTTAGGTCATACCTGAAAGGTCTAGTGATTTTCCTTACTTTATTCAATTTCTGTCTGAATTTGGCAATATGGAGTTCATGATCTGAGCCACAGTCAGCTCCTGGTCTTTTTTGCTGACTGTATAGAGCTTCTCCATCTTTGGCTGTGCAGAATATAATCAGTCTTATTTCGGTGTTGACCATCTGGTGATGTGTAGAGTCTTATGTGTTGTTGGTAGAACGTGTTTGCTATGACCAGTGTGTTCTCTTGGCAAAACTCTGTTAAGCTTTGCCCTGCTTCATTCTGTACTCTGAGACAAAACTTGACTTTTACTCTGGCTATTTCTTGATATCCTACTTTTGCATTCCAGTCCCCTATAATGAAAAGAACATCTGTTTTGGGGTGTTAGTTCTAGAAGGTCTTGTAGTTTGTCCTAGAACTGTTCAACTTCCACTTCTTCAGCATTACTGGTTGGGGCATAGACTTGGATTATTGTGATAGCTAATGATTTTCCTTGGAAATGAACAGAGATCATTTTATTGCTTTTGAGATTGCATCCAAGTACTGTATTTTGGAATCTTTTATTGCCTGTGATGGCTACTCCATTTCTTCTAAGGGATTGTTGCCCACAGTTTTTGATACAATCTGATCATCTGAGTTAATTTCTCCCATTCCAGTTCATTTTAGTTCACTGATTCCTAAAATATCAATGTTCACTGTTGCCATATCCTGTTTGACTACTTCCAATTTACCTTAATTCATGGACCTAACATTCCAGGTTCCTATGCAATATTATTCTTTACAGAATCAGACTTTACTTCCATCACCAGTCACATCCACAACTGGGTGTTGTTTTTACTTTGGTTCCGTCTCTTCATTCTTTCTGGAGTTATTTCTTCACTGTTCTCTAGTAGCATTTTTGGCACCTACTGACACGGGGAATTCATCTTTCAGTGTCCTATCATTTTGCCTTTTCATAAAGTTCGTGGGGTTCTCAAGACAAGAATACTGGAATGGGTTGCCATTCCCTTCTCTAGGGCATCTTCCCAACCCAGAGACCAAAACAGGTCTTCTGGATTGCAGGCAGATTTTTTTTACCATCTGAACCCCCAGGGAGCAGAAAATAAAATAGAAACTGAATTAAAAACAATATAAGAATGAAATGTTTTGAATGGAAAAAAAAAAAAACTATAAACTTCCAAATTATATTGCAGTTTTATGAATCACAAACGTGATAATAAATCAAACTGTTGAAAGAAAATTCTTACACAATGGAGTACTGAAACTGTTTGACTTCATTTCCAGGGTTCCTAAGAGCTCTGGTACCACAGTCCTTTATGTCTCAGTGCAGAAAGGAATTCAGCAATAGGCAAAGTGATAGATTAAAAGTGATGTATTAGAATAGAAGGCCTCTAAGGTTTATAAGCAATCAGGTTAGCATTGCCCTGCCTAAAGTACTCAGTGCATGTGTGCTGCTATTTCTATGATCAAAGGAAGACAGAGGAGAATGAGAAGACCTTTTCTGGCTTTCTTGAGTAGGCATCAAGCTTCCATCATCAGTTACTTTCCCAGATTGGGCAGGGGAATTTTCTTGTCCCTATATGGTCAGGCCAGGACTATCATAGCACTTTGGAAAAATTCTTTCAAGTCTCAGTATAATGAGGTTCTTTCATTTTGTAAAGACACTTTGTCCATAAATGATAGTTTATTTGTGTGCACAGATCATGTCCTGGGTCATTAACTTAATGTCACCAATGGGCAAGTTGTAGACCTTATTCTCTACTATTGGTTTATTGTTTGGGAGCATTCTACAAAGAACATGTCTTAGGGGTAATGGAGCATGTTTTGGGGGGTCTTTAACTCACTGAGCTCACTGAGTAGGATGTAGGTCTCATGCCACCATTGTTTTTTTGTTTTGGGTATGTCTCATGCTTCTGTTCCATGGTTTATTGCTAAGCAAATTAGCTGGATTTTATTGTTAAGCTAGTCAATCTGTCTTTGATGCCAAGCAACTTGTTCTGCTTTAGCAATCAAGCAAGCTTATATTATTTAAAGATTTTCCCATTGCTTTCTTGAGTGATCATTAACCTTATTGTAGTCTCCCAAAGCCCCCTAAAGTTCCCTCTTTAGCTAAAACTCCCTAATGGGGTTTCTAAGCCAACTATTTGAGTATCCTATTCTATCCCTCTCAGTACCATCTTTTGAAATTGTGTTTGCTATCATTTCTTAAAAAGTCAATCAATTTACCTCTAGAAACAATATCAATAATAGTACAGATGTTGTGGCAACTAATTAATACAAGCACAATCTTTCTTGAACTTGAATCTCTTTAATAATTTGCAAAGCATATTTTACATACTGACAACTATCTTCTTTCTTAATTATAATGTAATGAAATACAAATTATATTCAAAAAAGCTGTTTGTAATAAAGTCAAACTACTAAAACTTTAAAATCTTAGTTTTCAAATCTGTAAATTAGTGTCAGACATACTTATTTTTCAAGGTGTGTGAACAGCTAAAAATGAATTCACACATGGCAAATAGTAGGCATGAAATGGGCAATTATTAAAAAGCATTTTTATATTATAATAATACCTCAAATATTTCAAAGCATTCATTTTGCACCTTAATTTAATAGATACATAATTATATGTATGCATGCTCAATCACTTCAGTTGTGTCTTATTATTTGTGACCCTATGGATGGACTGTAGCCTGTCAGGCTCCTCTGTCTCTGGGATTCTCCAGGCAAGAATACTGGTATGGATTGTCTTGCCCTCCTCCAGGGGATCTTCCTCACCCAGGGATCAAACCCACATCTATTATGTCTCCTGCATTGGCAGATAGATTCTTTACCACTAGTGCCACCTGGGAGGCCTCAGGTTTATAATTATAAATAATTTGATATTTTATATATATAACTATATACAGTTTTATAGTAAGTAAAAAACATACAAAGGAACCAAAAATTCTACTTTTAACTGAAATATTTAAATCTACATGTAAATTAATTTTGATTTAACTTTACAATATTTATCCAATTCTACACTAATAATGTATAGAATAAAAGACTTTAAAAATAATAATTTAGTAAATTTTTCCAGCATTATATAGGTTATGAAATGTCTATGTGGATCCAGAATTAATGTTAGATGGGCAGATGTTTTAAAATCACAATTCACATTAAGATTGAAAAATTGAGAATGTGTTCAGTAATGCAAAAGTTGTTTCTTTTAGATTAAAATATTTAACAACAGTGCAAAATATACTTTTCATGGGTGTTCAAGAGTAATTCTTTCCATTCTATATAAAATAAAAACAAAATAAAAATAAATAATAAACACATACTACTTATAAACCACAATTTATCTCAATAAGAAAATTGCATGAAACTGCTTGATAATAATCTGAAATTTATGCCTATCTAGGAAATTTGCAAAGTCAGTTAAGAGCAAAATTAAAAGAAAACCAAAGCAAAAACATGAGTGTAAGCTTTTGATCAATAATATAGAACAACAACAACAACGAAAAACTAACACTTGGAACAACAAAATACCACTCATTTATGAAGGTTAATAACCACTAGCCACTGAGAAAAACCAAAGAACACAAGCAGAATTCAATCACAAGTCTTACTGAAGTTATCCATGGGAGATCTGCCCTACAACAGTTCACAGCAAAGTGATTAAATTTAAAGAAGTTTAAGGAAGCTTACAGGAGCTTTGATTCATGGCTGTACATATTATATGTCATTCAGGTATTTAGCACATATATCAGAATGACCCCAAGAAGAAAGGGGGCATCCCTTTCCTTGTTTATTCAGATAAACAATGAATAAGGTCGTTCAGAAACTCACAACATCCTAGGGGCAGTAGGAAACGAAAGGTAAACTACTTTGTTTCACTGTTGGTGAGGAAACTAACCTGTGTATTCCCGTGCTATTCTAAATTTCCTCAACACCTCAACCAGGCATAACTGTCCTAGAATGTCAACCACAATTTTTATAAACACCAAGTTTTAATGAAATAGAGCAAGGTCATTTATGAATCAACATTTTTTAGTGAAACATTTGAAAAGTACACACATAGCCACTGGAAATGAGCCAGCACTTTTTTTCCTTTAGTTGTCAGAGAAGGACATGCCTTAGACAATTTTGTAGTTGCTGTAGTATCTTGAAGAATTTTTTCTTTTATAACCAAACATATTACAAGTATATGCTATTCCAGACTGATATCATAATAATTTTGTGGGTGATATACATGGGTGTGTTCACTTCGGTTCAGTTCAGTCACTCAGTCATGTCCAACTTTTGGAACCCCATGGACTGCAGCATGCCAGGCTTCCCTGTCCATCACCAACTCCCAGAGCTTGCTGAAACCCATGTCCATCGAGTCGGTGATGCCATCCAACCATCTCATCTTCTGTCATCCCCTTCTCTTTTTGTCTTCAATCTTTCCCAGCATCAGGGTCTTTTCCAAGTCAGTTCTTCACATCAGGTGGCCAAAATATTGGAGTTTCAGATTTTTGGTATATAAATGTGTGTGTATATGCATGTAAAATTATTTACTTGTTTGCACGTGTGTGTGCTATTGTGTCTGACTCTTTGCAACCCCGTGGACTATAGCCAGCCAGGCTCCTATGTCCTTGGAATTTTTCAGGCAAGAATACTGGAGTGGGTTGCCATTTTCTACTCCAAATACTTGTTCAGAACTATTATAATAAAACAAACTTATTAATTGCACTCTTGATATACTAATTAATTTTTATATTGGTATCAGGTAACATTTCAAGCAGAAGAAATGTTTTAGCATTATGCTATTTACTCATTTTTATAACTTCATAGGTATGTATTTTATAATTATAATATTTTATAATACTGAATAGAGTGGTTACATTTACTATTATTTTTTAGTACTCACAATGTCAGCCTGGTGATTACTTTAATTGGTGAAGTTTCCAAGATTTGATTTCATGTGTATAGGGAATAATGTAAACATATTTTTTTCCTCATTGTTAATACTTTGTGCCTACAACTAGAACTACACAAGGTTTTGTGTTTTTCAGGACACCCCTTCTCTGAACTACTAAGTTGTAGAAAGCAAAGATTGTGTGTGTGTGTGTGTGTGTGTGAGAAAGTGTAGCTGTGTTTGTACATTTTTGTGTCTCTGATTATCTAAGACCTCTATAACAGCTCACTTGTATAACATGGCATGCACTTACAAAAATATAAGAAAGAAAGAACACTGTCTTTCCCAAAATAATGTAGAACCAGAAGTCTTCCCATTTGCCTCTGACTCCTTAGCTTTGTTATGGACAATTGACTTTTGCTTTAAGTAATGCAGATAAAAGAAAGTGGTCATCCATCCATGCTTGAAAGATTCATTGGAACCACATTGCTAGCTATGAATAGATAAACACACTCAGTGGAGTTTGCAGTGCTAATTAAAAACTGTTGATTGGATTATTTTGAGTTTTTTGCTATAGTGTTGTAGGTCTTAGTCAAGATATGCAAGATATTTAGTTGTATGCAAACACTTAGTTGCTGCTTGTGGGATCTAGTTCCCTGACCAATGATTGAGCCTGGGTCCTCTATGTTGGGAGGGTGGAGTCTTAGCCTCTGGACCACCAGGGAAGTCCCTTCACCAGTCTCTTAGCAATCCTTTCTGTGTTGTTATTTTCAGGTTTTTACTCCACTACTGCTATAGATTCTTGGTTGAGTTCTTGAACCATCCGAAGGCTATTTTCATTCATGGATAGCTGTCTAACTGTTCTTTATCATGGGGAAAA
Source organism: Bos indicus (assembly GCF_029378745.1). NCBI lineage: Eukaryota > Metazoa > Chordata > Mammalia > Artiodactyla > Bovidae > Bos > Bos indicus. The sequence continues at coordinate 61,023,805 of NC_091771.1, forward strand.
GAATCTTGGTATCCCTTATTCTGTCATCTTGTTGACATTTTGTCCTTGGGATCCAAGGTCTATTGATATATTTAATTTTTTGTTAATTACAGGATTGTATATGTTTGTCACAGCTCGTAGAACTGTGTGTGTAGAAGTTGGATTTTATTGTATGTAAAATATGTCTCATTAAATGTGTAAGGTCCCTTGAATTTTACATCAATATTTACCAAATTTCATTTATTCGAACTACTCACTGGGGTCCTAGATAGAAGAGATTTTTCTTATGCAAATGCTAAAAGCTACATAAAACTTCATTGTGTGATTGACAGAAGCTTGCCCTTGTAGTTGAATATGGTTTACTGGAGCGAAACACGTACATGCAAGGTTGCCAAAAATGAGCATTCTCAAGACACATTGAAACTAATAGTGTCACGTCCTCACACAAAGAAAGATCAACTCAGAGATTTTATTTTATATATTGTTCGGAAATTTGTCCTTTGACTGTCATCCATTTTATACATGAACCATTAAGTTTGCTAATTTCTCAGTATAAGGGTAAGAGGGCAGTACTTTCTTTGTCAACTATGATTTATGTCCAAATGCTTCAGTACAGGAAAATGTAAAATGTTAATTAATTTCATAAATGCACATAATGCATGTTTAATTTTATGCCACTTTTTTCTATCTTTCCATGGAATACTCACTATAAGAGAAAAAATATGGTGGGTTTAAAAAAATCACTTTCTAAATGTTATATAACTTTTCCTTCAGAAAGAATTTTGATGGCATGTTAAAACAGTGTAACTACAGAATGAAGATTTCAAGAATTGTTCAATATTTTTATGATATAGGTAAAAATAACATTGGAGGCTAAAGAGGAGAAAAAGAAAGTAATTAGATTAAAAACTGTTTTTTATTATTATAATGATTACTTTTTGTCTATTACTTTAATTATTATTTTTGTTTGCATTTAGAAATTTATATTTTCCCTTTCTAGTCTCACCAGTATCATAATCACAAGTATGAGCTTCTCTGAGAATGTCCAAATTTTGATAATTTCCCTTATTTATGATCTTTTATCATGACATATGTTAAATCAACATATCCTTAATATTCAGTATGTTTGTAAAATATGTAGTGAGATGATTTAAGATTTTTCTGTTTTACTCTCTGGTAACATTGCTTTTAGGACATTATTTATAAACCTCTAGTCAACTTTGGGAGAAGGCAATGGCACCCCACTCCAGTACTGTTGCCTGGAAAATCCCATGGATGGAGGAGCCTGGTAGACTGCAGTCCATGCGGTCGCTAAGAGTCAGACACGACTGAAGTGACTTAGCAGCAGCAGCAGCAGCAACAGTCAACTTTGATGTCAGAGTATTCAATAGTGATTATTTAAAATGTATATGTCTTTTAGTAGGTATGACCAATAAAGTTGGTTTAGTAAGAGTAAGAAATAGTCAAATCAGACTTGAAATAATAGTGCAACATTTTTTTGTTGGAAGGTGAGACAGCTGACCTTAAGGGTTTTCTACATATTTAAGTATAAAAATCCTTCATGTCTTAAAAATCTTAAGAATAATCAAAGTTAATCAAAGTTAATTTGATTATAAATTTGACTGATAATCAAACATATTCAAAGTTAAGAATAATCAAAAGGGATAATGAATTGTCCTGTCTTTGCCTAGATTGCAATACTCACATATGAGAACACAAACACATTCCATTTGTATACACTTTCTCTTTTCAATAAAATTTATAGTCAGTTTAATGCTTGTAATCAAGAAAGTTTATGCTAAAGTATTTGAACAAATGGAGCACAATAATATTGAGGGTATACCCTCATGAGTCTCCTGCAATTCCATGAGGTGGCCTGTTTTATTTTGTTAGTAAAATAAAATAGGGGAAGAAATAGAAGGAGGATGTAGAAGGAGAGGATAGACAGAAATGAGAGAATGTGTGGCATAATTTGGGAAGGGTAGACAGAACGTAAGAGGCAATCAGCTTCTGCTCATGCTTATCAGGTATCAGGGAAAACGGAGTTCAGACTTCCATTTATGTGTCTGTCCTTCCCTTGAGTATTCCTCAGATACTAAGTTCTTCTTCACAATGGTTTAAAGATTTCTCTATTTGCATATTATTTTGTATCTGATATTAATCATGCATATTTCTGTAAACTAATTATTTACTTTGGTTTATATATAGTCCCAACATTTAGTATAAGTTATCTTTGCCCAATTTCTTGGGTATTAAGTGATTTTGTTGTTGTTCTAGTTTGCATTTCCAATGTTTTGAAGAGGTTGAGAGTCTCTTTATGTGTTTATTTACTATTTATAGTGGAGGTCTCTTAGTCATGTTCGACTTTTTGTGACCCCGTGGACTGTAGCCTGCCAGGCTCCTCTGTCCATGGAATTTTCCAGGCAAGAATACTGGAGAAGGTTGCCATTCCCTTTCCCAGGGGATCTTTCTGACCCAGAGATTGAACCTGTGTCTCCTGCATTGCAGGCATCTTCTTTATCATCTGAGCCACCAGAGAAGCCCAGAAAGTGCGTGCTTAGTCACTATCATCCCGACCCTTTGCGATCCATTGAACTGGACCCATAGCCCTCCAGGGTCCTCTGTCCATGGAACTTGGACATTTATTTATAATTTATAAACCTGGACATTATTGCTATTTATAATGTTCTCTAAATTATCTGTACATACCTTTTTTTCTGTTTGTATTGATTTGTGTACTATAAATTGTTATGTAGTAAACGGTAGTGATCCTTCATTTTATATATTTTATATATATATAGGCCAAAAAGTTTTTCTATAATATCTTATTGAAAAACCTGAATGAACTTTTTGCCAAAAAATAATTTATTCTGCTGTGTATTGTCATTCATTGTCCTCATATGTATTTTGAGTAACCTTAATGTAGTTATGGTTTAAGTTTTTTTTTTATTATTAAGTTTTGTTTTGACACAACACCTAGTTTAGAAATAATTCTCTAAGATAGAATTTTAATGACATTTCCTACACTTTCTGATCCCAGTATCCAATATTCATACTTCAGTCCTAATCAATTTATATTTATTCTTGTGCCTAGATAGATAGTAAGTTATTTTCCTTTCCTGTAACTATTTTACACAGGATTGTTTTCTAATTGTTGGTTTAATGATATTTTCCTGCTGAACAATGATACGGATTACTTTTTCATGTGACAACCCGGGACATTTGTCTGTTTTCTGTTGTGAGGATTTTATTCAAGTAATTTATTTTTTTGTCTTATATTTGCTTATAAGAATTATTTTTATACCCTGGCTCCTTGGAAGAAAAGTTATGACCAACCTAGACAGCATATTGAAAAACAGAGACATTATTTTGCCAACAAAGGTCTGTCTAGTTAAGGCTATGGTTTTTCCAATGGTCGTATATGGATGTGAGAGTTGGACTGTGAAGAAAGCTGAGCGCCGAAGAATTGATGCTTTTGAACTCTGGTGTTGGAGAAGACTCTTGAGAGTCCCTTGGATTGCAAGGAGATCCAACCAGTTCTTCTAAGGGAGATCAGTCCTGGGTGTTCTTTGGAAGGAATGATGCTAAAGCTGAAACTCCAGTACTTTGGCCACTTCATGTGCAGAGTTGACTGATTAGAAAAGGCTCTGATGCTGGGAAGGATTGGGGGCAGGAGGAGAAGGGGACGACAGAGGATGAGATGGCTGATTGGCATCACTGACTTGATGGACGTGACTCTGAATGAACTCCGGGAGATGATGATGGACAGGGAGGCCTGGCGTGCTGAGATTCATGGGGTTGAAAAGAGTCAGACACGACTGAGCCACTGACCTGAACTGAACTGAACAAATTCTAGGAAGTTTTAAATTCTATAAATACAGTGTCATTAAATGAAGTTTTTTTTAAGTGTATTTAAAAAAAATTTAACACCACAATATTTTGACAATCATTGCTTACAGTATCTTGTATAAGAAATATTTAAATAACTTCTAGGTTGCAGTGATGCTTTTGTATGTGTTCAACTGGAAGGCTTAAATTTAAAATGTTAAATCTTTGCATGTAGGTCTCTAATACATCTCAAATTTTGAATAAGGTATGAGGCAGGTTTCTTTTTGTCATATGAATATTCAGTAGTGCCATCATTATTTCATTTAAAAAATTCTTCTTCAAATAAGTTGTTTAGCACTTTCAAAAAAAATCTACTTGTTTTTTAAGTATGTTTTGTTATGTAGACTTGACATTCTGATCCATTGATCTAGTTTTCTTCCTTTATGCCAATGCCACATTATCTTGATTCTATAAGTTTATAGCTAGATTTGACACTAATGAAATGCAAGTTCTTCAACTTTGCCTTTTTTGGTTTTGGTTTTTGCTTTGACCTCCTAGATAGATCTTTACATTTATATGTACATTTTAGTGTCAATTTCTCAATTTGTTGCTACTGTTCAGTCACTAAGTTGTGTCTGACTCTTTGTGACTTCATGGACTACAGCACACCAGGCTCTCCTGTCCTTCACTATCTCCCAGAGTTCGCTCAGATTCATGTCCATTGAGTTGGTGATGCTATCTAACCATCTTATTCTCTGCTACCCCCTTCTCCTTTTGCCTTCAATCTTTCCCTGCATCAGTGTCTTTTGCAATGAGTCACCTGTTTGTATCAGGTGGCCAAGGTACTGAAATTTCAATGTGCTGCAGCTATGTATCATTTTGGTGAATCATCTAATATACAAACATTTTAATTAACTTGCTTGAGATTATGACTTTCATCTTTGAAAAATATTAACAATAATATAATTAACAATTTTTCTACCAGTCTCTGCCTGTATTTATCTCTCTTTCCTCTCTTTATGGACTGTGAGTACTTATTATCCTGCTATACTAGAGTTCTCTGGAGAAATACAATCAATAGGATGAATACAGAGATTAAAAAAAAAAAAAGGTGTGTTATAAGGAAATGACTCACACAATTATGGAGGCTGATAAGCCCAAAACCTGTAGTATAGATCCACAGGTTAGAGATCCAAGAAAGCTGATACTGCAATTCCAGTCCAGTGAAAGTCTGTTGAAGAGTTCCATTTTGCCTATGGAAGCTGAGTTTTTTTTTTTCTATTCAGATCTTCAATTAATTTTGAGGCCCATATATGAATAATCAGCTTACTTTTTTTTTTTTTTTTTTTTGGCTATGCTGTGTGGCTATTATTAGTGGGATATTAGTTCTCCCACCAAGGATCAGACCCATGCCCTTGGCACTGAAAACACAAAATCCTACTCCCTGAACCTCCAAGGAATTCCTTCTGCTTACTTAAAATTCACTGATTTAAATGTTAATCTCATCTAAAATCACTCTCCAAGTTGATACATAAAATTAACCATCATATCTGCTTTATCATCTGTCACAGTTTGCTTTCTTACATTTTTCCCATCTTAATTCTTTTTTGTTTCAGATAATCTTTTGATTAAATGTACTGATAGTTTATTCTGTTGGGTCTAATATGCCATTAAGTTCCACCAGTGAAATTATAATAACATTTTCCATAAACAAATACTTAAAAGTAAAACTCTTTGTGATTTAAATTTATGTATTATATTGTAATTGCTAATTACTAATGTTTGTCTTTGAATCTGTGAGCATTATGGAATTTCCCTTTATTTTCTTCATTTCATCATTTGGGTTCCTTACACTTAGAAGGAAAAATCAGATGGCCCTGATTTCAGGTTTTACTCACAAAGACAAATGCTAACACATAAAATGCTCTCTTATTTACTCATAGTTCACAAAATATATTATTAAGCCTTCTACATCTTAGACAATCTTTCCAGAAAAGCATATTTCCTAAGATACATATTATTGGAAAGAGTTTGCATCAGGAATCTTTTCAAATGGGAAATTAGACAAACTAAGCAATAACCAAGATAGTAAAATAATCTAAGAATTTGTCTTCATTAAAACGCTGTGTCAGGTGAATGGCAAAGAAGAAAATTGTAAATTATAAGTGGAGGGGATTCTCTGGTAACTCAGATGGTAATCTGCCTGCAATGCAGTAGACCTGAGTTGGATTCCTGGGTGGGGCAGATCTCCTAGAGAAGGAAATGGCTACCCACTCTGATATTCTTGCCTGGAGAATTCCATGGACAAAGAACCCTAGCAGGCTATAGTCCATGGGGTCTCAAAGAGTTGGACACAACTGAAAGACTTCTACTTAATTTTTTTCTCTACTAATAAAATTAAAGATTTTAAGTTTTGTAGCAAATTATAGCATGGAGAGTCCTGAGTACAGATAATCTTCATACTTGTCACATTTCTACCACCAGCCAAATCTAATATTTAATTCTCATTTAACTGTTGGTTATTCATAGCTTGTTATAGGCATTTACGAAAATCTTGCTAAGAACAGGGTTAATTACAAAAATGAGACACCGATGCTACTAATCTTACCTCCTTTGCCTACTCTCAGTTCATTTCAGTCACTCAGTCATGTCTGACTTTTAGCTACCCCATGGTTTGTAACACGTCAGGCTTCTCTGTACATCACCAACTCCTGGAGCTTGCTCAAACTCATGTCCATCCAGTTAGTGATGCCATCCAACCATCTCCTCCACTCTAGCCACTGGTAAACTGTTTTCAGGTTGATCTTGGAAAGATTCTGATTATACAGCTCATATAGTCACATTACTACCCTAAACAAGCTTCTAGGAATGAGTCCACATTCCCCCATCCTCACTAAGAAATTGTTCTGCTAGATTACTCAGACTTTTGTTGTTCAGTTGCTCAGTCATGTCTGACTCTTTGAGACCCCATGAACTGCAGCGTGCCAGGCTTGCCTGTCCTTCCCCATCTCCCAGAGTTTGCTCAGACTCATGTCCATTGACTTGGTAATGCAATCCAACCATCTTTTCCTCAGTTGTCCCTTTCTCCTCCTGCCTTCAATCTTTCCCAGCATCTGGGTCTTTTCCAGTGAGTTAGTTCTTCACACTGTATGGCCAAAGTTTGGAGCTTCAGCTTCAGCATCAGTTATTCTAGTGAATATTCAGGGTTGATTTTATTTAGGATTGACTGGTTGGATCTTCTTGCTGTCCAAGGGACTATCAAGAGTCTTCTCCAGCACCACAGTTCAAAGGCATCAATTCTCTGACACTCAGCCTTTTTTATTGTCCAACTCTCACATCCCTACATGAATACTGGAAAAAAAAAACATAGCTTTTACTAGATGGACTTTTGTAGCAAAGTAATGTCTCTGCTTTTTAAAATGCTATCTAGGTTTGTCATTTCTCAGACTATATTTTTTTACTGTAGATAATTTATATTGTATTGGATTATATTTTAAAAAGAACTTGGAAATTATTTAATTTAGTTAAGAATTTAATAAAGCAAAAAGTAAGACAAAGGAGTGATCTTTTACTTTTTTAAAAAGTATGGACACATGATTTTATGCAAACTGATATTATTAAGATTGCAAGTTTAATATGAGTACAAGGAAGACAATATGATACCAGATTCTATTTTCAAAATTCCATTTAAAATTATAGGGGAATATTAGTAGTGTTTCTTAAGTCTAACCACGGGAAGTAGTCAGTGCCTTTCAGTATTATTTCTCCCTTTGTAATAATTAGGGGCATTTCAAATCTGTAACTTCATGCTAAAACTGAAATAATTATGACTCTTACCTACGTGAGTCCCTAATAATATGTGAAACTGTTGCTAAAATAGCTGTGAAAAGAAGAGAATCGAAAAGCAAAGGAGAAAAGGAAAGATATAAACATCTGAAGGCAGAGATCCAAAGAATAGCAAGAAGAGATAAGAAAGCCTTCTTCAGCGATCAATGCAAAGAAACAGAGGGAAACAACAGAATGGGAAAGACTAGGGATCTCTTCAAGAAAATTAGAGATACCAAAGGAACATTTCATGCAAAGATGGGCTCGATAAAGGACATAAATGGTATGGACTTAATAGAAGCAGAAGATATTAAGAAGAGATGGCAAGAATATACAGAAGAACTGTACAAAAAAGATCTTAACAACCCAGATAATCAGGATGGTGTGATCACTCACCTAGAGCCAGACATCCTGGAATGTAAAGTCAAGTGGGCCTTAGAAAGAATCGCTACGAACAAAGCTATTGGAGGTGATGGAATTCTAGTTGAGCTATTTCAAAACCTGAAAGATGATGCTATGAAAGTGCTGCACTCAATATGCCAGCAAATTTGGAAAACTCAGCAGTGGCCACAAGACTGGAAAAGGTCAGTTTTCATTCCAATCCCAAAGAAAGGCAATGCCAAAGAATGCTCAAACTACTGCACAGTTGCACTCATCTCACACGCTAGTAAAGTAATGCTCAAAATTCTCCAAGCCAGGCTTCAGCAATATGTGAACCATGAACTTCCTGATGTTCAAGCTGGTTTTAGAAAAGGCAGAGGAACCAGAGATCAAATTGCCAACATACACTGGATCATGGAAAAAGCAAGAGAAAAGCATCTATTTCTACTTTAATTACTATGTCAAAGCCTTTGACTGTGTGGATCACAACAAACTGTGGAAAATTCTGAAAGAGATGGGAATACCAGACTACCTGATCTGCCTCTTGAGAAATTTGTATGCAGGTCAGGAAGCAACAGTTAGAACTAGACATGGAACAACAGACTGGTTCCAAATAGGAAAAGGAGTATATCAAGGCTGTATATTGTCACCCTGTTTATTTAAATTCTATGCAGAGTACATCATGAGAAATGCTGGACTGGAAGAAACACAAGCTGGAATCACGATTGCCAGGAGAAATTCAATAACCTCATATATGCAGATGACACCACCCTTATGGCAGAAAGTGAACAGGAACTAAAAAGCCTCTTGATGAAAGTGAAAGTGGAGAGTGAAAAAGTTGGCTTGAAGCTCAACATTCAGAAAACGAAGATCATGGCATCCGGTCCCATCACTTCATGGCAAATAGATGGGGAAACAGTGGAAATAGTGTCAGACTTTATTTTTCTGGGCTCCAAAATCACTGCAGATGGTGACTGCAGCCATGAAATTAAAAGACGCTTACTCCTTGGAAGGAAAGTCATGACCAACCTAGATAGCATATTCAAAAGCAGAGACATTACTTTGCCAACAAAGGTTCGTCTAGTCAAGGCTATGGTTTTTCCAGTGGTCATGTATGGATGTGAGAGTTGGACTGTGAAGAAGGCTGAGCGCCGAAGAATTGATGCTTTCGAACTGTGGTGTTGGAGAAGACTCTTCAGAGTCCCTTGGACTGCAAGGAGATCCAACCAGTCCATTCTGAAGGAGATCAGCCCTGGGATTTCTTGGGAAGGAATGATGCTAAAGCTGAAACTCCAGCACTTTGGCCACCTCATGTGAACAGTTGACTGATTAGAAAAGACTCTGATGCTGGGAGGGATTGGGGGCAAGAGGAGAAGGGGACAACAAAGGATGAGATGGCTGGATGGCATCACTGACTCGATGGACATGAGTCTGAGTGAACTCCGGGAGTTGGTGATGGCCAGGGAGGCCTGGCGTGCTGTGATTCATGGGGTCGCAAAGAGTCGGACACGACTGAGTGACTGATCTGGTCTGATCTGATAATATGAAGAAATGTTCTAACATTTACTGATAATTTATGGTGTTCAAATGATCATTTTGATGATAGCATATGATAAAAATTGTGTCATTACAATAGTTACTAAGGAAAAAAATCACATTAAAGCAAATATTATGGTTTCATAAGTATAAAAATGCATTTTTAAGAATTTATGTGGAATGACATCAATTTGGAAAGTATCTAAAGGAACCTATATACCTTTGAAGCTCGGGTTTTAAACTGTAAGTAAAGCATAATGTGGTCAATATAAGAATAGAAAGGAAAAGAAACATTTGTGTGAGTGTAAGATGATTTAAATCTTTGTCAGTCTTCTGGTCTTCCATTTAGATTTCTTCAAAAGTAATCATTATTATCATTCCATAAAAATGATGAAATTAAGCAATAAAATTTAAGCACTGTAATTTTAAAATTATTTTTATCCATAAGAATTTTAAAATATTCACAGTTCCTTTATGACTCTTCCCCAAGTCAACATTGTGTTAATCTATAATATCAAATAATTTAATTATTGGCTTTGCTTCAGAATATCTAAATGGCTTTCTCCCAAAAAAGCACTCTGATTTTTTTTTTTTTTTTTTTGGCTTTACCCACTGAATTCTGATACATTTATAAAAAGCATTGAAAATTTGTCCTGAGAATTAGAAAGAGACTGTCTTTGTTAATTATGTCCTTGAACAACTAATACATAATACCAAATTGATGCAGAAAAAAGGAGGGAACAATAAATAAAGGAGCATTTTGAGTAAAAAGGGACTTCATTAAACAACTAGAAGTAGTTTGCCACTTAACATGAAATTGCCTGATGAACACTTCCAAAATTAATAGTGAGCAAAAGTGTTATTGAAAGGTCTTTTAAGTGTTCTTTACAATGACTAGATAGTAATAGAGTAGAAATTACCCAAAAGAGTTATAATAATAAAGCATACAATGTGATTTAATTTGGACTTCTATGAAGCAAATTATGTGGATGATATTGACATTAAAAACTAATTTGGAAAAAAGATATTTTCTATCAATCAGAATTATACTTAGTGGTTTACAATTTTTCAGAAAACAGGAAGGCATAAAAATTAGAATAAATCACTGACAAATATTTTAACATGAAAAATCAACTCAGGTAAATCATTTTAAGCAAATAATCCCTTGAGGAATATGGATAATTTTTCTAGAAATCCTCCTCATGGGATATGTCATGCTTTTCTTAAGACATATATTTTGAAATAATAGTTAATGAGTATAAATTAACCTTTTAACTTTAACCTATAGTCCAAAGTTAAATGATAATTAGCATTATGAATCAATGGTGCAAAGTTACAGACAATATTGTGTATCAAGATTATGTAGGAGCAGTTCTTATATTTTATGAATGTATATAAATTTAGGTAATAGATCACCATTAGGAATTGGAATGCAACAGGTGCTGAAAACTGATTAAAATCTCTATAGCCAATATAAAGTATTATTCATGTATTTTTTCCAGTAATTTTCTTTTATGGAAATTAACTATTTTACTTCAATTTAGCAATATATTTTAAAATGAAAAAATAGCACTATTGTAAACCAAATAAAAAAAATTTTTTTTTCATTTCCTCTGGCCAGGTTGCAATTAATCAGATATATGTTACAAAATCAAAGTGATTTAATGGTAAGCAATAACATTTTTTTATTTTAAAGACCTTGGCAAATGAGTGAAAATTTATTATTTAGTATAATTTGCATTCTGTTTCGGAGAAGGCAATGGCACCCCACTCCAGTACTCTTGCCTGGAAAATCCCATGGGCGGAGGAGCCCGGTAGGCTGCAGTCTATGGGGTCACTGAGTCAGACACGACTGAGCGACTTCACTTTCACTTTTCACTTTCATGCATTGGAGAAGGAAATGACAACCCACTCCAATGTTCTTGCCTGGAGAATCCCAGGGACAGGGGAGCCTGGTGGGCTGCTGTCTATGGGGTCACACAGAGTCGGACACGACTGAAGCAACTTAGCAGCAGCAGCATGAAAAATATTTTTTGTGTGTCTTTTCAAGAGAACTATGTTGTTTGTTTAAATAAATATAACGCTAAATTAAGGGCATTGTGTATGTCCTGTTAGCTTGCAAAAAGAAGGAAAAATATGTATATCTTGAATTGGTAATTTTTATGTGAATACATTATTAAAGAGAGAGAGTATAGGATAATTTAAAACAGTATAACAAATCTGAAATGTCAAAATAAATGACAATTTTCTCATCAAGCAGGAGAAATCAGAATCTTAACAAGTGAATGTGTAACTATGTGTTTTAAAATCTAACAGTTAAAATTTGCCATAGTATTTTCATATATTTGCAAATGTAAGTTTTATTCTGGGGCTATATACAAGATTAGTAGATTAGTCTTTAAAACCAACAACAATGAAAAATAATTAAAAAATAAATATTTACAAACAGAATCAGTATGTTAGTCATTCATTCATTTAAGCTTAAAAATGTTCATTGAGGTTCTACTTATTATGTTCCAGATATTATTGGTCATATGGCAATATACAAGAAAAGAAAGTCTCTTCTATCATGCACTCTACCATATGCAGGAAGATACAGATGATATACAAATCTCTATTCAATGTAGCAAACATTATTAATAAATTATATATATGCACATATATGATACATGTATATACATGTGTTATGTGCACAATAGGGTATGTAAAATTGTGCTGATATATATATAATATAGCAGACATAATATGTTATATATATTTTAATGTTAATTAAATTTGCTTTTGAGCTGTACAAATATCTGTGAAGAGACAGCAAGTGCAAAACAATTTTGAGTTGAGAAGCTCTGTAGAATTCTTAAGGAACACTAAGGAGATCAATAAGGAGCAGGAAAGCCATTGAAGATTTCTGTGCAGGGAGTTCAGTGACCTTGTTTGACTTAGAATTTTAAAGTACCATTTTGGCTGCTACATAGAGAATAGACTCTGTGAGACTGGTAGACAGGGATGAAGGCAAGATCACTTTGGAGCTTAGTGTTAGCTATGTAATAGTGGAAGTGGTGATAGAGAATGATATGTATTTTAGATAGTTTTGAAATGTTTTGTGATGGGTTACATGATATATCTAAAAAAGGAGTCAAGAATGACTTTGGTTTATTTAGCTTGAGCAAAACAAAATAAATAATTATATTAGTTTTTGAGATGTATGAAAAATAGGGGAGTGGCATATCACAGGGATTATTCAAAGATTCAGTTGTGGACATTTTTATTTAGTATTGCTGATTTGCAAGGGTCATTAACAAATTGTGAGGGAAGCACACACCTCTGAAAATCTGTCTCCAGAGGAATATCAACCACCATAATTCTTTATTTGAAATTTTCATAGTCATGACTTAGTGAGTATCATCAGAAAGTAAATATAATTTTTACACAAAGTATTTTATTTGGCATGGTTGTTTGCTTCACCTCACAAAATCCTTTTAACTGAATGCTTTTCTCAGGTTTATTTTTCTCTCAAAATATTTGTGTGAAGTAGTCTATGTAAGCACCAAAATTTATAAAATCAGAAATATGAAACAATAATTTTTCACATAGCTTACATAGGCTACTTTTAAAATCAAAATAATCAAATGTGAATTGTGTAGACTTTTCTATGTTTAGCTAAATTATTATCATTGTGTTGTTAGTTCAATGTAAATATTTTGAAACATTTGTTTTGTTTCATTTCAAACATTTCAAAACAATGTTTTGAAACCTTAGTTGTGAAACCTATAGCCCAAAGACTCTGTACTTCAAATTGTTGTAGAAAATAATGTTGAATTCCCAACATCTTTAACCATTTCTCTTCTGAGACATTCATGGACATTGCTCAGGCAGCAACCTAGCCAGCCCTGCAAGAATTGGGATTGGTTTAATCCATTTATTATTTTTCCCTTTTTGTTTTTTCCCAATCTTTAAACTTTTTGTTGTATATTGAGATATAGCCAATTAACAATGTTGTAGTAGTTTCAAGTGAGGAGGGAAGTGACTTAGCCACACATATACATGTATCCCTTCTCCCTCAAACCCCGCTCCCATACAGGCTGCCACACAACACTGAGCAGAGTTCCATGTGCTTATACAATAGGTTCTTGTTGGTTATCCATTTTAAATACAGCAGTGTGTGCATGACCTTCCCAAAGTCCCTAACTATCCCTCCCTTCCAACCATACATTCATTTTCTAGGTCTAAGGCACTTATATTTATCCTGGTATCGCTTGAAACTGGGAGGGGGTTGGGGGGGTTGGTTGTTGGTTGTTGGTGCTGGTGGTAATGGTAAGGGAATAGGGGAATAGAAATTGGCAAAAACACCTCAGGAAACATAACATCCTGGGTCTCCTTCTTGTCCTTTGTCAGCCTGAGATTCTTTGGGGAAGTCTCTCTGGATTCTTTGATCCATAAATTATCCTGAGGGATATGTCATTTCTGGAATAGAAGCAGAGACCTTGGAATTTAATTCTACATCTTAGAGACTTTTGAAATAGTCTTCAAGTTCTTATCTTTATTCTACACCCAGGCTTTGTATCATTCAGTGAATCCAAATCTTGGGGTTTTCTTTAGTTTAAGGGTAAAAATTATTAAGCTGCTTCTTGTCATTTCCTTTGGGAAAGAGCTTGATATTCAGTGTCTCTTGTTGGCTAATTCTTCATTTCCTTTTCATCTTTATGAAATTGGTTACATGCCTTGTTCTCCACTTAACTCCCATTCAATTTTACTTTACCATGTGCTTTTGAAACTTTCTATTATGTACTTTCATTTTGGTTTGGCTCTGGGAGGAAGAGAGGATTAAAAACTCCTTAAAATTAAGTGAATATTTAATTAGAAGTGCCTATTAAGTGCTATTTATGAAGCATTTAGTAGATTGGCAAAAATAATTGAGGAAACATTGTTACTATAAATGGAAAACTATTTCTTAAAATTAGACATTCTCAAAATAGCAATGCTCAAGCTGTCTTAAAGGTGTAATTTAATCATGTACTACTGGTTACAAACCATGGAAAATCATGTAGTAAGTCACTAATGAGATTTTATCTGTTTCACTGACTTCAATTTCTAGAATTCATTATGCATTTTTTTTCATGATTCCTCTTTAAAGCAATAGGAAATAAAAATGTCTGCCAGGAAAGGATATGAAATTTTGGATTGTGCTTTTAAGTCCAATTTAAATTTTGAATACTTCATTGTTGAGTATTTATGTGATTTGTGAACTGCAGCTATATTGGAAATTAAAATGGAACCACTTTGGCAAAAGAGCTTCCTTATTTTTTATATATTTGTGCATATAGGTTAAATTAGTTTGGTGACCATGCCAAGACAGAGTACAAAATGAGACTGTTTATGAACTTCAAGTGAACCAAGTATGCTGATGTAAAAGGTCAATTAAAATTATATATAATAAGGAAAACCGGTGCTGTGAGAAAGCCAGAATCAGATTCATTCTGGCTGCAGTGGTGGTGAATACTTCTTCCTTTTAGAAGAAAGACTGGCATAATTTCTAGAAGCATTGCATGCCAAGTATATTTTGGTTTTGGTTTGAGTGGTATTGTTTTTAGCTGCAGTGGAAACAAAAACATTAGAAATTCACAGTAAATGACTTGTACAAAACCTTCATGGTAACTCATAACAAAGGGAGCACAAATATATAGATACTGTTGATGTCATTGTCACATACAGTCCCCTGTGACTAAGTCAGGATTTTAAGTTCTATTTGTATTAAAAAAAACAAAAACAAAAACAAAAAACAGAAGACAAGCACAAGCAATGACCTTCCCAGCTTGTCCATCAGAACAAATCCATAGAAGTCAGAAGTTTAGGATTGCCACTTTGAATCTTATTTTTCTTTCTCCTCTTGGTTATCTTCTCTTTTCTCTAATGATTCAGTATAAAACATCATCAATGGGCAACTGATCTTTCAATTTTTTTCTCCTAAGATCCTTATACGTAAGAGTCATCAGATAGGGGACTAATTGTCAGATGCTGATGAAGCTAAAATATTTATACACAAATTTAGTGGAAAAGCTACTGTGTTGTCTTAAAAAAAATTTAAAGCATGTAATGGGATAGGTTTTCATGAAATATGACTGAAATACAGTGAAAACTTTCATACAAATACTTGTCTTAGTGATATAGCCAGTGTTATTTCCAAACTCACAAAGACTACTATGCATCCTCTGTCCCATCAGAATAATCAAAAAATGACCAACAAAAAGAACAAGAAACCCTGATGCTTATGTGCTAAATGACTGCCATGCCAAGTTCAATGTATGTTGGTTATACATACCATAATCCAGAAGTGATATGGTTCAGGAATTATCTGGTTTGTGTGTTTGCTTAATAGTTTTTCTCTCTCTCCTGACATAACCTATATTTTCAATAATATTTCCTTTAACTTCTCTGAATATTTATAATGCTGCTACTACTAAGTCACTTCAGTCGTGTCTGAATCTGTGTGACCCCATAGACAACAGCCTACCAGGTTCCCCCGTCCCTAGGATTCTCCAGGCAAGAACACTGGAGTGGGTTGCCATTTCCTTCTCCAATGCATGAAAGTGAAAAGTGAAAGTGAAGTCGCTCAGTCGTGTCCGACTCTTAGCGACCCCATGGACTGCAGCCTACCAGGCTCCTCTGTCCATGGGGTTTTCCAGGCAAGAGTACTGGAGTGGGGTGCCATTGCCTTCTCCAGAATATTTATAATAGTTGCTTTAAATTAACTGTCAGCTGAGTTCAACTTTAAATATCTTGGAACTAGTTTCTTTCTTTTTATTATTAGAGAATAATTGCTTTACAATATTGTGTTAGTTTCTGCTGTACAGCAAACTGAATCTACTATACATATACATATATCCTCTCTCTATTGGATTTCTTTCCCGTTTAGGTCACCACAGAACACTGAGTAGAGTTCCTTGGTGCTATGCAGTCAGTCCTTATTAGTTATCTATTATATATGTAGTAGTCTATATAGGTCAATCCCAATCTCTCAGTCCACTCCACTGTCTCCCTCCTTGGTATCCATTTGTTCTATACATCTGTGTATCTATTTCGTTTTTGCAAATAAGTTCATCTATACGATTATTCTAGATTCCACACATATGCATTCATATACGATGTTTGTTTCTGTCTTTTGGACTTCACTCTGTAGGACTGGTTTCTATAGACTGCATTTTCATAAACTATAGGTCACATTTCCTGTTTCTTCACAAGTCTGGAATTTTTATTTCTTGCTCTTTATTGCATGAGAAGTTTTAGGCCTTTTGAGTTCTGCTATATTTTTTCAGGTAGGTTTCATCTTCTATTCAGCTCTGTTGAGTTATAGTAGGCAATTAAAATTATAATATATTTAAAGTGTAGAGTGTGGTGGTTTGATACAGAAAACATTGTGAAAGAGTTCCCACAATCAAATTAATTGGCACATCTAACATCTAACATGCTTTTTTTATGAGCAAACTTAAGATCTATCTTCTTCACAAATTTCAGTTATACAGTAGAGTATTATCAACTATAATCACCATGTTATACATTAGATCCTCAGAACTTATTTATCTTATACCTCAAAATTTGTACCATTTTACCAGTCTCTCAAATGTACTTTCATCTCTGCTGGGATCAGATCTCCAACTTCCTTCAGAGTTGTTCAATCACAAGTGTTCCTGTCTTCTCTCAACTGGCCCATTATTTGAGGAGCTTCAGGGAGGCTCTTCCTGGATCTAAGGAACCACACTTTCTTTCAGGGACTCAGAGGGGACACCCGCATTCTCCTGCTGGGTAATTTTTTTTTTTTTCAGTGTCAGAATTCCACAAATGCCAGTTGGCTTACCTCTCCTGAAAACTTTCCTTTGATCTCTCAGCTCCCTGGGAACATGGCACTCTGCTTGGATTCCAGTTTGCTGTACTGTTTGGAGAATTGTCCCCAGTAAGAGGTAGATGTAATATAAGACTTACCTTGAGAACTTCCCTATTCTTAGGGATCCATCATCCAAACAGGTGTTTTTTTTTGTTTGTTTGTTTTTTATTTCACCCAGTTTCACATATTTTTTTTTACAATGTGAGTACTTCTACTGTATGAAATGTATGTTATAAATGGGTAATTTTCTTCTGGAAGAAAAATCCACAAATGGAGTGTAAATATCAATAGTTTACTATTTCTAGAGAAAATCCATTTTTACTGCTGGCTGATCACCTTAGCCAAATGAGGATGCACCATTTTTAATTTGAATTTCTCTTTTTATGAAGGATGATCTTCTCATTTGCTATTTTCATGATATAAACAAAATCTGGATTGTTTATCATGGATCTCTAACTTGTCCACACCTCAACTCTTGTTCTTGCCTCCAAATTTTCATAAGAGGGAAATTCTTCTAAATCTTTTGGATCTTTACTGTTATCTAAGGCAGTGGACAAAAGCAGAGACATTACTTTGCCAACAAAGGTCCGTCTAGTCAAGGCTATGGTTTTCCTATGGTCATGTATGGATGTGAGAGTTGGACTGTGAAGAAGGCTGAGCACTGAAGAATTGATGCTTTTGAACTGTGGTGTTGGAGAAGACTCTTGAGAGTCCCTTGGACTGCAAGGAGATCCAACCAGTCCATTCTGAAGGAGATCAGCCCTGGGATTTCTTTGGAAGGAATGACGCTAAAGCTGAAACTCCAGTACTTTGGCCACCTCATGCGAAGAGTTGACTCATTGGAAAAGACTCTGATGCTGGGAGGGATTGGGGGCAGGAGGAGAAGGGGATGACAGAGGATGAGATGGTTGGATGGCATCAGTGACTCGATGGACGTGAGTCTCAGTGAACTCCGGGAGTTGGTGATGGACAGGGAGGCTTGGCGTGCTGTGATTCATGGGGTCACAAAGAGTCGGACACGACTGAGCAACTGAACTGAACTGAACTGAAGGTAGTGGACATGACAATAATCTAACCAGAAATTGAGCTGATTCGAAACTGAGATTAAATCTTTGTGAAGGCTAGTGTATTTGTTTGGACTTCCCTGGTAAATCAGCTGGTAAAGAATCTGCCTACAATGTAGAGGACCACCGTTATGTTCCTGGGTCAGGAATATCCCCTGGAGAAGGGATAGGCTGCCCACCACAGTATTCTTGGGCTTTCCTGGTGGCTCAGACAGTAAAGAACCCACCTGCAATGTGGGAGACCTGGGTTGAGAAGATCCCCTGGAGGAGGGCATGGCAACCTACTCCAGTATTCTTGCCTGGAGAATCCCCATGGACAGAGGAGCATGGCAGGCTACAGTCCACTGGGTCACAAAGAGTTGGACATGACTAAGCACAACACAGTATATTTGTTTAACCTCGCACCTCAGGTATACCCTTTCACAGATTCCAAGCATATACCATAGGTGTTTGCTAGTTTCCTCCCCTCACATGGACCTAAGTCTCATCAGTTTATTCTAACATGTAAGACTGTAAATATGTCTCTTCAGCATCTCTGCCTTTCCCTGGTTATGTTCAAATCACCAATTGGTTCAAGGATATTTGGAGCACAGAATATCAGGTTCAGGCCTTATCCTTGGTACTGACCCGTCAAGTTTTGGTTGTCTTGGTAACTCTTTAATGCCTTCAGACAGATTTTTAATATATATTCTATTTGATTTTCCTAGTTGTTTTCAGCAGGTTTATTGGTCTGTTTCAAGCTAATTTATCAAAATCAGAAGCAATGTTGTTGTTGTTGTTCAGTCACTAGGTCATGTCTGACTCTTTGTGACCCCATGGACTGTAGCATACTGGGCTCATCTGTCCTTCACTATCTCCCGAAGTTTGCTCAAACTCATGTCTATTGATCAAGTAATGCCATACCACCATCTCATTCTCTGTCATCCCTTTCTCATCCTGCCTTCAATCTTTCCCAGCATCAAGGTCTTTTCCAAAGAGTTGGCACTTTGTATCAGGTGGCCTAAGGATTGGATCTTTAGCTTCAGCATCGGTCCTTCCAGTGAATATTCAGGATTAATTTCCTTTAGGATTGACTGGTTTGATCTCCTTGTTGTCCAGCACCACAATTTAGAAGTATCAATTCTTCAGTGCTGAGCCTTCTTTATGGTCCAACTCTCACATC
Organism: Bos indicus; assembly: GCF_029378745.1. Classification (NCBI taxonomy): domain Eukaryota; kingdom Metazoa; phylum Chordata; class Mammalia; order Artiodactyla; family Bovidae; genus Bos; species Bos indicus. Next base: position 61,043,456 of record NC_091771.1, read on the forward strand.
TGTATATGACTCCTGGAAAATCCACAGCTTTGACTATATGGACCTTTGTCAGCAAGGTTATGCCTCTGCTTTTTAATACACTGTGTAGCTTTGTCATAGTTTTCCTTCCAAGGAGCAAGCGTCTTTTAATTTCACTGTTTGCAGTGATTTCAGAGTCCAAGAAAAGAAAATCTATCACTGCTTTCACTTCTACCCCATTTATTTGCCATGAGATGATGGGACCAGAAGTCACCCTCCTCCAGGAGCATATGTTGAAGCATCTAATCCTTGCTTCTTAAGTCCTAAGAATTTAAAGTGCATTTTCTTAGTTGGCCTAAAAAAAAAAATCTAAGTAAGCCAAGATTTTCTTTTAATTTCACCTTCAGTGTTCCAAATGTTTTCTGAAATTGAACTGACCTCCCAATTTGAATATTTCTGAACTTGCTGGTATGCTACTCTTATGGTTATGAAAAATATCAGATCAGGCACTGTTTTTGAATGCCAAGATTTCATCTGAAAATTTCAAATGAAATTTCACTTGATTTTCCACCCACCTTCTTTGGGTTTTAAGGAATCAGTCAAATGAGATAAGTACTTCTCTGTTCTCATTATAACTCTAGGTATTTCCTTTTGCCTTCTCTCTCAAAATAATCCTACATCATTTGAAACGCTTAAGCTTTTTCTTTTCCCTAGAACCTGCTTTTGGATTTACCAAAATCTGTGTTTCCCAAACTGTAATTAAGAACTCTAAATAAACTTTTACTTTTATTTGTTTATTTTTCATTTGTAGACCTCTGATTTGTTTTGGTTAGCACAACCACATTGAAATTTTAGTAATGTCACTTTTTATAAAGATTATGCATCCAACACTTCAGTCTTTAAGTCTCTTAATCTCAATTTCCAGTCATGTCCCTCTATTGCCTGATTTCAGCCACTCAGTTTCATGGCTGTGTCTTTAACCAGATCTTTTCCAATAACTGTATGTCTTTAAAAGCTTGATTTCAAAATTTCTAATTATATACATAACCACTTATATTTTCATATAATTCATTTCCAATTAGTGTAATTTAACACATGCATGTCCTTTAACTTGATGCCCACATTGTTGTTCACTAAACTTCATAATCCTTTTTCCACACATCAGATCAGATCAGATCAGTCGCTCAGACATGTCCAACTCTTTGCGACCCCATGAATCACAGCACGCCAGACCTCCCTGTCCATCACCAACTCCCAGAGTTCACTCAGACTCATGTCCATCGAGTCAGTAATGCCATCCAGCCATCTCATCCTCTGTCGTCCCCTTCTCCTCCTGCCCCCAATCCCTCCCAGCATCAGAGTCTTTTCCAATGAGTCAACTCTTCGCATGAGGTGGCCAAAGTGCTGGAGTTTCAGCTTTAGCACCATTCCTTCCAAAGAAATCCCAGGGCTGATCTCCTTCAGAATGGACTGGTTGGATCTCCTTGCAGTCCAAGGGACTCTCAAGAGTCTTCTCCAACACCACAGTTCAAAAGCATCGATTCTTCAGTGCTCAGCCTTCTTCACAGTCCAACTCTCACATCCATACATGACCACGGGAAAAACCATAGCCTTGACTAGATGGACCTTTGTTGGCAAAGTAATGCCTCTGTTTTTCAATATGCTATCTAGGTTGGTCATAATTGTTCTTGCAAGGAGTAAGCGTCTTTTAATTTCATGGCTGCAGTCACCATCTGCAGTGATTTTGGAGCCCAAAAAAACAAAGTCTGACACTGTTTCCCCATCTATTTCCCATGAAGTGATGGGACTGGATGCCATGATCTTCGTTTTCTGAATGTTGAGCTTTAAGCCAACTTTTTCACTCTTCACTTTCACTTTCATCAAGAGGCTTTTTAGTTCCTCTTCACTTTCCGCCATAAGGGTGGTGCTATCTGCATATCTGAGGTTATTGATATTTCTCCTAGCAATCTTGATTCCAGCTTGTGTTTCTTCTAGTCCAACATTTCTCATGATGTACTTTGCATAGAAGTTAAATAAGCAGGGTGACAATATACAGCCTTGATGAACTCCTTTTCCTATTTGGAACCAGTCTGTTGTTCCATGTCTAGTTCTAACTGTTGCTTCCTGACCTGCATACAAATTTCTCAAGAGGCAGATCAGGTGGTCTGGTACTCCCATGTCTTTCAGAATTTTCCACAGTTTATTGTGATCCACATAGTCAAAGGCTTTGGCATAGTCAATAAAGCAGTAATAGATGTTTTTCTGGAACTCTATTGCTTTTTCCATGATCCAGCAGTTGTTGGCAATTTGATCTCTGGTTCTTCTGCCTTTTCTAAAACCAGCTTGAACATCAGAAAGTTCATAGTTCACATATTGCTGAAGCCTGGCTTGGAGAATTTTGAACATTACTTTACTAACGTGTGAGATGAGTCCAATTGTGTGGTAGTTTGAGTATTCTTTGGCATTGCCTTTCTTTGGAATTGGAATGAAAACTGACCTTTTCCAGTCCTGTGGTCACTTCTGAGTTTTTCATATTTGCTGGCAAATTGAGTGCAGCATCATCTTTCAGGATTTGGAATAGCTCAACTGGAATTCCATCACCTCCACTAGCTTTGTTCGTAGTGATTCTTTCTAAGGCCCACTTGACTTCACATTCCAGGATGTCTGGCTCTAGGTGAGTGATCACACTATCCTGATTATCTGGATCGTGAAGATCTTTTTTGTACAGTTCTTCTGTGTATTCTTGCCATCCCTTCTTAATATCTTCTGCTTCTGTTAGGTCCATACCATTTCTGTCTTTTTATTGAGCCCATCTTTGCATGAAATTTTCCCTTGGTATCTCTAATTAGCAATACTTTTTAATATTCTGTGCACTAACCATTTTTATTCTTTTCAATTACAATTTAAGACCGAATTACATACAAACAAAAGGTGATTTATGCATAAGCAGATAAAATTTGGGGATAAATAGGGACTAGGTAATAATTAATTCAAGACAATGATGATATTGAATTAGAGACATCACTTCATAGTTCTCATCTCTGAACACATCCCAAATCAACAAGGAGGTGAGAGAAAGAACAAAAAGATAACTCTCAAACCAAAAGTCATCTGTAACTCTCAACTTTAGTTCTGAGAACTGCTATTTGTATTATGAACAGCAAAGCAGAAAACAATAAAGAAGTCAGGAATTCTTGTAGGCCTATCAAGGAATGCTCAGTACTCATGTGGAATCCTCAGCTGGAAATAGGAAATTGAAAATGAGGTCAGATTCACTAAGGAAATGCATATATACAGCCTAAGAATTCCAACCAACCCAAGCCAAACCAGTTGACCAATCACCAACTACCAAAAAAACTAACCCACCAAATGAACAAAGACATCTAAAAGCATTTGTCTTCCTTTGTGACATACTCAAGAGGAAATAGATGTTAGTCAACTTACCAGCTAAATTTCCTAGTGAAAGGAACTCAGGTAAGTACTGGAAAGTCATATTCAGTCAGTTCAGTCCAGTCGCTCAGTCATGTCCGACACTTTGCGACCCCATGAATCACAGCACACCAGGCCTCCCTGTCCATCACCAACTCCTGGAGTTCACCCAAACTCATGTCCATCGAGTCAGTGATGCCATCCAGCCATCTCATCCTCTGTCGTCCCCTTCTCCTCTTGCCCCCAATCCCTCCCAGCATCAGGGTCTTTTCCAATGAGTCAACTCTTCACATGACGTGGCCAAAGTAGTCATATTAGTTGTCTGTAATACACTCACCTTCATTCTGACCCTCATAAATGTCTTTTTGGATAGGAAAAAGATATACATCCAAAGCAGAGAATCTGTGCAATGGTATTCTGTGAGACGGTATTCTGTGCCAAATGTAAATGACTTGCATCCCAATTCAGTCCATGGGATGGTCATTTCTACAGTATTACAAATGAATGACTCTGAATAAATGTTACATACCATATGAATAATGACAACTAAATGGACTGCATCATGGGAACTACTCAATTGCATTAATAAAATGAGCAGAAAGAAAAATGCAGATGGAAAATGAAACAAAATGTATTCCACAAGTTACATTTATAAACAAATACTTGTTTCAATATCTTAGAAATTCAAGAATGTATTCAAAGAAGAGATGCTAAGACTATAGAAGGCAATGCATATTAAGGCAGCAGTACTCTATATATGGGGCTTTCCCAGTGGAGCTAGTGGTAAAGAACCTGCCTGTCAATGCAGTAGACTTAAGAGACACAGCTTCGATCCTTGGGTCAGGAAGATCCCCTGGAGAAGGGCATAGCTACCCACTCCACTGTTCTTGACTGGAGAATCCAATGGAAAGTGTAGCCTGGTGGGCTACAGTCCATAGGGTCACAAAGAGCCAGACACAACTGAAGTGACTTAGCATGCATGAACACATTCTAGTTATAAACAAAAGAGAGAAAGGAAATGAATATATAAAAGCTAATTATAATCAGGCATAGGAACTTGAACTGCTTCAGACAACACACAGGAAATTATGCAATACAAGAAATTGATATAGATTAGATAAAATTAAGCAAGACTCAGAACCCAGAGGGATGGGGTGGGGAGGGAAGGGGGGGGGATTCAGGATGGGGGGACACCTGTACACTCATGGCTGATTCATGTCAATGTATGGTGAAAACCACCACAATACTGTAAAGTAATTAGCCTCCAATTTAAAAAATAAATAAATAAAAATTAAAAAAAAAAAAACAGTGCCTGCAGACATACATCTCACATGAAGAGATGACAATGAATGGATGACAGAAAACGGAAATACACAACAGAAGATAAAATTCCTTAAGTTAAAAATAAGGGTATCTTATATCTGCAGATTAAAAAGACAACCTTCCATCTTCCATGACAAAAGCAAAACAAACAAGAATCTTTCTAATTTTCATTCTTCAATAAAACATGATAAACCATCGTTGTAATTCAATGGTAAAGATTTCTATCTATATTTACCTAGAAAAAACTCCAAGATATTTAGTTATATTAAATGTTTTAAAATTATACTGTTTTAATATTTTTATACAACCAAATGTGGCCAAAACATTTTGTTTTCAGTCATACTGCCATTAAAATTTGTATGAAATGAATGAGAAAGTATTATCATGAACTGTACCCAGAAACATAAACTTATATATTGCACTTTTTCCTAATCACTATTCCTAGAAGATTCATAAGTGATGCCAAAAACTTGGCTTCTATAACCAAAGCACAAGTCAAATCTTGGAGATAGAATTTTGGGTGAAATAGAAAAGAATAGCTTTATTGCTTTGCCAGGCAAAGAGGGACACAGTGGGCTCCTGCCCTTGAAAACTGAGTTATTGTTTTTACTGGAATGCAGAAAAATGGGTCTTTCAAATCTAATACAGTGAGGTATTCATAATCTCCAGGTATGGTTGGGAGTAAGGTATAAGGGTTTGGATCTGGTGGATAAATGCCCTGAACTTTCATTTATGGCTTGCGGATCCTGAACAAATCTGTAGTCAATGGTGTGAGGTTTCTTGACTGGCAGAATAGGAGTATCATAAGGAGACCTGCAGGTCTAATTAGTCCATACTTCAGAAATCAGTTTAAAACTGGCTGAGTTCCTCAGATGGCCTCTTTCTCAAGAGGGTGTTGTTTCTTCTCCTTGGAAATGAAGCTCCCATTTTTACAGTGATAGAGACTAGGATGACAAATTTGCTATGTCTGAGTGCCCTATAAGTCCAGACAGCTTTATTCTCTTTTTCTGTTATCTTCTCTGGAATCAGCTCTTCTTTCTTCCTCTGATGGTTCAAGCGACTGTTGGGAATCTTTAAAAACATTTTCTGGAGGTACTTTCTAACATGAAAGTTACTTTTAATTTTCATAGTTTTGGGGGCTTTGTTGTCTAAATAGGTGCACTACCCATAGACCTGATATTCTTGTTCTAAAAATGCCGAGGGACTTTAGTTCATGTCTGCTTGCACTCTGTTCAGACACTTTGGTTTGGTTTCAGACACCTTTCTTTTCCAGTTTGTTCCCATTGGTTACTGGTGCAATGAGACCTGTCCTACCAGTTTGCTTTTCCCCTCAAGGGGTGCTCTGATGCGGCTTTGCTGGGGATATCATGCTGGCCCCTAGTTCATAACCTGGAGATGCTAAAATGGATTCTTCCCTTTCTGCTATTTCCTTTATTGGGAGGAAAGGACAGATGGGTGCAGATATTCAGAGTGGTGGTGATGGAGGTAGCTGATGGAGGTGAGGTGTCTGAGGCCACCTGTCTAGAGGAGGCAGCAAGTAAGGGTGGGGCCAGGAGTGCTTGGTAGTTTTTCCAGATAATTTAAAATACTAATTTAATATTTCTCTAAAATGCCTCAAGGTTCTTCTGAAGCATCTTAACATAAACTGTAGGTCAAAAGAACTGTTCAGTTCAGTTCAGTCGCTCAGTCATGTCCGACTCTTTGCGACCCCATGAATTTCAGCATGCCAGGCCTCCCTGTCCATCACCAACTCCTGGAGTTTGCCAAACGATACATGATTACTTAACCAAAGTGAAAAGATTTCAAAGGAAAATACAAATTACTTAGAAGACAAAGAGATTGATAGTTCAGTTTTACTTCAGTCACTCAGTCCAGGCCTACTCTTTGCAACACCATGGACTTCAACACGCAAGACTTCACTGTCCATCACCAACTCCTGGAGCTTGCTCAAACTCATGTCCATCGAGTTGGTGATGCCATCGGACCATGTTCATCCCTTTCTCCTTCTACCTTCAATCTTTCCCAGGATCAGAGTCTTGTCTAAGGAGTCAGTTCTTCCCATCAGGTGCCAAAGTATAGGAGCCTCAGCTTCAGCATTAGCCCTTCCAATGGATATTCAGGACTGATTTCCTTTAGGATTGACTGGTTTAATCTCCTTGCTGTTCAAGGGTATCTCAAGAGTCTTCTCCAACACCACAGTGCAAAAGCATCAATTCTTCAGCGTTCAAGAATGAATGTATGTGTCCAAATCTCACATCCTTATGTGACTCCTGGAAAAACAATAGTTTTGAGTAGATGGACCTTTGCTGGCAAGGTAATGTCTCTGCTTTTTAATACACTGTCTAGGTTGGCACTTTTTAATTTCATGGTGGCAGTCACCATCTGCAGTGATTTTGGAGTCCAAGAAAATAGCCTGTCACTGTTTCCATTGTTTTCCCATCTATTTGTCATGAAGTGATAGGATTGGATACCGTGATCTTAGTTTTTAGAATATAGAGTTTTAAGGTTTTTCATTCTCGTCTTTAACTTTCATCAAGAGACTCCTTAGTTCCTATTTGCTTTCTTCCATAAGGGTGGTGTCATCTGCATATCTGAAGTTATTGATATTTCTCCCGGCAATCTTGATTCCAGCTTGTGCTTCTTCCAGCCTAGTGTTTCTCATTATGTACTCTGCATATAAGTTAAATAAGCAGGGTGACAATATACAGCCTTGATGTACACCTTTCCCTATTTGGAACCAGTTTTTCCATGTCCTGTTCTAACTATTGCTTTTTGATCTGCATACAGATTTCTCAGGAGCCAGGTAAGGTGGTCTAGTATTCCCATCTCTAAGAATTTTCCACAGTTTGTTGTGATCCACACAGTCAAAGCTTTGGTGTAGTCAGTAAACCAGAAGTAGGTGTTTTCTGGAACTCTCTTGCTTTTTCTATGATCCAATTGATGTTGGCAATTTGATCTCTGGTTCCTCTGCCTTTTCTAAAACCAGCTTGAACATCTGGAAGTTCACGGTTCACATATTACTGAAGCCTGGCTTGAAGAATTTTGAGCATTACTTTACTAGCATGTGAGATGAGTGCAATTGTGTGGTAGTTTGAGCATTCTTTGGCATTGCCTTTCTTTGGGATTGGAATGAAAACTGACCTTTCCCAGTCCTGTGGCCACTGCTGAGTTTTCCAAATTTGCTGGTATGTTGGGTGCAGCACTTTCACAGCATCATCTTTTAGGATTTGAAATAGCTCAACTGGAATTCCATCACCTCCACTAGCTTTGTTCACAGTGATGCTTTCTAAGGGCCTCTTGACTTGGAAAACAGGATATCTGGCTCTAGGTGATTGATAACACCATGGTGATTATCTGGGCCATTAAGGTGTGTTTTGTTTTGTTTTGTTTTGTTTTTGTAGTTCTTCTGCATATTCTTGCCACCTCTTCTTAATATCTTCTGCTTCTGTTAGGTCCATACCATTTCTGTCCTTTACTGAGCCCATTTTTGCATGAAATGTTTCCTTGATATCTACAATTTTCTTGAAGAGATCTCTAGTCTTTCCCATTCTATTGTTTTCCTCTGTTTCTTTGCACTGACTGCTGAGAAAAGCTTTCTTATCTCTCCTTGCTATTCTTTGGAACTCTGCATTCAGATGGATATATCTTTCTTTTTCTCCTTTCCCTTTCACTTCTCTTCTTTTCTCTGCTATTTGTAAGGCCTCCTCAGACAACTATCTTGCCTTTTTGCATTTCATTTTCTTGGAGATGGTCTTGATTACTGACTACTGTACAATATCATGGACCTTTGTCCATAGTTCTTCAGGCACTCTGTCTATCAGATTGAATCCCTTGAATCTATTTGTTTCACTGTATAATTGTAAGGGATTTGATTTAGGTCATACCTGAATGGTCTAGTGATTTTGCCTACTTTCTTCAATTTAACTCTGAATTTTGCAATAAGAGCCATGCTCACTAAATCTTTTTATGTAACTTATATGCAGAGTACATCATAAGAAATGCTGGACCAGATGAAGCACAAGCTGGAATCAAGATTGCCAGGAGAGATATCAATAACCTCAGATATGCAGATAACACCACCCTTATGGCAGAAAGTGAAGAAAAACTAAAGCGCTTCTTGATGTAAGTGAAAGGGAAGAGTGAAAAATTTGGCTAAAAACTCAACATTCAGAAAACCAAAATCATGTCATCTGATCCCATAACCTCATGTCAAATAGATGGGGAAACAGTGGAAATAGTGGCAGACTTTATTTTTTTGGGCTGCAAAATCGCTGTAGGTGGTGACTGCAGCCATGAAATTAAAACATGCTTACTCCTTGGAATAAAAGTTATGACCAACTTAGACAGCTTATTTAAAAGCAGAGACATTACTCTGCCAACAAAGGTTCTCCTAGTCAAAGCTATGGTTTTTCCAGAAGTCATGTATGGTTATGAGAGTTGAACTATAAAGAAAGCTGAGAGCCGAAGAATTGATGCTTTTGAACTGTGGTGTTGGAGAAGACTCTTAAGATCCCTTGGACAGCAAGGAGTTCCAACCAGTCTGTCCTAAAGGAAATCAGTCATGAATATTCATTGGAAGGACTGATGCTGAAGTTGAAACTCCAATGCTTTGGCCACCTGATGCAAAAACTGACTCATTTGAAAATACCCTGATGCTGGGAAAGATTGAAGGCAGGAGGAGAAGGGGACAACAGAGGATCAAATGGTTGGATGGCATCACCAACTCAATGGACATGAGTTTGAGTAAAATCCAGGAGTTGGAGATTGGGAGGCCTGGCGTGCTGCAGTCCATGGAGTTGCAAAGAGTTGGACAAGACTGAGCCAGTGAATTTAACTGGATTCAGTTAATCTTTAATCTTATTTTCTGTTGATGGGTTGGGCTTTGTTCCCTCCCTGTTGTTTGGCCTGAGGCCAAACTATGGTAGGGGTAATGGTGACCCCCTTCAAAAGGGCTTATGCCAGCACTATTGTTTTCAGTGCCCCTAACCCAACAGCAGGCCAATGTAGACCCATGCCTCCATTGGAGACTCCTGGACACTTACAGGCAAGCCTGGCTGTTTCTAGTGGGGTCACTGCTCCTTTCTCCTGGGTCCTGGTGGCCACAGGGTTTTGTTTGTGCCCTCCCAGAGATTGTTTCCCAGTCCTGTGGAAGTACTGTCATCACATTCCATTGGCCTCCAGGGTCAAATTTCCTGGGTGTTCCCAGTCCCTTTTCAGGATCCCCAGGTTGATAAAAAAAAACTGTTGTGAGTCCTAGAAATTTCATAAGAGTGTGAGAACTTCTCTGGTATACTTGTTCTGCAGTTTATGGGTCGTCTGCTTGGCAGCACTATGGTGGGGCTGCTGGCACCTTCTCCAAGAGAACTTACACCACAGGCAGGTCCTACTAGGCCTGCTGCAGCCAGAGTCCCTGTCCCTGTAGCAGGCCGCTGTTGACACAAGCCATGGCAGGAGATACTCAAACACTTAAAGGCAGATCTGGACCAGTCTCTGTGGGGTCTCTGGGTCCTGGTGCACACAGGTTTTGTTTGAACCCTCCAAGCGTCTGGTCAGGTATGGGATTTTTATTCTAAACACAATTTTGGGGGGGGGCTCATAAGCTGTGGTCAAAAGCAGCATTCCAAGAAAACTTTGGAGGGAAAACCAAATCTGATCTCGTCCTAAACCACTCCCAACAAAATCCATTAACTTAACTATTTTAAATCCAATCTTAAAAAATTCTGATCATGTATACTTCTTTTATCACTGTCCCTTTTCCACTCTTGCCTGGGAAATTCCATGGACTGAAAGGTTCCTCAGAGCCTGGTAGCAGAGTCTGGTAGGCTACAGTCTATGGGGTCACAAAGAGTCGGACACGACTGAGTGACTTCACTTTACTTTACTTTTCCATAAACTTTCTATTACCTTTTTATCCAACTGGTTCTAGGACAAAATTATTTTCTTTTATCTTTCTACCATCAGCCTACTACCTAGCTATTCACTCTCTTTATTAGGTAGCCCTTATGGAACTTCTCCTGTCTTTCTATTCCTGTGGCAAAACAACTGTAGCTGAAGGATAGTATAGTAACTTAAATTATCTTTCTAAGACCACCTTAGTATAGTCTCCCTACCTTTCTTGAACATACATTCAAGAAGGTATATTGGCCAGACAAAACTGGAACCGAATTTTGTTATTTTCTTAGTCATGGGCTTATAACTCTTAAGTTTTAACCTGCCAGGATTTTCCCCAGTAGGCTGTCAGCTGGAATTGGTGAAGAAGCACTTCCATGTTTGTTCAGTAGAATATTCATGCATTATCTAAGGATAAATCAAATCCCCACCAGAAATAGAAGCCTTAGACCAGCCGGAGACCTATTCCTGCCTTGGGATTCCAGATGCCTGGATGGGAGAAGGGGTATGACTGGGGCTTGGACTCAGGCAAGTGTCCCAGATGATCTGATCACTAAAGGAAACCTCCAGTCCTCCACTCTCTTCAAAGACGCTGAAGTGAAGAAAACCTGAGATCATCTGATCAAGACAAGAGATCCTGATGGGACCAACCCTCAGTCAGCCCACTGACTATATGTTAGTTGCTCAGGCCTGTCTGACTCTTTGCAACCACATGGACTGTAGCCCACAAGGATCCTCTGTTTATGGAATTCTCCAAGCAGGAATACTGGAGGAGCTTGCCATTCCCTTCTTCAGGGGATCTTTCAGACTCAGGATCAAACCCAGGTATCATAAATTGCAGGCAGATTCTTTATCATCTTAGCTACCAGGGAACCATTTGAGTCAGCCCCATGTTGGGCATGAAAACTGTGTATCCCAAACCAGGGAGATTTGGTGGGGACTTTTATAGCAATCAGCTCAAGGCTGGGTTTACTGATAAGATTAGGATGTGTACAGGATCTGTACTCCTTTAATCTGGTCTCAGGTAGACTGATGAATGTCTGTGGTTCCTTAAATCTGACTTCAGGTGATCTTCTTGAAGGGTTTCTCTGGTTCCTTTGTTGTTGTTCAGTTACTCAGTCACGTCCAACATTTTGCAACTCCATGGACTGCAACATGCGAGGCTTCCCTGTCCTTCACCATCTCCCAGAGCTTGCTCAAACTCATGTCTACTGAGTCGGTGATAGGATCCAACCATCTCATCCTCTATCATTCCCTTCTCCTCCTGCCTTCAATCTTTCCCAGCATCAGGGTCTTTTCTAATGAGTCAGCTCTTTGCATCAGTGGCTAAAGTATTGGAGCTTCATCTTCAGAATCTAGTTACTTTAATCTGGCATAAAGAATGCTGATATCTTTATTTTTTTAAGGATTTTTAGTTCTTTAAAGAACTTAAAGATATCATTCTGTGTATCTTTTGAGGCAGAACCAGGACCTGGCCTTTAGGCTGCACTATTGTTTGTTGGCTCTTCCTTCCTTGTCTTTACATCTCCTCCCTTCCCTGATTCAGTTCAGTTCAGTTCAGTTCAGTCGCTTAGTCGTGTCCGACTCTTTGCAACCCCATGAATCCCAGCCGGCCAGGCCTCCCTGTCCATCACCAACTCCCGGAGTTCACTCAGATTCATGTCCATCAAGTCAGTGATGCCATCCAGCCATCTCATCCTCTGTTGTCCCTTTCTCCTCCTGCCCCCAATCCCTCCCAGCATCAGAGTCTTTTCCAATGAGTCAACTCTTCGCATGAGGTGGCCAAAGTACTGGAGTTTCAGATTTAGCATCATTCCCTCCAAAGAAATCCCAGGGCTGATCTCCTTCAGAATGGACTGGTTGGATCTCCTTGCAGTCCAAGGGACTCTCAAGAGTCTTCTCCAATACCACAGTTCAAAAGCATCAATTCTTTGGCACTAGTAAAGTAATGCTCAAAATTCTCCAAGCCAGGCTTCAGCAATACATGAACCGTGAACTTCCAGATGTTCAAGCTGGTTTTAGAAAAGGCAGAGGAACCAGAGATCAAATTTCCAAATTTGATGATCCACTGGATCATCAAAAAAGCAAGAGAGTTCCAGAAAAACATCTATTTCTACTTTATTGACTATGCCAAAGCCTTTGACTGTGTGGATCACAATATACTGTGGAAAATTCTGAAAGAGATGGGAATACCAGACCACCTGACCTGCCTGTTGAGAAACCTATATGCAGGTCAGGAAGCAACAGTTAAAACTAGACATGGAACAACAGACTGGTTCCAAATAGGAAAAGAAGTACGTCAAGGCTGTATATTGTCACCCTGCTTATTTAACCTATATGCAGAGTACATTATGAGAAACACTGGGCTGGAAGAAGCCCAAGCTGGAATCAAGATTGCTAGGAGAAATATCAATAACCTCAGATATGTAGCTGACACCACCCTTATGGCAGAAAGTGAAGAGGAACTCAAGAGCCTCTTGATGAAGGTGAAAGAGGAGAGTGAAAAAGTTGGCTTAAAGCTCAACATTCAGAAAACGAAGATCATGGCATCTGGTCCCATCACTTCATGGGAAAGAGATTGGGAAACAGTGGAAACAGTGTCAGACTTTATTTTTGGGGCTCCAAAATCACTGTAGATGGTGAACGCAGCCATGAAATTAAAAGACGCTTACTCCTTGGAAGAAAAGTTATGACCAACCTAGATACATTACTTCCCTGATTAGCAATGTTTAATCTGTCCTTTAGAACTCAGAGAAGGTCATTGAGGCTGTAGTCTGTTCCAATGGGGAACATGGAAAGGCTTCTGTGCCCTGGATCCCCCCGCCTTCCAGGGCTCTTATCAGTTTCATAAGTGGCAGGTCATTTATCACATATGTTTTTATGAGTTCATGACCTGAACAAATAGACTGCCAGATATTTCACTGGTAAACATGGGCTTATTCAGAATCAGCAAAGAATTTTAATTCGGAGTTGCTGGGCTGTGCCTTGCAGGTCTACAAAGCCTGTCTTTGCCCAGTTCCAAGACCAAAGAAAGCAATAGAGACACCAATGATTTAATAGATAGGAAGATCTTAGGTGTTAGAAGCCAGGTTGTGGAACAACACACTACATGTCCTGCAGATGGTGGGCAGGACAAGGCAGTAGCATTTGCTCTGGAAAACGGGGGAAAGGGAGATTGATAGTAATAGAGGGAATTGGTGTCAGGTTTGGAAAACTCAGCAGTGGCCACAGGACTGGAAAAGGTCAGTTTTCATTCCAACCCCAAAGAAAGGCAATGCCAAACAACATTCAAACTACCGCACAATTGCACTCATCTCACACTCTAATAAAGTAATGCTCAAAATTCTCCAAGCCAGGCTTTAGCAATACATGAACCATGAACTCCAGATGTTCAAGCTGGTTTTAGAAAAGGCAGAAGAACCAGAGATCAAATTGCCAACATCTACTGGATCATCGAAAAAACAAGAGAGTTCCAGAAAAACGTCTATTTCTGCTTTATTGACTATGCCAAAGCCTTTGACTATGTGGATCACAAGAAACTATGGAACATTCTGAAAGTGATGGGAATACCAGACCACCTGACCTGCCTCTTGAGAAATCTATATGCAGGTCAGGAAGCAACAGTTAGAACTGGACATGGAACAACAGACTGGTTCCAAATAGGAAAAGGAGTACATCAAGGCTGCTTTTCTTATTTAACTTATATGCAGAATGCATCATGAGAAATGCTGGGCTGGAAGAAGCACAAGCTGGAATCAAGATTGCTGGGAGAAATCTCAATAATATCAGATTTGCAGATGATACCACCCTTATGGCAGAAAGTGAAGAGGCACTAAAAAGCCTCTTGATGAAAGTGAAAGACGAGATTGAAATAGTTGGCTTAAAGCTCAACATTCAGAAAACTAAGATCATGGCATCTGGTCCCATCACTTCATGGGAAATGGATGGGGAAACACTGGAAACAGCGTCAGACTTTATTTTGGGGGGCTCCAAAGTTACTGCAGATGGTGATTGCAGCCATGAAATTAAAATATGCTTACTCCTTGGAAGGAAAGTTATGACCAACCTAGATAGCATATTCAAAAGCAGAGACATTACTTTGCCAACAAAGGTCCGTCTAGTCAAGGCTATGGTTTTTCCAGTAGTCATGTATGGATGTGAGAGTTGGACTGTGAAGAAAGCTGAGCGCCCAAGAATTGATGCTTTTGAACTGTGGTGCTGGATAAGACTCTTGAGTGTCCCTTGGACTGCAAGGAGATCCAACCAGTCCATCCTAAAGGAGATCAGTCCTGGGTGTTCACTGGAAGGTCTGATGCTGTAGCTGAAGCTCTAATACCTTGGCCACTTCATGCGAAGAGTTGACTCATGGAAAAGATCCTGATGCTGGGAGGGATTGGAGGCAGGAGGAGAAGGGGACAAAAGAGGATGAGATAGCTGGATGGCATCACCGACTCGATGCACATGAGTTTGGGTGAACTCTGGGAGTTGGTGATAGACAGGGAGGCCTGGTGTCCTGCTTTCATGGGGTCACAAAAAGTTAGACAGGACTGAGGAACTGAACTGAACTGCACTGGCTCACCTATTATCAGAAAAACTAACAGAAGGGAACACCATTGATAAGAACAATCACTTGGTGGAGCCTGGGGCAAGTGTCTCAGAAGGTCAATCCTGTGAGTGAGGAGGGTGTAGGTGAAGCTGCACTGTTCGAGGTGGGGATGTACAGACAGCAAAGGAAGAGTCACCTGAGTGGCCTGCCAATACAGAGGTCTTCAAAATATATATGTATACCTATATATCTATACATACACATAATATATATATATATATATTCATGTAAATACACATATATTCATAGTCTGCTGCTTTTTCACAGCATCTTCTCTTTTAAAGACAGCACTAAAAGATTACATGTAATCATCAACCATATATAAAAAAGTATTTTTTAAGTTAATAAGTGTTTACTATAAGAATTTCATTTGGCACTGAGTATTCAAAGTATGAAAAGTGTGTGTTATGTCTAAGATTAGAATTGATCTTTTGGGGGCTTATATTTATTTTTTTTCTTTTAGTCAAAGGAATGTTTAAAATAAGTTGACCTTCAAGAGGATTCCATGTCTCATTGAAAATTGGATAACTTATTTGAAAAACATGTTTTCCCCAAAGCAGTATAATACCTGTCTAAAAAATAACACAAAATCAGAGTAACCATTTAATAACCAGATTTTTAAAATATCTTTTATCGTGGACAGTTTTAACAAGCATGCTAATGATACTTCTCGTTAATGTTAAATACATATATGCAGAAAGAAAAAATTCATCATCTTGGAAGATAATTAAAAGTACCAAACAAAATCAAGACAGTTCTTAAAATATATTTTAAATCTTTCTCATTAATCAGTTGTTTTTCAAATGTAAATTATCCAAGGAACACTTGATTGACTGCTGTGTTCAAGATTGTTGACATTATCCTGGTTCATTACTTTAGGTTTCCCTGCAAGCAGAGCCCAAAACAAAATGGAAGTGCAGGTAGTTAAGTGAGAAGTGTGTATGTGTGTGGCAAGAATGGGACAGGACAGGGTTAAAAGTGAAAAACTATCATGACCAACGAAGCTCATTGTTGTAGTTTGTAGGAGTTGTTTCTTCCCACATCTGAGAAAGTACATAATGAAATCCACAAGTATCCTTCTGAAATATTGGTGGCTAGGATATTTATTTACTAGCTCTTGGCCCCCATTTGATTGTTGCCACTAGAGTTACTACCTTCTTTACAGGGGTGGAGCTTGATAGGCTTTATGGGTGCAATGGGTTTGATTTGTTCCAGGTATCAGGAAAGAACCCTAGAGCAAATGCAGAAAGGCATGCAATAGTCACTCCAGGGAACAGACTGACAATGCAAAAGGAGCTTGAAGCCACATAGAACTTTTCACTACCTCTCACTGAAATCAGTTGTAAGCTAAAGGGATGTAATGCAGGCATTGGAGGGCTCTGCCAGTCCTGAAGGCATAAAAACAACCAAAATGCATTCACTGCCAGAAGCAATTACAGAAGATACTGGCTTTTAAATGAAGAATTACAAAAGGAGTGAATCAAGTAAAATAGATGCAATAAAGAGTAAAATAACTGGTTGGCTTGGTGGGAAGTTATTAGTTACTGCTTAACAAGTATATTAACTTCTTATTGCTGCTGTAACAAATTACTACAAATTTAGTGACTTACAACAAGACAAGTGTATTATGCCACATTTCCGGAAGCTAGACGTCCAAACTCAGTTTCACCTGGCCTTAGCTCATCGTGTTGACAAGGATAGTTTCTTTCAGAGGCTTTAAGAGAACCTGTGTCTTTGCATTTTTCAGCATCTAGATTTTGTCTTTATTCTTTGGTTTATGCCCCCATCTCCTCCCCACCAATCCATCTTTCAATCCAACCATTGTGGCATCTTCTTTCCAGACTTCTTATTCCATTCTTATATCTTCTCTCTCTAACTCTAACATTACCATATCCCTCTCATAAAGACCCTTGTGATCATATTATGTCCATCTGGATCATCCAAGATAATCTCCCCATTTTAAGATTGTTGGCTTAATCACATCTGAAAAATCCCATTTTCCACATAAGATAAAATATTCACAGGTTCCTGAGATGAGGGTGTGGAGATAATTGGGAAGCAGTTATTCAGCCTATAATATCTGATAAGCTTTGAAGCAAAAATATAATTTCAGAACTTTACCAGAAATTTAGCTACTTCTAAATACCCTGATGGTCTATGAAACTTACATGTAATTCTACCTACTTCCCAAAGTTCTTATTCAATACAAACTTTTCATGAAGTACAAACATCTTGAAGACACGAATGAGAAGCAAAATATAAATAATTTACTGCAGACCCACTGAATGATTCTCTCTGGGAGAAATAGTTGCTTAGACTCGTTCAAATGTAAGCTTGTGCATGAATAGTTAGGCTGAATATTTTTTAACAAACTCTTCAAAATACATCATTCTTTTTGAGTTGATATGTAACAACTGCTTAGAGTTACATATAGATTCCCTCATCCACTTAGGATAAAATGTTTCCTGTTTGCTATAATGAATGCTAATGCCATTTATCTATTACAACGACCTACAGTCCAAAGGGTCACAAAGAGTCAGGCACAACTGGACGACTAAGCATGCACACACTCTGCTGCCTCATTTTGGAGTAAAATGATAGTTGGAAAATACCTGTAAACTAAACATTTTGGAAAAGCTCTTTCTCTCAGGCAGGGTAAAGCAGCCTTAGATGCCAGAAATATATGTCAGTTCTATGTCTAATTACCATAGTGAATGTCAGGAAAGAGTGGCTTTAAGTATATTTTCATAAAAAGGGTATAATGTGCAGTGGATCTCATTATCTTGACTAAAGGGTGCTTTTTGTAGTAGTTTCAATGACTCAAAGCCAAGCTATCTTTCAGTGATTTATAATTCTGATTACCAGGACATTCTGCTTGACGAGCCAGCCATTTCATCAGATAGAAAGTTCTCAGTTGTGTAATTCTCTGTCAAACCTGTTTGCAGAAAGAAAGATTTAAGCAAGCATTCCAAATTTTTCAAAAAGCATAACACTAAATCTATAGTTGCAACCTCCCCTCTCAGCAGATTTAAAGGTTACAATTAGAATTTGCTAAATAAAACTGTTTATATCGTGTCTTTCAACAAACACATGTAGCACATACACATATTCAAACACAAGCACACGATTATTCCTCCAACCATTAAATATTATTAAAGAAATAATATTATCCAGAAAATTCCCATAAAATTATTACTGAAAATAACCTTACAATAGCAGATAAAAGAGCAAAACCATCCTGAATCAAAGTTATGCAAATAAATAATAGCTAAAATATTTTTCGGTAAAAAGACACTCTACTTCTGAAAAATCCCAAGATTAAATTTAAAAATATGATTATTCATAAATTTAAATTTTTATTAATACAAAATTGTACACATGCCATAAGGAACTGAACGTTAACAAACTGAACACACCACCAAGATTAGGCACTAGCAGCATAGAAGTTTCTTAGTGCTCCCTCTCAGTCACAACCTCCCAGGTTAACCACTTCCAGACCTTTAACATTATAAATAATTTTCTTCTTTTTGCTTTTTATTTAAATGAAACTCTTTAAAAGGTAATTCTGTGACTGGATTCATAGCCTTTAATTATGTTCTGGCGAGTTGAAAGTTTCTGTCTTCTGTCTCTGTAACAGAGGATGTTACTCGTTCAAGGAATATTGCTTTTGTGATACAGAATTAATCACTGAGTAAAAGAAAAGTGTCTTTATTATAATATACATTTTTTAAAAAACCTCCAAAGTAATCAAATTGTTGCAGGAAGGGGGACCCTTGCGGGATCAGAGAGTGGGCTCTTGTCTAACATTCAGAAACAGATTATCTGAGGAGACATGCTGACAAAGCAAAAGAATTTATTGTGACAGTGGATGGTGGATGTCTGAGTTAGGGAACCCAGGAGAACTACTCTGCCAAGTGGTTCACCGTATCAGGTTTTATGGTAATAGGGTTAGTTTCCAGGTTGTCTCCTGTCAATCATCTTGCTGAGCCCATATTTGGTCTGACTCAGCGTCCTTTCTAGGACTTCCCAGGTGGCACTATTCATAAAGAACCTGCCTACCAATGCAGGATACACAAGGACACGGGTTTGATCCCTGGGTCTGGAAGATCCCCTGGAGCAGAGCATGGAAACCCACTTCAGTATTCTGGCCTGGAAAGTCCCATGGACAGAGGTGCCTGGAGGGCTGTCGTCCATGAGGTCACAAAGACCTGGACACGACTGAGTTGAGCACTCACAACACAGCACAGCAGGATCCTTCCTGGTGGTTCATGCATCTCTCAGCCAAGATAGATTCCAACAGGGATTCTGGGAGGTTGGTAGACATATCAAGGGCTGGTGTCTTCTGCCTCTTTTTTTGGCCCCTCTTGAGTTTTCCTGGTAAGTTTTCAGTGGCAGCACCATGTTCCTTGTCAGGATTTCTTGTTATGAGATAACTCATAGTCACCATCATGGTGCCTGGCCATGGGAGGTGGTTTTTAATCAATGTTTCCCTAACAAAATGATATACATTTTATATATGCAAACTAATTGTTAATTTAGGATGTTAGGAATATCACATGGATTACAAAGTTACATTCTTTAAAAATACATGCTGTAATCAAGAAGAAAAAGTGTGCACATATGGTTTTAGTGATTTCAATATATTCAAGACAGCTGGGCTTTTAGAAAACTATTCAATCTAATTTTAAGGGATTTTTGAAGAATAGTATTCTTTTTAATTTCCTCCTCAAAAAAGCTGAGTGCCAAAGAATTGATACTTTTGAACTGTGGTGTTTGAGAAGACTCTTGAGAGTCGCTTGGACTTCAGGGAGATCCAACCAGTAAATCCTAAAGGAGACAAGTCCTGAATATTCACTGGAAGGACTGGTGCTGAAGCTGAAATTCCAATACTTTGGCCACCTGATGCGAAGAACTGACTCATTGGAAAAGACCCTGATGCTGGGAAAGATTGAAGGCTGGAGGAGAAGGTTGGATGGCATTACCAACTTGATGGACATGAGTTTGAATAAACTCTAGAAGTTGGTGATGGATAGGCACATCTGTTATGCTGCAGTCCATGGGGTCACAAAGAGTTGGACATGATTGAGCAACTGAACTGAACTGAGTCCTATGCATTAGATAAATTCCTGTCAAAAGACCCCCAAATGCTTTAAGTGAGCCTGGAATAATTCTGAATTTTTTTTAAGAACAGCATATTAATCAATATTGAAGATATTTTAGCATATTTTTATTAAGGGATTTCTTAGAGCCTGACCCCTAATTGATAAGAATTTTTTTTTCCCTAAAACACTATATCAATAATGATACATGCAGTTTTTCTGCACTTAGTCATATAGGAACACACATGAGATATGTGTTACTATAGTACATAGATAAAGCTCTGTATAGCTGGGATAAATCAACTCTGGCTTTCTCAGGTATCACCCAGGAACACTGAGAGCAAAGGAGATAAATAATTCTGGCACAACTGTCATCAACTGGAGGGTACTCTGATGTCCTCTTGAATATCCACTGTGAAACTCTAGGCTAAAGCCTTGCTATTCAGTATGGTCTGGAGAAAGGTGAGCTTTGCAATCACTTGGAAACTTGGTAAAATTTGGAAATTCAAGTCTCACCCCATCCATGCATTTTAACAAGGTTTTGGGTGATCCATTTAAATATTACAATTTTACAAGTGTTGCTGAAAAGAAAGTAAGAGCACTGACTATAAGCTTTGGTGTGAAATTAAGATACATATATTTCTTTAGTAGAATGGAATATTTATGATAAGAGGACATGGATGTTTTATTTGCATCTTTGTATAAATATTTTTACCATGAAATAGGATCATCTTTATTCAAACCAACCATTTCTCAGAAATGGTTTCATAGTGGAATATATGTATCTCTCTTTTTCTCCTTTCTGATTTATCTGTGAACTAGGCATTAATTTAGTCACTGGAAAAACCATTTATCTATTTTCTTATTAAAAACATATTTAAAGAGGGAAATTAGGTTTAAAAGTCATATTCGGTTATTCTCTGACTCTCTGTGGTTTCACATGAAGATTTTTTTTTTCCTTTTGTTTTTCGGACTCTATCTCTTTCCAATTCACTGTCGTGTTTCGCAGTGTACCAAAGGCAAAGAGGAAACTCTATTATCTTTTGTCTTTGGAGAGATTCTTAGGTAGAGTTGTGAAAGGAAATGTGTGTTCTGCAAACAAAGTAAGTTTGCCTATTTTATGAAAGTCAATATTTCAGATGTATTTGCCAATAGACCCCAGGGTACTGTTTAGCAGAGTTGCAGTTCATCTCATGGAAGTTTTGCACCCCACTGCTTCCAATGAATCTGAAACATCTGATGTTCCCCACTGGTTAGCAGATTTCTGTATTGAGATTCTGTTCTGCTGCTTCATAGAAGTACTTATATGTTGCCTTTAACTTTTTAGCCAATGAATTCTCAAAAATACAAGTTCAGCAATGTATGGTACCTAGACTCATAATGATTATGAAAATATGGAGTTTAATGACTCATTTTTATGGTGCACCATTCCAGGGCCATTATTTCTGTAGAAATAATGTTTATGTTAATTCTGAGTTACTCATAAATGTCCAATACATGAGCTCTCTATTTTTTTTATCTTGACTACTGACATTTTCTTGAAATTGCATACTTTTTTTCCCCAAAGTACATATTATAAAGCAAAATCTCCACAAAACATATGGTTGGAAAAAAATAAAAATACAGAAGTGATCTATTTCAGAAAGA
Source organism: Bos indicus (assembly GCF_029378745.1). Classification (NCBI taxonomy): domain Eukaryota; kingdom Metazoa; phylum Chordata; class Mammalia; order Artiodactyla; family Bovidae; genus Bos; species Bos indicus. The sequence continues at coordinate 61,065,407 of NC_091771.1, forward strand.
GTTATTTAAAATCTCTCCATCATATTTTTGTAAGTAAAATTTTTCTGACAGATTAATAGCAATTGTGTTTATGTCTGTATTTAACTATTGAAGTAACTATATATTGGGTGAGATAGCTCTTTTAAAAATATTAAGTTATGAAGCACTTTGTACTATGTGGAGATTTTCATGCTACATTTTTAAAATTTAGGTTTTAGAGCTCTGACATAATCCATATTTAGAAAAATTATACATTTTCCATTTATGCAAAGAGAAAGTATATAACAAACCATAAAATAGGATTATAATTAGCTATACATTGAGCTAAACACAATACACATATGTGTGTAATCATATAATAATGCTTATATATCATATGCATAATCATATGTGTACCTGTGTTCATGCCAAACTTTTATAAGTGATTGAAGAGACAGAATCCTATTTGGCAACATATTTTTCTTATCATCTTCACAATTTAGGAGGCCCAAGTTAGCCTAAGTTTTTTTTTTTTTTTCATGGAAGTTTAGTATTATGTTAGGAAAAAGACCAACTTGGGCACAATAAGTTCAAATGATTTTATAATTTGCTTAGTTACTAGCACACAGGAAGTAGATCTCCAAGGCAAAGTGTTTGAATGTATGTTCAAATACTCATCAATTTTTATAGTGCCTTGCTTGATTTTACTGAGATATTCTCTCATTATCTAGGATAAGAAAAATAAGGGTAATCGAGTTGATGTTTTTTATTATCAGAAATGGGGCCACGATATATATTCTGACTTAGATACATCTTAATAGATTTATTGGCCCAAAGAGTGTATGAACTATTTTATTCTGTGCACAAATAATTAATCTAGATGACCATACAAGAGGTTGAAAGAATGATGTATGTAATACAGACTAGTACAAAATATTCTGGTTAAAAGTTATATTCAAATGAAATATTTAATATTTCACAAAATCAGAAATGTTAACATAAGGACTGATCATGAATATGAGATTAATTTAGAAATAGGAATAATACAATATAGTGGGCAGAATTATGGCTTCAGAATAAAAGAAAAAGGCAACCCACTCCAGTATTCTTGCCTGGAGAATCCCATGGACAGAGGAGCCTCATGGGCTACACAGTCCATGGGTCACAAAGAGTCAGACATGATTGAGCCAGTAACACACACACATTTATGTGTGTATACACAAATACAAATCAGTATCAAAATATTTATGGTTTTAATTTCAAGTTTTAAAAATTAGCCTTTTGCCCATTTTTGAAAAGTAAAATCTGCAAATAGATATCTATATTTTTTAATTTGTTATTGTTTCATTGCTGTCATGTCTGACTCTTTTATGACTCCATGGATTTTAGCCCACCAGGCTCTTCTGTCCATAGGATTTTTCAGGCAAGATAACTAGAGTGGGTTGTCATTTCCTCCTCCAAGGGATCTTCCCAACCCAGGGATCAAACCCACATCTCCACTTCTGAACTGCAGGCAGATTCCTTACCTCTGAGCCACCAGGGAAATTCTTTTAATTTCCATGCCCTGCTAGTGAACTTCACCACGTCCTTGCTGTTAATGTATTGCCTGGAAATGGGATAAAGAAAAGTTAGTATTCTGATAGCAATCCAGCTGCTCTGCCCCACCTTGCTAGAGACAGGGTCACCCTGGTCTTGAGGGGAGCTAAGTATGATAAAAATTCAATTCCTTTCAAAGTCATACTGAGGGAAACAGCACCTATTTTAAAAGCTTATCTTCAGTCTGAAGTAAATAATTAATAGAAAGAAACATGTTGGATTTTTAGACAAAGGATGCCTAAAGGATCTTTTATCCTCTGAAACCTCTTGAGAGTTAGGAAGGTGGTCTGGCAAGGGGCCCAGGGGTATTGTGACTTGTCTTACTGGGACATGAGAGTTGCTGAAGATATGGGCACTCCCTTGGTACCTTAGTCTTTAATGCTAAGGAAAGGTTAACCTAACTAGGTTCAATTCAGTTTTTGCCCAGCCAATAATGTGGAGGGAAAGAGGCAGATCACCGTCAGTTCTGCATGTGCCAGCCTGCCCAGCCTTCATGGGCTCAGGACACCGTCAGCTAACCTGGTACTACCTGCAGGTCCAGGATTATGGATGGAAGATGATGTTACCTGAGCGGTGGAGCAACCTAGGACCTGGCAGCCCTCCTCCTCACCTACGAGATGCCATCACCATCAAGAGTTCTAAGGCAGGAGAGTGGAACTAGGTATTTTAGCACACACAAAAAGACTACAGAAAAATCATGTACTATAAACATGTGTGATGTTATCATTTGTAAATTTCTCAAAATCTGTACAATCTGGCATGGTTTCACCATTTGTTTTCTACCTTAGATACAGATTGGCCATCATCTAGTAACATAGCAGCTTCATTTAGACCCACTCAAGGCTTTGTTGGAGGGCATGGTCTCCATCTGTGCTTTTCCCTCTCTCTGAGTGCTGCACTGTTTATATTTGTTAACATTCAAAGTCTACACATTACATCTACAATTCACAATGCTGTACATTTTATCTTGGTACAAAAGCTCTTATGTGATTATCATACCTAAGAATCCCACATATATTTTTATTAATTTTAATATTATGCCTTCAACTTTCTTTGAAAGTCATTGTATAAAATGTCTTACAGAATATTTCAGAAATATTTCTGAGTGTAATCTTTCTAAATATACCTACATCCTGACTAAATAGTCATCCAAGAACTTTCTTTTGAAATTCAATTTCACAAAAAGTGGTCTTTCTGTGAAAACATTCCTATTTTCTGTCAAAATAAATGTTACTGTTGGTGGTGGTGGTGGTGGTGTTCTATTTCCCTTTGAAAACAAAGAAATCCATATATATGAATTATATTTTTCTTTCTAATCTTTTGATGCTGTGCTTCTTTAAACTTGAATCTGATTTTCTAATTTGATGTCATTTTATGACTTTATCATGAAAAATAGAAGCAACTACTTAAGTTTTTGCAGATAGATGAAAAAAAAAAACAGATTTTCACTTATTTTTGTGGGATTAAAGAACACACACTTAAATTTGTTTGGGGTTCTATCATTTTAAATGATTATGTTCAAAATAGCAGTATATCAAATTGTATTTCAATGTATTATATAGTGCCAACAAAAAACAAGAATAATCCTGATCAAATTTGAAAAAATGATTGTGTTAAATGCAGACTAAAATTTGTGAATTGTCTTTAAGAAATAACTTGAGAATTAATAAAAATATTAACAAAATATTTTAGATTCAGTTGCTCACACAAAGAAAAAGATGAGTAAAAATTGAATTTAACCTTTATTTTTATTGAAACCTTTTAACCCTCAATACAATATTTTTAATTTGCATCATTATATTCTAAATTTACTAATTTTAATTCAAGGCAATGTTAGGAATAGTCTCATTTATGATGATAGAAGACCGAACATTTAAAAAACCCTTTCAACATTATTCTTGTGTCTATTAATTGACTCAAGAGAAAATTTATGACCTCTTAATTTAACACAATGACTTTCCAGAGTTTGCTAATAAAAAATGATATAACCTTTCAATTAATTGAACACATTTTCAGGAATGTAAATAAAATCCTTTACTGAACTTTAGCAATCTTGATTTTTTTTTAATACCACAGTGATTTTAAAGAGATTGGAAATGACTGTTTCCTTTTATAGGAAATTTATAGGTTGATTGTTTAACCATTCATTAAGTCACAAGTGTTTACTGTGTACCTACTATGTGCCAAGAACTCTTCTAGACGCTGGGGATTCAGCACTCAATTGCAGAAACCACCACCAGTTTAGATTATGAGGGAGTAAGCAGAGGACATTCCCCTCATCTTGGCACCACTGATGAATTAGGAACTCCCTGGAAACGGTTCCCAATTGTTTGGGTCAAAGAAGTTGTATTTCCCAAAGTGAAGTGCCTTCTCCGGGCATCCTCATGTCAGAGCTACCCTAGGATCAGCAGCAGCCTCTGTTGCAACTGCATCGGTGTTCACTGTAAAAAAATCATCCTGTGCTTAATCCCATTCTTGCCTCTCTCACCTTCTTTTAGATATATACCTGAAAGTCCAAAACACATCCCACATGCAAATACCCACCTCAGAGTCTAATACCCAGGAAGTTGATTTAAAATGAAGTAAAACTTGCACTGGGTGAGGATTCTATGTAGATTTATTGAAGACTATTAAATACTGGGTCTGGGTTAACCTGGATAACAGATCATGCAACATGCAGATTAATCTTAATACCACCAAAAGGAGTACAATAAATTCTATTAATGTTAATGGGTCTCTAAATTCTGGATCTCATCAGTGGTGGAGAGGTGAGAAAGATGTTTTCTTTGTGGAGCATCACTGACCTATATAATAAACTCCTATTTACAGTAGACTTAGTGGCTTTGGCTGTCTCATACCACTGACTCATATGAGCTTTGTGTCCACTAAAATGTCGCAATTTTTTACTGAACAATTAGTAGTCCAAAAAACAACAAATAGCACAAAATAAAAGCTACATATACTGACATTCATAAGCAATGTATTAGTATATTTCAGAATGCAAATCCATGTGAACTGACATTTTCACCATAAAGAGGACAGTTTAAAAGTGTCTCATATCATGTATTGATTTTCTAATGCTGTGTAACATATTACTAAAATTTTAGAAGCTTAAAACAATACCCACTTATTAGCTCACATTTCTGTAGATCAGAATTCCTGATGGTCTCCAGTGGGTTATCTTCGGTAGGGTTGCAAAAGTCCGAAGTTACTTGTCAGTTAGAAATGGTTCCTATCTGGGAACTGCGTGGAAGAATTCACTTCTTTTTTGTTTGTTTGTTTTAAGAATTCACTTCTAAGCACATTCCAGTCGTTGACCAAATTCAGTACCTAGAAGTGTAGGACTAAGGTTCCCCATTCCTTTCTTACTGCCAGCCAGGGACTGTCTTGTATCATTTAGAAGATGCCTGAATTTCTTGGCATGTGGTCCCCTCTATCTGCTAAGCCAGATATGTAATGCCCATTCCTCTCTATGACACTTTGCTTCAAATCTTTCTTACTTCTTTTTTCCTGATGGAAAATCTCTGCTTTTAAAGGTTCATGTGATCAGATTAGGTCCATCTGGATACTCAAATCATGAAATGATATCTTATGATAGGCATAATCTCTACCCACACTTAAAGAGAAGTAGGTTATGCTAGGGTAGTGAATACTCATAACTTAGAATTCTTCCTACCATATATCTTAGGTGCTGCTGCTGCTGCTAAGTCATTTCAGTCGTGTCCGACTCTGTGCGACCCCATAGACAGCGGCCCACCAGGCTCCCCCGTCCCTGGGATTCTCCAGGCAAGAACACTGGAGTGGGTTGCCATTTCCTCCTCCAATGCATGAAAGTGAAAAGTCAAAGTGAAGTTGCTCAGTCGTGTCCGACCCTCAGCGACCCCATGGACTGCAGCCTACCAGGCTCCTCTGCCCATGGGATTTTCCAGGCAAGAGTACTGGAGTGGGGTGCCATTGCCTTCTCCGATCTTACGTGCAGAAACATGTATATCTGAACATATTCTCTCAAAGGGAAAAGAAACACTCATGGAGAATTTTCCTTCAATTTTCATGTTGATAGAACAATGCTGTATAGTATTGCTGTTTGGTTGCTAAGTCCTGTCCAACTTTTGGCAGCCCTATGGACTGGAGCCTTCCAGACCCTTACATCAAGAATACTGGAGTGTGTTGCTACTTCTTTCTCCACTACATTATATCTAATTTTTTTTTAATTTATGGAATGAGTAAATTTAATTTATGTCTATAGTATTCTATTTGGACATAATTTTCTGAAAATGCATCAAAATGAATAAATGACTAGAGTTCAGTTTTCTTTTCTTCCTTTCTATGATGAAAGCTTCTGAAAATGTCAAATCTCCAAAAAATAAGAGAATAGGAATAAAATCATACCTTTAGGTATTTCTCATGATAGTTATTATGTCGATGTCAACTAGTATAAAAATATAATGGGCAAGGTTCTACTCATTATTTTAATTTGAAAGTTAACAAATTCCTGATAGACACACACATACACATACAAACTAAGGCAAATTATAGTGTAAACCAGATATATCTTTTTTCTGATGCTCCATTAGTTCTAGCAGATTGAAATAATATATGTAACATGCTTTCCAAAGGAAAAAAAAAAAAAATGCCTGATGCCATCTTTTACCTGTGTGCGCTGAACTAGTTTTTATATTTGGTTGGCTTAACACTGGGACAGCAGTTTCTATGGAATGTTTCTGCTTTCTCTCCTTTTACATTAGAAAATGCTGTTGACGTTTATACATCTGCTGTGTCACACCTGAGTGTGCTTGAGTTAAGACTGAGAATATTTTTCTAAAGCAGTTCACATATGTCAGATTTTATAAATCTTCATTTCCAGAAAACTGAAAGGCTTTGTACTCCATGGAACATAACATTTTATTATTAACTCTCTTACAATACTCAAAAACAATTTTGGGATAGTATCAAGCTTGGATATATCTTTGTTTTTCCTTATTACAAAATCATATGTATTTATTTAAATATTATTACACTTTAAACATCTAGTTCGTCTCCATATAATACAAACTCTTTTTATATAGTATATGCCAAATTAACTCCAGTGAGTTCATTTATCATTTAGTTTCATATTCTGTTTATTCATTCAAGACAATTAACTGATTTATTAATGTAAAATTAAGAAAGGCTTCCTTTATAGCTCAGTTGGTAAAGAATCTGCCTGCAATTCAGGAGACCCTAGTTCTATTCCTGGGTTGGGAAGATCTGCTGCAGAAGGGATAGGCTACCCACTCTAGTATTCTTAGGCTTCCCTTGTGGCTCAGCTGGTAAAGAATCTGCCTGCAATGAGGGAGACCTGGGCTTGATCCCTGGGTTGGGGAGATACCCTGGAGAAGGTAAAGGCTACCCATGCCAGTATTCTGGCCTGGAAAATTCCATGGACTACAGTCCTTGGTGTTGCAAAGGGTCAGACATGACTGAGTGACTTTCACTTCAAACTTCACTTCAATAAAGAAAAGTTGTATTCTTTATTTTAAATATTTTCAAGGTAATTAGATATCATACTACAATATTAATTAGAAATTAACTACAAATTTAGTAAGAATTTTTATGTCAGGCTGCTTTATTTTTTAATTTTTTGCCTAGGAAATTTTAATTTTATTAAATAGAATTGACATGCAATTAGATCACAATATACTTATTGATAATTCAACAGCAAATCGTCTAATGCTCTACTGTGTGACATATTATTATGGCCTTAAAAGTTATAGTAATGGGTAACAGTCAGTGAATAATTTCTATGCACCTAGCAATCTGCTAATTATTTTGCATAAATTATCTCTAACCTTTGTTACACTTCTGCAAAGTAGACATTTTATGTGTGTGCTCAGTCATTCAGTTGTGTCTGACTCTTTGCAACCCCATGGATTATAGCCTTCCTGTCTCCTCTGTCCTTGGGGTTCTCCAGGCAAGAATACTGGAGTGGGTTGTCATTTTCTTCTCCAGGGGAACTTCCTGACCCAGGGGTTGGACACGTGTCTCCTGCATTATCAGCCCTAATTCATACCTGGAAAAAAAAATGAAGCTGAGAGTAGGTAGTTAAGGAATTTGTCCAAAGTCACAGAGAATAAGAGACAGAACCCACTGATTATAAAGCATGTTTTTTTCCACAATGCTTTTTGCTAGGGCCTTTGTGAAGTAGCTAAGTGCTCAGTCTCTGCAAGCAGAATGCCCAGGTTTATTCATGGCTCCATCACTCTGTGGCCCTTGTATTTGGGAAAATAAATTACATCTGCTGCTGCTGCTGCTAAGTCTCTTCAGTCGTGTCCAACTCTGTGCGACCCCATAGACGGCAGCCCATCAGGCTCCCCTGTCCCTGGGATTCTCCAGGCAAAAACACTGGAGTGGGTTGCCATTTCCTTCTCCAATGCATGGAAGTGAAAAGTGAAAGGGAAGTCGCTCAGTCATGTCCAAAGCTCAGTGACCCCATGGACTGCAGCCTTCCAGGCTCCTCTGTCCATGGGATTTTCCAGGCAAGAGTACTGGAGTGGGGTGTCTTTGAGATAGAGAGGTAGAATCTTCAGTCAGAATCTGAGGTTCTAGTCCTAATTAGCTACTTTACAAACTTAATCTAAAATGCAGTTTCATCATCAATTTAAAAATAATTCTAAAAAATGCTACATAAATGTAAACTATGGTGATGATGATGCAATGATAATCTCACATTCTGCAATACATGTGTGATCTGGAATTGATCAGTTCTATTCTTAGGAAACCATTCTAACAAGAAACAGAATTTTTCTTGGAGTAATACACTTTGATGAAGTTTCAAATAATGCAGTTTTTGAGTACTCACAAATTCTGAACATCTGACTTATTTTCACTTTATCTTTTTCTGCAAGCTTATTCATGTGAGGAAAATTGATGGTGATAAGATTCCAAAGCAACCGGTGTATGAAGAACTGAAGAAAACCAGTTGTGCACCAGATGGTCATGAGAACTCCTTCAAGGGCATGTTTGAAGCATGATTTGAATCAATATGATGGAGTTGTCAATATTAGAGAAGCCCAGACTTAAGTGCCCATGCAGCAATGTATGAAGGCGCGTCTCAGTCAGAACAAAATGCTGTTAGGTGGCAAAGAGACAGAACTATCAACAACAAACTGTGCAAGTGGCAGCCAGTCATTAAAGCTGAGATAGTTTACATGTATAATCAATGTTGTGGAAACTTCAGTTTATTCATTAGGCCATTTGAATTTCTAGCCCAGGTTTTTGCATTGGGTGCAATTTGGTGGCATTAAAGGAAATATGTATTCTTTAGTCACTGTTTCAAAAAGAAAAACAAAAAAAACTTTCTCATTTAGTATGTCCCTGTCATTCCTCTGAACTCCTCAAATGCAGGGAGGGTATTGTGTTTGTATTGTTTTAATACTTAACATGTGTAAAAATTCATACTAATTACTGTACAAGTAAAACGGAATATGAAATATTTCTGAAATTTATTCTCTCATTCAATCATATTTTTTGAGCAACTACCATGTGCCAGACTGTGGAGATAAAATAACAGAAAAGACACATATGGCATTTTCTTTATTGTTTTAAAAGGGTAACAAGAAAAATGACGGGCAATTACATGGATGCATGGATAACGCTATGTCAAAGTAAAGCACATGCTGTGCTTAGTCGTTCAGTCGTGTCTGACTCTTTGTGACCCCGTGGACTGTAGCCCGCCAGGCTTCTCTGTCCATGGGGATTCTTCAAGCAAGAATACTGGAGTGGGTTGCCATGCCATCTTCCAGGGAAATTTCCCAACCCAGGAATCAAATACAGCTCTCCTGCAATGCAGGATTCTTTACCGTCTGAGCCACCTGGGAAGTCTAAGAACACTGGAATGGGTAGGCTATCCATTCAGGGGATCTTCCCAACCCAGAAATCAAACCGGGGTGTCCTACACTGCAGGTGGATTCTTTACCAGCTGAGCTACTAGGGAAGCCCAAAGTAAAGCATAACATAGAGCAAATACTGGAAGAATCGAATCCAATCTACATAGTGTCTGAGTGTTCTACCAGAAAATCTCTCTCTTCCTTAGCTAGAAATCTCCCAAAACTGCTTTGTTCCTTTATTCAGAGTTTCTCAAACTGTAGTCATAACTCCCTTTAGAAAGAAATAGCAATATTATTTAAATATGCTCAGTCATAAAGGGATTTCAGTTTTTCTGCCACTTTAAAATAAACTATATCGGGACTTCCCATGATCCGATGGCTGAGACTCATGCTTTACTTTTTGAAATCTAATAATTACTCAAAATTTAAGTTATCTTTCCAGCTGAAGGTGATGAAAAAATAGCAATGGAAGAAAAGAAACAGAACAGTAAAACATAAGCAACAACAACAAAAGGCCAGGGAGTTCCTGAGGTAAATAGGAGATACAATGAACTTAAACAGTTTTACTCTCACCCTTATGTCAAGAACAAAGCTGGAGAAACAGAAAATTGACTTACTCTGAACTCATCAGAAAACTGACTTTGCAGGGCAAGCAGCTAACCTGAACACTGTAGGGAGATAGACCTGCATTGAGGAACAGGATTCCTTATTTTCTTACCTAGGACAAATGCTGCCAAATGCCACCCAAACAGGAAACAAGATTCAGTTTATTTAAAAAATGATAAAGGACAAGTGTAAGAGTAAAGGTGAGAAGCCCCTCCAGATTTCAGACATGGGAGGAGGGGTGCACCTTCCTACAGGGTTTCCTCCCAAGAAATCCAGGATGAACTCACAGGGAAGACCTGGGAGAATCTCAGGAATATTTGCTGTGGTGCTGGCTGAGGAAGAAGAGCAACCACTAGGCAGACTCCCTCAGCACTGCTTCTTCTATTTCTCCTATAGAACAAAAGTCTTCATTGACCAAATATTTAAGGAAAAAGAAAAAAGAAAAAAAACCCACACCTATTATGCAAAATCTCCTCTAGAAAATACAAAAGGTGGTAATGGTACCCAGTTGATTTATGAGACTAGTATTACCCTAATGCCAAAACCAGACAAAAACTTTATAAGATACTATAAGAAAACTACAAGCCAACTCTGTGGTGGATAAACCTGGCAGATGCCACCTTAACCCAACCCAAGGGTCAAGGCTAAGGGGAACAGATCCTTGATGCCAGGATAAGGTTGTGTATCCACTGGTATGATGCAACCGAAGATCACTTTCCATCTGTAATATTCTTCCCTCTAAACCGATAATCCCAAAATAATTATTAGAAAACATTAGAACAAAAGCTAGCTTTGGTTCTACAAAATTCTTGAGCAATACCCTTGAAAAATGAAAAATGAAAAATGAAAAAGTCAGTTAAAAAAATAAAGATGGAAAACCTGTCACAAATTTGACAGGAGACCTGATGACTAAATGCAGTGTTTTAACAAGCATTTGACATTTTAATAAGTCTGTACTGCACTTTACTGAGGCTTCCCCGGTGGTTCAGTGGGTAAATGCAGGAGATGCAGAAGACATGGGTTCAGTCCCTGGGTCAGGAAGATCCCCTAGTACAGGGCATGACAACGCCCTCCAATATTCTTGCTTGGAAAATCTCATAGACAGAGGAGGCTGGCAGGCTACAGTCCATAGGGTTGCAGAGTCAGACATGACTGAAGTGACTGAGCATGCAAACATGAACTCTACTAGTACTGCACCATTGTTTATGCCTTAATTTTGATACATGTGCCATGGTTATATCAGTATAAAGTATTAACATTAGGAGGAGTTGGGTCAGAGGTATACAGGAAACTATCTGTGGTATCTTTGCAACTTTATAATCTAGGTCTAAAATTATTCAATATAGAAAAGTAAAAATACAAAAAATGAGCATATACTTCCACACTCATCAACATTCAAAACAATTATAAGACTTTTAGATCGCAAAGTGGGGTAAGAAATTATTACTAGAATTAAACCCTCACATATGGGAACTTGTGTCAATTCAGTACCTCAGGTAACAGACCCTGGGATAAACTTAGGCATTCAGAAAGGTTATTGTATTTAATGTCTGCAAGGAGAAAATAAAGGAAAGGAAGCAGGTGTGCACAGGGAAAAACCAGAATACAATGAGGATCTGAAACCTATTAAATGAAAGATGGAAGGAAACAAGATGGGCAGATAGATTAGTACACAGATCTGAAAACTCTTTGCCACTGTGATGATAAGTTCTGGAAAAGATATTGCCCAATAAGAGAGTTGTGCAGTGGACAGCACGTGTCAACCTTGGCAACCTCGCTGTGTTCACCCATTGGCTGGGTACTGAGCAGAAAGCGTGTGGTCTCAGCTCAAATGCTGGGAAGGTGCTACAATTGTAGACTGCCAGCTACCTGGCTATTTTCACAGCTGAATGCAAGTTCTTTTCTGAAAGGACATCTGAGCAGAGCAACTGAAGAAGAGTCAGGGTAGAACTAGATGATGACAGCTTGGAGAAATAATCATGGCTTCATTTAGACATCGATATGGAGATATTACAGATATTTGAAAAAATAATTTTATTTCACTTTAATTTGCCCTTTACATATGATAATGTTTAACAATTTTCTTCTAAATACCTATGAATGGTATGAATAAAATAATTTGATAAATAAAATATATAATATAATATATATATTATAGAATTTTGTGAAAAAGTGGAAATAAAATCTTACTTAACAAGAAAATATTAAATTGCTAATGTTCAAAATGTTGTCTGTGATGATGGGTTTTATTTGGGATTCATTATATACATTTAAATTAATTGTGTAACCTACATAGTAGACCAAAAACACAATGTGCTTGAAATCATATTCAAGTTTTTAACTTTACATGGAAAAACTATGATAATTTAAAAATGTACAAAGTATCATTTATTCTTCAAAATCCATTCAAAGGTCACAGAAGCAAAACACACTGATGATTTCTGGCAAATAGTTTTATAATTCCAGTAAAAGAAAATGCTGGTAATGAATCAAAATATGCTATATCTGGAAAAAATTAGCTTATTCTATTCCATAAAAGCTTTGATAACTTATCACTATGGACAAATATGTGTTTTTGATTCAAGTATACAATTCTATTTAAATAAATAGAAAAATGTCATAAACTGAATTCTCTCACCATTACTAGTATGCTCACAGGTTTCACACATTGTACATTACCTATCCATCCATCCATTCATCCATCCATCTTCACCAGAAGACCTTGTGCATTTTTTTTTCTGATCTGAGAAATATCTAATTCAAAATGTTGGACTGAATATTGGGTGTTAATTTTTTTCCTAATCAAATTTGCACTAGCATGAAGAGAATCATTAGCTTATATGTGCATATATGGAAAGTTGAATCCTATTCTTTTCCTGAATTCTTTGTAAATTTACTTGTATAGTTTGATTTAATGAGAAAAATTAAATATGTGTACACTGTAAGCATCCTAGGTGACTTAGAGTAAAAAGCCAATGCCAAGAAACCTTATTAAAGCATTAGTGCCAGAAGAGGATATAAGTAAGTTGCAAGTGACCAGATAAAACTTTTTCTAAATGAATTAACACTTACTTCTTCTGGAAGCTACTAGAAATAATTTTAACTATTCCAAATTTTCAAATTTTCCATATTTCAAATTTTAATTTTTTAAACTCTCTTCAGCATATCAAAAGATAAATTAAATATCATATATTTTGTATTAAATTAATAATGAAGTGATACTTAACTTTTAAAATATGTAAGATATAAGAATTAAGGATAGCAAATTAATTTAAAAACTGTTTGTGGCCAGCTTGGAACAATCAGGTAATTGATAGCTAAAAAACAACAACAACAACACAGCATTACTAACTTTGTCAGTTTATAAGGAAAATCATGAGTTTTGTATTAAGGTCCAAATTACAGGCAGAGTCAATCAATATATGTGGCAATTTTTCCTCTATTGGATCTTAGAGTAAAAGCTTAAAAGCATTCTGAATACCAAAAATTAGCATTAATTATTTATCTGGTGAATTGATGTGCTCTTCTAAATTTAAAAAAAAAAAAAATAACAAAGACTTCCTTGAAGAACAAAAATAAGGTACTCTAAATGAATACTCACAAATATAGCAAGCTGTCAAGACTCACACAGAGGCAAGTAAAGCTATAAATGATAATGATGATAGAGAAAGCATAATTGCATTTCTGAGGCTAATAAAATATGACAAACCATAAGAAGTGCTGGCAGCACATAAAAAGAGAGAGAAGTCAGATAAGACCATCTGATGAAAATAATGTTTATTTCCTCCTGTTTTTTGTATATTTTGTATATTAAGTTTTTCAAACTTAATAAATATATCAAATTAGGGTATGAATCTCCAAGTTCAGTCAATATTTTGTGTGATACAAAATTTGGACAGTGTTCTATTAAAAGCTAAATATAAAATTTAAATAAGGTTGTTTTATATAGTGGCAAACTGAATCAAACCAATTAGTGAAAATAAGGAATTCTGTTGTTTGAAATAATCTGCCTACTGATACAGATAAAACTGCTGCTATTAGGAAATAACAATATATTTGAATACATTAACATTTCTCCTTGGAAGCTCTAACATTTTTGTCAAAATAGGTTGTGATTTTATTTTGAAAGAACATGAGGTTGAGATTGTGCTTCTGATATATTTATGTATAATTTTCTTTTATGGGAAATAATATGAAATGTATTATAGTCACAAGGTAATTTAAAGCAATGTCATTTTCTGCATTAAGAAAAGCATAGTTTACTTTACTTCTAGGTATTATTTACTATAGAAAAATCCAAATTGCATTTTACCCCATTACACTTTGAGGTCTCTGATGGTATATTATGTACTTTCTTTAAAAAAGTATTTATTTATATATTTGGCCACACCACGTCTCCTAGTTGGGCACGTGGGTTCTTTGGTCATTGTTGTAGCATGTGGGATCTATCAATTGTGGCGTGTGGGATCCAGTTCCCTGATCAGGGATCGAGTTTAGACCTCCTGCATTGGAAGTTGAGTTTCAGCCACTGAACCACCAGGGAAGTCCCTACTTTTTGTATTCTTAATCACTAGCCAAGAACTTGGCATATTGTCCATTTTGCAGGTCAATGAATAGCAAGTTCATAATGACAAATTCATGTTTCATGGTCAACTGATATGTTGTGTCATTTAATATTTATAGAGTCTGAAACCCATCTAAGTCACTATTTCTCAAGAGAACAGTAATTTGCTAAATAAGGGTTTACATCAAAAGCCAAGAATCTTCTATGATATTCTGCCCAAGAAAAATCCAAACTGCCATAAATGCTGCAGGTAAAAAACATGAGTCAAGCAGAACAGCTTATTCTGCCACCAATTAAAATTAAGAGCCTTATCTTGCTCCAGGAAACACTGGATGATGGTAACTATTTAGTATGATTGAGAAAATACGCAAACTCTTTGGATATAACCATTGCCTCCAAAAGTCAAGATTACCTTAAAGCCACTGTGCAAAAATAACTGCAAATTAGTAAATAGTAGCAAATTAGTGAGATCCAACTTTTGTCAGAACAAGAGGATTTTCTGATTATAAAGATCAAGTTGATATTTGATACCATTTAATCTATGTTCCATGATTTCCTGATCTGTAAAATAAGGATACTATTATCTAAATCATAGTTATTATGAAGAGCATGTGTCATCTGCTAAGGACTCTAAGTTGATCTTAATGATACGCTGCACATCTGATGTTTGGACCCAGAGACTTCATAATCAATTAGACCACCTTTGCCTGAGATCTCTGGAATAAAACCTGTAGTAAAGCTAACTTGTAGATAGTTTATTGGACAGAATGTTCCCATCACAAAAAGAATTAAGAAAAATGTAAAATAAGGTGATGTGTCATTATGCTGACCATAGTTTCTTAAACAAAACAAACACAAATGAAGCCGTTTGCTTAGGCATTCATTAATTCTTCTATTCATATAGAACCACTGTGCCTCTAAACAATCTGACAGCAAGAAGGAGGAAGCATGAGAAGGAAATTTATTCCCTAGCACATTTTGCAGAGAAGGCAATGGCACCCCACTCCAGTATTCTTGCCTGGAAAATACCATGGGCAGAGGAGCCTGGTAGGCTGCAGTCCACGGGGTTGCGAAGAGTCGGACACGACTGAGCGACTTCACTTTCACTTTTCACTTTCATGCACTGGAGAAGGAAATGGCAACCCACTCCAGTGTTCTTGCCTGGAGAATCCCAGGGATGGGGGAGCCTGGTGGGCTGCCGTCTATGGGGTTGCACAGAGGCGGACACGACTGAGGCGACTTAGCAGCAGCAGCATATTTTGACATTTTGTTTGTTTGTTTGTTTTTAGAATAGCAATACTATACATTTAGTTATTATTTCCTAAGGTGTAAGAAGTGCCCTCTCCTGATTTAGGTCCACTGGGCTTTGTGAGCTTTCACTCGGGTAATTGTATTGCTCCTCTGAGATGTGACATAATTTCTGATCCTAAAGCAATTTGGTCCTTGGGTCTAGATGGACTGGAGTTCTACAGTTGTTGATGCCCTGGCTATGTTCTGCTAAGTAGGGCAGAGAGATCTCTCCACACCCCAGAGTATTCTAAGAGAGTGAGTGAGGACCAGAAATTAAATCATGATGGCAGCAGGGGATGATTTTTATTGACCAACATGAGCAAACTAGAGGAGCCAAATTAATCAAAGGAGAATCATGACTCAGATCAGTGTATCCCTGGCAACACTCAGATCAATTAACATCCTTTTTATAGATTTTGGCTCTCTTCTGAGAATCTGTTAATGATATGCACACATGCATTTTGTGATAGGATAAATGAAAATCTGACCCTTCAAAGAGGTGGCCAGTTGCAATTTTTACGAACATTAAAGTGAGATAATAACTCAACCTATGGCCAACTGCTGAAAGTAATCCTAAAAGCTATAATTGATATTCATCATTTCTTGACTCAGTCATACATTTAGAGCTTACTGACACTGAAGTAACATTTCAGATGATTTTGCGTACTTGCTTATAGGCACTGAACCTTTGAAGCTGTGCCGTTCCAAGGCAAAGAATGCTGCAATTCATTATTCAAAGTTAGAATGTAACATAAAGTGTAAAGACACCTCCCACTGAAACTCCTCAGCTTCATATATACTCTCTCCCTGTCCATTATGTAGTAGCTATTCTAGCTTTTCATGGAAGTCCTGGTCAGTGTCTGTGTGGGCACACTGATGGATCCACTGGCATTTGGAATCTGAAGTTACCAGTTTAGAATCATAGCTTTCCACCCACATAAGTAAAGTCTTAACTTTTTCCATGGACAGAAATGCCCTGCACTTCTCGAGAGATCAAGAAATATACGATGCCAAGATCTTAGGTTTCTAGGATGCAACACAAAATGTTCATAAGTGGGTCCCTAACAGAATGGTGAAAGGAACAAAGCTTTCTTCAGTCTCTTGATTTCTGGACCATTTATTGTGGCATTTGAGGCTCAGTACTATATATTAACTGACATACATGTAGTCATACATGTAGTTTGAAGGACATACATGTAGTTTGAAGAGCAGAATCTGAATCTTTCGAGGTTTTTTTTTTTTCCCTTTTTTCCTTTAATGGGCCATTATACAGCCCTAGGTTTAATATGCATGCTGCTTTCTTGTAATGTGATAGATGGTAAGATCAGTGACCCACATAACTAGGATCCCATTATTTTATGGTAAAATGAATCTCATCTTTAATGGTAAAATGAGTCTCTTGATCTGAATAATGCATTCTGTAAACTCTCAGACCGTGTTACTTAAGAAGCTACTTATTTGGGGAAATAGTTCCATGCTTACAATTCAGGAAAAGTACTGCTGATAGATTCAACATCTGCTAGTGGTACCTTTAAATAAGCCAGAGTAAAATGGAAACTGTGGAAAGACAATGCATTGCCATCACTCCAGCTATTATGGACAACCTCATTCGTTTGCCTATTGTGCATATATAGACTGGCTCACCTCACTAGGTCATACTGTCCACCTGATAAAATTCCCTACATGATGGTATCTGGTGGACATTAATGTGAGACAGTAAGATCATAAACCCTTTTCCATCTCATTGTCCCACTCCCATTTCCTCCCAAGTCTCTTACCCCGAGTGCTCCAGCATCATACTATCTAAGTCCTATGCTATCCAGAACAAGCCACTAGTTCCCTCACTAGGGCAATATCGATGGTAAGCCATGCATCAAGCTAGTTCTCTGTCCGATTTGCATGAAACAATGAAGTATATTGCTCATAGCTCTGGCCATTGGGAATTTTTTTTTTTAAACCACAGTTTTTCAGTACTTTTCACTGAATGGAATGAATTGCAACTGCTTTTCATTTTGTGCTACCTACCATTATAGTTGAGGATCTGGATGTGAACTAGGTTCAAGTCATTCCCTCACCTCCTCAGTGGATCATATATATGTTTTATATATGCCATAGAACAAAGGAGGAGAGTTGAAGGGCAGGTCTTGATACAAAAGTAACTTGAGAATGTGAGTCTCATTTTTCTACATCTGCTTAAAGCTGTCTCACATGTACCGCTTGTACACTATAGTGGATTTTCAGTGTGCTTGCCTAAAATTATGAATCAGTGGATTCAATAACACTCAGTGCCTAGTTGGAAAGCTATGATCACACAGTTGGTGGGTGCTCTATCATCAAGTACACAATCTACAAAGTCCCAGTGACATCCCATGAGCTATTTCTAAAGAGGGCATTTATTTGTTTTCTGTAAGAGAGCATGGTCTTGCTGTGGCCCCTAAGGCACCTGAGAAGCTATGCTCTCAATGAACTATGACACAAAATCCACACAGCTTACATGTCAACAGCATATACCTGTATGGCTTTGGTTCTGCTGGGTCCATGGTTCTAAAGTAAAACAACAGATTCTGCAGCCTGTTCTTGCTGCTGATAATTCTTTTGCTCTGGGTCACATTCTGAACCAGCAGAACTTCTAGTCACTAATTAAATAGGTGAGGATAATAGCCTCATGAATGAAATATACTGACTGCAAAATCAAGTATCTGTTTCTCAGTGTTAGAAGACAATTTATTGGGACTATAAGGAGTTATACTTTAGTGAGGATATCTAGAGTGCCCAAAATTCTGTACGCATAACAAGTTCACTGATTTTTAGTCCTTTTAAACTTATTCAAGGTCATCTTGACAGTCTGACAAGCATGTGTTTACTAGAGAATTTAGGGTTCTTGCCACTTCCTATTCATCAGATAAAAAATCACAATAGCTTTAGCACAGAATATCAGTATTATCAAGGACCCTACAGAATATATTGTACAAGAGCAAAAGAACCAACAGAGCCCTGCAGCAGGACACTGAAGATACATGGCTGAATTGCCTTGTAAAGATGAAATTTTTTTATCCTTCTTGTTGGAGTATTAGCAGCAAAACAATATTCACTAAACTAAATGCTACACACAAAATGTGAGAGGCTGTATTGATCTGTTCCAGATAAAATATAACACCTGGCACTTTGGTCTGTACAATGATTAAGGTTGAGGTACTTTTCTGCTTTCCATACAGGTTCAGATAGTGAATTACAAGGAACAGTGATGGATACAAGTCTCTCTGCCTCTTTAAAATCCTTAATGTTGGTGTTTTCTGTTTAAATTTTCTAGGATATTGTTTTGCTTTGGATATAGTATCATGACCAGAGGATTGGTAGTTTCAAGGACATACTTTAGGGCCTCTTAGCACAAAGGTCCAGTGTGGGACCAATGGGAGGCTTCTTTAAGCTAAGTATATCTATCCTGAATATCTACTTGGGGACTGTAAAAGAAACAGAGTATCCGATGACACATGAGACATTCTATGGATAAACATAATCCAAAACCATTTATTACTTGATGTTCATATGTTAGTCAATCCAGAAGATTATTTTAGCATTTCATGTAACTTAGTTTCCATGTTAGGTCAGACATTATATCTGAAAATAATTTTTAAAATTCTAGAAATTGTTCTTTCTCTGGTGCACAGTTGCATTGGCATATTACAAAAGCCACACTTGAAGGAGAATCAGGGGCATATATAGTGGCACTGACAGAGCCTTTCTCAACAGGCCTCTCCCCACTTCAATCAGTGGAAAATGACCTAGGTTGGGAAGCTGTATTTACCACCAAGGTGGCTTGGATCAGCCTTCACACCTTCCATCTTACCCCTTAGAATATTGTTTCCTATTAAATGCTTTCAGGACAAAACATGCTGATTGCCACTCCTGTCTTGATAGCCATTATAGAAATATTCATTTACCTTCAATAGTTCTGTGCTGCTCTCCAGATTTCAACATTCCAGAACCCCATCATTCTCATCTACATTATTTCATGCAGTATCTTATAAGGTTAGTTAAAACCTAGATAATCAACATATAACTTCTCAAAGATGATGTATTATACCACACTTTACTGTGCATTCCATAATATCTTAATGAAGAGAATACCTTCTTGTTTCTCCCAGAAAACACAGATTAGTGGTAAGCATCTGTTGTGGAAAGAAATGTATCTCCAAAGTTCATATCTTAAAGTCAATGTGTAATATCTCAGGATGTGACTGTAATCAGAAACAGGATCTTTAAAGAAATAAGTTAAATGAAGTGATTAGGGCAGGGCTCAGATGGTAAAGAATCTTCAATGTGGGAGACACAGGTTCAATCCCTGGGTTGGGAAGATCCCTTGGAGAAGGGAAAGGCAACCCACTCCAGTATTCTTGCCTGGTGAATCCCATGGACAGAGGAGTCTGGTGGGCTACAGTCCATGGGGTCTCAAAGAGTCAGACACAACTGAGCCACTAACACTTTCACACATTTCTAATCCAGTATGCTTGGTTTCTTCATAAAAAAAGAAATTTAGCCACTATTACAGAGGCAAAGCCAGGTAAAAAGACAGGGAGAAGATGGTTATGTACAAACCAAGCAAATAGTCCTTAGAAGAAAATGAGGTTGCCAACCCCTTGATCTAGGGTATCTAGTTGCCAGAAATGTGGGGAAATGAATTTCTGTTGTGTAAGCCACCAGGTTTTTAGTACTTTGTTATGGCAACACTAGACTAATTCAGTAGCCAGATTTTAGTTAGAAAGCTGTTCTAAGAGATCTACATAAATTTTATCTATATACATTTGAGTACCAATATCTAATCACTGAAATTTCAGAATCCTATACCCAAATGTAAACTCAGTATTTACATTTGAAGGTTTACATTAAAAAAAATTGGCATATGAAACATTGAGCTCTTTTTATATTATGAAAATGACAAAATTATATTATCTCATTCTAAATTGTTAACAAATCAATCTTTCCAGCTGTTCAGGAAAGTTCAGTTCAGTTCAGTTCAGTCGCTCAGTCCTGTCTGACACTTCGCGACCCCACGAATTGCAGCACGCCAGGGCCGCCTGTCCATCACCAACTCCCTGAGTTCACTCAGACTCATGTCCATCGAGTCAGGCAAAAATCTCTATCAAATTTGACTACACTCAGTTCAGTTCAGTTCAGCTGCTCAGTCATGTCCAATTCTTTGTGACTGCGTGAACTTCAGCACGCCAGACCTCCCTGTCCATCACCAACTCCCGGAGTTTACTCAAACTCATATCCATTGAGTCAGTGATGCCATCCAACCATCTCATCTTCTGTTGTCCCCTTCTCCTCCCACCTTCAATCTTGCCCAGCATCAGGGTCTTTTCCAATGAGTCAGTTCTTCGCATCATGTGGCCAAAGTATTGGAGCTTCAGCCTGAGCATCAGTCCTTCCATTGAACACCCAGGACTGATCTCCTTTAGGATGGACTGGTTGGAGCTCCTTGCAGTTCAAGGGACTCTCAAGAGTCCTCTCCAACACCATAGTTCAAAATCATCAATTCTTTGGTGCTCAGCTTTCTTTATAGTCCAATGCTCACATTCATACATGACTACTGGACAAACCATAGCCTTGACTAGACGAAGCTTTGTTGGCAAAATAATGTCTCTGTTTTTTAATATGCTGTCTAGGTTGACTACACTATGGTAGAACTAATGAATGAATAAGGGGGAGTAAAATAAAAGATGAAGTCATTATAAGAAGAAATAGCACAAAACCAAATTTATTGTATAGTTTGTAGGTCACTGTAATAACTACAGCTTGAAGTGAGATGAGAAGACAGAAGATAATTACAAGCAGAGGAGTGATAAGATCTGCCTTAAATTTTAAGAGGATTATACTAGCTACTGCATTAAGAAGAAATGAAAAGGGAGAAACTTAAGAAGAGATATACTAAGAGGATTATTGCAAAATTACAGGATAAATATGACAATGTATTGGAGCAGGGTGGTAGTATGAGGTGATAAGTGTTATCTAGGTATTTTCAGATATTTACCACCTACTTTTAACTCTTACATCAATTATTAAACATTTAATAAAATATTTTTTAAAGGGTGACATTTAAATAGATTGGTTATATTTTCAGTTCCTTAAATTCTACAAAATTTATTATCAACTTAAGCATAATTAGTACTGAGAGATGAATTATATATGTTGTATATGTTTACACTTCTGTAATAAAAAGCTAGGAGGCTATAAATGACATCTAATTTCTTTAATATTAGTATATATGCAATGAAAATTCCACAGATTACATGTCCAAATGCATTTTTTTCTGTTGTCTTTTTAAATGTTATTTTAAATTATATTTTGTCTATATACATGGATAGCAAATATGTCTATATCATAATACCTATTTTTCAAATTCTCCATAGAAAAATATTTGTAAAGTTATGAATGTCATTAATATGAAATTTGTTTAAAGTTTATGGTAATTAAATATTTACTTGTCTATATATGAGTGAGCTTCTGTGAAAAAATGTGTTTAAGATACTTGGATTATAATCAGAGAGCTCTTGAACAAATTCCTGAATCCTTTGAGAACATATTGGAATGCACAAGTTGATTTACCTAATCTTTTTTACCACATTTGGAATCTCCATGTTAATTTGATAGCTTTAGATTATTATCTGCTCAAGTAAGTACAATATACATTAAAATTCATTTATAAATATGCTTTTGCAAAAACCTCAATTTGCTATTTGTCCCTGTCTGCTAGTAGCCTTAGCATATACTATTCAGATGAAAGATTTTCCTTTCAATAGTCTGTAGGAAATCTTATATAAAGTTTCCAGATCTGCTAAAGAAAGCCTTTGATAGTAGAGGTGATTTAAATTAGTACTAATTTAGAATCCTTTTAGAATATTTGCCTGACAGTGCAGTGCTTAACTTGGAACTAATTAGAGCTATTTTGCCCACAAAAGATGTTTGTTAAGTCCAGCAACAATACACAATGAATGATTAAAATCCCACAGAACCAGAAATAGAAATGCAATTTTCATTAGAGAGTATTTTCTTTTCTGCTTTTGACCACATAGATCACATTTTTGAAAGAATAATACCTCCTATTCAAGATATGGAGCAGGGCAAAATGACTGGGTTGACTTCTAGAACTAGAATAGTAAGGAATTGTGTATGTCTCTTTTAAAGATGATATATTTTATGAAGCATATTCATTTAGTAAAACCATGCATTTTACAGTTTTACATACATTTTGCAGTTAATTTATCATTGACTTTTTAAGGGGAATGAACTGATAACTGCTTACTGTTTTTTTTGTTTTGTTTTGTTTAACCACCTCGGATTTTTTTTAACTGAGATGAAATTCACCGAACATAGAATGAACTATTTTACAGTGGGCTATTCAGTGGCATGTAGCACATTCACAGTGTTATATACAGTTACCATGTCTCTGTAGTTTCAAAACTTTTTCATTACTTCCAAAGAATATCCAGGGCCTATTAAGTAGTCTCCACTGAGACTTCCTGCACTTTAAGCTGAGGCAGCTGTCTTTTATTATTTCAAGAAATGGTGAATATCCATTTGTCTAAGTAAACTGTTTTTGTTGTTGTTGTTGTTGTTATTGCTGTTGTTTGCTTTTTTTGTCCAGAATACAGTACAGGGATATTCCTGGAAATAAAGAAGAACTTTGACTTTTGAAAGTGGTGACAGTGGTGAATTTATAAATTTCTCAGAGAAATAAGAAATTCTCTTATGCTGCTTCTTTCTCTGTGCAGAAAGTGTTCACTTATATGCAAAGATTTTTTCCCCCTTGAATTAAACATCTCAAGGTTTTTCCAATTTTCTTACCTCTAAAGTTAATTTTGATTAAGGAAGAATTTCAAATTGTGTTAGTTATATTTAGGAAACTAAGTTGAGATAAAGAACCATATCTAATAGAAGGGTTATAGCCACCTTTCTTATTCCTACATTTGTGCCAATTCCAAGATTTTTTTTAGGGGGGAGGCAGTGCAGGGAACGTCTAAATTTAGCTGTTATGTATTATTTCACTTACAAAGAGTCTTCCTGGAATACATGGCAGATTGACTCTTTCTGTCAGTTTCTCCATTTGGAACAGATTCCCACTTGATATGTACTTCCTTTCTTCTTTTGCATTTTTTTTAAATTTTATTTTATTTTTAAACTTTACATAATTGTATTAGTTTCGCCAAATATCAGAATGAATCCACCACAGGTATACATGTGTTCCCCATCCTGAACCCTCCTCCCTCCTCCCTCCCCATACCAACCCTCTGGGTCGTCCCAGTGCTCTAGCCCCAAGCATCCAGTATCGTGCATCGAACCTGGACTGGCATTTTTTGACTTCAGTGTCCCTTTTTTAATCTTAGCCCTGGAATGAGTATTCTTGGCTTTGAACTTCTCCTAATTTTGTATATGTTATTTTATAAGATTGAAATGGTATCTTTTAATTACTGAATGTTTTCAATTTTACTTTAATTCAAATATGAATAATTAAAGTTAGTGCAGTAAATCTTTCCCTGTATAATATCATAAGGATAATTTATTTGAATGCTGCTGTTTAAAACAACACATTGCTAATATATTTGTCTACCTACTAAATGAGAGGCAATAGGAATGTTCACCACAAGGCAGACTGATTTATGGTTCTTTTTTCTTATCGCATAACCTTCGTTGGCCTTAGTTGACACATTTTCAAGGCAAGTATTCATAATAGAATCAACCTATGAATTAACCATATCAAAAATCCATAGAGAATTATGGATCTCTAGTGATTTAATGTATGTAAAATGCTTAGAACAATGACTAGCACAATATGCTCTCATTATTTTTACTAGAATGACTCTATTTAGTTTCCTAATCGGGATGACTGACAAATTTATTTTAAAGGTGATTATCTGCTTTGTTCATCTGTTATATTTATTTAATTTTTACTTTTAAAAGTTTACATATATAACTGATATAGCAATGCATACCTTTATCTACTAAGATGCATTTTATAGTTTTATCTTATAACACTCAGTTTATAAATAAAATTAAATAATTTTATTTAATAACTAAAGTGCCAGGCTATAGTTAATTTTTTCTTACTTTCTGTTATTATACATATATTTTAATGTAAAAAATAGTTAATTTTCTTATATTAGACTGTAAGGTATTTTTCATGATTAGATTATCAATAAAAATATTCCTAGGTTCATTGACCACTGATATTTTTTCCTCAATACAGTCTACATTAGCATGTCTGTTTGGATGGTGGTAGACTTTATTGAACCACAGTGAAAGTCTCAGCCTCTAAAGGCAAAGTGAATAGCTTAAAGATTACATTACATCCCTTATGTTTTATGTGTTCCTGTGTCCTATGCAGATATTTAATTTCTTAAGCTTTGTTATCCTCATTTGGAAATTGGTAGTAATATTTTGTCCACATAATGATTATAAGAAATGAAATACATATTCTATGCAAAAGACAGAACATTGCTTGGTAAAATATATATAGTAAATGCTGACTATATGCATCTTAGTCACTCAGTCATGTCCAATTCTTTTGCAACCCCATGGAGTGGAGCTCCCCAGACTCCTCTATCCCTGGGATTATCTAGGCAAGAATCCTGGTGTGGATTGCCATTTTCTCCTTGAGCAGGTCTTCCTGACCCAGGGATTGAACCCATGTCTCCAGCATCTCCCCCATTGGCAGGCATGTAGCCCATCAGACTCCTCTGTCCATGGAATTCTCCAGGCAAGAATACCGGAGTGGGTTGCCATGCCCTTCTCCAGGAAATCTTCCCAACCCAGGGATTGAACCTGGGTCTGCTGCATTGCAGACAGATTCTTTACCATCTGAGCCACCAGGGAAGCCCATGTAATTATTATATAGTTCAAATATGATTTTCATGGAGCTTATCAATTATATAAGTATTTCCCTCAAGTATATGCTATATTTTCAAACATTTTAGCGTCCTGCATTTTGATTTTGCTGATTCATGATGGTGTTATATTGGACTTTTTCCTACTGCAGATAGGCTTTTACTGGATAAAAGGAACTTGACATAATCTTTTAAAAATAGCCTTCTGTTCCTAGCTTACATTGCATAAGTATAACACTGATTTGGTTATATTTCCATTGATATAAATGGAATTGACTTTATTCTTGAAGTCCAGAATATTTTATTTGTTTTTTTGTGGGTTTATAATGGTGATCAGAGATGTAATCAATATATACCTAGGTGTATGTCTTAACATCATATTTCATTTTATATTTATGTTCCAACTATTTCTATTCCACTCCTTTCATCAGGGACTCCTTCATTTTGTAATTAGTTGTTTGAATTCATGCACTTTTTTGCATTTTTTGTATGATAAGAGAAACTTCTTTCATTTGATGCTTTACATCTCTGTTAATTTGTTTCTTCATATTTTAATTACTATCTTTATAGTATTTCAACTGGAACTCCTGTTAAGCTATTGTGTATTAAAATAAAATAATTTCTATCCACATTGACATTTACATTGGAAATCTTGATCAGAAAGTCAGTATTCAACATTTAATAATTTAAAAAAAATCTTATTTGAGATACAAATCTAACAAAGGGATTGCCATAGCAAAATAACTACTAAGTACTCTGCTAACTTTGAAAATCTTCAAATATGTTTCTATTTTTTCCAATTTTACTGTGGAATATTTCATGACAAGGATCATTGCTTCTAATGCCTTTTATGCACATTTGGTTCACTTATATTTTATAAATATCAGGAACATAAGAAATGTAAAGTAATCTGTGTCATTTAAACTATTCATATTATATAATATATATTGTATATATATATGCATGCTAAGTCACTTCAATCTTGTATGACTCTTTGCAACCCTATGGACTGTAGCCCACCAGGCTCCTCTCTCCATGGGACTCTCCAAGCAAGAATACTGGAGTTAGTTGCCATGCCCTCCTCCAGCAGATCTTCCTGACCCAGGGATCAAACCTGCATCTCCTATGGCTCCTGCATTGCAGGCGGATTCTTTACTGCTGAGCC
This sequence comes from Bos indicus, assembly GCF_029378745.1. Taxonomy (NCBI): domain Eukaryota; kingdom Metazoa; phylum Chordata; class Mammalia; order Artiodactyla; family Bovidae; genus Bos; species Bos indicus. The sequence goes on from NC_091771.1 coordinate 61,092,332, forward strand.
ACCAGGAAAGCCCCATAAATATATACATATATGTTTCCTAATGGCTCAGATGGTAAAGAATCTGCTTGCAATGGGGAGACCTGGGTTTGATCCCTGAGTTACAAAAATCACCTGGAGAAGGGAATGACTAATCATTCCAGTATTCATGCCTAGAGAATTCCATGGACGGAAGAGCCTAGTGGGCTAATGTCCTTGGGGTGACAAAGAGCAACCAACACATGGGAGCAGAGCAACTAACACACACACACACACAAATATCCTATACATACACATGGACATATATAGTATATGTATGCAGTGTCCATACATAAGCGGGTGTGTTGAGCATAAAGCTTTTTTTCAGCATAAAGTCTATGTCTACGTCTAAGTCTGTGTCACTTCTTTGATAAACAATGGTCATAGCTTAAGGTTGTTTTGTGAGATACAGTCTACTGATTTGCTTCATGAGGTGTAATAGAATTTTGATTGTGAGTGAAATAAGAATACATATGATATATATTCAAGTGATGTGATTAAATTTAAGAAAACACTTTTGTTATCCGTAATCTAGCAGTTCAGTTCATTTTAGTCTCAGTTATGGCTGACTCTTTACGACCCCATGGACTGCAGTTAAAACAGTACAAAGTGACTATTACTGAATAATCCAGGACACAGATAAATGTTCTAACACTATTTCAGATATCATTAAGCATATATAATATAATATTAACTGTAGCATCTTATTAATGTAGTATTTTTCAAATACTTTTGATAATAGAAGCATTCGTCATTGCATAATTATTGCCATTTTATTTTTATTATATTCCATAGTACTTTTATTATGCTATTTTATTATTTAATCAAATTAAAACCAATTGCATGACTTGTAGGGGAAAATGAGTTTTTATAACTGATACAGCATGGCAGTTTTTCTATTAGAATATATATGTTTGGAGGAGGAATTTTTATTGAAAAGATATCAATATTAAATTATAAGTATTAATATATTTTATGTTTATTTATATATATTTATAAATATTAATGAGATTTAATAATTTAATATTTAAAATATAAACAATATCTTTATAATATTAAAAAGATTTTATAAATTTCATATGCATTAACTTAGTCTTCAGTGCAGATGACACACTATACTTCTTGATTTCAAATGGCAATGTTAATGCAGTCATTCTTTTATCAGTTCCAACATTTATTCATTTTATATATACTTATTGATTAACTTCTATGAATGAAGACCAGTGCTTACGTATTAGACAGCACAAATCTCAAATTAGTGAAAACCTAAATGCATGTTGAAAAATACTCAAGAGGGTGTGGGAAGTTGAAGAAAATAGAAAAGTAAGGAAAGACTAATAGTGTGGCTATAATGTGAGTGTATCTTTGGAAAAACATGGTACTTAAACTACTTTTTATATTGCTCAGAGGTGGCTCATAAAGAATCATAAAGATGGTAGAGAATCCACCTGCAATGCAGGACACCTGGGTTCGATCCCTCAGGTGGGAAGATCCCTGGAGAAGGGAATGGCTATTGACCGCGGTATTCTTGCCTGGAGAATTCATGGACAGAGGAGCCTGGTGGGCTACAGACCATGGGTTGGCAAAGAGTCAGGCACGACTGAGTGACTAACATTTTACTGTCACTTCAGCTAAATCTTAAGCAGAGACACTTATAAACAAGAAAGGAGTACAGAAAACTGGATTGTTATATTTGCGTATTTGTATACATATTTTGCTCTAATTGTTGACACTGTTGGTCTTCCTTCTGGATTTCTTTCATTTGTTTGAATAAAATACTTGGTACATTTGCAATCATTTCATCTGTAAGTGATATCATTTACAAAGGGTGAGTATAATTCAGAAAAATGAGTTTCTTCATTCTATGATGGGTGTTAAGATAAACATGTGTTGATGTAAAAAGATAGCTGGTCATGAGTGGAACAAGAAATTCAATTTTACTGAAGCCACTGGCACTACTAAATTATGAATTGCAAATGACTTCAAACTTTGCTCTCATTCAGTATTTCTGTTTTAAATACTCCCATACATTTTTATGAGTTAAGATTTTTATATTGGCTTATTACACTTTTTAAAAAAAATTTTCTACTGCTAATGAAATTTATGAAAATATATGGTTCTTGCTAAGGCAATTCATCAGTGAATTAAGATTAATAGCAAAGGAGAGTGATGACAGTGGGGCCTATTTCAAGAATATTTCATTTAACATTGTTATTCTTGGCAGGCATCTACATTTAGCATAAATGATAGAGACTATTTTTAGCTTACAGCCTATTTTCATTTTGTCAGAAAATGATTTAGGCATGAGCAAAAAATTACTTCAAATTCTGCCATTCCCTCTTTCCTCACCTCAAATTCAAACTGAGTGTCAAACTTAGGCATAGTTTGGCACTTTGATTTTGTTTTTGTTTTTTTTTTTTAATTTAGGTTTATATTTTTAATTATTCTCAGATCTGTTTGAATATATTTACTGACTTTTAAAATTGTTTCATGATATGTAGTGTATGTTGAACTCCTAGTGTGGTAATGCATAAATTGGTGATAAAAAGTACTAAATTGATAGTATAAAAATTACTTTCCTAAATACAGCTTTTGTTATTTCTTGTCAAATATAAAATATTAGTAAAGCAGGGGTAACATTGTGAGTTTTAACTTTCACTATGTTTTGATTATCCCTCTATAAAAGTGTCCCTTCATTAAATCATTTATTTCACTATTCTTTTCTTTTATTCATCATAGAAAATGTATTTGCTAGCTCATTTACACCCAATAAAAAATTATGTTGATGGCCAACAGTATACAAATGTGAGATTTCAGTCACATTTTATGCTTTAGCCTCTAAAAAAGCATATGCTTTCTCCTGATATCACTGTAAAAATAAAAATAGAAGCATATGCTTTCTCCTGATATCACTGTAAAAATCAAAATAGAAGTAGCAATAGAAAATAAAAATAAAAATAGTAGAATAGAATAGAAAACTCTTTTCTCAGTCTTTCTTTAAAACATTTTTTTGAATATTATCTTATTAAGTGTTCATGAACATTATGAAATAATTAATACTGTAATTTCTATTTTATTTTATTTTTTATTTTTTTTAATTTTATTTTATTTTTAAACTTTACATAATTGTATTAGTTTTGCCAAATATCAAAATGAATCAACCACAGGTATACATGTGTTCCCCATCCTGAACCCTCCTCCCTCCTCCCTCCTCCCTCCCCATACCATCCCTCTGGGTCGTCCCAGTGCACTAGCCCCAAGCATCCAGTATCGTGCATCAAACCTGGACTGGCAACTCGTTTCTTACATGATATTTTACATGTTTCAATGTCATTCTCCCAAAGACAGCAAAAGAGACACTGATATATAGAACAGTCTTATGGACTCTGTGGGAGAGGGAGAGGGTGGGAAGATTTGGGAGAATGACATTGAAACATGTAATTTCTATTTTAAATATGGGAAAAATCAAAAGATAATGGTTGCCCATGCTACCTAAAGCCACATTCTTAAACAATGGAATTGAAAGTCGAACCCTGAAAATTTGCTCAAAGAATTTGGATAAGCAAGCACTAAGCTTCTCATCTCCATGATGGTCACAATGATTGTCTTAGTGAGGCGATTGTGTAATTTTTCTCCTAAACTGTATACCAGGGCTGACTGTCCCCTATGATCAGTGGATTATGAGGCTAACATTAAAGTATTGAAACTTCCAGTTTGTTGCTTGAGTCTCTTGCTCTGATGTTAGCTAGTTTCCATGCTGAGATGACACTTAACCCCTTACAGAGGTCCACAGATAGAAGAAGCAAGGCTCCTAGCCAACCACCAGCACCGACTTCCCAAGTACATGAAGTTACTTTTGTATGACTTCTGTGGCAATTAATCCTATAGATGTATGTATGATATACAAAGTCTACAGTCAAGATGATACATACCACAGTCTTGTGTAGGTCCCCTAGCCAGAGCGTCACAATCAACCAAAATCGAAATCCCATATCCTATTAACATGTAAGACAATAAATGGTTTTGGTTTTTTAAGCCAACTCATTTTGAGATTTGTTTCATAAGAATAAATACATAATATACTCATTCTTCTGAACTTTTCTTCTAAAACTCAATGAATTTAAAAAGTCAAATAATAATTATGTTTCTATTGGTACAGTTGGTGTGAGAGGCTTGGAGACTAGCTTTTGTGCAATTTCATTCCTCCCAATGATATATTTCATTCCAGTTAATAATGCATGAATAATTAGAACTTCTGAATAATTAGAAATCTATGGATTTTAGTTTCAAAGTCTCAGTTTTAACCAATTAATCTGACTAGTTTTAATAAGTTGTAAAACATAACAGGAATAAAACATGCACTAGGTGAACAATATTGCATCATCTTCACAAACATTACACAAAATATGATAGCTACCTATGATTTTAAGAGGTTTAAATTTCAGTGCAAATTTAAGTATTATATAGAAAATCCAGAATAAATATAATAAAAACTATTACAGAATAAAATCTTATATACACTGCTTTTAGCTTAGTGGTTAGAGAAACGAATTTTCAAATATTTGATCCATTTCTGCCAAGTGATTTTTCTTTACTCTGGTAAAAGGTTTTTGAGAAAAATATTACATAACTACTTAAGTGGAAAAATATAAGTAATGAATAAAAATGCTATTGAAGTTAGGATAGGAAAAAAGATAGTTTGAGAGTCATCAATCTGTTCTACATAACGTATGCTTAATTAGGGACGCCTCTTAATTGGGACTTTCCCATCTTATCAACTCGAGCCTAATGACAGGCAACTGTAAAGACAGGTGTTTAATTGGGATAGTAATTCTCGATAATTGGGGTGCCTGCGGGTGATCAAGAGTAGCTTACATCAATCTGATTTCCAGAAATTATGTCTTTGTAGGTATCTCCTGCTGTGCCTGTTTATTAGCTCTCTAAGAATGACCTCTCCACTGTTAAGAGAACAAATATCTCTTTAGCACTAACTGCTGCAATTTTTGGTTCCTATCTCAGTTCTTAATCAAATGATAATTCTTAAATTTTCTTTCTTCTGTAAAACAACTACATTGTATATAGGATAACTTTAATATTACTTAGTGTTTCCAATTGAATATTAAAGCAAATAAATAACACACTAAAACCCATGAAATCAAACATCATAAATTAAATTACTGTAACATACAAAATTACAAGAAGTAATGATTATCACTGCGAAGAGTTGACTCATTGGAAAAGACTCTGATGCTGGGAGGGATTGGGGGCAGGAGGAGAAGGGGACAACAGAGGATGAGAGGGCTGGAAGGCATCACTGACTCGATGGACGTGAGTCTGAGTGAACTCCGGGAGTTGGTGATGGACAGGGAGGCTTGGCGTGCTGCGATTCATGGGGTTGCAAAGAGTTGGACACGACTGAACTGAACTGAATAATTATCACCTCTGAATAATTTGTCATGTGTAAATAAGTTACTTTGCTTGAAAATATTTTGTCATTTCATTCTTAACTACTTAGAAATTATTTGAATTTGAAAATACACATTTTATTATATTTAATTATATGATTCTAATTAAATTACTACAGCAGTGTAACATATAGTATTGCATTTTGTCCAGACATAATATAGAAGCGTGAAAACTCACAGAATTTTCTGTACATGTACTTCTACTTAGAGAAAAATTATTTCTTTATATCTATTATTCTTTGGAATATATTTTTCAGTAGGAGTAATGCTAATATCCATACTATTTCTTTTAAATGAAGATATGTATTTTACAACTAAACTTGAAACCTTTTATGACTCATAGAAAAGTTATACTGATACACAAAAATTCTGTAAAATTAAATTTCCAGGAATCTTTGCAGATGCATTTTTATTAGATTGTGTCCAAAGTAGAAATTGTAATACATTTTCGAGGAAAGTTTTAGGTAACCCATTTTTCTAGGCATGAACCAGCAGGCTAAGTTACCCAGTACGAAGTCCTCCTGAAGCAGACCCCAGGACCAGGTCATCTGTCAGCTGTCAGCAGACCTAGGACACAGACCTGTCCAGAATCTCTAACCAACCCTACTGGTGAAAGGTTTCCCCTGTTGAACTCAGTTTGTAAAGACTAGAAGATGTGAACACTTCACGAAACACAGAAACAAATGCAAGACTATGAGGTTTATAAAGAATCAGGGAAACATGAAGCTACTAAAGAAATAAAGTTGAGTTATCAGTCCTAAAGGGTATGCCTGGCAAAGGGTGAAAATAATCGTATTAATGAAGTTCAGTGAGGTTCAGGAGAATCCATGAAGACATGTAAACATAATCAGGAAAACAATAGATAAAATGAGAAAACCAAACAGAAATTCTGGAGCTGAAGAATACAATAACTGAACTAAAAAAAGGAGAGAAACTTTAACAGCAGACTTTATAAGGCAAAATAATCAGCAAACTCAAATATAGGTCATCGGAAATTATGTGGTGAGAGGAACAAAAAGATTAAAGAATGAACATCATCTACAGAACTTAAGGGTGATCATTGAATTGACCAAGGTATTTCTTATGGTAGTCCCAGAAGGAGAGGAGAAAGGAACAGAAAGGTTTATTTAAAGAAAAATGGAAAACTTCACAAATCAAGGGAGAGGAATGGACAACCAGATTCATGAAAGCCAAATTAATCAAAATATGATAAATCAAATGATAAGTCAAGTTACATTAAGATACATTATAATCAAATTTATTATTTGAAAAGGTAACTAAAATTGATAAAGCATTAGCTAAACTAAGAAAAGCAAAGACTCAAAAACTGGTAAAATCAGAAATAGAAGAGACATTAAAATTATGTAATGGAAATTTTTTAAATTGTCAAAAAAAAGTTTTATAAACAATTAGATGCCAACACCTTGAACAACCTAGAACAAATTAATAAACTCCTAGAAACATTCAACCTACAAACACTGATTCAAGAAGAAATATAAGGCTTGGACAAACCAATTAAGAGTAAGGAGATTGAAGCAGTAATCAAATACCTCCCCACAAAGAAAAACCCCAGAGCAGATGACCAGATGGTCTCACAAATCAATTCTAATAACATTTAAAGAATAATTAATTCCAGTTCTTCTTAAACTCTTCTAAGAAACAGAAGAAACACTTCTAAACTTATTAGGAGGCCAGTATCACTCTGACAACAAAGCCAAACTAAGTCATCAAAAGAGAATTACAAACCAATATTGCTGATGTACATGGATGAAAAATTATTAACAAAATATCAGCAAAATGGAAATGAATTCAACAGCTCATTAAGAGCATAAGCCATGATCAGGTATTATCCTCTGAATGCAATGATGGTTCAATATATGCAAGTTAAATAGTGTGATATACTACATTAAGAATTAAGAATAAAAATTACATAATCATCTCAATATATGCAGAAAAAGGGTCTATTGATTTTTTTGCTATTTTGAATCATAATTAACGATTAGATAAATTCAACATCCTTTCCTAATAAAATTCTTTTTTTTATTTTTATAACATTTTACATAACTCATAAAACAGTGCTTGTATAAAAATTCACACAGTTGCTAGAGAGCATACAATTTCAAAAAAATGTCCTGGGTTTTTGTTACTTTCAGTTTTCTAAGGGTGCACTCAAATCAATGGTAAAATGCAGATATTATGCAATGTTTCATTATCTTTGGTAAAACTATTCTCATTATTTTGTCTCCTCACAGTATTAACTCTGATATCCACTTTGCGCAGGGTCTGCTATCACTAGGATGTCAGAAAAACATTAAGGCTGGATCTACAAGAGACAAATATCTCTGAATGACATTAAGAGTCCCTTGGCCCAGGGGCCCCCACTTCTTTTTTGGCCCTAAAGCATGTGAGATCTTAGTTCCCTGACCAGGAATAGAGACCGTGCCCCCTGCAGTGGAAGCAGGGACTGGTAACCACAGGACCACCAGGGAAGTCCCACCACTTCATAGTATCTCTCTCCATCATGAGGCAGGGTTAAGAGCTCAATGGCATAATAAAATTCTTAACAAAGTAGGTATAGAAGAAATGCACCTCAACATAATAAAAACCATACATGACAAACTAACATCATACTCAAAGATGGTAAAAAGTTGAAAGCTCTTTGTCTAAGATCAGAAATAAGGCAAGGATGTCCACTTTCATGATTTCTATTCAACATAGTACTGAAAGTGCTAGTAGCTACAGCAATTAGGCAAGAAAAAAAACTAAAGACACCTGCATCGGTAAGGAAGAAGTAAAACTATCTCTGTGAATGGCATTATCTTATAAGCAGAAAGTCCTAAATACTCGAAACACACACACACATCACACACACACACACACACACACACACCCCATAATAAAGAGGGCTGAAGGAAATTTTGGAGGTCATGGATATGTTTATGACATAGATTATTGTGATAGTTTAACTCTTATAAAAATAAACCATTATATATATGTATGGAAAAAGTGAAAGTGTTAGTTGTTCAGTCCTATGGACTGTGTGTTTCTCCATACAGTCTTTGTGACCCTATGGACTGCAGCCCACCAGACTCTCTGTTCATAGAATTTTCCAGGCAAGAATACTGATGTGGGTAGCCATTCCCTTCTCCAGGGGATCTTCCTGACTCGGGATCAAACCTGTGTGACCCCATAGACAGCAGCCCACCAGGCTCCCCTGTCCCTGGGATTCTCCAAGCAGGAACACTGGAGTGGGTAGCCCAAATGTTGACTGCTTTATACATATTTTTGACTGTCATTTTAATGGTTATGTAAAACTTGTTTAGCACAATTTGATACTCAAAAGGAAGAAGGAAGAAAAGAAGGAATGAAGGAAGGTAAAAATTAAAGAATACAAAGATGGAAACAAAAGTGAAAAAAGAATTAAATTATATTGCTGTATTTTGAAGTGGTGTGATATTACAAATCATTAGAAATATTTGACATATAAAGAAGAATTTAAAGATTGCTTCACTGAATTATTAGAAATGCCTGAATATTCATATTAAATTGCAAAATATTGTTTCAAGAACTTAAGGTATAGAAAGATACTTCAAACAGAAAAGAAATAGTAAATATATTACAAAGATAGAAAGGAAAGTAAGAAAAAAAGGGAACAATGGAAGGAAGAATAAAAAAATAGAAAGATAGGTAAATGCAATATTGAATGACATACTGCAACTTTGTCTTAATATCAGATCAAATCAGTCGCTCAGTCGTGTCCGACTCTTTGCGACCCCATGAATCGCAGCATGCCAGGCCTCCCTGTCCATCACCAACTCCCGGAGTTCACTGAGACTCACGTCCATCGAGTCAGTGATGCCATCCAGCCATCTCATCCTCTGTTGTCCCCTTCTCTTGCCCCCAGTCCCTCCCAGCATCAGAGTCTTTTCCAATGAGTCAATTCTTTGCATGAGGTGGCCAAAGTACTGGAGTTTCAGCTTTAGCCTCATTCCTTCCAAAGAAATCCCAGGGCTGATCTCCTTCAGAATGGACTGGTTTTAATATAGCTGCATATAAAAATATGTGAATTTTTATTTAACCAAAGTATGTGTTTCAAACAAAAGATATCTTCCAGGACATCTAAGTACTGTTGGTCAGATGACTATTACAAATAAATGTTAGTACTTTTTATTAATCTAAAAAATACTGGCCAAAGATACAAACTTTCCAGAATGATTATTAGTAGCTTGGAGAAATTGTGGAGAGGGAGAGAAGAAGGGATAAGGAAAGAGGGAGTTAAGAAGAGACAGAGGGAGAGAGAGAATGAATGGGAATGAGAGAGATTACTGATCAGCTGTGACTGTTATACCAAGCCAGCCCATGCACCAGATATTTGAATGAAGAAAGCTTATTGCATATCAGATTGAATTGTACTTTCAGGTGACATTTGACTGGAAGTGTATGAGAGAGATTTGAGAGAGAAATCAGCTGTAAATAGTCAATGATTTAAGCTATGTTCTGGGGCGATTTTTTCTCTATTAGACATCCAGAACAATCTGAGAAGGGATGCCGGAAACTGGAAAAATTTAATATTGGAATTTCTCAGCACATTTTCACTAATAATGATAATTAACCACAAAGAAAGCAGATACACTCTTCATGTTAGATATGCAAAAGAAAAATACTAAGAAAAATGTTTCAAAAAGAAATTTTAAAGTGGCTAATATATTAACATTTTAGGTCAAAGTCATTGAGTTAATTAATGTGGTAGACAAGTAAAAAGTACATTAATCATTTAAGTATTTGTAGTATAAAAATAATTATAGATTGAAAATAAGGCTTAGTTCAGTCGCTCAGTCATGTCCAACTCTTTGCGATCCCATGAATCACAGCACTCCAGGCTTCCCTGTCCATCACCAACTCCCTGAGTTTACCCAGACTCACGTCCATCGAGTCAGTGATGCCATCCAGCCATCTCATCCTCTGTCGTCCCCTTCTCCTCCTGCCCCCAATCCCTACCAGCATCAGAGTCTTTTCCAATGAGTCAACTCTTCGCATGAGGTGGCCAAAGTATTGGAGTTTCAGCTTTAGCATCATTCCTTCCAAAGAAATCCCAGGGCTGATCTCCTTCAGAATAGACTGGTTGGATCTCCTTGCAGTCCAAGGGACTCTCAAGAGTCTTCTCCAACACCACAGTTCAAAAGCATCAATTCTTCAGTGCTCAGCTTTCTTCACAGTCCAACTCTCACATCCATAATGACCACTGGAAAAACCATAGCCTTGACTAGACGGACCTTTGTTGGCAAAGTAATGTCTCTGCTTTTTAATATGCTATCTGAGTTGGTCATAACTTCCCTTCCAAGGAGTAAGCGTCTTTTAATTTCATGGCTGCATTCACCATCTGCAGTGATTTTGGAGCCTAGAAAAATAAAGTCTGACACTGTTTCCACTGTTTCCCCATCTATTTCCCATGAAGTGATGGGACTGGATGCCATAATCTTCGTTTTCTGAATGTTGAGCTTTAAGCCAACTTTTTCCCTCTCCTCTTCGACTTTCATCACGAGGCTTTTGAGTTCCTCTTCACTTTCTGCCATAAGGGTGGTGTCATCTGCATATCTGAGGTTATTGATATTTCTCCCGGCAATCTTGATTCCAGCTTGTGCTTCTTCCAGTCCAGCGTTTCTCATGATGTACTCTGCATAGAAGTTAAATAAGCAGGGTGACAATATACAGCCTTGACGTACTCCTTTTCCTATTTGGAACCAGTCTGTTGTTCCATGTCCAGTTCTAACTGTTGCTTCCTGACCTGCATATAGATTTCTCAAAAGGCAGATCAGGTGGTCTGGTATTCCCATCGCTTTCAGAATTTTCCACAGTTTATTGTGATCCACACAGTCAAAGGCTTTGGCATAGTCAATAAAGCAGAAACAGATGTTTTTCTGGAACTCTCTTGCTTTTTCCATGATCCAGCGGATATTGGCAATTTTATCTCTGGTTCCTCTGCCTTTTCTAAAACCAGCCTGAACATCAGGAAGTTCACAGTTCACATATTGCTGATGCCTGGCTTGGAGAATTTTGAGCATTACTTTACTAGCATGTGAGATGAGTGAAATTGTGCAGTAGTTTGAGCATTCTTTAGCATTACCTTTCTTTGGCTAGATAATTTTAAAATTATATAATATCAACTGTTATTTTTACATGTTAAATTAATTGCTCAGAAATTAAAAATATATTTAAGGTCTTATAGATATTTTATAGCTAGTATCACAAATACTACAGATTTGTATATTTCTAATACCCAGTTTAAAAAAGATAATTGCTAATCAAGTTATTTTGCTTATAATTAATGTATAATAAAACTTCAAATCAAGTATATGGATTTCAGTAATAAAATGTTGCTGCTGCTACTGCTGCTAAGTTGCTTCTGTCATGTCAAACTCTGTGCGACCACATAGACGGCAGCCCACCAGGCTCCTTTGTCCCTGGGATTCTCCAGGCAAGAATACTGGAGTGGGTTGCCATTTCCTTCTCCAATGCATGAAAGTGAAAAGTGAAAGTGAAGACGTTCAGTCATGCCCGACTCTTAGCAACCCCATGGACTACAGCCTACCAGGCTCCTCTATCCATAGGATTTTCCAGCCAAGAGTACTGGAGTGGGTTGCCATTGCCTTCTCTGATAAAATGTTGAGTTTGTGTAAATTCATAAACACTTTTGCATATTTTTGAATTTAAAAATCAAATTAAAATAGTGAGCATTGAATGTTTTAAGACTTAATTAGTTTTGTACAATGTTTGAACAATGCTCAAATATAATACTTAAATAAGTTAATATTTTTAAAATAATATAATAGTTTTGAAATCACAGTGAAAACCTTAGTGGAAATAAAACTGTTGATAATATACAGTATTTTATTAAGTAGATTTTTTTACTATTGTAAAAGTTCTTTTTATTGACAGCTTTCATGGTATTGTAAGTCACTGAAATCTTTAAAATAGATTTAGCATTTCACCATGGATATTTATATCTCTTTTAATAATCTACTAATTTGGGTAATAGTGATTCACTTTCATGCCTTAATGAATTTTATCAGATTGGATCCTGTGACTTGCAACATGTCAAATCTTATTCTCACATTTTTCTCAAATAAAAAAGTAGCAGCTTCTAAGGATGCATTAATAATTCCTTGGGTGGGAGTTTAACAATCATATATGCAAAATCTGTTTCAGTATGTTTGTGCATACGGACTTGAAAAACTCCTTGACACTTACATTTTTCTATTGACACCACCTGAATTACATGCACATAAAAGTGATTACATACAACAGTAGCAATTTTGATTTAAAAAGTACATCCTAACCAATAGAAGAAAGCCTGATGTATCATTTTACATTCCAATGAGCACCTCATTCTAAGGTTTTGCATACCAAGGAATTTAATAATGGTAAAGGTATTAAAATTTTACACCTTAATCTATGGATTGCTGAATTAGAAGCAAGTAGTCTTACAGTTTTTTTCAATCAAGTTTCTACATGACTATGAGGTCATCTTGGTTTTATAATGCTTATTATTAACACAGAATATCCTTAATACCTATTGAATGCATGACAGATTCTTACTTAATCCATACAAAAACATAGTACATGTTACTGATACCAGGATAATCTTCCTCACTCCTTTCCCACCACCCCCCCTCATTTTTTGATCATAGTTTCTCAAGATAAAATATGAAAACACTGAACTTTCCTTTGTTAGTTATAACTACCGTTAGTCACACAACTTTCAACCTAATGAAGCTCAGGTTTTTGATGTTTCATTGAAGAAAGAATTCAGGGAAAGACACAGTGATAGGTAAGAGGCAAATTTGTTTGAATTCAGAGAGAAGTATGAAAGGTTGTTGTTGAATCACGTGAAGACACCGGGATTCTTGGCCCCCGGAGGAGAAGAATTCAATCCAGGGCCAGAGATGAGGCTTGATCGCTCAGAGCTTTTGTGTAATAAAGTTTTATTAAAGTATAAAGGAGATAGAGAAAGCTTCTGACATAGGCATCAGAAGGGGGCAGAAAGAGTACCCGCTTGCTAGTGTTAGCAATGAAGTTATATACTCTCCAATGAATCCAAAGAATGTCTGGAGGTTGTAAAGACCTCACCAGACCTACTCCCATAATTTACATTTTAAGATAACAGAATTAGCCAGAAAGTTTAATCCAAAGATTGTCCTTAATCCAGAGACTGTCCTCAGGCAGGATACATTATTGTTATATAACCCTAAGGAATGTAGAGAAGGAAAAAAAGGTTTGTCCTTTCTTCCTCCTTGAGAATTCCAGACCCCTCTCTCCTTGGGGACCCCTAGACTCCTTATCAACCTGCCTAGGAAATGACTCTCTCAAGCACAGTCCACAGAGTGTGCCATCACAGACTGTTAATGTGGCAGCCATGAAATGTGTGGTTAGTTTTTGTGAACTGGGTGAATTCATATGCTAATGAGTGGGAGGATCATTTCAACAATTGGGGAACCACCCATTCCTTGGTCTTTTGATAGTGCCTGGAACCAGAGATCAAATTGCCAACATCTGCTGGATCATGGAAAAAGCAAGAGAGTTCCAGAAAAACATCTATTTCTGCTTTATTGACTATGTCAAAGCCTTTGACTGTGTGGATCACAACAAATTGTGGAAAACTCTGAAAGAGATGGGAATACAAGACCACCTGACCTGTCTCTTGAGAAACCTATATGCAGGTCAGGAAGCAACAGTTAGAACTGGACATGGAACAACAGACTGGTTCCAAATAGGAAAAGGAGTATGTCAAGGCTGTATATTGTCACCCTGCTTATTTAACTTATATGCAGAATACATCTTGAGAAATGCTGGGCTGGAAGAAACACAAGCTGGAATCAAGATTGCCGGGAGAAGTATCAATAACCTCAGATATGCAGATGACACCACCCTTATGGCAGGAAGTGAAGAGGAACTCAAAAGTCTCTTGATGAAAGTGAAAGTGGAGAGTGAAAAAGTTGGCTTAAAGCTCAACATTCAGAAAACAAAGATCATGGCATCCAGTCCCATCACTTCATGGGAAATAGATGGGGAAACAGTGGAAACAGTGTCAGACTTTATTTTTTTGGGCTCCAAAATCACTACAGATGTTGACTGCAGCCATGAAATTAAAAGACACTTACTCCTTGGAAGGAAAGTTATGACCAACCTAGATAGCATATTCAAAAGCAGAGACATTATTTTGCCAACAAAGGTCTGTCTAGTCAAGGCTATGGTTTTTCCAGTGGTCATTATGGATGTGAGAGTTGGACTGTGAATAAAGCTGAGCATCGAAGAATTGATACTTTTGAACTGTGGTGTTGGAGAAGACTCTTGAGAGTCCCTTGGACTGCAAGGAGATCCAACCAGTCCATTCTGAAGGAGATCAGCCCTGGGATTTCTTTGGAAGGAATGATGCTAAAGCTGAAACTCCAGTACTTTGGCCACCTCATGCGAAGAGTTGACTCATTGGAAAAGACTCTGATGCTGGGAGGGATAGGGGGCAGGAGGAGAAGGGGACGACAGAGGATGAGATGGCTGGATGGCATCACCGACTCAATGGACATGAGTTTGAGTGAATTCTGGGAGTTGGTGATGGACAGAGAGGCCTGGCATGCTGTGATTCATGGGGTCGCAAAGAGTCGGACATGACTGAGCAACTGAACTGAACTGAACTGAACTGGAAATGTCATGGTGCCTCTGGGCGTGTCATTTAGCTTGCAGATTGAGGATCAAGGTTTAGTTGAATTTGACTTGTCTGCCATCTTGGACAGGCTTGATTTTAATGGGTTTATGTTTTGCCTTTGGAGTATGTCATTCTTTGAAAAGTTGTGCCATACCCCTTCCCTCCTGTTTCATGCTCTTTTCCTGAGCCCTGTCCAGGCCCAGAGTGTTGCCTCTACAATCTTCTGGGGGGACAACCAGAAAATAGTAGCTCTTGGAAGGGAAATATTGTAAAATATCCCATCATTCTAGGTATTCAGGCCTTCATCTTCCATATTTCCTTCATGTGCAATAGCATCTCTCAGTGAACCCAGTAGGGTGGGTGACAGGCATAGAATACCTGTTAGACTTCTGTCTGTTGGTGGCATTCCCTTCAAGGGTTCAAGGGATAATTTTTGCCACTTTGGGAGTTAGCCCTGCAGGCCAATTGGGCCCAAACCCTTACCACCCTTCTCCTAAATTTACAAACATACCCCTGGATCAAATCTCTACTCCACTTTTTTGGAACATCTGGTCTGTTGCCTCTTAACAATTTGTCCTCAAGCCACTCACTAACTGCTACAACCAGGACCCTGCCCCTTTGTAGGCAACATTATTCCACCCCACTTATTGCTAAAATACTCTTAAAGCCCCTAACACTCCTTTGTCATTACTTCTGTTATTACCTAAAGTGGGTCTATGACAATGAAATGTTTACCATTGGAAACACCCTAAGCTGTTCTTATGGAAGGCTAGGGGAGGAAATCAGTGATTTATATTCCCTCAGAGAAATAAGAGGATAAGGCTTATGGCTATTCGGTCAGGTTTCCAGTCTCAGGGCACAGGCTTGGATTGCTTTACATCATGATATCTATTTCCATCCATGGTGGGCAAACCAATTAAGATTACAACCCCTTAATCCTACCCAGCACTGGTCATGCTAGAGACCTAGGGGATGCCCAACTCCAGCCTGGGGTTCCCAGGAAGTCGACCAGCTTCAACCTGCCTAGGGATCCAGTCCCCAGGAGGTTGTCAGACCTCAACCTGCTCAGTGATCCACCAGTCCGGGGGTCCCAGGAGGTTAACATGCCTTGATCTGCCTAGGGATCTCATCCTTGAAAGCTTGTCACACCTCAACCTGCTCAGGGATCCACCAGTCCAGGGATAGTAGGAAGCTGACATCCCTCAACCTGTCTGGGGATTCGATCTCCAGGAGGTTGTCATGCCTCAACTTGCCTGGGGATCTGCACCCTGACTCAGGGATGCCCAGCTCTCAGGTTGCAACAGTACTGTGTAGGATAAGCTTCAGAAAGACTCACCCTAAGGAAGTCCACCCATAGAAATAAAAAGAAGCCTATTAGTTGTGGGACTGTGCCCGGTCTCAATAATAACTCAGCCCAGCGAGAACCCTAGGAAAGCCATTCTGGACAGTCTAAAAGAGACCCTCCAAAAGTTTATCAATCTGGACTTAGACTCTTACAAGGGACAAGTGATTTTAAAGTACAGATTCCTGTCCCAATGTGCATCAGACATCAGGATAAAGTTACAACAGCTACAGTAGCAGGACCCTGCTGCCTGTTTAGATGAGATGGTCCAGACAGCCACCAATACCTTTTATAACAGAACAGGAGATGAAGGACAAGCCCCAGGAAAGGGAGAGAAGGAAAGAGATAAGGCATGCCCAGATGCTGGCCCCCCTCCAGGGGAACCATATGGCAAACCCTGAGTCTTTAAAGACAAGGCACAAGGCAAATGCCTAATCTGTAGACAGATGGAACAATGGGCCAAAGAGTGTCCCAACAGTGCAAGTGTCCTAAAATGACTTACTACAAATGCCATCAATTGGGACATTGGGTGGCAGTCTGCCCTCAGGACCCAAGAATCTCAAGGTCAAGCCCCAAGCCTTCCCTCATCATGGTTCAACAGGACTGAAGCAGGCCACTCCAGCCAACTTGCCTGTCACAGATAATCATCATGGGCCTGGAACCAAGGGTACAACTGGATATGGCAGGTAGGCCTGAGAATTTCTTGGTTGACACAGGGGCTACCTACTCTGTCCTGACCTCCTACTCTGGAGCCTTCTCCTCCCAAACCTGTACCATTTTGGGTGCCACAGGAAAAACAATTACAAAAAGATTCACCTAAGCACTTCTTTGTTGCTGGCTAGACGAATATTTTCCCATCAGTTTCTGGTGGTCCCTGAGTCTGACTCCTTTATTGGGTAGAGATTGCTTTTTAAATCTTTCAGCTATTGCAGTCCTAATGGAAGATGCTTTAAAACTCTTTCTTGGGGCAATCTATTTTTACCAGCCACGAAGTGAAACAACTCCTCAATGGGAGAGGCCATTTATGGATATCTGATCAAAGAGAGGCCTGGCGTGCTGCAATTCATGGGCTTGCAAAGAGTCAGACACGACTGAGCGACTGAACTGAACTGAACTGATCAAAGGATCCTCAGATATCAAGTAGTGCTGATGGAAAATACAGGCCTCACTATATCCCTTTGTGAGGTTCTTAACCCAGCTATGCTCCTGCCTACCCCCAAGGGCTCTCTCCCCTTTTACTCCTGCCTAGAAACTTTGGACTACTGGACAAAACTCTGAGAGGGATTGTCAGAAGATCTCTGACAAATCCTAAGGAAATCTGGTACACTGATGGAGGCAACTTTGTCTTGGATGGAAAGAGAAGAGCTAGATATGCAGTAGTTTCCAATTTTGAGACCATAGAGGCTAAACCATTGCCACCAGGTACTTCAGCCCAATTAGCTGAGCTCATAGCTCTGACTCAAGTTTTAGAGATGGGAAAAGGAAAAAGAATAGCCATGTACACTGACTCCAAGTATGCCTTTCTGGTGCTACATGCACATGCTGCTATTTGGAAAGAAAGAGGTCACTTGACCACCTGAGGGTCCCCAATCAAATATGGTGATCAAATCCTTAGGCTCTTAGAGGCAGTCCATCTGCCCACTGAGGTTTCAGTCTCCCACTGTAGAGGACACCAAAAAGGCAACATAGAAGTGGCACGAGGGAACCAAGCAGCTGATCAGGCAGCTAAGAGAGCAGCATTACAGAACAATGACCTAATAGGGGTTGCCACCTTAGTTCTGCAGACTAATTTGCCAGAAACTCCTGCATATACTGAAGGTGAGATTCTTAAAGCTAAGAGTGAGGGCTTTCAAGAGGATCATATGGAGTGGTTCCAAAAGGAGGGACTCCTTTTTCTGCCTGGAAACCTCCAGTAGAAGTTGGTTAACTCCTTACATGCCTCACCACTCTTTTAGGGGAGAAGGCCCTTCAAAGATTACTAGAAAAGTCCTTCAGAGGAACAGGCCTCCAAATGACTAAAAGGCGAGTGGTCTCCTCTTGTCCCACTTGCCAATTAAACAACCCCTAAGGAGCTCGAAGACCTCAGCTGGCCCAGCCCATCCAACGGTGTGTTACCTACCCAGGAGAGGATTGGCAGATGGACTTCACCCAGACACTAGTTTCTCAAGGGTATAAATATCTATTAGTCACAATAGATAGATTTACAGGATGGGCTGAAAGCTTTCCCACCCAGACTGAGAAGGCTGAGGAGGTAGTAAAAAACTGCTCCAGTAAATCATTCTGAGATTTGGTCTCCCCAGGTCATTACAAAGTGGCAATGGGATATCATTTACTTATAGGGCATTACTTATTACCTCCATTGTGCCTGGAGGTCTCAGTCTTCAAGAAAAGTAGAAAGAGGCAACCAATTCTTAAAATCAGTGATAAAAAAACATAACCCAAGAGACCTGCCTGGGATGGAAGGAGGTTTTACCAATAGCTCTCCTCCGCACCCATATTCGGAGAAGGCAATGGCACCCCACTCCAGTACTCTTGCCTGGAAAATCCCATGGACGGAGGAGCCTGGTGGGCTGCAGTCCATGGGGTCGATAAGAGTCGGTCATGACTGAACGACTTCACTTTCACTTTTCACTTTCATGCATCGGAGAAGGAAATGGCAACCCACTCCAGTACTCTTGCCTGGAAAATTCCATGGACAGAGGAGCCTGGCGGGCTGCATTCCATGGGGTCACTAAGAGTTGGACATGACTGAAGCGACTTAGCAGCAGCAGCAGCATCCATATTGCCCCTAAGGAACAGGTTGGTCCTTTTGAGATGCTATATGGGAGACCTTTTTCTTATGTCAGTGACCTCTTCCTAGATCCAGAGGCTCATACCCTCCAGTCTTATACCATGGTCACTGGGAAATTCGAATAAGATATACACTTGTGGGGTGTCAATCAGGACCTAAAAGATTCTAAAGAGCCACCGCTATAGATTCTAAAGAGCTTCAGGGACTCAAGTCCTAATTAAAGTCTAGAAATATTGGTCCCCAACTGCTCAACTCCAGCCCCCATGGAAGGGTCCCTACCCTGTAATGCTTTCTACCTCCACAGCAGTCAAGGTACCAGGACACAATTCCTGGATTCACTACTCATGAGTCGAGCCATGGAAGAAAACAGAAGAGGACACAGTGTCCTGTGAGCCCCTGGGAGATCTCAGGTACCTATTCAGGACTACAAATGAGTGCCATTCTAATGAATACCCCAAAAATTAAGTTTCTGGGGATACAATTTCTCAGGATAGCTCTAAAGAGCCAACACAGTTTGGCAAGGGTTGTATGCCAAAATAGACCAGAGATGTATCTCCTGATCCCTGAACAAGGAGGAGCTTGAGCCATCTTGAATGAGACGTGTTATTTCTGGATAAATACCTCTAGCTAAGTTAAAGAAAGTCTCACAGTCCTCAAGGAAAACATTCAGATCCTATGGGATCTCAAAGAACAATATGGAGAGTCCTCGGGGTGGCTACAGTCTCTCTGAGGGATCCTTCTCCTGGCATGGGGGACTTTGGAGTTGGCTAGTGCCCTTACTAATCCCTGTTATCACCATATTGATGCTGCTTATGATTACTCCATGTATTATCAATTGTCTAACTTATTTTGTCTCTATCCAGGTCAAGTTACAACATGCAGTGCCAGTTCAACAAGGATATATAAAACTACATGGAAAATATCATTCACCCTTAGATCAACACAGTGATAAGGACTCTGAGGCTTGAGACTAGCAAGAGGCAGAGGCCCAATGCCCCTTGCCATCCCACCTCAGCAGGAAGTAGCCAGAGAGACCTCAATGCCCTTAATCCCAAAGAATTGGGCCTCCCATCTCTTGTGGTGGGAATGTTAGGTAGTTAGAATAGGAAAAAAAAAGAGTCCAAAATGGCAGTGGCTAAAAGACAAAGAAAGGAAAAGCCTGCAAAAATACAACAAAAGAAAAGCCAAGGACGAGAGTGAGAACCTCAGGTGAAACAAACAACTATCCTGGCTAGCCCAATTTACATAGGGCAGGCTCAGAGGGACAAGAAAAAGCATATGAAAAGAAGAGCCAAAATTGAGCCCCTCTCTTCTTTTGGGTTGGCCAGCCCTCACTCCTGGTGGATGTATTTTCCTTTGTTTGCTGAATAAAACTGAGCTGTAACCAAGCTGTAACACTAGTCTGCCATTTCAAATTTTTGCTGCAGCAAGATGGAACCAAGGTAATTATGCACTCCCCCAACATATCCAAAAGGCAAGAAGAGATAGATTCAAATATTCTTGCTAATCTGAGTTCATTCAAATTATTTTGAATATTAAGTATATCTACAATAATTTATATTTGGCCTCCATATGTTTAAATTATTACTTATAATAATTTATATTTGGCCTCTGTAGGCCTCTGAGTCCTGGTGGCTCAGATACTAAAGAATCTGCCTGCATTGCGGGAGACCCAGGTTCTACCCCTGGTGTGAAAGATCCCCTGGAGAAGGGAATGGCAATGCAATCCAGTATTCTTGCCTGAAGAATTCCATGGACAGAGGAGACTGATGGGCTACAGTCCATGTAGTTGCAAAGAGTCAAACATGACTGAGCAACTAACAAACACTTTCTGTAATTTAGGGTGCAGAAATTTAAATATTATTTCTTTCCAGCTCTAAGAATTAATTTGAAAGCTATAAAAAAGTGAAATCTGCATTCATTTTTAATTTTACGTTTTTTTTTGAGCATGGCAGTTATTTTATTTATTTATTTTTTTAATTTTTAAAATATATTTATTTTAATTGCAGGCTAATTACGTTACAATATTGTAGTGGTTTTTGCCATACATTGCCATTAAGTTCTACTGTAGTCACTGAAGTTAAAAAAAAATGTTTTTGAAATCATGTTGTTGAGTGATATTTATGTTAAACATATGCTTTGGGTATGTAAAAAACTAAAACTGCATAAAGTGACCCCCAAACCACTGTAAATGCTCTTAGCATGTTTACTATGGGCTAGTCTAAGTTATGATGTTCAATTGAGTGGGTATATTAAATTTATTTTTGACCTACAATATTTTCAACTTACAAACAGCTAATTGAGATGCAAGTCCACGGTAAATTTCAGTTCAGTTCAGTTGCTCAGTCACGTCCACTCTTTGCAACCCCATGGACTGCAGGATGCCAGGATTCCCCGTCCATCACAAACTCCCAGAGCTTACTCAAACTCATGTCCATCAAGTTGGTGATGCCATCCAACCATCTTATTCTCTGTTGTCCGCTTCTCCTCCTGCCTTCAATCTTTTCCAGTATCAGGGTCTTTTCTAGTGAGTCAGTTATTTGCATCAGGTGGCCAAAGTATTGGAGTTTTAGCTTCAGCATCAGTCCTTCCAATGAATATCCAGGATTGATTTTCTTTAGGATAGACTGGTTGGATCTTCTTGGAGTCCAAGAGACTCTCAAGAGTCTTATCCAACACCACAGCTGAAAAGTGTCAATTCTTCAGCACTCAGCTTTCTTTATAATAGTCCAACTCTCAGATCCATACATGACTACTGGAAAAACTGTAACTTTGATTAGACGGAACTTTGTTGGCAAAGGAATGTCTCTGCTTTCTAATATGCTGTCTAGATTGATCATTGCTTTCCTTCCAAGGAGCAAGTGTCTTTAAATTTCATGGTAAATTTAGGTGATCTGTATTCACTCAATCAACAAAGTACATTGAACACAGATTATATAATCTGCTTTTGTGAATTTCATGTTAATGAAGTCATGAACTAGCTTTAGAATGTTAAATTCCAGAGGCAGAGATAATTGAGTAGTTGAATACATTATATGCAGACAACAATGGGTGAGAATAACTCCCATTTGAATAAATAAGTATGCTATTGGAAGGTAGAGGAGGAAAAAATTGCAATCCTTGATTGTGAGCATTTAGAGATGGCTTGATAAACTTGGCTTTATTTGAACTTTGATGAAGTCTGCAGTTTTGTTTTTTCTTCTCTCTCCTTTTTTTTTTTTTTAATGTGTAATAGAGGGATATTCTACAACTGCTTTTATTAATTTGCTTCACTTTTATATAATTTACTTATTTTAATAGCTATTTCATGTAATAAATCCATAGATTATTTATTAAGGCATAAATTAATCTCCCAATATGCACTGAAAACCAAAGCTTGAAATATTAAAAAAAAAAAAAAACTGGCCTGCAAATATACATATATTTAAATAGCAAGTGGACAATTATATTTTACTATATAAACCATCGGGTTTCCCAGGTGACCCACTGGTAAAGAATCTGCCTTCCAATGCAGGAGACGTAAGACATGGATTAGATTCTTGGGTAGGGAAGATCCCCTGGAGGAGGAGTGGCAGTAGAACACTACTGAGCACTCAGGCATAGAAACCATTAGCTGCTCCTTTCTTTCATTTTGCAAAGCAAAGTTAGCCCAGATTACTCAGTGCTAGCACCTGGGCTCATGGATTATTGCACTCTAGTTTAAAAACTGGCCCATAAACAAAGGGAATGAGAAACCAAAGAAAGAGGCAGACCACTCCAGACCAGTAACTGGTGGTTTTAATAAGCAAGGGAACTTACATACAAGACTTAGGAGGCCATAGGAGAAGTAGATCACTGTGATCAACTTTCAGAATCTTAACAGTTTATACAGAGGCGTTAACTGGGTTCAGTCATGTACACCAGAGATCCCCAACTTTCTGGGCACCAGGGACTGGTTCCATGGAATACAAGTTTTCTGCAGATAGGGGTGGTGATGGTTTGGGGATGATTCAAGCACATTACACTTATTGTGTACTTTATTTCTATTAGTGTTATATCAGCTCCACCTCAGAGCATTAGGCATTAGATCCCAGAGGTTGGGACCCCTGATATATACAATCCAGGTGGTCTCTATAACACATTGTCCTTGGAACAGCTCCTATTGTGGGAGTTATGGGCAGGGTGTACATTTCAAGGTCAGTGGAGGGCTGAGGAGCCTCTGACTTGGGTATATCACACAGGTGAACCCACAGTCGCATCCTCTTGATGACCTCCTCCAACTTATCACGTCTCTTTCTTTCATAATAAGTGGTCATAGACTCACAAAGCATGTATACATATTTTTCTTTTAATGGTGGCATCTTCAGTTTCCTCTGTATTTTAGTTTTCAGAGTAAAATTAATCACTGCTTACATAACATGTGGAATATTCTCAAAAAATAATTATTTTATATATGTATATTTTCAAGCATCATAGTGATGACTGTATGAGTTTCCCAGAGGTGTTGTAGAAAACTGTAGTAAATATTTGTGGCTGAAAACAACAGAAACTTAGTGTCTCACATTTCTGGAGGCTAGAATTAAAAAATCAAGTTGTTGGCAGGGTCATGCTCCTTTCTTACCTTTTCCAGACAGCTGGTGGTTGCTGGCAATCCTTGGTGTTCTTTGGTTTGTAACTACAACTCATTTCAAACCACTGTAGTCGTCAAAAATGATATGAATACATATGATAAAAAGTTAATTTTAAATTATGCAAAAGAGCCAAGATCTCTGTAAAATTTTATATATATCATGCTATTTCATTCTAATATGTGTATATTTATATTATATAGTTATTATCTCATATTGAAAATTATTTTTCTAAAGTGCAAAATTTCTTGGTAAATATAAAAGTAGGTTCAAATGTATTACCTTTCTTCTGTTTTCCTTTTTTATTTTTTTCTTTTAATATTTTTAGCCTCTCTGGGTTGCTGTTTGGATGAATTTTTTTCTGTGTATATGGGGCATTTCTGTGATATTACATTTATATGTGAAATGTATCAACTTTTAAAATAAGCTATTTGTAATTTGAATTTTTTGATAATTTTTAAATAATATTATATGTATGAAATTAATACTTGACCTAGTAGAAGACACAAAGCACAAGAACTCAGTGATCATAAAAACAGCATATTTTTTGGTGATCTAAAAAGCCTAGAGCGATATCATGGCATATTTTTGGTATCACAGTTTATTTCACATGAAAGCTGTTATCAGCAACCTAAAGGGAAAGCTAAGGAACAGTGAGTGCCTAAAATCACAGGTTTTTAAGGAGGGGATTTTAGTGCAAAGAGATAGATTGTCTCTTGACTGAGCATTTTGTTACAAACTCAGCAGTCTACAAAACAAAATGAATCAAAATTGTAATTCACCTGGGTCATTCAACCTTCTTCATGATTGCATCATAGAAATGATGCTCTCTTTAGCCCCTGAAATCTTGAAAGTTATTAAAAGTAAAATTATAGATAAGTGGAGTAGTTTCATCAAGTTCAATTCTACAAAGAGGAAAGGCAAAACTTGTTTCTGCCATCAGCAGGACCTACAAATGTGTGAAGGGAAGGTTGCAAAACAACATCTTTTCTTTGTTAATGTGTTATAACAACACTAGTAAAGCAAAAGACAAACATGCTTCTGTAAAATAAGATTTTTTTATGTCCTATATATTTAGTTTTTGATACAACAGTCTTGTTAGTGTATTTATGAATTGCACACACCCTTGTTGCACCAGAAATCCATTGCATCCTTCACTCTTTACTACTCTCCCCATGTCAATCATAAAAACATTTATGCTTTAAAGGCACTTATAGACTATAATTGAAGCAGTGCTACAAATGTCTGCATGTGCAATACACTGCTGTACTTGAACTTGTATTTGAAGAGCAGCTCTCCTAAACTGAAAATATTTTATTTTGGAAAAATATATATTGGACACATTTCCACAACTTTTACCTTTTGTTGAATGTTTCTGTTAACTCTGCTTACCAATTTTCCATCTCTTCTTTTAAGGAGACTGACTTCCCTTTCCAATCCACTTTTCTATTTCAACCATAAGTTTCTAACAGTAGCTTTTCATTATACTACTTGGAATTTCTGTCTATATTTATTTGTTCCAGAAGTAAACAATAAAGCCACTGTTTCTAAGAACTGCACAAGTCTATGTTCAAATTACATGGAAATAGCTTGTCTGAAAAACACAGGAAAAAAAGTGGAATTGAAAAGTAGATTCCTGACAACATTCAGTTGCTGGTGCCAAAAGTTCTAGAAACGCAGGCTCGTATTACAAACTCATAACTAAATGAAATTCACCATATATTTTACCCTTTGTCTAAGATACTTCACGATGAATTTCTTGTATTTTTTTCATTTTTCTTACTAACTTACTTCTATTTTTCTCACAAGAGAGATAAAGGTATTTATCATGAAAGGACCAAAAAAAAGACAAACTAAATCATTATTAATAGCATCCTTTATTGGAGGAAGTGATGAAGGTATTCTTAAAATTTTGCTTAGGTTAACAGGCAACAGATGACAAACGTAATGACAGGGATTTGAAAGTAATTCTATTAGAAGTAGTTTTCTAACTAACTGTTACTTTACTTTCCATAAGCATATTAATTATTAATCGATGTTTCTTACTTCATAGCGTAAACATGTTGATGGGATGATGGGTTTTGACATTATAAGTATGAAAATAAATTATAAATCATTGGCTATTTATAAACAATTTGTTTTCCTTAAGTAAATATTTGTATTTTTAACCAAAAGACTTGTAGAGAAAAATCTATCATTTAAGAACATTTTATAATATGTCTATATTTTGTTTGCTTCATTAATCAGTACATAAAGTATTTAATGCTTATTTTGGAAAAAAGCCTGGAAAATTAATATACTAGTGTCTCTCCCCCCACGTTTTCTAATGTGCCCCAGTGCTTTCCATTGGTTGACATCAAAGTGAAGTCAAAAGTGTGGGAGCACATCAATATGTTTCACAGACGTCATTCTTCTCAGGAAGTGAGCAGGAATGAGGCAACGAGAGTCCATATGGAATGTCAAATAGAAAATATTTGTTAAAAGCACTCTTTTCCCTTTATCATCAATTCTATTTCTAGTCCAGGTAAATATAATGTGCTTCCAATGTGAAGAATTCACACAGAACCACCATCATAAATCTTCTTATTGATATGTGACTAACAAACAAGTCTTACTCCAATCTAACACCTAACATATCAGCCATTCCTATGTTCTTTCTAGGACTGCAAAAATAAATAAGTAAATAAACACATGAATAAATAAATAAATAAAGGTATGTGGGTCATTAACAATCCTATGAACATAAATGTCACATATCCCTTTTAAAGTTTGTCACAACTCTGTGTTGGTAATCTTCCCTGATGGTTATCATTTATTTTATATTCTCCTGTCCTCTATTAGCACATCAGTTAAAAGGGGAGAAATTCAGTCACTTATTGTTTTAGGATCTGAGGGCTTACTACTGTTGTCTTTAACCTATCTCCTTAGTTTTCATTTGGCTGAATTATTGTAGTACTTAAATAAAAAACCTGAGAAAATTTTGGAAAAACATAGTCTTCCCTATTCTGATTGTACTTCAGCAAAGCAACATTGGTATAGGGATTAATCATTTCATCTACAACAGCCACGTCCTTAGCTGCTTGATATCCCAGCTACATGCTTAAAATGAAAGTGAAGTTGCTCAGTCATGTCTGACTCTTTACCACCCTACATACTGTAGCCCACCATGCTCCTCCATCCATGGGATTTTCCAGGCAAGAATACTGGAATGGGTTGTCGTTTCCTTCTCCAGGGGATCTTCCTGACCAACGGATACATACCACGTCTCCTGAATTTCAGGTAGACTCTTAACCATCTGAGCCACCAGGGAATCTCTGAATGCTAAACCCAAGACATTCATGAAGTAGTGTTGACATCTAGTTCATGAAAACTCTAATGATGTTTCTTAGATGCTTCCCATGTGGTGCTAGTGATAAAGAACCCTCCTGCCGATGCAAGTAGACATGAGACACGGATGCAATTCCTGGGTTGGGAAGATCCCCAGGAGGAGGGCATGGCAACCCACTCCAGTATTTTTGCCTGGAGAATCCCATGGAGAGAAGAGCCTTGTGAGCTACAGTCCATAGGGTTGCAATAAGTCAGACACGACTGAAGTGACTTAGCACAGAGCATTATGTTTCTTAGTGAAATCATTTGTCCTAGAATATTCAAATACCTTGAGCCTAAAATATTGGCTATGAAAGGTAAAAATGTTTTCCATGGATTATTACTTTGGCAATGAGTAAGGAATTTTGTCAGCCAAGGACTGGAAGTGCTAACAGAAACACTATAAACAAAGAAAGCAATCCAAGACAGTCAACCCACTACCAACCAGGTAAACAAACATCCTATGGCATGGTGCCATATCAACAGCACAGGATTTGTCTCTGTTGTTGGCTGGTTGAACCCACAGCTGTGACAAAAGCCCAGCTTGCTTTGTTGAGGAAAAGAGAAGGTCTATAAATCCATGCCTTTCTCTATGGCCACTTTTCTGTGGGCCCAGTCATAAAGAATGGGGTGGCTAGGGAAGTAGCTTGGAGAAGGCAATGGCAACCCACTCAAGTACTCTTGCCTGGAAAATCCCATGGACCGAGGAGCCTGGTGGGCTGCAGTCCATGGGGTCGCCAAGAGTCGGACACGACTGAGCGACTTCACTTTCACTTTTCAGTTTCATGCATTGGAAAGGAAATGGAAACCCACTCCAGTGTTCTTGCCTGGAGAATCCCAGGGACGGGGGAGCCTGGTGGGGTCATACAGAGTCAGACACGACCGAAGTGACTTAGCAGTAGCAGCAGGGAAGAAGCTGTATATATCCATAAAGAAGGTAATTTGACTACTTAAATATTTAGGACCTATGCTGACATAGATGAAAATTTGTGTGCATTTACTTTGACATCCTGGAATGTGAAGTCAAGTGGGCCTTAGAAAGCATCCCTATGAACAAAGCTAGTGGAGGTGACGGAATTCCAGTTGAGCTACTCCAAATTCTCAAAGATGATGCTGTGAAAGTGCTGCACTCAATATGCCAGAAAATTTGGAAAACTCAGCAGTGGCCACAGGACTGGAAAAGGTCAGTTTTCATTCCAATCCCAAAGAAAGGCAATGCCAAAAGATGCTCAAACTACCGCACAATTGCAGTCATCTCACACGCTAGTAAAGTAATGCTCAAAATTCTCCAAGCCAGGCTTCAGCAATATGTGAACTGTGAACTTCCTGATGTTCAAGCTGGTTTTAGAAAAGGCAGAGGAACCAGGGATCGAATTGCCAACATCTGCTGGATCATGGAAAAAGCAAGAGAGTTGCAGAAAAACATCTATTTCTGCTTTATTGACTATGCCAAAGCCTTTGACTGTGTGGATCACAATAAACTGTGGAAAATTCTGAAAGAGATGAGAATCCCAGACCACCTGATCTGCCTCTTGAGAAATTTGTATGCAGGTCAGGAGGCAACAGTTAGAATTGGACATGGAACAACAGACTGGTTCCAAATAGCAAAAGGAGTATGTCAAGGCTGTATATTGTCACCCTGCTTATTTAACTTCTATGCAGAGTACATCATGAGAAACGCTGGACTGGAAGAAACACAAGCTGGAATCAAGATTGCCAGGAGAAATCTCAATAACCTCAGATATGCAGATGACACCACCCTTATGGCAGAAAGTGAAGAGGAACTAAAAAGCCTCTTAATGAAAGTAAAAATGGAGAGTGAAAAAGTTGGCTTCAGAAAACGAAGATCATGGCATCTGGTCCCGTCACTTCATGGCAAATAGATGGGGAAACAGTGGAAACAGTGTCAGACTTTATTTTTCTAGGCTCCAAAATCACTGCAGATGGTGACTGCAGCCATGAAATTAAAAGACGCTTACTCCTTGGAAGGAAAGTTATGACCAACCTAGATAGCATATTCAAAAGCAGAGACATTACTTTGCCAACAAAGGTTCGTCTAGTCAAGGCTATGGTTTTTCCTGTGGTCATGTATGGATGTGAGAGTTGGACTGTGAAGAAGGCTGAGTGCCGAAGAATTGATGCTTTTGAACTGTGGTGTTGGAGAAGACTCTTGAGAGTCCCTTGGACTGCAAGGAGATCCAACCAGTCCATTCTGAAGGAGATTCGTCCTGGGATTTCTTTGGCAGGAATGATGCTAAAGCTGAAACTCCAGTACTTTGGCCACCTCATGCGAAGAGTTGACTCATTGGAAAAGACTCTGATGCTGGGAGGGATTGGGGGCAAGAGGAGAAGGGGACAACAGAGGATGAGATGGCTGTATGGTATCACTGACTCGATGGATGTGAATCTGAGTGAACTCCGGGAGTTGGTGTTGTACAGGGAGGCCTGGAGTGCTGAGATTCATGGGGTTGCAAAGAGTCAGACACAACTGAGTGACAGAAGTGAACTGAACCATTTCATCCTCTGTCATCCCCTTCTCCTCCTACCTTCCATCTTTCCCAACATCAGGGTCTTTTCCTAATGAATCAATTCTTCCCATCAGGTGGCCTAAGTGTTGGAGTTTCAGCCTCATTATCAGTCCTTCCAATGGATATTCAGGACTGATTTCCTTTAGGATTGACTGGTTTGATTTCCTTGCAGTCCAAGGGACTCTCAAGAGTCTTCTCCAACACCACAGTTCAAAAGTATCAGTTCTTTGGTGTGCAGCCTTTTTTATGGTCCATTTCTCACATTCATATATGACTACTGGAAAAACCACTGACTCGATGGACGTGAGTCTGAGTGAACTCCGGGAGGCCTGGTGTGCTGCGATTCATGGGGTCACAAAAAGTAGGACACGACTGAGCAATTGAACTGAACTGAATTGGAAAATCCATAGCTTTGAGTAAATGGCCCTTTGCTCTTAATGTCTCTGCTTTTTCACATGCTTTTGGTCATAGCTTTTCTTCCAAGGAACAAGCCTCTTTTAATTTGAAGTCATAGGTTGGTCATAGCTTTTCTTCCAAGGAACAAGCCTCTTTTAATTTGAAGGCAGCAGTCACCATCTGCAGAGATTTTGTAGCCCCCCAAAATAAAGTCTCTCAGTTTCCATTGTTTCCTCATCTATTTGCCATGAATTGATGGAACTGGATGCCATGATCTTAGTTTTTTAATGTTGAGTTTTAAGCCAAATTTTTCTATCTCCTCTTTCAACTTCATCAAAGGGCTCTTTAGTTCCTTTTCACTTTCTTCTGTGAAGATGGTCATCTGTGTATCTGAGATTATTGATATTTCTCCCAGCAATCTTGATTCCAGCTTGTGCTTCATGGGTTTTTCATGATGTACTCTGGATATAAGTTAACTAAGCAGGGTGAAAGTATATAATCTTGATGTATTCCTTTCCCAGTTTGGAACTAGTCCATTGTTTCATGTCCAGTTCTAACTGTTGTTTCTTGACCTGCATACAGGTTTTGCAGGAGGCAGGTACGGTGTTCTGGTTTCCCTTCTCTTGAAGAATCTTCCACATGTTGTAATCCACATAGTCAAAGGCTTTAGCATAGTCAATGAAGATATTTTTCTTGAATATTCTTGCTTTTTCTATGATTCAACAGATGTTGGCAATTTGATCTCTGATTCCTCTACTTTTTCTAAATCCAGCTTGAACATCTGGAGGTTCTCAGTTCACATATTGTTGAGCCTTGCTTGGAGAATTTTGAGGATTACTTTGCTAGCTTGTGAGGCAAGCCAGGCAAGTCTGACTCAGTCTCTTGTGGGGTCACCACTGCTCTGTCCTGTGTCCTTTGCACAAAAGGTTTTGTTTGTGCCCTTCAAGAGTCTGTTTACCCAGTCCTGTGAATGTTCTGTAATCAAATCCCACTGGTCTTCAAAGTCAAATTCCTTGGGGTTTCTCAGTCCCTTTGCCAGATCCCAGGGTTGGGAAATCTGTTGTGGGCCCTAGAATTTTGCAACAGAGAGAGAACTTCTTTGTATAATTGTTCTCCAGTTTGTGGGTCATCTGCTCAGTGGCTCTATGGTGGAGCTAATGGCAACCTCCTCTAAGAGGACTTATGTCATACACCATGCCTCCCTGGTCTGTTGCAGCCAGAGCCCCTGTCCCTGCAGTAGGCCACTGCTGACCCATGCCACTGCAGGAGACACTCAAACACTAAATGGTAGGTCTGGCTTAGTCTCTTGTGTGGTCCCTGGGTCCTGGAGCACACAAGGTTTTGTTTGAGCTCTCCAAGCGAATCTGGCAGTTATGGGGTTTGATTCTAAACACTACTTCACCCCTCTTACCATCTTGTCAGAGTTTCTCCTTTGCCCTTAGATATGGGGTATCTTTTTTTGGTGGGATCCAACATTTCCCTGTCGATGGTTGCTCAGTGTTTAGTTGCAATTTTGCAATTCTTTCAGGAGAAGATGAGAGTTAATATGTGCATTAATATACAATATTTGAAGCTTTTGTCTTTTTTTGGTCTCTGACAACTCAGTTAACCCACCAATGAGTCCCATAATTCCAGGTAGATCCTAAATTCAGACCATTTCTCTTTTCATGCAACATAAAGGACCAGAAAAGCAAGTCAAATATCTGCTATTTGGCAAATTTCTTAATGAGGCTCATTTTAGGAACATTACTGATTTGAGTGTTAGTTCAGTGGCTATCAACTAAAGACTTTCAGCTAGCATACTTATTTGATCCATCTTGGGGCCAGGATCATGAATTTTCCTTCTACTTTACATTTTTGTAGTGCACTGCCCCTCAAGTCAAATATTTTGATTATGGGAGAAGTGGAGAATCAGCAGGAAAAAATATATATATATGACTCTGAGCTAAGCCCAGAATCCTACTCAGGTATTCTATATCCAAGCCATTTCTAGTATTAGTAACTGCAGTGCTTAGGATCCCCCCTACTCATTCAAAAATAGATTGAATACTTGAAAAAAGGAAAATTGAATAGAGCTTATTTAAAACAAGTAATCTACATAAGTGTGGGGATAGGTATTTTTAGAGACAGGATTGTCATTCCAGAGATTGGTAACTTGAGAGTTGTTAAGACCTCTAGAACCTGAAATGACAAAGGGAAGGAAATTTTCTGAAGAACCAAAGAAATTATTTGAACAACTTGAGAAGAGCCATAACTTACCCAATTTACACAAATATCTCATGGGTCATGCTGAGAGGGACCTGTAAGTATAAACACCCTATTTTTATTCTTCCACTATTTCTAATTTCTTGCTAGTCCTTGCCACTATCAAGGGAAATCACATCAAACAAGAAGCCACTGATTTAGTTTCCTAAAGGCTGTCCTAAATGTCAATACTTTAAATATATACATCTATACACACAGAGGGCTACCTAGGTGGTGCTAGTGGTGAAGAACCCACCTTCTAATGCAAGAGACGTCAGAGATATGGGTTTTGATCCCTGGATTGAGAAGATCCCTGGAAAAAGGCATGACAACCCACTTCAGTATTCTTGCCTGAGGAATTCCATGGACAGAGGGAGATGGCAGGCTACAGTCCATAATATCACAAAGAGTCAGACATGAGCGAAGTAACAGCATGCACACACATACAAAGAAACTTAAACATTCAATAAATATCACACATGCACATACTAAAATGCTTCCTCTTATAGGGCTAATCTCACAAATGAGATTGTTAGTAAATTGTAATAAGTTTTAGTCCTAAGAAAACTTTTCAAATATCTCATTCACAACTTCCAAGAATCAAAACTTTTATAGTAACAAAACTTTTTCTGTCCAGAAGCTACAATTCAATTTTTTACTATTATCAAACACTTTCTAAGTAAATAAATCATATACTAAATAGACTTGATTAAATAACCAATTAATTATCCTAGAAATAAAAATACCAAGTGATTATATTTACTAGTGTCTATTTTTTTACCTTTTTTTCTAGTCTTTAGAATTATGCATCTATCGTTGTATATAATCGGTGTTGTTAGAACAAGTACAGCTACATAGTGATTTGATTATTACAATAGTTCAGATATATATTTAATCAATGATATCATATTTTAGCTTTAGTAATTGCAATCAGGTATCAGGAAAATTATTACTTACTGAAATACTTCCCTATCCCCATCAAAATGTGAGATTGGAAATTGAATTACCATAGTTAAAATAGTGCTATGTGGGGGAGTGAATATCAACCATGTATTTATGCTTGCTTTGGAGAAGGTAATGGCAACCCACTCCAGTACTCTTGCCTGGAGAATCCCATGGACGGAGGAGCCTGGTAGGCTGCAGTCCATGGGGTCGCTAAGAGACGGACATAACTGAAGCGACTTAGCAGCAGCAGCATGCTTGCTTTGAATTCCCTATTTAGTAACATGTAATGTCATTTAATGCATTCAGACTTTATTATAAGCTTTCACTTAGTCACCGATTTAGTTTTTTACGTTGGTCTTTGGTATATATTTTGAATGATGAATTACAGTGTTTTTAGGGGTTTTACATTTTTATTGAAAAATATAGATATTTTATATTAATCTGTACACATTACTCCATATTGCTACTTAATGTAAACTTAAATAGTTTTATAAAGTAATTTTTCACATGCATTTTTCAATATACTTATTGAATAATATACTGATTGAATAATAGATATTGTGACATTGAACTTCATATTCATAAATTTACCTTTCTGCTTCATAGAATACAAGGTTTATAAAGTATTATTAGATTTGTGTGAAGCTAATGCTATATAAAATATTTTGTGGGTTTTTTTCTATTTTAATTTCAATGCTAGAAAATTCTTTTCTTAAAATATATAGTGTGAAGTTATTTGTCATCTATTTTCTGTGATTATCTGAACCTAGACTTTCTGGAATTACTGAATCATCTGATATTGACACATTTCTGGCAATTTGATAAACCTCTTTTTTTTTCTATATTTTTTCTTACACTCATTTCTCTGTTCATAACATTTTCCTCCTGGAAATCAACACCTCAACAATTTTATTTAACAATTTGCCATGGAATTTTCTTTAGCTCATTCTTATACATTTTTGTAGTTATTTTCCTATCCACGCTTATATTCTCACTAAACTATTGAGGTTGAATCCAAAGCTCTTAAAATTTTCAAGTCCAATTCAGAAGATATATTTTAACAAGAATTGTTATTGTTATTATTTTTAAATTGGCTTTTTATTTATTTGTTTGGCTTCACTGGGTCTTAGTTGCAGCACTCAGGTCTTTGTTGCAGCAGCAGACTCTCTAGTTGTGCCTTGCAGCCTCAGTAGTGGTAGTGCACAGGCTTAACACTCTACTGCATGTGGGATCTTAGTCCCTGACCAGGGCTCGAACCTGTGTCTCTTGCATTGCAAGGTGGATTCTTAACCACTGGACAACCAGGGGAGTCCCAATTTTAGACCAAACATTCATGACACTGTGGACAAAGAATGTTACCTGCCATCCCAGTAAACAACAAATGTTACCCATCATTATGCTATCAGCCACTAAAGCTGCCTCCAACAAGTGTGTCTTGAGGGGACTTGAGGGTGGAGAAAAACAGGATACTAAGATCTGGATAGTTAAAATACATACTTAAGGGATAATTTCAAGGAGTCTTTTTTTTTTTTCCCCTCTTCGTTGAAAACTCCTAGATATCCTGGCTTCTTCTTTACCTCTTTGGAACAGTTCCTCAGGTATCTGAGAGGCTATCTCCACAAGCTGTAGTCTTCAGTAGGTCCCTAAATGAAATATAATTCACAACTTTTAGGTTGCATGTTTATCATCATTCAATAACAATATATTTTAGAGTATATTTCCTACTTGGAAAAGAGAATGGATAAGAGCATTGGAGAAATATTAAGCTGAGTAGGTATCTGGTTTCTGTTCTGTACTACACTGAACTACCCATGTCCTTAAAATTTGTAACTAATCAAAATTCATTTTGTACATTGTTTATCTTATAGTAAATATGTTAAACAGAAAAATAAAATAAGTATAAAATTTGTTATTAATCCAAATTCCATCTCAGCAGTTACTATACCAGATATATGTTCTGAGCATGAGAGAGATTTTTAAGAGACAACAAAGGGTCTTAAAATACACTCTATTTCTCTTTTAACCCTACCAGCTATATTTTAAAAAATATTTTCTTTTTTGTGTTCATTAACATATAAAGTTCTTAATAAAAATATTTCCAATTTCAATGCAATTATATTTTAACTTTCTTTATAAAACATGTCTAGCAAGCAAATTCATTTTTAACACCTGGGAGAGCACAGATCCTGTCTACTGCATGTAACGAGTACTTTTCTCTATGAATACATGTATGAATTTGCCACTACTCAGGATTGAAGTTTTTCTTTCAAAGTATTGCTGGAAACTAGAAAACTGTGTAAGAATTAAGAAATAAATGTGTTTGCTTCATTCATTTTCACATAAGCTATATGCTACTGTTCTCTTCCAAAATGTGCTCATTTCCTACTTTATCTCTCATTTTTTAGTCCTATCTATATCTATGTTTTTGTTTTTTAATGCAAATAGATAGTTATACTGGTAATAATGAGAAAAATGAGAAATAAAGTAGCAGTTGTAAAAACCGTTATTGAGAAGAATTAATATTTTTTCACAATAGTCAGGTTTTAATATTGCACAAAAATAAAAATTGGTTCAAAGTATTTTTATTTTAGCATTATTAGGCTTTATATTTTAAAATTATTTCTGAAAGAAAAATATTCACTATCCTCTTTGCATAGGATCTGTAATAGTTTTTCAATAACCATATAAATCATGCCAACATTTTGTCTACCATGGGATACTAGTTCTCTTAAAAAAAAAACAACTCTGAGCTAATGTTTATATTAAAAAATAGACATTTATTTCTCCATCTACAATACTGTATAATATCATTTATATGTGGAATCTAAAACAATATGACAAATTAGTGAATATTTTTAAAAAAGAAAAGAAACAGGCTCACAGATATAGAAGACAAAGTAGTGGTTTCCAGACTGGAAAAGGAAGAGGAAGGGGTATGGGATTAAGAGACACAAACTACTATGTTCAAAGAAGATAAGCAACAAGGATATATTGTATAGCACAGTTATTGCCATTATCTTGTAATAATTTTTAATGGAGTATAATCTGTAAAAATAATGAATCACTATGCTTTACACCTGAAACTAATAAAATACTGTAAATCAACAACAACAAAAAACAGACATTTAGCTTGTAATAATTACTTGCTTGAAATTAAACCTATACAAGGTATATAATGACCAAGATAGGCTTAATGTTCTCCTCAGCTTAACTAAACTTAAAACAGATTTCTTCCTGACTCTAGGCTCCTGACAGATAGCTCTTTTCTTAAAGCCTTTACTTCAGAAAACTTTTAATTTACCATTGTCCCTTTGGGTTTAAATCTTCTCCCAGCCTCTTTCTAGTTTTACACATCAGGAATAGCTTCTCAAGAATCTTGGCGCCCTCTCTTTGAAACATATGCATGAAGAAAGACAGGGCTCCCATTTCCCATCTCTATGAGAGAACTGGAGTATAAATTGATGAGCCAATTAGCAAAGACCGAGAGTCTAATCACATTGGCTAATGCGTCCCCTCCCTTGATGCTCTTCTTTGTTTTTTCACTCTTCACCTCTGTTTTCAAATTTCAGTTATCCTTTTCTTTCAGAGGAGTTAAACTCAGTCTCTCCCTTCTATTGCAGTAGTTTGATCCATTGAAATGGACTTGAATATGGTCCTTTTTACCTATTTATCTGGTCCACTAAAATTTTTACCTGATATTGATGTGGTATTTGGAAAGAACTATAAAAAGTACATCTGTTTAAAGTCGTATCTCTCAAAACATCATAACTTTGACAACTCAAGCTCTGTGAAGTATAATTTACAAATATAGATAGGTATAAATATAAGTTTTATCTAATATGTAACTATTTCACTACATTGATGGAGCACTCACTGTCTATGGGTAAAACCAGATTCATAGTATTGGAGTGATGCAAAAATAAACATGACATTATATCTACCACAAATTGTTGCACGTTAGAAATTGAGATAAATATCTATATTGAAAATTATGAAGCAAGGCGTAAAATTATGCTTTCTAAAACTTACAAAACATGTCCCAAATGAAATATTCTAATAATTGTCTGGGAAAAAATCTGCAGAGGTTCCAGAAACACCAATTTGTCTCTTTATCCCATCAGGTAATATGTCCACGTCAAAGCCAGATGTACAAAAGCAGTTTCCGCACTTGCTTAAGTAGCTATTCGTAAAAGTGCATGAGTTGGGGGGATCCTGTGAACACATAGAAACACTATGATAGAATTTTGTTATTGTAAAAATCATGCTCCCACTTCTTTTCATCACCTGAAAAAACGGATGCACAAATATTTTTTTAGTAACTGACTATTCTGAAGACAGAATTGGGAAAGATCTTGCCAAAGTAGGCATGAGATACTGATGTTAATGGATATAAAAGGCATTGTCAGCTAATGAGGAAATTGGATTATGTACTTTCACATCTATTTAACCAATGGAGATATTATCTTCCTAGCTTTCCACAAAAACAATGTCT
Organism: Bos indicus; assembly: GCF_029378745.1. Classification (NCBI taxonomy): domain Eukaryota; kingdom Metazoa; phylum Chordata; class Mammalia; order Artiodactyla; family Bovidae; genus Bos; species Bos indicus. The sequence continues at coordinate 61,130,223 of NC_091771.1, forward strand.
ACCAAGCTTCATTTATTTTTTCTGTTTATGAAGTTTGTGGAAAGGACATTTGATCACTTTGTGAGGATTTGAGTTGCCCTTTTGAGTTCTCTTTTCCCAGACCTGAGCAGCCTTATCTCTATCAACTTTACTTGGATTTGTTACAAGATTTAAATTGGGTACTTCCCTTTTTCCAAGAAGAATACTAGTTTTCTGCTCAAGTCTGAGTGCTCAAAGTATAATATGGCCTGAGAACGCCTAATCTAGAACCATACACTAGTGTACAAATCAATGAAATGGAAAAAGAATATCAGTAACATCTATAGTTTTTCATTCTGAAAATAGAATTTTTAAAAATACCCTTGGATCTGTGGCAAAGACTTTCCTCCCACAATAATTATTGAATGAGATGAATCAAGATACTGTTGTTTTGTTTGCTTATTATTGGTTTTCTTTATTTTTTGATGGAGATAGGAGAAAGTTTACACAGCAAGGATATAAGAAACAGATTTTAGGGTAAAAGTGATAAAATTTAGGAATATTTCTTTAAACCAAATTGTCAAAGTTGGTTGTGGCTAAGAGTTCCTCAGGGATCTTTATGTGGCTGTCCATTTTTAAAAGCTTGGTTTTGGTCTTCCCATTCCCTTCCCCTGTAAGCAATGTTCCCCAAAGCTGTCTTGAAGGCAGTTTAATGTACAAGCTTGAATTTGATTTGTGAGAGAACACTGAATCAGCTTTGGGACTTATCAAACCAACATTATAAGAACTATCTTTATCCATCCCCCAAATTATTCACTTCTGCTCCTTCCCTGTGTGTGTGTTGTGTGTATCTGTAACTTCAGGAAATGGTAAAAAAAAATAAAATAAAATTTGAAAATGGAGGACAGGCCTAAAAAAATAAAGAACATTTCTTTTTAGAGAAATACTCTTTTTTTGTTGTTTATTTATTTATTTTTACTTTACAAAATTGTACTGGTTTTGCCATACATCAACATGAATCCGCCACTATTATCTTTTGCAAAGTTTGCATAAACTTGATTGTTAAAACAAACTAGAACAGTATATGTAAAAGAAAACTAAAAACTGAAATAATTACACTATAGATATTCATGTGAAAATCCTAAACACATCTCAGAACAAGCAAACCAGGTATTACAGTGTTAAACTTCATCATGAGAAATTAATTCCAAATATTCACACATATTTTGATTTAAAATTTCCATGAATATTATTCAACACTTTAAAAAGTTCATCTTTCAAGTACAATTTAGTATTGACTATATTCTATGTATTGCAATAAGAGTTGAAGTGCCATTGATTAACAAATTACAAATAAAATAAATGATTATGAAATTATAAAGAATGATATTTAAAGACAATGAAATGCTCAGCAAACAAGGATAGAAAATTATTACACATTTCATTGAATGCAACTATTCCAATGGATATCAATAATAAGAATAATCAAGCAGAGTAGTTATATCTATGAAATTTTCAATATATAAAGTTTGATATAAAGCAGTTTTATAAAGCAATTAAAATATTTAAAATGAACCAAAACCAGAGGGATGGTATGGGGAGGGAAGTGGGAGGAGGGTTCAGGATGGGGAACACATGTATACCTGTGGCAGATTCATTTTGATATATGGCAAAACCAATACAATATTGTAAAGTTAAATAAAATTAAATTTAAAAAAAAGAAAATAAAAATGTGACAGACATAGAGAAAGAAAAATATTAGATGGTGCTCTACAGAAAAGTAAATTTATACAGCAAATGTTGTAATATAATTGAGATCTGTTGGGCTGCAGTGCACAGGCCTACAAGGTCTGTGAGTTCCCAGTCTCAAGACTAAAGAAAGAGACCAAAGTCAGCAACATAAACATCAAGGTTTAATGAATGGAGGATCTTAAATGTTTGAAGCCTGGTCCTGGAACAACACCCCACCACGTATGGCACACAGTGGGCAGGACATGGCGGCAGTCTTCACTTCCAAGGGGAGAGGGAGATTGCCAAATATAGGGGGAATTACATCAGGTTGATACATTAGTTACCAGGGAAACCAGTAGAGAGGCATGCCCCTCACCACCCCTTTGATAAGCTATCACTCCTTGGGTCAGAGGCAAGCATGTAGGAAGATCAGTCACATGAGGATGGTGTAGGTGAAACAGGTCCTGCTCAGGCAGGGGATATTCAGAGAGCAAGAGAACAGCCATCCTGAGTGGTGTTTCCATATAAGACCATGAAAGGAGAAATTATGATGAACATTATCTTACAAAGATAAGCAAACAGACCCCAGCTCACAGATCCTAACAGCTTGTGAGAACTTTAATTCTAATTAAGAGAGGTTTAATTTTACAAAAAGAAGCCATAGCAGGTTGACTTTTATTTATATTTTTAATTTTATTATTTCATTTTTTAAAAATTTTATTTTATTTAACTTTACAATATTGCATAGAGCAGGTTGACTTTTAAAAGAAAAGGGATTGAATTTGCTATGGAAAAACCATTCCAGCCACTTGCACATTCATCTGTTCTATAAACCTCTATATTTTCTAACAACATGTCTTATGTTTGTAGACTTGAAAATATCACTTTTGAAATAATCATTGTTTTTATCATTATATTTCATTTTTCCTTTTATATAATCAGAAGTTTTATTTTAATTTTAGTTGTCTATTCAAAAACAGATAAGCTCCACTGTCCAATAATGCTAAATTACCACAGCCATCAGATAAAAGAAGCAACATAAACCAGTACATTAGAGAGCTGATTACACATTTTTGTTTGTTAAATATATGACTCCAGGGATCTAAGCATCACCATTACTTGACACATTAGTCATCTGGAGTTGTCATGAGTTAACAAAACAAAAATTCCCAGAGTAAATTTTACAAGCTTCAGTAGTTTGGGAAGTCTTGTCTTGTCATATTTTTTTATAGTTTTAACATTTAACACAGAAAACAATTATAATTATTTATTTATTCAGGCAAACTAGAACCTTAGGCAAATACAACAGCTATGACCTGTATAATTAAGGAAATATGAGTGTTTTGAATAAATAGACATGAGAGTTTGATTTGCCCCAATATTCACAGAGAATTCTTTAATCCATAAACAACTAAAAATATGCTAATTTTTTAATTGCTACCCAGAAAAAATAACAAAGACTACAAATAGTAAAATTGAAAACAGATGAGTATAGCTAAATTTAAACATATAATATTATAATGTATAATAATAATGTTTCATGTAAAATTTTTGAAAGTTTTAAAAAATTAAGGTACACTTATTTTTATCTTTTTACTAGGTAGTAGAAAATATAACCCACTCCAGTGTTCTTTCCTGGAGAATCCCAGGGACGGGGAAGCCTGGTGGGCTGCCGTCTATGGGGTCTCACAGAGTCGGACACGAATGAAGCGACTTAGCAGCAGCAGGAAATATAAATTCATATTAGATGCATATGACATGCAAAACTATAGGGACAAAACACAACCTCAATCTCTGTCTTATCACCCCCTTCCTTTCATCCTTCCCTCCCTCTTTCTTTTGATTTGCTATCTTTAGAAAAATACTCAGTTGAATCTCAGGAATGAGTGAAAACCTATACAACAAATGTAACAAATGAAGTGGGTGGAGAATAGGTACTGACATTAGTAACTTTAAAAATGAGTGGAGTAAGAATAGTAGCAGAAGAATTGCATTACACACAAGCACAGAAATTAGTTGATATAGATACTTGCTACAGGGATATAAGATAATCATTCTGATATGGCCATACATGCACACTGGAAACGAATGATTTTGTAAATGGATAGCAGTTGGCAGGAATGATTTTGTAAATGGATAGCAGTTGGCAGGAGCGAGGTTTCTTCCTGTTGGTGTGAATGAGTGGAAGACAGACTAATCCATGTAATCATAAAGTAAAGTTTGATGCACTTCATACATCACATGCTTATTTCATCCCTGTGTTATATGAGAGCCTAAGATGAAAATACAATAGCAAGGATCACACATAGTACTCTGATCTTATGTTTTAACACCATTCCCCTTTCAACAACTGAGAGGGGCCACAGAACAAAAGTAATACTGAAGTACAACATTAAAAGTATTGGATTCTATCCCAAAGTATAACATAAACAACAAAGCATAGAATAAAAAACATGAAAAAAAAAAAACATGGTATCACTCACATCGATATATTAGATGCATGTCTCACATTCTACTCGTGCTATTTTTCCCCTTATTTCAAATAAATGTGTGTTTGTGAGGAAAAGGTTAATACAATTAAGATTAATCATAATTTAAAAGGTAAAATAGCACTATCAGAACTGGGAAGAAAACGAACTAACCAAATGGCTTTATATTGTCTAAGTAATAAGACCATTTAAAAAAAATAAATTGCTATCAATAGTTTTTGAAACAAAAATTAATCTCACAATTTTCTTCATATTCTATGTAATATACATGCTGAAATGGAGTCCTCAGAGGTGCCTTAAATTATGTTAAGTTTAAACATTCTTCCAGGTGTTATAAGATATTAAATATTCATTTCAGAGTAATATTTGTTATGAATATTCCTGATTCAGTATAATTGAAAGAATTACAGAATTAGAAGAATTTTATATTTAAAAAATCAACAAAGAACTTTATTTTAAAAATAAATTAATTCTTACTAATTCAGTGTGGTAACTGAGGCATTTAGCTTTAAGTATTTAAATATTTTATCTAAATAAAAAGCATATAAAAGTTTTAACTTTGTTTTCAAAAGTTGTGGCATTCTTGATAAACTTAAAATGTTGAAAGAAAAGTTACTGCAAAGTAGTATCTTGAAGAAACAGAAGAAAATACTGTTTTGGAAAATTTTCATTGCTGAATATCTACTCCACTACAACAGCTAGATCATCCTGAAAGTTGAGGAAAAAAAGTGAGAGCTCAAAAACACTTGAGTTTCAAGCAAGAGATTCTCACAAAGAGAAACAATTTGCACTTGTCTAGGATTCAAGAGCTGAAGTAGTATCAAATATTTATGTCTAAGAGAACACCACAATAAGACCAAAAATGATATCTCCACGTATTTTAAAGTATAGAAATTGCAGCATCCAGCAAATCTCCACTCGCATTACCATCACTTGCTATGTTTTTCTCAAGGATATGTTGAAATGGTAGACAACGTTTTCTTTTCTTTTTTTTTAAAAAAAATATTAATTGAAGTATAGTTATTTTCCAATGTTGTGCTACTTTCTGTTGTACAGCAAAGTGATTTAGTTATACATATGTTATATATAGATATACATATACATATAATATGTGTGTGTGTGTGTTTGTGTGTGTGTGTGTGTGTGTGTGTGTGTGTAGGGCTTCCCTGGTGGCTCAGATAATAAAGAATCTGCCTGCACTGAAGGAGACCCAAGTTCAACCTTTGGGTTGGGAAGATACCCTGGAAAAGAGAATGACTACACTCTCCAATAGTCTTGCCTGGAAAAATTCCACAGGCAAGGAGTCTGATGGGCTACAGTCCATCGGGTCACAAAAAGTTGGATATGACTGAAGGAATCAGCACATGCATACAGACACACACACACACACACATTCTTTTTCATATTCTTTTCCATTATGATTTATCACAGGATATTGAATATAGTTCCCTGTGCAAGACAGTAGGGCTTAGTTATGTATCTATTCTGTATATAGTAGTTTGGGTCTGCTAATCTCAAACTCCTAATCTATCCCTCTTCCACTTCTCCCTCTCCCTTAAGAAACACAAGTCTGTTCTCTCTGCCTGTCTGTTTGTTTCATAGATAAGTTCTTTTGTGTCATATTTTAGATTCCACATGTAAGTGATGTCACATGGTATTTGTCCTTCTCTCTCTGACTTGCTTCACTTACTATGATAATCTCTCAGTCCATCCATGTTGCTGCAAATGGCACAATTTCATTCATTTTTATGGCTGAGTATGATTGCTCTTCAGAATTCTAGCAGAGGTATTTAAAATCCTAAAAGATGATGCTACTAAAGTGCTAATCTCAATATGTCAGCACATTTGGAAAACCCAGAAGAGGTCACAGGACTGAAAAAATTCAATCTCTATCCCAATTCCCAAGAAGGATAGCACTAAAGAATGTTCAAACAACTGTAAAATGGCACTCATCTCCCATGCTATTGCTTCCTTCATAGCTCAGTTGGTAAAGAATCTGCCTGCAGTGCAGGAGACCCTGGTTTGATTTCTGGGTCAGGAAGATCCACTGGAGAAGGGATTGACTACCCTCTCCAATGTTCTTGGGCTTCCCTTGTGGCTCAGCGGGTAAAGAATCCGCCTGCAATGCGGGAGACCTGGGTTCAATCTCTGGGTTGGAAAGCTCCCCTGGAGAAGGGAAAGTCTACCTACTCCAGTATTTCTGGCCTGGAGAATTCCATGGACTATATAGTCCATGGGGTCACAAAGAGTTGGACATGACTAAGCAACTTTTATTCACTCACCCACTCCCATGCTATTGAGGTTATGCTCAAAATCCTCCAAACTAGGCTTCAACATTATGAGAACTGAGAACACACAGATGTTCAAGCAAGGCTTAGAAAAGGCAGAGGAACCAGAGATCAAATTGCCAACATTCACTGGATCATAGATAAAGCAAGAGAATTCCAGAAAGACATCCACCTCTATTTCATTCACTATGCTAAAACCTTTGATTGTGTCATAAAAAACCGGAAAACTCTTTTTTTTTTTTTTTTTAATTTTTTTTTTTTTTTTTTAAATTTCAGGTATACACGTGCTCCCCATCCTGAACCCTCCTCCCTCCGGAAAACTCTTACAGAGATGGGAATACCAGACCATCTGACCTGTCTCCTGAGAAACCTGTATGCTGATCAAGAAGCAAGTTAGAACTCTGTATGGAACCATTGACTGGTTCAGGCTTGATAAAGGAGTATGACAAGGGTGTTTATTGCCACCCTGTTAACTTATATGCAGCACACATCATGTGAATGCTGGGCTGGATGAGTTACAAGGTTGAATCAAGATTGCTTGGAGAAATGTCAACAGCCTCAGATATGAGGATGATACCACTCTAATGGCAGAAAGCAAAGAGTACATAAAGAGCTCCTTGATGAACATGAAAGAGGAGAGTGAAAAAGTCAGCTTAAAACTCAATATTAAACAACAACAACAAAACTAAGATCATGGTATCCAGTCTTGTCACTTCATGGCAAATAAATGGGGGAACCTGGAAGCAGTGACAGATTTCCTCTTCTTGGGCTCTAAAATCACTGTGGTTGATGATGGAAACCATGAAATTAGATGATTATTTCTTGACAGGAAAGCTATGACAAACTTAGACAATGTGTTAAAAAGCAAACAAATCACTTTGCTGACAAAGGTCTGTATAATCAAGGCTATGGTCTTCCCTGTAGTTGTGTAGGGATATGCGAGCTGGACAATAAAGAAGACCGATTGGTGAAGAATTGATGCTTTTGAACTTTGGTGCTGGAGAAGACTCTTGAGAGCCGCTTGAATAGCAAGGATATCAAGCTAGTCAATCTTAAAGGAAATCAACCCTGATTACTCTTTGGAAGGACTGATGCTGAAGCTGAAGCTCCAATACTTTGGCCACATGATGTGAACAGCCAACTCATTGGAAAAGATGATGATGCTGAGGGAGACTGAGAATAAGACAGCTGGATGGCATCACTGATTCATTGGACCTGAACTTGAGCAAATTCTAGGAGACAGTGAGGGATGGAGAAGCCTGACATGCTTCAGTCCATGGTGGGGGGGTCACAAAGAGTCGGACTTGTCTTGGTGAATGAACAACATCAACAACATGCTTGCTCCTTGGAAGAAAAGCTATGACAAACCTGGACAGCATATTAAAAAGCAAAGACATTGCTTTGCCAACAAACATGCAGATAATCAAAGCTATGGTTTTTCCAGTAGTCATATACAGATGTGAGAGTTGGGCCATAATGAAAGTTGAGCACTGAAGAATTGATGCTTTTGAACTGTGGTGCTGGAGAAGACTCTCCAGAGTCCAGGGGATATCAAACTAGTCAATTCTAAAGGAAATTAATCCTGAATATTTATTGGAAGGACTGATGCTGAAATTGAAGCTCTAACATTTTGGCCACCTGACGTGAAGAGCCAACTCATTGGAAAAGACCCCGATGCTGGGAAAGAGTGAGGGCAGGAGGAGAAGGGGATAACAGAGGATAAGATGGTTGAATGGCATCATCAACTCAATGGACATGAGTTTGAGCAAACTCCGGGAGATGTTGAAGGACAGGGAACGCTGGCATGCTGCAGTCCATGGGGTTCCAGAGTTGTACACAACTTAGCAACTGAACAACAGCAGTATTCCACTGTAAGTGTGTTAGGTTTTCTTTTTATCTTATCATTTTCAAGTTTAAATGTAGTAAATGAAGAGATTAATCATGAAAAAATAAGACTAGGTAAAAGAGAAATAATTAAATATAGATTTAAATCATTGACTCTCACAATAATGTAGATTCTACTCTTTGAGTAAAGTTGATGCAGATTTAAACTATGAAACAGAATAAATGGTTAAATACCATAGGAGTTTGAGATTGTGCTTTGCTTGAGGAATTTGAAATATCTGATCAGTGTATTTACATTAGCCAAAATGCATATGTATTGTACTATTAAAAATAACAATTTAGTAAAATATTTAAAGCTGACAACCCCTGTTGTTGATGGTATTAATCAAGCTCAGATCTTTCCCCATCCAGTGCATAGTTTTTAAAAATGTAATTTAATTATTCAATGGAAAACTACAGAGAAATTAATATGAACAAGTGGCAATTTCAAATAAACAAAACGATGATATCTCCATGCATTCTACCGAAAAAAAATACCGAAAATATTACTTGCCATATAGCTTCATCTATGACAAATGCATATTTTTGCAAGAAAAATACTTGCAAAAGTATTAATAGGAACAATAGTACTAATAGTGCTAAACTGTAAATATGCCAATGTATTCCAGGCTGATTTTTAGAATATCTGTTAACACAATTTAGTTCTAAGAAATATTTGTGGAAAGTGAAGATCTAGTCTAATATTTACATGAAAATGCAAAGGATGGTGATAGCCATAAATATTACTAAGTTGAATAATTTAAAATGTTTTATACCAACATATAATTTCAGGGGAAAAAAGCTTAGTTATGATGATATAGAAATTAAGGCTTTGACAAATTAACCAATGGGAATGATGAAAGGGTAAAAGAACTTTTGAAGTTTGTCCTAGAAAACAGTGAGGAAATAATTTAAAAAAAACTATCAAATAAACTCTGTTGGGTCTATTGTGTTATTCAGATCAGGAAACAGGGAAACATGACTGCTGTCATCCCATAAATAAAATAAACTCCAGATAATTTGTAGAGGAAATGTTTAAGGTACAAAAATAAAAATCCTAGAAGCTAATGTAGGAAAATATCTTCCTTAAGTTCCTATCTAGTGATAGTGCGTAAACTGGTCATATAAATAGTAAGTATAAAAGAAAATGCTTGTTCATTAATAGATGCCATAAAAATAGTGACAATGCAAACTATAATGTGCCTGAGATTTCTTAAACATATGTAAATAGCTGTTAAGAAAATATAAGATAATTCTAAAATAATAAAAATACAAACTTATAGGAAAATGAAAGGGGGCTTAAAGTGGTACTAAAATTTAAAATATTTGCACAAAGTGGTTTGTAGATCTAAATGTAACTGCTAAAATAGTTAGAAGAAAATCTTTGTAATCTTGATCTGGCAAAGCTTTACCAATTTTGACTCCAGAGAATATGGTACAAATGAAAAAAAACATAAATTGGACTACCTTAAAATTCCAAAGGTTTTACTTTAAAGGATATTATCAAGGAAGTAAAAAGACAATTCATAGTAAGAAAAATAGCTTTAAATTATGTATTAAGCTACTTTTATGTTGACTATACACAGAACTCTTACAACTCAATCATAAAAAACAATAATATTTAATATTGTGAAAGTATCTGAACTGAAATTTCTACAAAGAAGATATATAAGTCAGTAAGTGTATTAAAAGATGTTCAACATCTTTGGCTGTTAGTGAAATGCATATTGAAATCTTGACATATTACACCCACTAGGATAAGTGTTGTTGGAAAATGGAAAGTGATTGCTAAGAGGTATGGGTTATTTTTTGAGGTGATGAATGTTCTAAAATTGATCGTAGTGATGATTACCCACTCTGTGTATACTAAAAAATCTGGAATGGTATGATTTATGTCTCACTAAAGTTTTGTGACAAATGTTTCAGTGTGGTAAGAATGAAATATACCAAAGAGAATCTAATAATGTCTTAAGGAAATTAAGTATAGATAAAGGTAATTTCAAAAATCCAAGGTTAATTAAAAATTATAAGTTCATAATTAAAATGCATTAGGCATCTATTTCTCCTGGTCAAGAGGGGAAAGCCTCTAGGTCCATAACCATTTGGAATGTAAAAGAGTGGCTCCATGGGAGACAAATTTGCAAATCTCTCACACCTGAGGTCTGTATTTAATTTCCAATGTTGTTTTTCATCGAAACATCCTTTTCCTCAGGTTACCAGCAGTCTGTGTTTAGGAAGTCCTGACTGTGAAGAAACAAGACTATTAATGAAGCTTTGTCTCCTGATAACTCTCACACACATACTTGCACACAAAAACATTCATATAGTAACACAAATACAGCTGATATATGGAGAAAAATACGTCAGTACACACCTATAAGAGTATCTAAATTAAAAACAAAAAGAAGAAAAAATGGAAGTAGGCAATTATGTAGAACAATGAAAACTCTTATAGAGGGTTTGTATTGCCTATATCAGTTGTTCAGTCACCAAGTAATTCTCTTTGTGACCCTAGGGACAGCACCACATCAGGCCTCCCTGTCCCTCACCATCTCCCAGAGTTTGCCCAAGTTCATGTCCATGGCTATATTGGTGATTGGTTTCAAATGGAATGGTGGAGAGGTTCTTATTAAAGAAGGTTAAATTTTGTGTGCTATTGTGATAATTTGCAATTCAATCATAATTTACAATTACAGACATAGCTAGAAATAAATTTCTTAAGCCCATAGATTTAATGCCAATAAAACATAATGTTTGTTTACAAAAATATCCCACATAAACATAAAAAATAACAATAAAATTAAAATTAGCATTACTTTAGTGTGACAGATGTTGTTTTGCTTAAATTAATCACATCCCCAAAGTAAAATATATTTCTATTGGTGAATTTCAATTGCAAATTATCACTCCAAAACATAGTTCTGTCTTCCTAAATGGTAAAATATTTCAACCTGACAACAGTAGCAGATGCTTTTAATAGTGATCAGTTTGTTTTAATGAAATTAAGACATTTCAACTTAATTCTGCTGCATATATATATCCAAACATGAGCAAAATATTCTTTTTTTTTTTTGTGGCCACACTATGAAGCTTGTGGGCCACACAGTTCCTTAGTTCCCGGCCAGGAATCCACCCCAGGCCCTTGGCAGAGACAGCATGGAGTCCTAATCGCTGGACCATCAGGGAATTCCCAGCACTATATTTTTATACCTTTTTTATTAGTGGTATTATTACTCATTAACAAGTCAAACCATTCAATAGAGACTGACACATCACAAGTTGGAAATTAAACATGTTTGTATTTTAGATAGTTAAATATGTTTGTATAGAGCTTTTTTCTTAAAGAGAACAAAAGAATATGTATACCAAAGTATGAAACTGTTAGTCGCTCAGCTGACTCTTTGCGACCCTGTAGACTGTTGCAAAGCCCCATAGCCCTGTTAGGTTCCTGTGTCCGTGGAATTCTCCAGCCTAGAATAGTTGAGTGGGTTATCATTCCCTTCTCCAGGGGATCTTCCCAACCCAGGGATCGAAACTGGAGCTCCCACATTGCAGGCAGATTCTTTATCACCAGAGCCACCAGGGAAGCCCATGTATATATATAAAAAAAAAAAAAAAAAATTAAAAACTGGTAAATATCCAGTGGTTATTGGAAAATTTCAACCTAACCATTTAGCAAGGAAATGAAGGTCTGGTTTAGCCTTAATAATACTAAGCTGACTAGACAATTATTTAGGACCTCATAGGAAATTGACCTTCTTATTCCTGGGGCACCAATCTGAAAAGAACTTTTCCCAAAGATGAGGGGTCTCAGCCTAGTTCATGTCAATATTTTCATCCTGGAAAATATTGGTCAGGTACACCCTGTACTCTTTCCTGTTCAACAGTCACCCTGACTTAGGAGGTCTTTTCTGAAGATTGTCACAATCATCCTTGATTTATAATAGACAAAAGTAAATACACAATAATTGTCTATAAAAAATAAACAAACAAGGATGCTCTTACCTTAATTATGGATTCTCAGTCCCTAAGACATAAGAATTGATTTAGCAAATTGTTATAAATTTATGTTTATTATTCTTCTTCTGAAATTAGTTGTTTTAACATCAATTCTATTTCAGATTTTTGTTTATATATTTGTTTTTAGTTAGGAAGTTAAGACTTGAGCATATTATTTCAAAAGAGGCTGCTATGAATGAAATCTATGTAGGCAAGAATTACAAACTAGAACTACTAAGCAACAAAATTATACAAGTAGAAATTCCTTTTAGATAGTTTCCCAATGGCATTTTAAGTTATTTTCCAATTCTACCAATTGATCACATCTATTCTTCACTGAGTTCTCTTGGGCTCAGTTGCTAAGTCATGTCCAAATCTTTGCAACCCCATGGACTGTCGCCCACTAGGCTCAGACTTTGTCCTTAGGATTTCCTAGGCAAGAATACTGGAATAGAGTTCTCTTAGCTATTGTTTTTTAAAAGCTTACTACATTTATCACTCAACTTAATGTTATAAACATATGAAAGATGTTTCTTTTCCTTAATTTTTCTAAGTGCTACTCCTTGTTTGAAATTTATCTTAATTTTTCTTATCATCATTTCTCAAACATTTCTGCTGTGCTTTGAATATAATATGCCCTGATTAAAAATTTTTCTCTCACTTTTGTTTTCCTGTTATGCAACCACTTTTGCTCTCAGAGTAAGAGGAGACATATACTTTTTCCAGAGAATACAACAGCTTATTGGAGAAAATACTACTTAATTACAGTGTCAACAGCAAATAGATGAACAAAATAATGAATACATTTCAAATGCTTTCTGAAAAATTATTCTTCTCTAGCACTGTTAGGTTATGAAAAGGAAAATGCGATTTTAGCCTCTATTTCTGAAATATGAATGTTACTGAATGTCAACAATTTGTGACAATGTCAGTGTTTTAGTTTGCTAAGTTTTCCATAATGCAGACAGTGTAACTTAACTAACAGAAATATAGTTCTGAAGGCTAGATGTCCAAGCAACCCCTCAGCAAGTTTTTTTTTTTCCTCCTGAGATCTCTCTCCTTGGCTTGCAGATGACTGCCTTTTGGCTATGTCCTTATGCAGTCTTTCCTCTATTCATACACATGTGTGCCTTCGTCTTTTTCATCAGGGTACCAGGTATATTGAATTAAAGTCCACCCATAGGACATCATTTTGCATTATTTACCTCTTTAAAGGCCCTGTCTCCAAGTACAGTCACCTTTTGAGGAACTACTAGTTAGGACTTCAACTCTGGAACTTTGGTGGTACACAATTCAGTCCACAGTGGACAGCTATTAAATGTAGCATAATTACTGACCTAGTACTTGTTGCATATTCATATTTATAGAGCTGGAGATTAGCATATCTCATGAAAGCAATAATTTAACAAGATAACCAAGTGAAGTAATATCACTCGTCAGCTTTTCAATGGCTAACACATTGAGCATTTTAATTTTTCAACCTCTGTAATTCTTTCACTGATAAATACTGACATAAAAGATACACAAGGGAAATCAAAAATTCTTCTCTGGCTCTAATGGTAGCACCAATGCCAGATTATCCAAAAAAGCCCTGTCTGATTTAATCAGTTAGGACTAGTGCAGGTAACAAAAAATTTAAAAAGAAAATATTTATATTCATATAAAGATGGAAAGTATGTGTATATATATATTCATGCATATATACACACACACACACATACACACACACATACATATATGATGTTTTTCTTTCAAGTACAGCCCCACAATGTGATTGCTACCTATGATGACCTATCTCATCTCTCCACCATCTTTAGCATGCTATTACTGATATAAGATGGTTTCTGTAACTAGCATTTTTGCCTATGTTCCAATCATAAGGAAAATTTGAAATACATGAAAAAGATACACTTTTCATCTGAAGAATTCTCTTAGAATGACCACATGAATGTGTTGCTTAGTCAGTTTATAACTTGACCGTATGGATCAAAATAGGTTTGAGAAATATTAGTGTTTTATCTAGATAATTGTTTTGAAATTAATTGTGTCCTTCTAAGTCCCAGTGTCTGAGTGTGACTGCATTTGAATACAGAATCTTGAAAGAAGAAATTAAGTTAAAATGAAGTCACTGGGGTAGGACCTAATCTAATATGACTGATGTCCTTGTGCCAAGAGGCAATTTGGACAGAGGGAAGACTATATGAGAGGATATGGAGAAGACTGCCATCTACATGTCAAAGAAGAAGTCCTCAGAAGAAACCAACCTTGCTAACACTTTCATCTCAGACTTCTAGCCTCCAGAACTGTGAGAAAATAAATTTCTGCTGCTTAAGCTACCCAGTCCATTATGGCAACCTCAACAAATAAATACAGCAAAATACTTTATATGGCAGAACTGCCACTTCTTGAATGTTGACTGAATTTATTGCTGTATAAAGACCTAATGTCAGGTCTGTGGTATGAGAGCAAGTGATGAGGTTTTATAAATATTTTTTCACATATAAAAAGATTTTGAATGGCCAGAATTCAGTGTCGTGATAGAAGAACAGAATCTTGGGTGCAGGCAATACCAAACACAGTATATAAAATACTTTGTAAAGCTTAAAGCAGCATTAAACTATACTTTCTAGCAGTTCAGATAGCTTTACTTCTACTTGAAAATTAACCTCAATGATGCTTTGTTACATGATAATTGAACCTTTCTTCTTATGCTGCTACCTGAGATATCAACCACCTTTTGGAAGGCTTTATTATCACCCTTTCTACCGATTAAACCATTTCTTCAGAATTTACAACTTCTGTTGTGACATAAGAGCAGATGGAGATGGGCTCTGAGAGACAGAAATACATGTTGTCTCCCCTTAGAAGTTCTTCAGTCCCATACTTCAGTGAATACAAATCTTTAGAAATATGTTAATGTACAAAAATGTATAAAATACATAAATCCCAGAGTGATTTAGAGCAAGTTTCATCTTCTCATGCATTCATGGTGGTGTATACATTTAAATTATACTGTTATTCTACCTTAAGCATCTTAGCACTGTGCCTTTTTACCAACCTCTCCCTATTTCCCCCACTCTGAAGTTTTACTATTTAAATATTTGAAATGGTATATTAAAATATTTCACAGGAGTTTGGAGTATTACCTTAAATTACCTGTTTAATAGTTGAAAATGTGTGTCAACTTGGAAATTCATTGAAAGAGATAATCCTCAGTTCAGTTCAGTTCAGTCGTGCAGTCATGTCTGACTCTTTGTGACCCCATGAATCCAGGCACGCCAGGCCTCCCTGCTGCTGCTAAGTCGCTTCAGTCATGTTCGACTTTGTGCGACTCCATAGATGGCAGCCCACCAGGCTCCCCTGTCCCTGGGATTCTCCAGGCAAAAACACTGGAGTGGGTTGCCATTTCCTTCTCCAATGCATGAAAGTGAAAAGTGAAAGTGAAATCGCTCAGTTGTGTCCTACTCTTAGCGACCCCATGGACTGCAGCCTATCAGGCTCCTCCATCCATGGGATTTTCCAGGCAAGAGTACTGGAGTGGGGTGCCACGGCCTTCGCTGCCAGGCCTCCCTGTCCATCACCAATTCCTGGAGTTCACTCAATCTCACGTCCATCAAGTCAGTGATGTCATCCAGCCATCTCATCCTCTGTCGTCCCCTTTTCCTCCTGCCCCAATCCCTCCCAGCATCAGTCGTTTCCAATGAGTCAACTCTTCGCATGAGGTGGCCAAAGTACTGGAGTTTAAGATTTAGCATCATTCCTTCCAAAGAAATCCCAGGGCTGATCTCCTTTAGGATGGACTGGTTGGATATCCTTGCAGTCCAAGGGACTCTCAAGAGTCTTCTCCAACACCACAGTTCAAAAGCATCAATTCTTCAGCACTCAGCTTTCTTCACAGTCCAACTCTCACATCCATACATGACCACAGGAAAAACCATAGCCTTGACTAGATGGACCTTTGTTGGCAAAGTAATGTCTCTAAATAATAACAATAGAATACTACCAAGAAACAAAATCTTGCCAGTACTTGAAAAGTATGGCTTTGTCTAATAATGTGAAACAAACACTAGTCTTATGTAACCATTTACATGAAGTTCTAGATTAAAAAATGCATTGCTACACATATTTTATACCGATAGGTTCAAAAATCAAAATCGTTGTTCTTACTACTTTTTTAAAAGTTAGCATTGTAAGAACATTTTGTCTCCATTCCACTCTGAAAATTCCACTAACAACAGTAAATTATGAGACTGGACACACATTTAAGTTACTATAAACGAAAACAAGAGAATTATCCATCAAAAACAGTTGTATACAAATAGGTATCCACCCTTCAATTTAGCAAGGAGGGTAGTAGTGATGTGTGTGCTTGCATGCTAAGTTGCTCAATCATGTTTAACTCTGCAACCCCATGGACTGCAGCCCGCCAGGTGCCTCTGTCTATGGAATTTTCCAGGTAAGAATACTGGAGCAGGTTGCCATTTCCTCCTCTAGCGGATCTTCGTGATCCAGGGATTGAATTCATGTCTGGGGAAACCCAAAATATCACTCATGCCAGCTGAAAACCAGACATTATTATCAGCACATGTAAGGACACCAAAATTAGTCATGCCAAAAAACTGATTACAGAGTAACTAAATGTAGCCAGTGGATAGAGAAGTATTTTAAAGAACTGTTATTATCTTCAATATGCATATCCATTAAAAAAAGAGACCCTTGTGAAAAATAGAAATCAGAACATAAAAGACTAAGAAAATTAATTGCTATTATTGAAAAAAGGAATGTAATATAAGTTAGTCTTGGAAGAAAATTTCAGGTGTTCTGAAATGGTAGTTATTAAATTTTTGTGGCTATTAGAATCAGCTATAGAGCATCTTCAGTAACTACATTTTAAACATAGCTATTCAAAATTGTCAATGATAACGAAATGGAAACCGAGAAAAATGTGTTAAGAGGTATACAGCAACACTCCTGGAAGCTAATATTTACCTTCTAGAGTGAGAAAGAAAGAATTTAGAACACAATAAAGACAAACTTCAAGTGATATAGTAAAAATAGTAAAGGAAAATTTACCATATAAGAAAAACTTGAATAGTTAGAAAAATAGTGCCTTCAAGCTGCTGCCCAGGATTTTTATGAAATCTCAAATCTTAAAAGTTCTTTAAAATTATTAGAATTAAAAATAACACTGTAACAATTTATAACATAGAATTATATGCCACTAATATCAACCCTTTAGGAAAGAAAATAATAAGGACATATTCAGACATTAACACATACACACACACACATTGATTTCAAATATATTCTTTTTGGGAATGACCTCATTTTAACACTACCTCTGCAAAATAAAAATGGAACCTTTAAGTAAGAGGTTGTCATAGTTTCCAGGAGAGGGTACTTATACACAAACAGGACAGTGACAATCATCTCAGGATAAATGACCACCGTGTTGAAAAAGGAATTCAGAATATATCATATAATTCAACATACAGTAGTTGCTAAAGGTCTGGAACTTATAAATGATATGTTTGACCCAATGGACATGAGCTTGAGCAATCTCCAGGAGATGGTGAAGGACATGCCAGGGAACCCTGGCATGCTGCAGTCCACGGGGTCGCAAAGAGTTGGACACAACTGAGTAACTGAACAACAGTGAAGGTTTAAAGATGATGCTGCTGGAACAAACTCAGTTAGAGGAATGACATAAGAAACTAATGGGTAAAATATGTCTACCTATGGCTGATTCATGTTGAAGTTTGACAGAAAACAATGAAATTCTTTAAAGCAATTATCCTTCAATTAAATATATAAATTAAAAAATATGAAACATACTAGCTTATAGAATACTTATAAGAATACTTCTGACAACTTTTTGACATATAAGAAAAGAGAGAATATTTGATGTTTGTGCTTCAGTTTTCTCCTTTGAAATTTACATTTCATGATACCCCTTTATTTATGGATCTCTTAAAACCATGTAGTTGTTGATATTTCCCTAAACTGAACCATGCAATCACTATTTATTAACTTTAAAAACCTACCTAAGGTAAAGCACAGAAGAATCAATTTTATAAGAATATAAATAGAAAATTAATATCATAGGTGAACATATTTGGAAGTGGGGGAGATACTAAATAAAAAAGTAAAAGGAAGATAAAGAACAAAATTTTTCTGATATATATTGGGAGGTTCTTAAAATTTGTGATCCTAAAGTATAATTTTAAAAAGTGTCAGAGAAGCTGAGATATAAATCTTTATCCCCCAAAGAGCAAAAAATATGATTTATGCTGGTGGTTTGGTGCTTTAGTCGCTAAGTCATGTGTGACTCTTGCGACCCCATGACTGCAGCCTGCCAGGCTCCTCTGTCCAGGCAAGAATACTGGAGTGGGTTGCATTTTCCTTCTCCAGGAGATCTTCCTGACCCAGGGTTGGAACTTCAGTCTCCGTCATTGCAGGCAGATTCTTTACCGATGATTTATAATAGCACGAAACTATTTCTCCTCCCAAATAGCCTATATTTTTTATGCCACAATATATTATTTAAATTCTAATTTCTAAGTGTAATGATTATTAAAATATCAGCATTGTCTCTGAATATTTCTTATATTATTTGCTTTTGCAATCTAGCTCCATAATAAGTTTTCCAAAAGTAAGACTCAAAGAATCTTTCAAAGATTAAGAAGTAGAGAGTTATATTTCACTCACTTTGGCACTCTATTTTTGAGAGTTTGTAAAAGCTACTAATAAAAAATCATTTCATTATTATTTAGTCCCCAGTCATGTCTGACTCTTTTGCAACACAATGAATTGGGATTGTTTTAGGCAAGAATACTGGTGTGGGTTGCCCTTTACTCCTCTGGGGGGATCTTCTCCAACCAAGAATTGAGCCTGCATATCCTGCCCACATCTGCATTGCAAGCAGATTCTTTCCCACTGAGCCACTTCAATATTTTCCTAAGATTATTTTATTTAACGTTTTTCTAAACTAATATTTATTTCAAAGATGTTATGCTTATATGCATTGCTGTCTTTAATCTTCACTTTAGTTCCACTCATCACCATTTTTCAGATGAGAAAAACTGTGTTTCAACGATTTTTCACCTTAATGTCACAATACATGTTTTTTCTGAGTAGCTGGAATTTATACTCAACTAGATGCTTTTAGAGACCATACTAATAACAATATGCCTAAACTTATTATGATGTTAGCATAATAAAATCAAAGAGCATATAAGTTTAAGATAATTACTCTCAATGGAGCTAAATTAATTACCAAGACCCGAAAATATGATCCAAATTCAGTATCTTAAACTTATGTTTTACTCTTTGAAATTTATTAACATCGTAATTCTTCATCTCATCATTATATCCATCATTCATTGTTACCCATAGAAATATACTCTATTTTCATAAAAAAAAAAAAAAACATAAAATAAAATCTCCAAACTATTTCAAAACTAGCATGCATTTTTTTAAAGAAATGGAGTGATATTTTCCAAGTTGAGCAAAAGAAAAAAAGCCATATTTCTCAAATCGAAATCCTGACTGTAACCATTTTCTAACCATTAGTGATAATTCAGTATAATTTAAGAATGTCAAACTATTTTTGAGAAGACTGTATGTAGATATTACACTTTCAGTTTATATAGAAAATTATGAGGATCCAAACTCAGAAATCAAGTTTATTCATTAAAAGGTGCCATTTTAGTAGGTGGCATGGGATTCTCTTTGAGTCATCTGCTTCACTGGTGAAGTGCATGCTGTTATTAGCAGCCATGATCAAGCATGAAAAGTAATTCTGTTCTTTAGAGACTCTTCTGCTAATTTAGAGTATATGACAAATAAAGAAAAAAAAATAAAATGTGATAAATACTGAAATGTTGCCACCAGAACATATGCTTCTATTTCATCATGTTTGTTTCTCATTTTGATGCTTAGGTTGAACAGTTTTGCAAATAATTATAACTGGTTGGTTCATATTTATTCATGAAAGGGAGAAAAGAACCCCCCTGGAATAGCTCTACACAGGAAAATTTCCCTCAGATAGCTCTGAATCTTGAAGCCTGGAACTGAATAAAACCCAGAGCAAGCCGTGAGCAGTGATAAAGGGGTCTGAAACTCACATGGGATTTTTTTTTTTTTAAATCTCCTACAATCTGTATATGTCATATCCAAATATGTGTTTCTACTGCCATACAATGTATATAGTCATATTGCTATAACTGTCTAGTAATCCTGCTTAAAGGAAGGAACTCAGTTATACCTACAAGCTTTGGATATAATTTATCATATTCAGCTAAAATCTCTCTTCTGTGAATATTTATCTGATTTTAATTGTAAAAGATATGCATTTATACGTAATAGGTTATTGATACAATTTTTATAAAATACTAAAAGCTCCAAAATACAAAATATGTTCTCTAGTAAGAAAATTATATATTTCTGCATGTTAAAAATGATGAATAAAATATTAAATATCTAAACAGGTAATTATAATGGGTAAGGTAAAATTGCTTCCCCAGTGGCTCAGGTGGTTTGATCCCTGGGTCAGGAAGATCCCCTGGAGAGGGAATGGCAACCCACTTCAGTATTCATTTTTGGGAAATCCCAAGACCATGGGGTCACAAAAGAATGTGATATGGCTGAATGACTAAACAGCAAAAACAACAATATAAATATAGTAGCAGTTACTTTATTCTAGGCTCCTAGTATAAAGAAATAATTTCCATCCACCTGAAACAATAATACTTCTTTCCTTCATATTTATCTTCAACCTGTCCAGGGGACAGCAATAAGTTCTTCCCATTTCCTTCTCTGGATATCTTCCTAGAGTGGAAGTCTCATCTTTTCTTTTATTCTCTTCATGAATTATTTCTTTCGGGAGCCATTGTTCTATTCTGTTCATGTGACTACCGATCACAAGATCATTCATGAGTGCCTATAAAAAGGGAAGTCTAGGTACTATTAAAACTCTACCTACATAGTGGAATCCAAGGAATAAACTCAATCAATGTGCCCTGTTATGTAGACATTGAATTAAGAAGAAAAGATGAATAGTAGAGGAGAGGATGTGTATATGTTTCATATATGTGTTGCAGGTGGTACATATAATTTTCTTATAAAAGTAAAAGACAGTATGGTAGATATTCTAAAATTTAATAGGTAATAATAGTCATCATTTCATATTCCAAATAGAAGGGATTGCTTTATATAATTAATGAATATCATTTGTAAAAATATATTTCTTTTGGACTTTTTTTTCTAATACAATTAAATCTTTTACATATCTACAAATTAACTAGCAATATCAAAAAATAAGAATATATTCAAGGAATTTCTTCTCATATGTTGAGAACATTTTTGATAATTTGGTGTCATTTAGGACTATCTTTGTTTTGTTGATTGAACATAATGCTCGCATTCTTAAGCATTTTGGGTGAAAAATCCACTTAGATGTACTAGCCTTAGTTTTTAGAAGCAAAATTCCAAGTAAATTCATTCACATTTTATCATTTTTTATACATATTTTAATATGGATTATATTTATGTTTAAAAACATTTTTGTGAGTACTAACATATAACTATTAATCAAATAAGTTACCAAAAATATTAAAAGCAACTTTTTTAAGGTTTAAAATTATATTTCTTAGTAGAGTACTTCAATATTTTATCCTCCATTAAGATTTTAATGACAAATGAAATGAAGAAAATAGATTTTCATATTCCTACATACACTTTATTCTCAAGTATTGTGGATGACTATGCACTGACAGTGGAAATAGTATCAGACTTTATTTTTTCGGGCTCCAAAATGACTGTAGATGGTGACTGCAGCCATGAAATCACAAGACGCTTACTCCTTGGAAGGAAAGTTACGACCAACCTAGATAGTGTATTGAAAAGCAGAGACATTACTTTACCAACAAAGGTCCATCTAGTCAAGGCTATGGTTTTTCCTGTGGTCATGTATGGATGTGAGAGTTGGACTGTGAAGAAAGCTGAGTACCGAAGAATTGATGCTTTTGAACTGTGGTGTGGGAGAAGACTCTTGAAAGTCCCTTGGACTGCAAGGAGATCCAACCAGTCCATTCTGAAGGAGATCAGCCCTGGGATTTCTTTGGCAGGAATGATGCTAAAGCTGAAACTCCAGTACTTTGGCCACCTCATGCAAAGAGTTGACTCTTTGGAAAAGACTCTGATGCTGGGAGGGATTGGGGGCAGGAGGAGAAGGGGACGACAGAGGATGAGATGGCTGGATGGCATCACTGACTCATGGACATGAGTCTGAGTGAACTCCGGGAGTTGGTGATGGACAGGGAGGCCTGGAGTGCTGCGATTCACGGGATCGCAAAGAGTCGGACACGACTGAGCAACTGAACTGAACTGAACTGATGCACTGATTTGGAGAAAGCAATGACAACCCACTCCAGTATTCTTGCCTGGAAAATCCCATGGGCGGAGGAGCCTGGTAGTCTGCAGTCCATGGGGTCACGAAGAGTCCGACACGACTGAGCGACTTCACTTTCACTTTTCACTGTCATTTATTGGAGAAGGAAATGGCAACCCACTCCAGTGTTCTTGCCTGGAGAATCCCAGGGACCGGGGAGCCTGGTGGGCTGCCCTCTATGGGGTCGCACAGAGTCGGACACGACTGAAGTGACTTAGCAGCAGCAGCATGCACTGATTTACTCTGTATTCATATAAGCATTCATTCAGTAACTCTAACGACTCTATATTAAAAAATTCTGATTATCACTGCATATAAAGTGATACAAGTTTCTCATATACATTACCATGTGTCAAACAGATAGCTAGTGGGAAGTTGCGGTATAACACAAGGATTTCAACTGGGTGTTCTATGACAACCTAGAGGAATGGGATGGTGTGGGGAGTGGGAGGGAATTTCAAGAGGAAGGGACCATATGTATACTTTTGGCTGATTCACATTGTTGTATGGCAGAAACCAACACAATATGGTAAGGCAATTATCCTCCCATTAAACCTTTTTTTTAAAAAAGTTATACAACTTTCTAACTTCAAAGAGTATATCACCAAAATTTGAAAAAATGTATATTATTAAAAATTTTACCAAAGGATTTTAGTATTCTCATAGAAAGTGAAATCGATTTAATGCAACTAAAGAGAAAAATTGAAAATCACTGTTGAATATTTTTTCAGAATACTCTTATATAGTCATTCTGTCAGTATTAAGTGCCTACAGTTTGCTATTAGATGTTGTGTAAAGAATGACGGAAAAAAGATAATTTATGAATTCATCACCTACTGAGGATACAAAATCAGAGATTTGTTTAAAAGCTAATTTTGAACATGAATAGAATTGTGGTGAGCAAAAAAGCACATGAAGGATAATTTTAGGATGTTTTGTTTGTCCAGTTGAATAGCGATACCAGTCAGTGAAGGGAGTAATTGGTGATAAATGGACTTATGGAAGAAGAATGGAACTCAAAGGAATGCCAGGGGACTGAAAGGAAGAACTGGGATCAGAAACTGGAGCAGTTTGAACAAGAGTTTCTCAGTGCAGATGGCAGGCACACCAAATCGATTGTGTTTACCAGTTCATAACTGAGCACCCTGAGAGATAAACTGGAAAACCTCTTTTTCCAGTTCAAGTACCAGGGTAGAGGATGCAGTTGAAAATTTTGGGCAAACGTCTGTTAACCAAAGTGACAACTCTTCATTGTTTGTACCTGCTAGATGTCATATGAAAGAGGGATGATTTAAGGGTTTCAGAAAATGGGAGGGGTCCTGGCTAAAAGGCTATTGTCACCCACAAAGCAGGGTGTAGTAGCCCTACATATCCAAAGGTTACACACCCTCAGTTCAGTTCAGTTCAGTTCAGTAGCTCAGTCATGTCCAACTCTTTGTGATTCCATAGACTGTAGGCTCCTCCGTCCATAGGATTCTCCAGGCAAGAATATTGGATTCTCCAGGCAAGGATACTCAGTGCCCCCAAACCTGCACCAGTATCTTATCTCATGGAGAACTGGTCTTTTACTAGGACCCATACGTTCTCAAGCAGAGGTGTGTGTCAGTGGTGGCCTGCTGCAGGATTGGGGGCACTGAGTGTAGCAATACATGCATGGAATCTTTTGTGTGAGGTCACCATTTTCTTCATTGTTTCCACCATAGTTTCAGTTCAGTTCAGTCGCTCAGTCATGTCCAACTCTTTGAGACCCCATAATCGCAGCACGCCAGGCCTCCCTGTCCATCACCAACTTCCGGAGTTCACTCAAACTCACGTCCATCAAGTCAGTGATGCCATCCAGCCATCTCATCCTCTGCCATCCCCCAATCCCTCCCAGCATCAGAGTCTTTTCCAATGAGTCAACTCTTCGCATGAACTGGCCAAAGTACTGGAGTTTCAGCTTTAGCATCATTCCTTCAAAGAACACACAGGGCTGATATCCTTTAGAATGGACTGGTTGGATCTCCTTGCAGTCCAAGGGACTCTCAGGAGTCTTCTCCCACACTAGAGTTCAAAAGCATCAATTCTTCGGCGCTCAGCTTTTTTCACAGTCCAACTCTAACATCCATACATGACCACTGGGAAAAACATAGGCTTGACTAGACGGACCTTTGTTGGTAAAGTAATGTCTCTGCTTTTCAATATGCTACCTAGGTTGGTCATAACTTTTCTTTCAAGGAGTAAGCATCTTTTAATTTCATAGCTGCAGTCACCATCTGCAGTAATTTTGGAGCCCCCAAAAATAAAGTCTGACACTGTTTCCACTGTATCCCCATCTATTTCCCATGAAGTGATGGGACCAGATGCCATGATCTTCATTTTCTGAATGTTGAGCTTTAAGCCAACTTTTTCACTTTCCTCTTTCACTTTCATCAAGAGGCTTTTTAGTTCCTCTTCACTTTCTGCCATAAGAGTGGTGTCATCTGCATATCTGAGGTTATTGAGATTTCTCCCAGCAATCTTGATTCCAGCTTGTGCTTCTTCTAGTCCAGCGTTTCTCATGATGTACTCTGTATAGAAGTTAAATAAGCAGGGTGACAATATACAGCATTGATGTACTCCTTTTCCTATTTAGAACCAGTCTGTTGTTCCATGTCCAGTTCTAACTGTTGCTTCCTCACCTGCATATAGGTATATCAAGAGGCAGTTCAGGTGGCCTGGTATTCCCATCTCTTTCAGAATTTTCCACAGTCTATTGTGATCCACACAGTCAAATGCTTTGGCATAGTCAATAAAGCAGAAATAGATATATTTCTCGAACTCTCTTGTTTTTTTCGATGATCCAGCAAATGTTTGCAATTTGATCTCTGGTTTCTCTGCCTTTTCTAAAACCAGCTTGAACATCTGGAAGTTCACAGTTCATGTATTTGTAAGGCCTCCCCAGACAGCCATTTTGCTTTTTTGCATTTCTTTTCCATGGGGATGATCTTGATCCCTGTCTCCTGTACAATGTTATGAACCTCAGTCCATAGTTCATCAGGCACTATATCAGATCTAGTCTCTTAAATCTATTTCTCAGTTCCACTGTATAATCATAAGGGATTTGATTTAGTTCATACCTGAATGGTCTAGTGGTTTTCCCTACTTTCTTCAATTTAAGTCTGAATTTGGCAATAAGGAGTTCATGGTCTGAGCCACAGTCAGCTCCAAATCTTGTTTTTGCTGACTGTATAGAGCTTCTCCACCTTTGGCTGCAAAGAATTTAATCAATCTGATTTTTGTGTTGACCATCTGGTGATGTTCATGTGTATAGTCTTCTCTTGTGTTGTTGGAAGAGGGTGTTTGCTATGACCAGTGCTTTCTCTTGGCAAAACTCTATTAGCCTTTGCCTTGCTTCATTCTGTATTCCAAGGCCAAATTTGCCTGTTACTCCAGGTGTTTCTTGACTTCCTACTTTTGCATTCCAGTCACCCTTAATGAAAGGACATCTTTTTTTGGTGTTATGTCTAAAAGGTCTTGTAGGTCTTCACAGAACCATTCAACTTCAGCTTCTTCAGCATTACTGGTTGGGGCATAGACTTGGATTACTGTGATATTGAATGGTTTGCTTTGGAAACGAACAGAGATCATTCTGTCATTTTTGAGATTGCATCGAAGTACTGCATTTCGGACTCTTTTGTTGACCATGATGGCTACTCCATTTCTTCTAAGGGATTCCTGCCCACAGTAGTAGATATAATGGTCATCTGAATTAAATTCTCCCATTCCAGTCCATTTCAGTTCTCTGATTCCTAGAATGTCAGCATTGACTCTTGCTATCTCCTGTTTGACCACTTCCAGTTTGCCTTGATTCATGGACCTAACATTCCAGTTTCCTATGCAATATTGCTCTTTACAGCATCAGACCTTGCTTCTATCACCAGTCACATTCACAACTGGGTGTTGTTTTTGCTTTGGCTCAATCCCTTCATTCTTTCTGGAGTTATTTCTCCACTTATCTACTGACCTGGGGAGTTCCTGTTTCAGTATCCTATCGTTTTGCCTTTTCATACTGTTCATGGGATTCTCAAGTCAAGAATACTGATGTGGTTTTCCATTCCCTTCTCCAGTTGACCACAAGTGTGGCCGAGAGGAGCTACCCCACGTCCAAAGTCAGGGGCAGAAGCCGGGAGGACCCCATGCCCTAGGGGCAGCAGCCAAGAGGAGCTACCCCACGTCTGAGATCAGGCGCAGTGGCTGGGAGGAGTTACCCTGTGTCCGAGGTCAGGGGCAGCAGCCGAGTGCCATGCTGTGACAGCACAGGAGCAGCCGAAAGGAGATACCCCACATCCAAGGTCAGGGGCGGCGGCCGGGAGGAGCAACCTCATGTCCAAGGAGCGGTGGCTGCACGGGCGCAGAAGGGCCTAGAGGAGCTACACCACGTTCAAGGTCAGGAGGGGCGGTGGTGAGGAGATACCCCTCGTCTAAGCTAAGGAGCTGCAGCTGTGCTTTGCTGGAGCAGCTGTGAAGAGATACCCCATGTCCAAGGTAAGAGAAACCCAAGTAAGACCCAAGTAGGTGTTGCAAGAGGGCATCAGAGGGCAGACACACTGAAACCATACTCACAGAAAACTATAGTCAATCTAATCACACTAGGACCACAGCCTTGTCTAACTCAATGAAACTGAGCCATGACCTGTGGGGCCACCCAAGATGTGCGGGTCATGGTGGAGAGGTCTGACAGAATGTGGTCCACCATAGTTTGGCCCCAGGTAAATAGCAGGGAGGGAACACAGCTCCACCCATCAACACAAAATTTGATTAAAGACTTACTGAGCATGCCCCCACCCATCAGAACAAGACCTTTCAGTTTCCCTTTCAGTCAGTCTATCCCATCAAGGATTTTCCATAAGCCTCTTATCCTTGTCCATCAGAGGGCAGACAGTCTGAAAACCGTAATCACAGAAAACTAATCAATCTGATCACATGGACTGCAGCCTTGTCTAACTCAGTGAAACTATGAGCCATAGTTGGTGTAGGGTCACCCAAGATGGACTGGTCATGGTGGAGAGTTCTGACAAAATATGCTTCACTGGAGAAGTGAATGGCAAATCACATCAGTATTCTTGCCTTGACAACCCCATGAACAGTATGAAAAGGCAAAAGAATAGGATCCTGATGCTACTCGAGATCAGTGGAAAAATAACTCCAGAAAGAATGAAGAGACAGAGCCAAAGTAAAAGCAATACCCATTTGTGAATGTGACTGGTGATAGAAGCAAGGTCCAGTGTTGTAAAGAGCAATATTGCATAGGAAACTGGAATGTTAGGTCCATGAATCAAGGCAAACTGGAAGTGGTCAAACAGGAGATGGCAAGAGTCAATGTTGACATTCTAGGAATCAGAGAACTAAAATGGACTGGAATGGGTGAATTTAACTCAGATGACCATTATATCTACTACTGTGGGCAAGAATCCCTTAGAAGAAATGAAGTAGACCTCATAATCAACAAAAGAGTCTGAAATGCAGTACTTGAATGCAATCTCAAAAATTACAGAATGATTTCTGTTTATTTCCAAGGCAAACTATTGAATATCACCATAATCCAAGTCTATGCCCCCACCGTTAACGCTGAAGAAGCTGACGTTGAACGGTTCTATGAAGACCTACTAGACCTTCTAGAATTAACAATCTAAAAAATAAAATTAATTAAAAAAAAAAAAGATGTCCTTTTCATTATAGGTGACTGGAATGCAAAAGTAAGAAGTCAAGAAACACGTGAAATAACAAGCAAATTTGGCCTTGGAGTAAGTACAGAATAGAGCAGGGAAAAGGCTAATAGAGTTTTGCCAAGGAAAGGTACTGGTCATAGTAAACATTAAAGTAGAATTATTTAAATAACTGCATGAATCAAAATACATTTTTTTTCTTTCTGTATCTTAATCATGCACACAGACACACATATTTTCTTTATCTCAATACTTTTTCCTTTCCCATTCCTTCAATCTCTTGCTTTGAAACAGACCATTAGGTCTTAATATCATGGAAGAGTTTGGAAGAGGTTTTTGCTAGATTTAAAAGGACAGAGTTGGCAGAAAATGTGCTCTTCCTGCAGTCACCTCTTTCTCCCTGTCTGTGATATGAGTGAGACACCTAAAGCACAGGAAAATATCTTATGACTATAAAGTTATATTGAAAAAATAATCAATATCCAAAGGGGAAAAAAAAGAAATTGTTCCAGATTTATGTTTAAAGAAACAATAAATATTATTTTTTTAAAATCACTATTTACCATACTTTAAAATATATATTTAAATATATATATATATATATATACACATACATACACACACACACACATATATGTGTGTGTGTGTGAATTTGTACCAGAAGTTAAAGTATACACTGTAGAATTTATTCCTTGGAAGAAGCCAATATTAAATTGGGTCAAATTAGACATATTTTAGTGTTTTAAAAGAATTGGGGAATTTTTTTCTCACTATTGCAAGTATACAAGTATGCAACTGGGGCTTCCCCGGTAGCTCAGTGGTAGAGAATCTGTCTGTAATGCTGGAGTCACAAGAGACATAGGTTCAATCCCTGGGTATGGAAAATCCCCTTGAGGAAGGCATGGCAACCCACTCCAGTATTCTTGCCTGGAGAATCCCATGGACACAGGAGCCTGGTGGGCTACAGTCCATAGGGTTGCAAAAAATCAGATGCAAATAAGAACACACACACACACAGTTTGACTCAGAGAAACCTTTTGTAGGCTCTGAAAGTAATTATTAGGACATTTGAGGACCATCTAAATTCTTTTGGAGGTCCAAGATACTGTGAATATTCATGGGAAGAAAAGTGATGCAAAGTCATCGCCCATCACATTGATCACTTTTAAAATTAATTCAGTGTAGGAAAGCCTGATATTAGTACATTTACTATATTTTCAATGGAAAGTGGCAATGTGAACAAAATTCTATAAATATCAAATTATTTTGTTCATTACTCCCAGGCAAGAATTAACTAGACAACTTCAAATATGGCATGGCAAATGTAAAAATCTCATTTTTCATACATTTCATGCTAAGTTCCATTCTGAGGAATAGAAAGATTTTGAAAATATTTTCAAAAGCAAATGTTTTAAGTAGCAGGACACAAATGCTTTAAGATGTCTTCAAATAACCCCTTCATTCCTTAAGGGAATTCCATTCTGGGAGAGTTAAAAGAACTTCATTAAGCATGTTGGTAAACTTCTGTTGGAACAAAAAGACCATGGCACTGTGTGTGGCCTTCCTGGCTCATGCATATAGATCAGTTTATTGAATGAACTGAACTACATAGGGTGCCAGCAAAAAACAACTTTCTTCTTTGCCAAAACTATCCTGCCATTTACTCTCTCTTGTTTTTCTCACCCAGGATGAAATACATGTTTTTGCCAGTAAACAGAACACAACAAATAGTCTTTTGTTCAAATCATAAAATACAGTCCAGGAAAATGTGAAAAATGTAAACTTGTTTAAGTAAAATTCAAGGCTATCCTGAACCAGAAAAATCACAATGGGAACAAGAACATGTTTTGTCTTTTCTTTTTTCCTCACTTAAGGTCATCCTATGTTCTAGCAGTTTTGGGCTTCAACACATTTGGGAAAGGAAGACAGAGTGAGGTATGGTATAGGACACATGGACAGAGATAATTGACTCTTCATTTGTGGTTTCTAATTATGGCATATTTCAAATCTCACTTTCTTTCTTTTGTGGGGGTGTTTTCTATAGGTTCTTCAGGAAAGCCATACCAGTGTGATCTTAACCTAGAGTTTCCTTGCTGTAATCAATGACTGTCACAAGTGCCTTCTTTAAGAGGCATCAACTCCAGCTTCCTGTCTCAGTTCCTCATGTGGTCTCATGTGGCCAAGAAACATGTCTTGTGTTGCAGTCTGGAAGAAATTGCCTTTCTCAAGCCTGTCTCCTATCCTCCTGACTAGCAGGCTATCAATCCACTTTGATTTCACCATCCTGCATTTCTCCTCCATAAATAAATTTCACAAAACAAAACAAAGAATAGATGCACTGACTTGCTTTTATTCAAAACAGATGTCCAACAAAATATATTGCTGATAAAGCTCAATAAAATGTATCTACACGTGATAAACTGTAGCTCATATAAATAGCAAAGCATAGGTATCCAGAATCTCTCTTTCTCTCTCTCTCTCTCATAATCCATCTATCAATAAAATGTGTGTGTGTGGGGGGGGGGTACATCTTACAAAGAATGAAGAGAAGTTATTAACTGACAGTGTGTAGAAAATGAATGAAATGATAAAATAAAATTAAAAATCCATCTCACTTGATTTCAGATAAGTGAAAATTCTACTAATATATATTTCCAAACACAGAAGACTTTAAGGTAAATAGTAAAATCAAATGATGACAGATTAAAAAAATAAGAATTGTCCTACTTGCTGATGGGATATATAATAAAGACTCTTGGAAAAACAATTTGCTAATACCTAGTAAATATGAACAGATACATATCATTTGATTTACAATTTTACTCCTTTATTTACATTGGGTTGGACAAAAAGTTCATTTGGATTTTTCCATGAGCTGTTACATGCATAAATACAATCTTCTGTATATGTCCAAAGTGAAAGGCCCAATAAGTGAATATTTATTATAGCATTATTTTCAATTACCAAAAAAATATTGAGACACTCTAAACATCCATCAGTACAAAATGGTATGGCTGCATTGTCAACCTTAAATCAACATAAATTGAAGCATATATACTAACATGTATTCTATCAAATTATATAGTGATGAGTGAAGAAAGTACATTTATTAAAATGTGATGTTATTTCTGATTTATAAATATATATTTAGCTAACATTTAGCTAAATGCTAACATATACATGAAAAAAGTAAACATCATATTCAGAATGCAATAAATGTAGGGAAATAAAGGAGGAGAATTAGTTTGAATACTTCAAATATGACTGAAAACCTTTCTTATTTCAATTATATGGAAATAAAATTGACCCTTGAACAACTTGGAAGTTAAGTTTACTGACCTTCATGCAATGGAAAATCCTGTGGTAACTTTACAAGTGGTTCTCTGTACCCAAGGTTCTGAACCTTCAGATTCAACCAACTCCAGATCATGTAGTGTTGTACTAAGTATTTATTAAAAAATACTCACATGTAAGCAGAATTGTGCAGTTCAAACTCATGTTCTTTGCAGGTCAACTGTATTATAATATTTAAGCCATATCAACAGGGAGTGGTAGATCATAACCACTCTTGCATAATTTGTTAATGTACAGTATGCTTGAAATTGTCTCAAGATAAAATGAATAAAATCACAAAAATTATGAATGTAAATTTTCATGTAAGTATTTTTCATCTGATTTATTTCTCCACAAGAGCCTGTATTTATTTTACAAATTGAATACTTTTTAAACATAAAGAATACTAGCATATTTTATTGTTACACATCTTATATTTTGTGTTTCCTCTGTAAATATGTATATTAGTTTTCTACTGTGTTCAGTCGCTCAGTCCTTCCAACTCTTTGCAACCCTATGGACGGTAGCCCACCAAGTTTCCCTGTCTATGGTATTTTCCAGGCAAGAATACTGGAGTGGGCTGCCATCAACTATTCCACAGGATCTTCCTAACGCAGGGATTAAACCTGCATCTTTTGTGTTTCCTGCATTGGCAGGTGGGTATTCTTTACCACTGTACCACCTTTCACCATGACACAGTGGTTTAAACTGGTACACATTTCTATCTCATGATTCTCTAGATTTTTCTGGATGTTCTGACCTGGGTCTCACTGCACTAAAATCAAAGTGCCTGCAGTCTTCTTTCTTTCTAGATTTTCTAAGAAAGAATCCATGTCCTTACCCAATAAAGTTGTCAGCAGATTTTATTCTCTTGTAGTTACAGGACCAAGATCCCCATTTTTTTTCTGGCTGTTCCCTGAGCATTATGCCTAGCTTCTACAGATCAGGGCATTTCTTGGTTCACAGCCTCCATTTTCCAGGTTCAAATCCTGCAACAGGGGTAGAGTTTATCTCATGCTCCCAGTATATTTTTTGAATCTGGACAAGGATTTACTCATCAGAACATCCACCAGAAAATTTGTGGTGTGTAATGTACTGTTCTATTTTTCAGGGACTGAATGACTACCCTGGCCTCCCCCAAATTCCTGTGTTGAAGTACTAACTCCGAGTGTAATGGTGTTCGGATGTGGGACCGTTGAAATTAAATAGGTTTACATGATGTCATGTGATTAGGGATCTTACTATGGGATAAGTGTCCCTGTAAGAAGAGAGACCAGAACTCTTTCTACCCTTTGTCTCTCTCTTTCTCCCTTCTCTTTCCCCCTCTGCCATTTTGAGGGCTGAATGAGACCATGGCTGTCTGAAAGCCAGGAAAAGATTCTCACCAAGAACCAAATCCGCTTGTTCCTTGATCTGGGACTTCCCAGCTATGATACCGTGAGAAATGTTTATTGTTTAAGCCATCTGGTTTATGGTATTTTGTATAGTAGCCTGAGCTAAGACAATTTTCATTTCAGTTCTTTTTGCCAAATCCAATGGTTTTTCAATTTCATACATTTCTACACTAATTTCATGTCTTTCTTCATTTTTAAGAGGTAGTTCTGATTGTTGAAGAGGCCTAATCTTTCAATTGCATTCTTTTATTGATGTTTTACTAACTATTGCAGTTGTACACTTTTATGTTGCTTTTGATACATATCTTTACTTAATTTTACTAAAACTGAATGCTGTATCATACTTTAGAGACTCTCTAAAACTTATTTGTAATTCAAAAAGAGATCTCTCATGCCTTAAATCTCATCCTTTCTATGAGATAACCTGGGTAAATGGAGACAAGCATTTTATGATATTGTAGAATATTATCAATATAAAATGAAGCATTTATATTTTCATTTGTAAATAATTTGTGTGTGTGTGTGTGTGTGTGTGAAATTTCTCAGTCGTGTCTGACTCTTTGCTATCCTATGGACTATAGCCTACTAGGCTCCTCCACCCATGGAATTTTCCAGGCAGGAATACTGGAGTGGGTTGCCATTTCCTTCTCCACGGGAATCTTCCTGACCCAGGAATCTAACCCAGGTCTCCCGCATTGCAGGTAGACGCTTTACAATCTGATCCACTAGGGAAGCCCAATACTTGGCTCTAAATTTATGTCCAGTATAGTTAATTCAAAATATACAGTTTCTTTCTTTCTCTTTTATACTATATGGGGTTTTACAAATAAATAAATATTCAATTGACAATGAACTCAGTTTTAAAATCACAAAAGATATTTGATATGTAACTTGAAGTTGGTAACATCATGAATAAAGTTGCACCCCTAGCATAGATCTTCCACTTTTTAACTAGAATATATTCTGGAAGAGTATGATTAGATCATTTAATAATCAGCACATTATGACTATATGAGATTATTGCAAAAAGTATATTACTGATAAATACCTAAGCTGAATTCTTATTTCCTAAGAGGTGCCGAAATATATTAGGCTTGCTTAAGTCTTGCATTTTAGCTTTCCAGTTTTTCAAATTATTCTTTTTCCTGTTTTCTAAATGGAGAACATTTGAGTGGCAGCTCAATTGCATCCTCTGCCAATCAATCAAATATACATTTCATATGATGACTAAAAGGATATTGCACATATGACATGGGAAATCAGACTGAAGTTTATGGGAGCACAGGGAAATAATGAATAGTATGAGATGGGGTAAATGGTATTGTAATGGTTTTTGTGAATGCCAGCTTCAATAGATCATGGTATGTTATTCAATCATTGTGAAATATACTGTTCCCTATTTAAGAAAATAGATCTTATTCATTTAAGATATATTTAATGTAATTATATGACATTTTAAATAGATTATTCTATAGTGTAATTTTAAAAACATTTTTATTAGTAAAATGTGTTAATAATAGACTCTGTAGTTCTTTTTTATCTAGTAATAACATTTAGTTAACGAATTCTAATTTTTTCTTTATAAAATTATAGTTTTTATCTAAGAACTAAATAAATGTACAGGTACCTGCTTGAGAAAAGTTATTGAATAAAAATTAGTACAAATACATTTGAATCAGTTCTAATGAGGTGGATGAAACTGGAGCCTATTATACAGAGTGAAGTAAGCCAGAAAGAAAAACACCAATACTGTACACTAGCTCATATATATGGAATTTAGAAAGATGGTACCAATAACCCTGTATACGAGACAGCAAAAGAGACACTGATGTATAGAACAGTCTTTTGGACTCTGTGGGAGAGGGAGAGGGTGGGATGATTTGGGAGAATGGCATTGAAATATGTATAATATCATAAATAAAACGAGTTGCCAGTCCAGGTTCGATGCACAATACAGGATGCTTGGGGCTAGTGCAATGGGACGACCCAGAGGGATGGTATGGGGAAGGAAGAGGGAGGAGAGTTCAGGATGAGGAACACATGTATACCTGTGGTGGATTCATTTCGATATATGGCAAAACCAATACAATATTGTAAACTTAAAAAATAAAATTAAATTAAAAAAATTATAAATATATAAGGGGATTCCCTGATGGCTCAACAGTAAAGAATCCTCCTGCAATGCAGGAGATGCAGATGTGGGTTTGATCCTTGAGTCAAGAAGATCCTTTGGAGGACAAATGGCTACCCTCTCCAGTACTACCAAGAGCTACCGATTCTTGCCTGGAGAATCCCATGAACAGAGGAGCCTGGTGAGTTACAGTCCATGGGTTGTGATCCAACTGAGCACACACATACAATACATATATTCTAGCTTTTACTATTATTGTCCATTTAGAAAGCTGAATGGACGTATTCATTTGATCATTCTTTATCATCAAAATTTATAGCAATGTTTTTACTTTACTTCAGTCTACACAATTAATATATGTCTTACCAAGTTTAGTTATTCAAATGTTTTGTTAAACTGGATTAGAAATAGGAGCATTTAAATATTTTCTGTAATGCTTTTACATATTGGGTGTATAATTTACATTACTAAATATTTATATGTATTTAAAGTATCTTGTAGCTTCATATTTGTATAAAATATATTTTATATGAAAATTTCTACAAATTTGAAAGTTGTAAAAATTATATTTTACTTTATTATTATTTATATTAATAGCATTTTTATATTATTAAAAATTAATTTTTCAAATTTAACAGTATGAAATCATTTCACATTTTGGTAGAAAATATCAACTGTTCATTTAGTATACACACCATCATTTAAGAAATGCTAGCAAAATGTGAATATTTTGTTATCATTTTAACTAAGATACATCTCAATATCACTTATGACACAGTACAGATTTAAATCTCTTATCCTTACAAAGACAGACTCATTTAAAAGTGGAAACTTTTCAGCACAATGGTAAGAATTTACTATAGATTGTAAGTTTTTCCAATTGAATTTTTAGTGATCAATAAGTCAATGAGTCCAATCTCTTTGTAAAAGGATATATTTATTGAAAAGTTTTCCTCAAGTGGCAAGAGACAGAGTAAATATTTATAGCACACCTATTAAGATTTTATGTAAAATATCAACTTCTTTAAATAAAACAATGAAAAATAAACAAGCTAAGTAACTAACAATAACAATAAAATATAAAATATAATAAAATAAAATAACAATAAACAATCCAAGTAGTTTAAAAAAGAAAATGAATAATTTACAATGTTGCATGGAACTTAGAAGTTCCATTTAGCCCCAGACACCACAGGATATAGCCGAACTTTGAATTAATTAAAAACATGTTAATAATGTATTAATTATTTTTTCCTACAAAGTTAAGAAAACTTTGATATGAAGATTCATGAAATGAATTATTTTTAGAATATTATAAACATATTTTTAACTGTTTAAAAATTTTATTGAAATATAGTTGTTTTGCAATATTTTATTAGTTTCATGTTTATAATACAATGATTTAGTTAGACATATATATCAGCATATATATATATGTGTATATATATATATGTCATATGGTTTCCCTGATAGCTCATTTGGTAACGAATCTGCCTGCAATGCAGGAGACCCCAGTTTGACTCCTGGGTTGGGAAAATACCCTGGAGAAGGGATAGACTACCCACTTCAGTATTCTTGGGCTTCCCTTGTGGCTAGCCAGTTAAGAATCTGCCTGCCATGTGGGAGACCTGGGTTCAGTCTCTGGGTTGGGAAGATCCTCTGAAGAACAGAAAGGCCTGGAGAATTCCATGGACGGTATAGTCTATTGGGTTGGGAAAAGCCAGACCCGACTGAGCCACTTTCACTTTCCTATATGTCATATATATATTCTTTTTTCCACTCTCTTCCATTATAAGCTATTACAAGATATTAATTATAGTTCCCTATGCTATACAATAAGCCCTTGTTAATTATCTGTTTTATATATAGTAGTGTGCATATTTTAATCACAAACTCCTAATTTATCCCTCTTCCCATTTGATAACCACAAGTTTGTTTTCCATGTCTATGTTTGTTTTCATCTTCTTTATACATTCATCTGTCAGTGGACACTTAGGTTGTTTTTACATCTTGGTTATTGTAAATAGTGCTGCAATGAACACTGAGGTGCATGTATATTTTCAAGTTATATTTTCTCTGAATGTATGTCCAGGAGTGGAATTGCTGGATCACATGGTAACTTTATTTTTAGGTTTTAAAAGAACCTCCATACTATTCTCCTTAGTGGCTGTACAAATAGACATTCCCATGAACAATGAAAGAAAGTTCCTTTTTCTCCATACCCTCTCCAATATTTTATTGCTTGTAAGCATTTTTGATAATGGCCATTCATGACCGGTATGAGGTAATATCTCATTGTAGTTTTGATTTTCATATCTCTAATAATTAAAGTTGAGCATCTTTTCATTAGCCTTTGGTCAATCTGTCTTTGGAGAAATGTCTTTTGAAACTTTCTGCCTATTTTTGGATTGGGTTGTTGCTTATTTGATCTTGGACAGTGTAAGTTGTTTATGTATTTTGAAGATTAGTCCCTTGTCACTTGAATTGTTTGCAAATATTTTCTTCTATTCTGTAGGTTTTCTTTTTGTCTTGTTTATGATTTCCTTTGCTGTGTGAAAACTTTTAAGTTTAATTCGGTTCCATTTGTTTATTTTTGTTTTTGTTTCCATTACTCTAGGAGATTCAAAAAGATATTGCTGAGATTTATGTCAAAGAGTGTTCTGCTCAAGGAGTTTTATAGTATCCGGTCTCACATTTAGGTCTTTAATCCATTTTGAGTGTATTTTTGGTCCTGATGTTAGAGAATGTATATAATCATACAATAAAATATTATGTTTTCTTCATAAATTATTGATTTCAGTTTTTGGAGACAAAGACAAGGTTTTACTTTTAAATACAAAAAGAAAACACAGAAGACTATATTTTTATATTTTATAAAATAATTTGGGCAGTTTTAAAAATATTATGCCAACCAAAATAAGAATTTATCCTTGAGGCAAGGCAAAGAGAAATTTTTCTTTCTGTATGTCAATGGAGGAGACTGCTAATTTGCTTTTTGAGCTAATCGCCTGTTAAGGAGTCAGCAGACTTATGCTGCTGGCCAAATCAATAAGACCCCTGTTTTGTGAGTTAGGAATGTTTTGTTTTATTTTAACATTTTAAAAAGACTGATTTTAAGTGATTGTGAAAGGCCTTGTAAATGATAGTCTCAATTTTGTTTCTTGGTCTAAAAGCTTGATATATTTACTATCTGGCTCTTTTCAGAAAACATTTGTCAACCCTTGGGACCTGAAGCATAAAGTGAGGAACTGTTTAAAGATTTAAATCCATATGTTGACATGTTTCTGAAACATCTTTCCTGGATTTTTAAAAAATTCCTGTAAAACAATTGCAAACAAATATTTGCATCTATTTCATTGTTTTTCTTTACTATTGTCAGTATCTGAATGCAATATTTATTTCCTTCTGTTAGTTGTAAAGCTGCTAGAGAAGTAACATAATGAAAATATCATTTACAAACATAATTAAATAAGTTTATATAGAATGATTGGATTCATGAATTTAAAAGTATAATAGCTTTTTAGTGGCAACCAAAGATTAAAAAATATATTTAAAGCATGAAAATGGTTATCAGTTAATGCAATGAAGCAAAATAGTGCTTGATAAAGTGATGATATACTGTACACAAGCAAGTCATCAAGGACGAATAGACTATATTATCTCAATACATACCTGAAGTCTTTGGGAATGCATGATATCAAGCTGGGTTAACTTACAGGTGCATTGAAATTTGCCACAAAATACAAAAATATAACACAGTATCCCAATATATCATATGTGCTAGATATAGTGGGTGTGACAAAATGTATTCTTGTTCTTTAAACCACTTTGTGATGTTAATATTTCATATTCTTTGCAAGATCATGAAAATACAAATAAGATTAATGTAATCTCACTTTTAAAGAATTATTGTAAGGAAACGTAAATTAAAATATTCTTCTGCCTTAAGCTTCAATGCACAACTTATTGCTTTTTATTCTAGAAAATATACTAAACCTTATTTCTGTGCATCTATATAATTTTGTACATTGATCTGCTTGTGTGTAATTTCAATTATTGGCAATGAAAGTGAAAGTATTGCTCAGTCGTGTCAGACTTTTTGCCACCCCATGGACTATACAGTCCATGGAATTTTCCAGGCCAGAATATTGGCATGGATAGCCTTTCCCTTCTCCAGGGAATTTTCCCAACCCAGGGATCAAACCCAGGTCTTCCACATTGCAGGCATATTCTTTACCAGCTGAGCCACAGGGAAGCCCAAGGATACTGGAGTGGGTAGCCTATCCCTTCTCCAGGGGATCTTCCCAACCCAGGAATCGAACCAGAGTTTCCTGCATTGCAGGCAGATTCTTTATCAACTGAGCTATCAGAGTATAGGTAATGGTAAAATGATGATTTTTTTAAAATTTTATTTTATTTTTAAACTTTATAATATTGTATTAGTTTTGCCAAATATTGAAATGAATCTGCCACAGGTATACCTGTGTTCCCCATCCGGAACCCTCCTCCCTCCTCCCTCCCCATACCCTCCCTCTGGGTCGTCCCAGTGCACCAGCCCCAAGCATCCAGTATCGTGCATCGAACCTGGACTGGCGACTCGTTTCATACCTGATATTAAATGATGATCTTTTAAGACTGGATTTCTGGATTCCAATCCAGAATTCAATTTCTTAGTTATATGAGCTTGGAGAAGTTATTCAGCCTCTCTGTGCCTCATGTTTCTTATCTGTAAAATAGGAATGTTTCATATCTATGTCTGATATAGTTGGTATATAAGGTGAAGAATTTATATTCATTACTTACTTACAACATGATCCTGCTCAGAACATTACTCAGAATCACAAATTGCATTTTGACAGGTATGAGTATGTGTGTAATTTTTATAGTATAATGGTATATCATATGGCACTCCTCTTAAATAGTATAGTATGACTATATTATTAACAATATGATCCTTTCACTTATGATTGTCTTGGAAAGAAAATTCTTTGGAATATCAATGACAACCATTATTTAAAATAAATGTAATATATAATATAGATATTAATATTTTGGCAAATAAATGTTTAAAAATTATGAGAGCATTTAAAATATTTACTGAAAGTTTACTTTCACTCTTGATTTCTTGGTTTTACATGAAACTTGAGCTGTCAGTAAAACAAATGCACCCAGGCATACAGCACACTTGTAAATACTATTTTTTCACTATTATGTCAAGAACACCAGTAGGAAAATTAAAATATCAAAGTATCAGACATGTTTGCTGAAACTATCTGATATGTTTTACTGCTGGAAAAAAATAGGTTTATGTTCATGAAATATTTGCATTTATTTTCACAGTACTTTTTAATTATTTTAATGAAGACAAAATGGCTATTTTCTCTGTAAATATGAATTTAGTGATAAAATGTAGAATGAGTTATTAGAAACATCCATACATTTGCTTCATTAAAGGTAATATATATTTTTGAAATTATTTTAACTTTTTAAGTTGGAGTAAGTTGATTTACAATGTTTCAGGTGTATAGCAGAGTGATTCAGAATATATTCATTCTTTTTCAGATTATTTTCCATTTAAGGTTATTACAAGATATTGAATACAGTTACCTATGCTATACAATAGGTCCTTACTGATGATCTATTTTATATACAGTAGTACGTATATGTTAGTCCCAAACTCCTGAATTATCCCATTTGTTAACTGTAAGTTTGTTGTCTATGCCTGAGTCTACTTTTGTTTTTTAAGTCAGTTTATCTGTGTTACCTTCTTAGATTCCACATAAGAGCATTGTAATATAATATTTCTTTTTCTCTTACTTCACTTGAAACTGAAAATGTAAGAAGTCTCTCAGTTGTGTCTATTTGTGACCCTATGGACTGTAGCCCACCAGGCTCTCTGTCCATAAAACTTTCCCAGCAAGAATACTAGTGTGGGTTGCCATTCCTTTCTCCAGGGTATCTTCTCAACCCAGGGATTGAACATGGATCTCCTGCATTACAGGCAGATTTTTTACCATCTGAGCCATCAAGGAAGCCCCTGGTACATAATATCTACTTTGGTCCATGTTGCTGTAAATGGCATTATTTCAGTATTTTACTTTTTTAGAACTAATATAAATGCATATGTGTGTGTGTATATATATGTATATACTGAGTCATATACACATACATATGTGTGTGTGTATATATACATACATATGTATATAATCAGCAAAGTGATTCAGTTATACATACATAATATACATATTATTTTTCAGATTATTTTCCTCTATGGGTTATTATAAGATGCTGAATATAGTTCCCTGCAGTATACAGTGAGTTCTTGTTTTTCATCTACTTTATATATATAGTAGTGTGTATATACTAATCCTAAACTCAAATTTAGAGTCTAGTACTTATTATTTGTAGACTTTTTTTTTTTTTTGTAGACTTTTTGATGATGGTTTTTCTGACTGATGTGAGGTGATACCTCATTTAGTTTTGATTTGTATTTCTCTAACAATTAGTGATGTTGAACATCTTTTCATGTTCTTATTGGCCATCTATATCTCTTCTTTGGAGAAATGTCTATTTAAGACAATATATTTTTAATACTTGGGGCAACATGATAACTTAGAGTAGTGAGGGTTGGTTAAAATCATGGTTATCTTTCTCATCTTTCATATTGGCTCTCTTGTGTTGACTTCAATTGGGGATGCCATATTAGTTAAAGATAAGATTGAATTAATACAGTAAAAATTTAATTTTACTGGTTGG
Organism: Bos indicus; assembly: GCF_029378745.1. NCBI lineage: Eukaryota > Metazoa > Chordata > Mammalia > Artiodactyla > Bovidae > Bos > Bos indicus. The sequence goes on from NC_091771.1 coordinate 61,172,323, forward strand.
GATTCAGTTTTCTGTGTGGTTAAAATACAAAAAAAAAAAAGATACCAAATTTGAAGATTCCCTGAGAAGACAAAATCAGTTAAAGACACATAAGTGAAACAATTTAGCTTAGTCTGCAAAATAAGTTACATGTAACTTGGAATATTTTTTTTAAATCCCTCTGAAAACAATAAATGAAACTATACCTTCCAACAAATTAGCATGTGGCAACCACTTTCAATCAATTCCCTATCACCATAAAAACTCTAATTTATAACTGATCATTTTATAGAATAAACAGTCTTTGCATTCTCACTTCATTGTCTGAACAACAATATACCTCTAAGTCTCATTCAGCTTTTGATTTCAGAGTTCCCAGTTCACAAACCATTCTTGTATGCACAACAAATTCTTACTAAATACTATAAGAAATGGAGCTTGAAGTGGTGCATTTTCAAGGCAAAGTAGCTGGCCTTGGGTGGAAAATCATTAACAAATTGTTTCCCCCTCAGAGCTAGCTGGTTTTGTCTTTGAAAATTACTGGCAACCTAGTCTTGCTTAACAGAGAGACCCTAAGCTAACAGGATGGTTGGGAAGGGATAAACTAAAGTACTCATTGAGAAATGTAGACTTAGGATAGGAAGGAAGAAGAAAGAATACACTATGAAACTTAGGGGACACCCAAGGAAGATTGTAACCCCATAGTACTCAGCCACTGAGGAACTGGGGAGGGATCTGTGTGCCAGGGAACAGGAGTGCTTGCTGTAACTGTCCTGGGCGTGCCTGCCCACATCTGATCACACAAGACCCAATCTCGCAAGACCCTCATTAAAGGTCTCACTGTCGCTGTGCTTTCTGTCTCTGAGTTCAACCCTTGGTTTTGCTCTGGTGAGCATATTTCTCACAAATACCATTTTGCTGATGTGGTGGTTTTATTTTTACTTTTTCTGTATTTGTGACAGTGTCAAGTCAAATTCTTCTGTGTCATAGATTTCTGTTTTAAATTTTCTTCTTATTGAAATTAAAGCTATCATACTTGTTTTCACCACATTGACAATGAGAAGAACATTTTAATCAACCACTGGTTATTTAGGCCACCACAATTTCAGTGTACTAACATAAACCAGTACACCTGAATTGCACATAAGCAACACAAGAGAGAATCTTACTAATTCATCACATTAATACAACAGGAAAGTTATGTACTTATCTTTGCAGAAGTATACTTACTCTTTTCAGATATATCTTTCCATTCTATGAAAAAGGTATTTTTGAGTAAATGCTTTCTTCCTTGTAGTCGAACCTCTAATGATTGTATCTCTGTTCCACGTCACATTCCTCTCCTTCTTAACCATGCATTTGCAGGTCAGTCACCCTGCTTCTGCCTGCTTCTCCCCGCGCCAACCGCCCTCCCCCCCCGCCCCCCGCCAAACAATCTGCTTTAAAACCTCTTCTTTTCAATCCGCTAACAACCAGTGTCCTCACATATATTTCCAATATTTCTCCATTCAGGAGATCCTCTCATTGCAATGTCTAAACCTTTGCTATTTTCTCTTTTTCTGCACAGTCTCCACTTGATCTTAGACTAGGCATAGGCTTGGTAGTTGGCTCTTCTGAATTCAGATATTTACTTTCCTAGTTACAAGCAAAATAATCTTCGATTTACTGTCTTCCTCCAACCTATGATGCTGGCATAAGTTTTGAATGGTTTTCTGACTCTCCTTATAAATTTGTATGTTTTGAAGTATTTGTGAAAAAAATTAGGCAGCCTCTGTTACCCTACAAGAGTGGGCAGATCAGCTCTAATGACAGTCCCACTAAGGCTGTTCACAATGTGAATAGATAATTTAATAATTGAAAATCAAATGGTACTGTCAAAAAAAGAGGAAAGAATGAATAATTTTGTCTAAAACTGATAATGAACCACTACATATATTGCTACTATTGTCAGTTATTGGCTAAAATACAGCTATAACTCAATTATCTAAATTCAGGACACTGCCATTTGACTTCCATTATTACTTATTGTCTGACTGACTTTCTTGGAATTCAAGTATTAAAATCTGTCCCACCCTAACGAGCACTCCCCACTTCTGGTAGAAGACTGGATAATACTAATAATGAATCACTGGTTCAACCCTGGCCATCCCTATGAAGTTGAAGCTATTTTACCAGTCATTTCCTTTTTTGTTAGGTGATTTTTATTCTTCTCTCAGACTTCCATGAAAGTGGTTCCAATACACTACATGGTGAAGCTATTAAAAATAATTCTTTCAGTGTCAAAATTTAGAAAGTCATAATTGTGAATCACTTCTTACTTATTCTGTATAACGCAGATAAATTTGAAAGTTGGAAAGAACTAATTACCTATCTGCCATTCTAACCTTTGAAGTTGAATGCTAATTCTCATTCATCTTTTTTACTGGCAGCCCACAATATTCACTTTAAGAATATTTCTAGATTTAAAGTTAAGTGTGAGATGGCTTTTCTGATCTTTATGCCATATGAAAAAGAATGAGGCCCCGTTAAGCTGTGTGGGCTTCCCTGGAGGCTCTGTTGGTAAAAAATCTGCCTTCAGTGCAGGAGACCTGGGTTAGATCTCTGGGTTTGGAAGATCTACTGGAGGAGAAGGAAATGGCAACCTACTCCAGTATTCTTGCCTAGGAAATCCCATGGACAGAGGAGCCTGGTGAGCTCCCCGCTAAGGGGTCACAAGAGTCAAGCACAACATAGCAACTAAACCACCATGACCACCACTAAGCTCTGAGTGCCTCTATCAAAGCAGTTCTGAGTGCTTCCAATTTGGCATTTCTTTTTATTCAAACTCTTATTCTACCTCTACTGTACATCATAGTCAACTTTATTTAAAGCTCTGATTCAAATATTCTGTGCAACATTAATGGGATAATTCTGTATAACTTGCTGTTTTTTATTTTCTAATGATTTCATGCCACCATCCATTTTACTCACAATAAAAAAAGGTATAAATTCAAGAGGAACAGGGTTAGCTTAAGAGAGAACATAAGAGAAGGGAGAGCCCGGATAGGAGTAAAGCATGGGGTAAAAACCTTGAACATCAGAAGAATCAGTCACAATAAAGAAGACACACATAGATGTCTCAGTGGCTGCTTTGAGAAAGGATAAGGAGGGGAATAAAAGATTCAGATCAGAGTTGGCACAATCATTTGGAAGATTTTGTACCCGTCGGAGGAAAACAGAGTAAAGAAAGAAGAAGCACGATCTATTAGTTTTGAATACAGATATGCTCCCTCAGTACATGAACCAACTTTTAGAAACAGCATGAGGAATTCATATGGCTTTAAGGTATTTGTTTTTTATTTGCAGGGAACAATGAACAAATAAATAGCAAATTTTAGGTAAGATTTATAAGATTTATCGCTGTACCTACATAGCTACAAAAAAATGGAAGATTATCTGTCTTTGTCTGATTTGGTTTCATTTTGGATTTTCTTCCATCTATGATTCTGCTATTTTTCTCTTCTTTATATGGGCATGATGCTGCTCCTTACTTGCCTCTCTAAATCAGGTTTTAAAATCATTCACATCTTTGGAACATCAGTTCAGTTCAGTCTCTCAGTCATGTCCGACTCTCTGCAACCCCAAGAATCCCAATACACCAGATCTCCCTGTCCATCACCAACTCCCAGAGTTCACTCAAACTCACATCCATCAAGTCGGTGATGCCATCCAACCATCTCATCCTCTGTCATCCCCTTCTCCTCCTGCTCCCATCCCTCCCAGCATCAGAGTCTTTTCCAATGAATCAACTCTTCGCATGATGTGGCCAAAGTACTGGAGTTTCAGCTTCAGCATCATTCCTTTCAAAGAAATCCCAGGACGAATCTCCTTCAGAATGGACTGGTTGGATCTCCTTGCAGTCCAAGGGACTCTCAAGAGTCTTCTCCAACACCACAGTTCATAAGCATCAGTTCTTTGATGCTCAGCTTTCTTCACAGTCCAACTCTCACATCCATACATGACCACTGTAAAAATCATAGCCTTGACTAGACGGAATTTTGTTGGCAAAGTAACATCTCTGCTTTTGAATATGCTATCTGGGTTGGTCATAACTTTCCTTCCAAGGAGTAAGCATCTTTTAATTTCATAGCTGCAATCACCATCTGCAGTGATTTTGGAGCCCCAAAAAATAAAGTCTGACACTATTTCCACTGTTTCCCCATCTATTTCCCATGAAGTGATGGGACCAGATGCCATGATCTTAGTTTTCTGAATGTTGAGCTTTAAGCCAACTTTTTCACTCTCCTCTTTCACTTTCATCAAGAGGCTTTTTAGTTCCTCTTCACTTTCTGCCATAAGGGTGGTGTCATCTGCATATCTGAGTTTATTGAGATTTCTCCCAGCAATCTTGATTCCAGCTTGTGCTTCTTCCAGCCCAGCGTTTCTCATGATGTACTCTGCATAAAAGTTAAATAAGCAGGGTGACAATATACAGCCTTGACGTACTCCTTTTCCTATTTGGAACATCAATGAACCTCAAAGGCAGGGCAATTAGAGTTGGGAAGAAAAGTAACATTGTTGCTCTCCAAATTTTTAAAAGCTAAATATGAAGCAGCAAAGTGTAGAGTTATAAAGAAGTTTTGGAGTCATCATAACTCTTAATCTCAATTATCATTATTACAACATGAAAGAACTTGGGTAATGTATTTATTTTATAACATTTATTTTTTATGATTGATATTGGGAGATATTTGTTGATTCATTCATTCACTCCTTCAACACACATATCCACTTTTTCACAAAAAATAGAGTCAATCAAAATAGGCATGCACTCTGCCTCCCCAAGTTCACAGTACAAGGAACAGTAACATTTAAGCAACCTAACTTACAGGAATAATATGAATTGTTAAATAGACAATATATTAAAATCATTAAAAATTCACAAAAGGTCACATACAATGTTAGAGGTTCTTGTATTTTAAGAGTTGTAATTTCTTGAGAACAATTTTATTACTACCAGTGCCAGCTACATAAAATTCAGGACTCAGTATAAAATGAAAATGTGGGAACCTTCATTTAAAAAAAAAAAAAAGGAAAAAGTTCCATTACATTTTTCTCTCTTTCTCAGTCTCTCTTATGACTTGTAATTTTGATTTATTTAATTTATTATTTAACAGCATTCACTTCTCCATATGAGGACACTTGTTGGGTAAATGCAGACCCTTCACAAGCACACCATGACCCTACCCTGTAATTCTGCTTATGCACTCTCTGGGGTACATTGCTGCTGCTGCTGCTAAGTCACTTAGGTCATGTCCTACTCTGTGCGACCCCATAGATGGGAGTCCAACAGGCTCCGCCGTCCCTGGGATTCTCCAGGCAAGAACACTGGAGTGGGTTGCCATTTCCTTCTCCAATGCATGAAAGTGAAAAGGGAAAATGAAGTTGCTCAGTCGTTTCTGACTCTTCACGACCCCATGGACTGCAGCCTACCAGGCTCCTCCGTCCATGGGATTTTCCAGGCAAGAGTACTAGAGTGGGTTGCCATTGCCTTCTCCGCTGGGGCACATTAGTCACTCTCAAACTCTGGTGCATCAGTGACCCTAAAGAGAAAGGTGAGAAACTTACTCCCCCACATTCACTGCCAAAGCCTTTGGCAGTGCCAGCCTGGGTTAGGACAGGTGCTGGAATGTCCCAAAGTGTCCCTGGCCCTTTCCACCCCTTCCTGGGTTCACAGACATGTCCCATGGATCACAGAACATGAGCCTACCTGCTACTGTCTTCCTCCTATGCCTCTTTCCCCTTCAACTCATGGTTCACCAAGGTGCAGGAAAGAATGGTGATGGGGCAGGTGAAGGGAGGGACAAGGGAGGCTCTGAGGGTAGGTGCAACCTGAACCCATCAGAAGAGACCCAGAGGAGCTAGAAATGGATTAGTATGCTAGCAAGGCTATTGGCGCATGTTAACATCTTCCATCAGACTTCACTTGCAAAGCACAAATTCAAGGATAGAAGTTATTCAGAATTGCCAGTGTCCACAGTATTAAGTTCCCATTGTGGGGACTCTGCACAGAGTTCTGTGCTATGGGATTGATCCCACATCTATGAAGCTATCCCTGACTACCACCTCTATGCACAACGAGAAAGCCTAAACTTCTGAGCTCTGTATACAAATCACCTGGAATCTATATATCAATCATTATAATCAATTCTTCCAAATATGTGTTAGAATTTAAGATTACCTATATGTACTTGTGAGCTTCCCTGGTAGCTCAGCTGACAAAGAATCCATTTGCAATGCGGGAGACCCCTGTTTGATTCCTGGGTTGGGAAGATACCCTGGAGAAGGGACGGGCTACCCAGTCCAGTATTCTTGGGCTTCCATGGTGGCTCAGACAGTAAATCCGCCTGCAGTGTGGCAGACCTGGGTTCAATCCCTGGGTTGGGAAGATCCCTTGGAGGATAGCATAGCAACCTACTCCAATATTCTTGCCTGAAGAATCCCCATGGACAGGGGAGCCTGGTGGGCTACAGTCCATAGGATCACAAAGAGTCAAACATGACTGAGTGAATAAGCACAGCACAACACATATATACTAGCATTTTTAAAATTACTAATTAAAAGGACTAGGAGAACTAAATTATCTTTTTTCTGTTCTTGTTTATTTATAGTCAATATTACCTCTTCCATCCCTAATAGGAGTCTTATGTAATTAGATTAAAATAATATGAATTAGAATATCAGTAAAACTGTATTATAATACAGTATTTTTTTCAGCTTTGGAAAGTTTGACAATATGCTAATAAACAGAAGGAATTAAATAAAATCTGTCGCCCAGCTCTCTATTGACTTAAATGGAAATTTCATGCATTATAATCCAACTTCAATGAATTATTTTAGTGATAACCACATTCCAGGAATTTTTTTAATCCTCAAAATATTTTAATAATATTTAATAGCTTGTTAGCTTCTTTAATTACTTCATCACATATTGTTACTGCTTACATATATCTTAAAAAATGGATAACAGGTATATGGCATATAATTACAAAAACTAGAATACACCAGATAAACATTATTTGATATATGACTGATTTAAAGTGAGCTTGAAATGCATTTAACAAACTGATTTTAAAAAATAACTTATTGTGCATCGAACCTGGACTGGCGACTCAGTGCACTGGGACGACCCAGAGGGATGGTACAGGGAGGGAGGAAGGAGGAGGGTTCAGGATGGGGAACACGTGTATACCTGTGGCGGATTCATATATGGCAAAACCAATACAATATTGTAAAGTTAAAAAATAAAATTAAACATAAAAAATAATAATGAAACTAGAAAAAAATAACTTTTTAGAATCTAGCATGTGGCATAGTGACTGGTATATAAAACACATTCCAAAATATCTGATGAAGAAAGCAGAAAAATGTTAATATGAAAAGAGATCGAGATTAGGAAAATAGCAAAATATATGCATGAAGATCACTATGCATTAAAACAAGTTAATTGTTTTCTTCCAGACATTAAGTAATAGCATTCACTACAAGAATATTTTCTATTAAGAAGTTTAAAGTTCTATCCAATTCCTGAAAAGAGTTTGGAATTTAATATTACTATTAATTTTTAATTATGAAATATAAATGAATAGGGAAAAATTCTAAGTAATTTTGAGTAAGAATTCTGAGTTAGGTCTGAGTCCCTATTCTGTCATGAATTTTTTTTTTTTTCTGTCATATTGAATAAGCTGCTTACTGTTTCTGAGATTTAAATGCTTTATCAGTCAAAATATACTAAGCCATGTAACTTTCAAAGTCATGAAAGTTCGGTGATATATATATTTTTAGATTTTCAGATAATATCATTGAGTTATTGTGCAATTTTCACAATTACAGGGAATACCTGTAAAAATAGATAGCACCCATAAAAACAAAAATCAGTAGTCACGTAAGCTTAGAAGAAATTCTTTGTTTTCCAGCTAACCTTCTTTCTTCCCCATAAAGCTGTTATGACACATATCTCATAGATGAATGTCTTGTTATAAGTACATATTTTTATGAGACATGAAAAAAGCGTAGTCAATGAATGATTTAGTATATTTTCTTCACCTAGTATCATGGCTTATGCTATAAGGAAAACTTGGATAAAAATTGCTAAATCACACCTTGACTTTGTCCTCGTTCATGGCTCATAACTAAAAGCATTTACAGTATGGTTGCTGCTGCTGCTGCCGTCAAGTCGCTTCAGTCGTGTCGGACTCTGTGCGAACCCATAGACGGCAGCCCACCAGGCCCCGCCTTCCCTGGGATTCTCCAGGCAAGAACACTGGAGTGGGTTGCCATTTCCTTCTCCAATGCATGAGAGTAAAAAGAGAAAGTCGTGTCCGACTCAGCGACCCCATGGACTGCAGCCTACCAGGCTCCTCCGTCCATGGATTTTCTAGGCAAGAGTACTGGAGTGGGGTGCCATTGCCTTCTCCATTACAGTGTGGCACTGACTCTCAAAATGGTCATTCTGGGAGTTTTAAATCTAACAGAAATTCGATGGTCAGCCCAAGTGAATATGGAAATTAATAGTTGATACATGAAGATCTAGCACTAGGTCAGTTGATACAATCATGCTTTAAAATTTTTTAACTTATAAATGGAAATAAACTAAATAAACCAAGTCAATGAAGATGTGCCTAAAGTAGTAAATATTTTATATATGTTAACCATTTCTTTACAATCCAATATTTACTACAAGGATATGTTTTCCATTATGGCCTATTTTCCTTACCTTTCTGATTTCTATCTCAATCCTCTAACATATCCAAAATAAAGTGTTTATGTTAATCCAAATTTGCTCTTCTTCCATTGTTCCAGAATAAATAAATAAACCAAACCAAAAGAAACCCAAAACTATGCATTCATTTGATCATGCCATAACACCAGAAGTCATTCTCCCATTATCCTTAGCTCTCACAGACCACAATGTTAAGAATGTCAATTCTAACTCAAAATATATCTCTTGATTCAACCAGCCTCTTTCCATTTCTTTTGCCACCTACATCTAAAAAATCAACACATCTCCTGAAGTACTGCAAAATAAACTTCCCTAGACATCCTGTTTCCAATTTTGCCTTGCAGTCACTGTAAAGCACTTTCACAAGCATATGGAGTAAGGTTTAAAATGGCAAACTTATGTATGTCACTTTCCTGCTTAAAAGCCATGTGTAGATTTCCGTTGCCCTTAGAATACTTCCCATTTTGATCCTTGAACAGTATCTGCTCTCTGATTACTGTCATTCCAATTTCGTCTTGCTTATCTCTCACTTAATCAGTGGCCTCCAATATCAGTAATCTTCATTTCATTCAATAAATAAGTTTTCCCTTTCCTTCAACTGTGACCCATGGGAATTATTTTATTTATAAGGTACAAGATTTAAATTGAAGGTCATTTATTTTCCTTATGGATATCCAGTTCTTTCTAGAAGTATTTATTGGAAAAGTTATTTTTCCTTTACTGAATTGCCTTGAAAAAGTAGATCTAAATTTGGAAAGAAAGACATGTCTCCAAACTTTGAGAAAGACAAAAAGGGAAACAGCCCTGTACTTCATTTATTAGTCTATGCAGAATAGAACCTTTACCGGAACATTTGGTGTCCATGAGTCTGTCCTGTACAGGAGGATGAAGGGCCTCCCCCTCCCAGTAATATGTAGACAAACAGCTTACTGTGGGTGATTGGACAGCTGACACTAAACAACTGCAGATAACTGTTCATAAGAGCACAGGGAAATCATCAGTCTTGGTGCTGGCTTAGAAGAATAGAAAGCAAGAAACAGCTAACTGAATTAAAAACCCAATAAAAGGGTAAGAGCCCCAATTCCCGCCTGCCCTCAGAGCAGTTCATTATTCTACCACATTTATTACAATTTTAGGGCCTACGTTCACCTTTCTGATGATCATTTTGCAATGAATGTGACTTCAGAAGGAAGTTAAATATAAATTGTGATTATAAGCTAATTTGTCTTTTTTTCCAACTCTCCTGATATCCTTGGCATTTTAATCTCCAATATATATTTGCTGTAGATACCAAGTATATAGATTTTAGACAAACGTGGAACTGACTCTTATTTTTATTTTTGTATGTTGGATGGGTATTTATCTACTCTTCTAAGGAAACTATTTGTTAACTAATATTGCTTTGCTTGCTTTTCTTCTATCTGCTTCAATTAAATACAGTATTGTGATCTATATCACTAATCCATCCTTGCATTTCTGGAATATGACCTACTTGTGAATCTATTAATCAGGAAGTATAATAACAGGCAACTTTGTCAGTTAATTTGAGTAGTAGTGAACTTAATGTTCTGTATCATATAGTTGTTAGAATTTCAGGGAGAGCAAGAAAACCAAACTCTGTGCTTCTCACCCAGTAACAACTCAGCAGGAGGAAATGTCTAACTAGCCCACTGTCCTCTGTAGTAGGTAGATGCCTGCTAAATCACCTCAGTCTTGTCCAACTCTGTGCAGCCCTATAGACTGCAGTCTGCCACACTTCCTTGTCCATGGGATTCTCCGGCAGGAATACTGAAGTGAGTTGCTGTGCCCTTCTCCGGGGATCCTTCTGACCCAGGGGTCGAAACTGCGTCTCTTATGTCTCCTGCATTGGCGCACGGGTCCTTTACCACTAGTGCCACCTGGGAAGGGCCAAGCAGATAGAAAGTCATCCCAACTCTTACCTTTCTTCCTGTTATAATTCTAGGAACCATAAGTGACTCATGATCATCAAACATTACTTTTACAAGAAACTAACCACCCCATATGTGGCCACCAATTCATATCTCTTACTCCCATTCTTGTCTTTCTTTTGTATTTCTGCCTGGCAAACCCCGGGTCATGTGAATTCAGGATACAAGGGATTTATTGCATACAGTTAGTTGAAATGAATACTAATGAGCCAATATCCAGTAATCAGCAGTAAATGAAACATTTGCCTCTGAAACCTCTATAGACAGGCTTCTTCCTACTTACAGTTTTCCACTACAGACACATCAACCAATAGGCTCCCATACAGCATAACATTTTTTATTGTTGTTGTTGCTCTTTCAAGAAATGATAAGTACATTAACCCCTTAAGAGTGAAGATTGATGTAGTATCAGTAATCACATCCATCTTTGCATGTGTGCTCTCTCAGTCATATCTGACTCTTTGTGACACCATGGATGGCAGCTGGTCAAGCTCCTCTGTCCATAAAATTTTCCAGGCAAGAATACTAGAGTGGGTTGCCATTTCCTACTCCAGGGATCTTCCCAACCCAGGATCAAGCCCATGTCTCCTGTGTCTCCAGCACTGGTAGGCAAATTCTTTACCGTTGAGCCACCTAGGAAGCCCACATCCATCTTTAGCATGCCTATATTGCCTTTATTAAAAAAAAGAATCTAAACTTTATTCTCTGAGCTAAATTTCCATCTTCATCAAGTCCTATAGCGAACAGTAAGTTAAATAAAGCCAGGAGTCACAAAATAGAAATATATGTTGCCAACAAAGCTCAGAGACCATTAAGCATTTCCTTAGTCTTGAGGAGACAATGTGTATGTGGTTGTCTTACCTTTTGTGAAGGAAGCCTAATATACTCTAGACAGTTAGACCCTCCACTGAGGTGGGTGATGAAAATGTTCAGCTCAGTTCAGTAGCTCAGTCGTGTCCAACTCTTTGTAACCCCATGAACTGCAACATGCCAGACCTCCCTGCCCATCACCAATTCCCACAGTTCACCCAAACTCATCTCCATTGAGTTGGTGATGCCATCCAACCATCTCATCCTCTGTCGTCCTCTTCTCCTCCTGCCCCCAATCTTTCCCAGCATCAGGGTCTTTTCAAACGAGTCAGCTCTTAACATCAAGTGGCCAAATTATTAGAGTTTAAGCTTCAACATCAGTCCTTCCAATGAACACCCAGGACTGATCTCCTTTAAAATGGACTAGTTGAATCTCCTTGCAGTCCAAGGGACTCTCAAGAGTCTTCTCCAGCACCACAGTTCAAAAGCATCAATTCTTCGGCGCTCAGCTTTCCTTATAGTCCAACTCTCCCATCCATACATGGCTACTGGAAAAACCATACCCTTGACTAGATGGAAATTTGTGGACAAAGTAATGTCTCTGCTTTTTAATATGCTGTCTGCTGCTAAGTTGCTTCAGTCGTGTCTGACTCTGTAAGACCCCATAAACGGCAGCCCACCAGGTTCCCCCATCCCTGGGATTCCCCAGGCAAGAACACTGGAGTGGGTTGCCATTCCCTTCTCTAATGCATGAAAATGAAAAGTGAAAGTGAAGTCGCTCAGTCATGACTGTTTAGGTTGTCTAGGTTGCTATCTATGTTATCTATGCTGTCTAGGTTGGTCATAACTTTCCTTCCAAGGAGTGTCTTTAAATTTCATGGCTGCAATCACCATCTGCAGTGATTTTGGAGCCACCCAAAACAAAATCCATCACTGTTTCCACTGTTTCGCCATCTATTTCCCATGACGTGATGGGACCAGATGCCATGATCTTTGTTTTCTGAATGTTGAGCTTTAAGCCAACTTTTTCACTCTCCTCTTTCACTTTGATCAAGAGGCTTTTTAGTTCTTCTTCACTATCTGCCATAAGGGTGGTGTCATCTGCATGTCTGAGGTTATTGATATTTCTCCCGGCAATCTTGATTCCAGCTTGTGCTTCTTCCAGCCCAGCATTTCTCGTGATGTACTCTGCATAGAAGTTAAATAAGCAGGGTGACAGTATATAGCCTTGATGTACCCCTGTTCCTATTTGGAAACAGTCTGTTGTTCCATGTCCAGTTCTAACTGTTGCTTCCTGACCTGCATTCAGGTTTCTCACAAGGCATGTCAGGTGGTCTGGTATTCCCATCTCTTCCAGAATTTTCCACAGTTTATTGTGATCCACACAATGAAAAGCTTTGGCATAGTCAATAAAGCAGAAATAGATGTTCAATGTAAGAGAAACCCAAGTAAAATGGTAGGCACTGAGAGAGGGCATCAGAGGACAGACAGACTGAAACTACAGTCACAGAAAACAAGTCAGTCTGATCACATGGACCACAGCCTTGTCTAACTCAGTGAAATTAAGCCATGATACGTGGGACCACCCAAGGTGGACGGGTCATGGTGGAGAATTCTGACAAAATGTGTCCACTGGAGAAGGGAATGGCAAGCCACTTCAGTGTTCTTGCCTTGAGAACCCCATGAACAGTATGAAAAGGCAAAAGATAGGACACCGAAAGATGAACTCCCCAGGTCAATAGATGCCCAATATGCTACTGGAGATCAGTGGAGAAATAACTCCAGAAAGAATGAAGGGACGGAGCCAAAGCAAAAACAACACCCAGCTGTGGATGTGACTGGTGACAGAAGCAAGGTCCGATGCTGTAAAGAGCAATATTGCATAGGAACCTGGAATTTTAGGTCCATGAATCCAGGCAAATTGGAAGTGGTCAAACAGGAGATGGCAAGAGTGAACGTCGGCATTCTAGGAATCAGCGAACTAAAATGGACTGGAATGGGTGAATTTAACTCAGATGACCATAATATCTACTCCTGTGGGCAGGAAACCCTTAGAAGAAATGGAGTAGCCATGATAGTCAACAAAAGAGTCTGAAATGCCACACTTGGATGGAATCTCAAAAATGAAAGAATGATCTCTGTTCATTTCCAAGGCAAATCATTCAATATCATGGTAATCCAAGTCTATGCCCTGATCAGTAATGCTGAAGAAGCTGAAGTTGAACAGTTCTATGAAAACCTACAAGACCTTTTAGAACTAACACCCAAAAGAGATGGAGATGGCAAAACCCAAAATTTCCCAAGGTGTATACATCATCCTCTAGAACAAAGATGTTTTACAATGACATCCTGTGTAGCTTATACTTGCTGTCCAGCCAGTTCCACAAACCTCATTTCGTCATTAGTGGACCAGCATGACTTCTAGTCCCTCTGAATAAATTACAACACATGTCAGGAGAGTTGCTGTGGCGCTGAGACAAAACAATGAAGGCATATTCCCACACATCTAGGAAAGACTGAACTTATTTTATTGTTAGCTGAAAAAGCATTTGGTACTTGCTATATGGCTGCAAAAGAGAGTCCAGGGGACTATTTTGATTTTCTCCTGCAAAGAGAACATACCTAGAATGGCAGCTACTATATTGGAGACACCATCTAATTAAGATGATAATAATGCACTGCCAGAATCTGAAGACAATCTGATATCAGAACAGCCCCAAATGGGGCAAAATAAATGGATAAGGGATAGAAACTGCCACTTTTGAATCATTCATTTTTTTAGTAGTGATGTTCATATTGGTAGTTACTTCATTTAGTGTTTCTTCCATGGTAGCAAAGATTTGGATGCAATTCTGCTTAAGCTAAAATTTGGAAAATGGAGTGTGAATAAGTGAAAACATATTTATAAGTTGTGAATGATCTAAATTTATTTCCCTGATCAAGTCTTCCTCATGGAAATTATGAAAAGGCTGAGGTTTTTATAGCAAGGACTTTTAAAGTTTTGCTTGATGATGAGTTCTCTGTATTAGACTGATATCTAACTCAATTTCTATTTCTAATGGGTCTTCAGGAATAATGTTGGTGTGATTGTTAAGGAGGAATTAAGTGTCTCAGGTGAGATAGCTAATGATTCTGTAAGCAAGATAGAAACAGCATTATAAGAGAGAAAGGAAGAGTCCCATTAATTCCAACTGAATCATACTAGTGTTAGAGAATTCTGGGTAATCAAAACCCAAAATTTCATAAATGTTTTCATTCCAACTTTATGGTTTCCAAATGTCCTTAGTTAGTATCCCAAGTTCCACTTACCAATTTTGTGAGGCTTTGACTACACTAGTCTCATTCAGTAAGACATTCCAGAATCAGACTATTGGTTATGTAAACTCAATGATTTTAGATGATAAAGGGTAATCTGGAGTAGGCATTGAAGATGCTAAGTGTTCTGGCCAGGCCTTGAGCAGAAAATTTAAATCTTAAGCATATATTTTTCTTTCTTTTCCTAAGTACTCTTTTATCATCATTAAAATATGAATAAATAGAGCTCAAAGTTAAAGGACTTTATACTAAATTATATTAATTGTATAAAATAAATAAAGCAAGTGTGTCCCGATAAACATTTTCACCTCTTTAATGACTTGTGTGTTCTTTGAGGGCTTTCCAGATGGCACTAGTAGTAAAGAACCTGCCTGCAATTTCAGGAAACATAAGAGACATGGGTTCGATCCCTGGGTTGGGAAGGTCCCTGGAGGAGGGCATGGCAACTCACTCCAGTATTCTTGCCTGGAAAATCCCATGGACAGAGGAGCGTGGTAGGCTGCAATCCATAGGGTCACAAAGAGTCAGACATGACTGAAGTGACTTAGCACACACGCACATATCCTTTGAGAAATGTTTAACACTTTTACTGAAGATAATATATATGACTTCTCATCTAAGTCATATGTTCTTGCATCAGTGCATGAAAGACCATGGATATTTAGTCCCGGGAAACAATGAAGGGTAGGGAGCCTCCCAATGCTGGAGAAGATAAAATGGATAGCTTTTTAAATTGATAATCTAATTTTATTTCATAATCAAGTTTTCAATTATTAAGTCAAATTAATATTAAAAATACAATGAAATTGTAGAATATCTCATTTGTTTTGAAGTTGCTCTGAAGGCATACTCCTGGGCCTTTTCTAGAAAAATAAAAACATTTCTGATAGACTCAGGTTACATCTAAATGCTAACACATTTTCTGTTAATTTAATGATAGGTCAAGAACTAGGTCTAACTGAAAAGCTGCTAGATGAATATTTCTACATTTACTTTTATAGAACTAAAATAAAAGTAAACATGGTGATTTACTTTATTCCTCAGAAGTATTTTGCTTGTTTCATGGTGTATTTGTCAATAAATAAGATAACATTCATTATCCTCATATCAGATATAGACTAGTGCTCATATCTAATTGAATTTAGACAATGACAGAGAAGATCTAAATAGTTATATATATATATATATATATATATATATACACACATATATACATAACATACGTATGTGTGTATATGGATATTAAATATATGTGAGTAATAAATATGTGTAAATAACAGATATGTACAAATAATGCATAACTGAATATTATTTTTAAAAACACAGTAAATAAAGGACTTTTTAAATATTTAGTAGCAAATTTAATCCTTTTCATTGATAAATTTGCTTTCTGGTAATATATTTCACAAATAACTGCATAAAATTCTTTTTAAGTAAGTTCAGTTCAGTTGCTCAGTCGTGTCTGAATCTTTGAGACCCCATGAAATGCAGGACGCTAGGCCTCGCTGTCCATCACCAACTCCCAGAGTCCACACAAACCCATGTCCATCGAATCGATGATGCCATCCAACCATCTCATCCTCTGTCACCCCCTTCTCCTCCTGCCCTCAATCTTTCCCAGCAACAGGGTCTTTTCCAATGAGTCAGCTTTTCACATCAGGTAGCCAAAGTATTGGAGCTTCAGCTTCAACATCAGTCCTTCCAATGAACACCCAGGACTGATCTCCTTTAGGACGGAGTCGTTGGATCTCCTTGCAGTCCAAGGAGACTCTCAAGGGTCTTCTCCAACACCACAGTTCAAAAGCATCAATTCTTCGGCTCTCAGCTTTCTTTTTAGTTCAACTCTAACGTCCATACATCAGAGAAGGCAATGCCAACCCCCTCCAGTACTCTTGCCTGGAGAATCCCGGGGACGGTGGAGCCTTGTGGGCTGCCGTCTATGGGGTCTCACAGAGTCAGGCACGACTGAAGCGACTTAGCAGCAGCAACACATCCATACATGACCACTGGAAAATCGATAGCCTTGACTAGACGGAACTTTTTTGGCAAAGTAATGTCTCTGCTTTTTAATATGCTGTCTAGGTTGGTCATAACTTTCCATCCAAGGAGTAAGTGTCTTTTAATTTCATGGCTGCAGTCAACATCTGCAGTGATTTTGGAGCCTAGAAAAATAAAGTCTGACACTGTTTCCACTGTTTCCCTATCTATTTCCCATGAAGTAATGGGACCGGATGCCATGATCTTTGTTTTCTGAATGTTGAGCTTCAAGCCAACTTTTTCCCTCTCCTCTTTGACTTTCATCAAGAGGCTTTTTAGTTCCTCTTCACTTTCTGCCATAAGGGTGGTGTCATCTGCATATCTGAGGTTATTGATATTTCTCCCAGCAATCTTGATTCCAGCTTGTGTTTCTTCCAGTTCAGCGTTTCTCATGATATACTCTGCATAGAAGTTAAATAAGCAGAGTGACAATATACAGCCTTGACATACTCCTTTTCCTATTTGGAAGTTAAATAAGCAGAGTGACAATATACAGCCTTGACATACTCCTTTTCCTATTTGGAACCAGTCTGTTGTTCCATGTCCAGTTCTAACTGTTGCTTCCTGACGTGCATACAGATTTCTCAATAGGCAGGTCAGGTGGTCTGGTATTCCGATCTCTTTCAGAATTTTCCACAGTTTGCTGTTATCCACACAAACAAAGGCCTTGGCACAGTCAATAAAGCAGAAACAGATGTTTTTCTGAAACTCTCTTGCTGTTTTGATGATCCAGAGGATGTTGGCAATTTAGTCTCTGGTTCCTCTGCCTTTTCTAAAACCAGCTTGAACAACTGGAAGTTCACAGTTCACGTATTGCTGAAGCCTGACTTGGAGAATTTTAAGCATTACTTTACTAGCATGTGAGATGAGTGCAATTGTGAGATCAGTTGGGCATTCTTTAACATTGCCTTTTTTGGGGATTGGAATGAACACTGACCTTTTCCAGTCCTGTGGCCACTTCTGAGTTTTTCATATTTGCTGGCATGTTGAGTGCAACACTTTCACAGCATCTTCTTTCAGGATTTGAAATAGCTCCACTGGAATTCCATCACCTCCACTAGCTTTGTTCGTATTGATGCTTCCTACGCTCACTTGACTCCACATTCCAGGATGTCTGGCTCTAGGTGAGTGATCACACCATCATGATTATTTGGATCATGAAGATCTTTTTTATACAGTTCTTCTGTGTATTCTTGCCACCTCTTCTTAATATCTTGTGCTTCTGTTAGGCCCCTACCATTTATGTCCTTTGTCGAGCCCATCTTTGCATGAAATGTTCCCTTGGTATCTCTAATTTTCTTGAAGAGATCTCTGCTGCTACTGCTGCTAAGTCACTTTAGTCGTGTCTGACTCTGTGCGACCCTATAGACTGCAGCCCACCAAGCTCCCCAGTCCCTGGGATTCTCCAGGAAAGAACACTGGAGTGGGTTGCCATTTCCTTCTCCAGTGCATGAAAGTGAAAAGTGAAAGTGATGTTGCTCAGTCGTGTCCGACTCTTAGGAACTCCATGGACTGCAGCCTACCAGGCTCCTCCGTCCATGGGATTTTCCAGGCAAGAGTACTGGAGTGGGTTGCCATTGCCTTCTCCGGAATAGATCTCTAGTCTTTCCCATTCTATTGTTTTCCTCTATTTCTTTGCATTGATCGCTGAAGAAAGCTTTCTTATCTCTCTTTGCTATTCTTTGGAACTCTGCACTCCAATGAGAATATCTTTCCTTTTCTCCTTTGCTTTCACTTCCTGTCTTCTCACAGGTATTTGTAAGGCCTCCTCAGACAGCCATTTTGCTTTTTTTCATTTCTTATTCTTGGGGATGGTCTCGATTCCTGTCTCCTGTACAATGTCATGAACCTCCATCCATACTTCATCAGGCACTCTGTCTATCAGATCTAGTCCCTTAAATCTATTTCTCACTTCTACTGTATAGTCATAAGGGATTTGATTTAGTTCATACCTGAATGACCTAGTTGTTTTCTCCACTTTTTTCAATTTCAGTCTGAATTGGGCAATAAGGAGTTCATGATAGGAGCCACAGTCAGCTCCCAGTCTTGTTTTTGCTGACTGTATAGAGCTTCTCCATCTTTGGCTGCAAAGAATATAATCAATCTGATTTCGGTGTCAACCATCTGGTGATGTCCATGTGTAGAGTCTTCTGTTGTGCTGTTGGAAAAGGGTGTTTTCTATGACCAGTGCATTCTCTTGGCAGAACTCTATTAGCCTTTGTCCTACTTCATTCTGTACTCCAAGGCCAAATTTGCCTGTTACTCCAGGTGTTTCTTGACTTCCTACTTTTGCATTCCAGTCCCCTATAATGAAAAGGACATCTTTTTTGGGCGTTAGTTTTATGTTTTTTTTTTTTTTTTAATATTTATTTCCTTTATTTTTATTTTTTTTTAATTTTATTTTATTTTTAAAGTTTACAATATTGTATTAGTTGTGCCAAATATCGAAATAAATCCGCCGCAGGTATACCTGCTCCCTCCCCATACCCTCCCTCTGGGTCGTCCCAGTGCACCAGCCTCAAGCATCCAGTATCGTGCATCGAACCTGGACTGGCGACTCGTTTCATACATGATATTATACATGTTTCAATGCCATTCTCCCAAATCTCCCCACCCTCTCCCTCTCCCACAGAGTCCATAAGACTGTTCTATACATCAGTGTCTCTTTTGCTGTCTCGTATGTTAGTTTTAAACTGTCTTGTAGGTCTTCATAGAACTGTTCAACTTCAGCTTCTCTGGCGTTACTCATCAGAGCATAGACTTGAATTACCATGATATTGAATGGTTTGCCTTGGAAATGAACAGAGACCATTTTGTCATTTTTGAGATTGTATCCAAGTACTGCATTTCAGATTCTTTTGTTAACCATGATGGCTACTCCATTTCTTCTAAGGGACTCTTGCCCACAGTAGTAGATAGTATGGTTATCTGAGTTAAATTCACCCATTCCAGTTCATCTTAGTTCACTGATTCCTAGAATGTTGATGATCACTCTTGCCATCTCCTGTTTGACCACTTCCAATTTGCCTTGATTCATGGGCCTGACATTCCAAGTTCCTATGCAATATTGCTCTTTACAGCATCGGACCTTGCTTCTATCACCAGTCACATTCACAACTGGGTGTTGTTTTTGATTTGGCTCCATCCCTTCATTCTTTCTGGAGTAATTTCTCCACTGATCTCCAGTAGCGTATTGAGCACCTATTGACCTGGGGAGTTCATCTTTCAGTGTCCTATCTTTTGCCTTTTCATACTGTTCATGGGGTTCTCAAGGCAAGAATACTGAAGTAGCTTGCCATTCCCTTCTCCAATGGACCACATTCTGTCAGACCTCACCCGTCCATCTTGGGTAGCCCCATATGGCAAGGTTTAATTTTATTGAGTTAGACAAGGCTGTGGTCCATGTGATCAGATTGGCTAGTTGTCAGTGACTGTAGTTTCAGTCTGTCTACCCCCTGATCCCCTCTCTCAGTGCCTAACGTCTTACCTGGGTTTGTATTACCTTGGACGTGGGGTCTCTCTTCACAGCTGCTTCAGCAAAACACAGCCGCTGCCCCTGACCTTGGGCGCGGGGTAGTTCTTGGCCACGCTTGTGTGCCGTCACAGCCACCTCGCTAATAATATTAGTAAGTTTATTCATAAACATATAAAAAGTATAAGTATACATTTGAGATTTCAAATGCATCAGAATTAATTTTTCCCATATGTAAAAAGCAATATGACCTAATTTTATTTAATTAAATCAGTTAGGATTTAGTAAGAATAATATTTTGCAGAAGAACAGGTCCCACTTTGTTGGGTTATATTTCAAAAAGCAAATACCATAATGTGGATGGAAAAGAAAGCTGTTTCCAAGAAATGCAGCCCTATTATCTTTGGGGAAAGGAAGTTAGGCTATTTCTATATGGAAGAAATAGTCAATGTCTTTAACATTCGTCTGAGTTCCTATATGCTGAGTGAGAAATGTGCTTATTTAGTAAACCACCTCAGATTTATGTCTGCCATGGCTAAGTACATTTACAGAAAGAGCTTTAATGTCAACTGTAGTACTGCATTTGTCCACAGTATAAATCCACAGTAGGATATGTTTTTAGATATGTAGCTCCAAGTTTTCTTTCTGGGAATACATAGGGATAAAGATAGAGTAAAGAACTTGAGAGTTAGTCTGCTTTAAATCCCAGGTTCCAGTTTAACAGCATCCTGACAGGGTGAGCTAGGATAAAGTGGAATACTGAGTGGAGATGAGAAATAAAGCAAACAGCAACCTTTTTAAAAGTTGATAAACATATGGAAAGTTGATTAGAATATATACAGAAAAAATATATTTACACGTTATACAATAGATATAGACTATTTTATTTTATTCTCAAATATACAGATTTGGATTTCCCTTAGTTCACATGTTGTTTAAAGATAAATTGTTTTTGTCTTTAGCTTGTTCTTTAAATTGTTAAAAGAATCTGCCTGCCAATGCAGGAGACATGGGTTCAATCCCTGATCCGGGAAGATCACCTGGAGAAGAAAACGCTAACCTACTCCAGTATTCTTGCCTGAAAAATCCCATGGGCACAGAACCTATTGGGCTATAATCCATGAGGTTGCAAAGAATTGGACACAATTAGCAACAAACAACAACTAACACCCCCTGAAAGGAGACTGATGTAGTTGACAAGGCAATTGTAGACAATTGTGTCTGTGGCTATTGTCTGGGACACAGTGGCTGTGCAAGCTGTCCTGAGCTAGTTTTCACTAAGCCACCTTGCTCCAAGCTCTCATCCTGAGATCTGTTACCGGCTCCAAAGAACCTGGAGTTCTCAGCTGGACACTGAAACCTGTCTCACATCAGCCTCTTAAATGACTAAGCTTGTGCCCTTGATTTCTTTTCAGCTTCTCACTAAAGCCTGTTCCTTTCAGCTTCTGATTTTCTCAGCTCATTCTCTCCTCTCCCTGCTTTATAATTGACTTTCCTGACATTTAAGAGGGAAACATTTTCATAATGTCTTTCATGTAGAATTTAACAAAGCTTAGTGGCATGTGTCAACTTGTGTAGAATTTTACAAAGCTTAGTGGCATGTGTCAACTTTGTGGAGAATTTTCCATTACATAACCTCAGCATATAATCAGTTCTTACTCCCTCCTTTTGTGGCTTCCTGGTTCATATTTGCATCTAACAGAGTGCTTCATAAATTATTGTTAATAGCTCTACTTGTGCTTTTTAATTTTTATTTTGCAAAGATTATTGATATCCGGTTACACAAATTAGGCCACATTTTAAGATCCAGATTTACTGGATTACCCTAGTTCTTAGTACAGGAATAAAAGGAATCAACAATTCTAATTCCTAATTAAATTCCTTTAATATGGGTATAATTAATATACAAGTTCATAAGTAGTGGCATGGTTCCCAACCTATGCAATTGTTTTTACAATGACTTGGATTATATATTCACTACCCTAACTAATAATATTTTTCCATTCTTGTAAATTGCCAACATTTTTATAGGATAATAATTATTTATATACATATATATGTGTATATATATATATATGTGTGTGTGTGTGTGTGTATGTGAAGTGAAGTCACTCAGTCATGTCTGAGTCTTTGTGACCCCATGGACTATACAGTCCATGGAATTCTCCAGGCCAGAATACTGGAGTGGAGCCTTTCCCTTCTCCAGGGCATCTTCCCAACCCAGGGATCGAACCCAGGTCTCCTGCATTGCAGGTGGATTCTTTACCAGCTGAGCCACAAGGAAAGCCTAAGAATACTGGAGTGGGTAGCCTATCCCTTCTCCAACAGATCTTCCTGTCCCAGGGATCAACCTGGGGTCTCCTGCATTGCAGGCTGATTCTTTACTAACTGAGCTATCAAGGAATCCCATATACATGTATCAGAACATTATTCCATCATTTCCTGCCTCGTAGTATCAACTGTTTATGAATAGGAAGCATATCTTATTCACAGGTGTAGTCCTAATACATTGTACCATAGTATATTACATTATATTATCTATATTTTATGAGTAAAATTAATTTCTGAATCAAATAGTTAATATATGCCATGAATTCTTGCTATGGTTTCTTAGTTGTCAAAAGACATGTTAAACTATGGATACAGGAAGATTGAGCAACCAGATAGAGGGTAACAAGAAAATTATATGTCTTTGTGCTTTCTTGGGGATACATTTGGAGAAATGAGAGAAAAGTTGAATCTCATTTTTTTTCCTGTCTCATTGCAAGAATTTTATCTGTAGAAAGGATGCAGTGGTCTTAATAAGCATCTCAGGCTAGAGAGCAGCAAAAGTAGGCTTAAGGATATTTCAAAATTATATTGAAAATATCAATAAGTGATAATAATTATGAAAAAGGATGAACTATCAGAAAATAATCAGCTCTCTAAGAAAAAGAATTAAATAGGATCACAATTGTCCATTTAATTGTGCATTTAATTATTAGAGGTTTTAGGAGTCATGTTACAGAGTTGTTTTTTTTTTTTTTTTTTCTTTTGATATGTTCCTATCCAACTGGGACAGTGAAACTGTTGGATAGTCACTGCTGGGCAAATGAATGCTTTGTTTTTAGAAAAACAAGTCAAGAGTTTTGCCCCACAGTAGTAAAGTTACGGTGTTCACTGGAAAGGGTCAGACTGTGTCACAGAAGCTAGTGAGACTGGACTCACTGTAGCCTCTGGCAAATCATGAAAAGATGTGAAATACTCTTAGATCCTCAGATGAAAGACAATACAAGGCAAATGCGGATGCTTTGAAAATGAATCTTAATTTATATTGTAATTTTCTACTTTAAAAACACTTCAAAAAAAGTGAAAATCAGAACAGATACTTTGCACATGAATTTTAACATACTTCTTTTCCCTAATTAAAACTAATGTGACAGCAAATCAGTTTTAGAAATCCTTTAATATTACTTTTCTCTTTTATATTTATTAATATGAGACATTTTAGAAATGATTCACATAATTCTGGCTCATGGGTATTTTTGATTCTAAACAACCACCATTTACAAATGTGACAGACTTTAAAAGATATTACAGGTAGTCTAGTATACTTACATTTACAGATTAGGAAATTAGTACTTAGACTACTTCTTTCATTTTCTCAATTGCATAACTGCTAACCTTTCAGTTACCCAGTACTTGTTTTCCCATACCTTGGATATTTTCATGACTGGGTATGAATGCAATGATGATTATAATGATTTGAACTCATAATATGTTTTTCCTATTTTTCCCTATATCCCTAGGATATATTTACTCAATTTAAGGACAAAGACCCATTATATTCATTGTTTGAATGAGATTCTACTTCCATTTAAAATTTCTCATATTCTTTGTTATCTTCACCTAAGACTTTGTTTTCCATCAAGGAAAGCCAATGAACTGTGGAGTCCCACCAGACCATTTAATATGGGTTTATGACCTTTTGTGCATTTAAAGCATGACTATTTTAATAAGACGTTGAATTACAATTAATCCAGATTATCCAGTTCTTAACATATTTCAGCAGAGACATTACTTTGCCAACAAAGGTCCATCTAGTCAAGTCTATGGTTTTTCCAGTGGTCATGTATGGATGTGAGAGTTGGACTGTGAAGAAAGCTGAGCACCGAAGAATTGATGCTTTTGAACTGTGGTGTTGGAGAAGACTCCTGAGAGTCCCCTGGACTGCAAGGAGATCCAACCAGTCCATTCTGAAGGAGATCAGCCCTGGGATTTCTTTGAAAGGACTGATACTAAAGTTGAAACTCCAGTATTTTGGCCACCTCCTGCGAAGAGTTCACTCATTGGAAAAGACTCTGATGCTGGGAGGGATTGAGGGCAGGAGGAGAAGGGGACGACAGAGGATAAGATGGCTGGATGACATCACTGACTCGATGGACGTGAGTCTGAGTGAACTCCGGGAGTTGGTAATGGACAGGGAGGCCTGGCGTGGTGCGATTCATGGAGTCGCAAAGAGTTGGACACGACTGAGTGACTGAACTGAACTGAACTGAACTGAACATATTTCAATGAAAATGGTAATCCTTTGTCTCTACACTGAGTCTCCATCAATGAAATTGTTCAAGCCAGTTGCCAAAGAATTTGTAAAGACTCTTTAAAATTTACTCAAACAGACCAACTCTGTATCTAAACATGTAATAACTGTAAAAGTTCCTCTTCATTTCCACATCTATCATTGTAGCAAAAATCATTAGCTGTGGTACTGAGATAGCTACAAAATAAATCACCTTATTTATTTAACCCAAATGATCCACATAATGTGTGCACAAGAACACACCCCCGGTGTACACACCCACACACACCCACACAAAGACACAGCAACTTGGTCAAGATGTTTAAATGTAAGTTTTATTTGACCATAACTTTAGATGTTGAGCCACACATTGGATTTGATGGTTATCACCTACATGGAGGAGTATATGTTTGTTTCCTGTGGATTCTACAACAAATTAGCATAAGCTTGCTGTCTTAAAACAACAGAAATATATGATTACAAAGTTGAAAGTCAGAAATCTGAACTAGGCCTCACTGTTCTATAATAGAAGTATTGGCATAAGTTCACTCCTATCTGAAACCTCTAGGGGTGAATTCACTTTATTGCCTTTCCTGACTGTTACAGGAGGCCCCATTCATGACCCCTTCTGTTTTCAAAGACAGGTATGGTCTGCTAATCGCATCTTCCTCTTATTTTATTTTTTGCCCCTTTGGTCCACATTTAAAGACTCTTTATTTCCCTGAACCCATCAGGGTAATCCAGAATATTCTACCTACTTTAAGGTCAGTTGACAGGAGCCTTAAATTTATCTGTTACTTTTTCTTCTGTCATGAGACACATGAACATGTTCCAGGGATTAACAGGCAGGCAATTTTGGGGGGCCATTATTCTGCCTATCACAGCATATGATCAAAATCCATAAACCTCAAAATATGAAAAACATGAAGTTGTTAGTCTCAGTGCCCTCTCTCCAACTACTTATGTGACTTTATTTCATATCCCTCCAAAGTTTTACTACCACATTTCATGCTAGTTTTAGAAAAGGCAGAGGAACCAGGGATCAAATTGCCAACATCCGCTGGATCATTGAAAAAGCAAGAGAGTTCCAGAAAAACATCTACTTCTGCTTTATTGACTATGCCAAAGCCTTTGACTGTGTGGATCACAATAAACTGTGGAAAATTCTTCAAGAGATGGGAATACCAGACCACCTGACCTGCCTCTTGAGAAATCTGTATGCAGATCAGGAAGCAACACTTAGAACTGGACATGAAACAACAGACTGATTCCAAATAGGAAAAGGAGTACATCAAGGCTGTATATTGTCACCCTGCTTATTTAACTTATATACAGAGTACATCATGAGAAATACTGGGCTGGAAGAAGCACAAGCTGGAATCAAGATTGCCAGGAGAAATCTCAATCACCTCAGATATGCAGATGACACCACCCTTATGGCAGAAAGTGAAGAGGAACTCAAAAGCCTCTTGATGAAGGTGAAAGAGGAGAGTGAAAAAGTTGGCTTAAAGCTCAACATTCAGAAAACGAAGATCATGGCATCTGGTCCCATCACTTCATGGGAAATAGATGGGGAAACAGTGGAAACAGTGGCTCACTTTATTTTGGGAGGCTCCAAAATCACTTCAGATGGTGATTACAGCTATGAAATTAAAAGACGCTTACTCCTTGAAAGGAAAGTTATGACCAACCTAGATAGCATATTGAAAAGCAGAGACATTACTTTGCCAACAATGGTCCGTCTAGTCAAGGCTATGGTTTTTCCAGAGGTCAGGTATGGATGTGAGAGTTGGACCTTGAAGAAAGCTGAGCACCAAAGAATTGATGCTTTTGAACTGTGGTGTTGAAGAAGACTCTTGAGAGTCCCTTGGATTGCAAGGATATCCAACTAGTCCATTCTAAAGGAGATCAGTCCTGGGTGTTCTTTGGAAGGACTAATACTAAAGCTGAAACTCCAATACTTTGGCCACCTCACACAAAGATTTGACTCATTGGAAAAGACTCTGATGCTGGGAGGGATTGGGGGCAGGAGGAAAAGGGGACGACAGAGGATGAGATGGCTGGATGATATCACCGACTCGATGGACGTGAGTTTGAGTGAACTCCGGGAGTTGATGATGGAGGAGACCTGGCATCCTGAAATTCATGGGGTTGCAAAGAGTCTGACACAACTGAGTGACTGAAATAAACTGAACTGAAATAGGGAGATGGTGAAAGGCACAGTGCAGCCATGAAATTAAAAGATGCTTGCTCCCTTTGAGAAAAGCTATGACCAACCTAGAAAGCATACTGAAAAGCAGAGACATTACTTTGCCAACAAAGGTCTGTCTAGTCAAAGCTATGGTTTTTCCAGTAGTCATGTATGGATGTGAGAGTTGGACAATAAAGAAAACTGAGAACTGAAGAATTGATGCTTATGAACAGTAGTATTGGAGAAGACTCTAGAGAGTCCCTTGGACTGCAGGGATTTCAAACCAGTCAATCCTAAAGGAAATTAGTCCTGAATATTTGTTGGAAGGACTGATGCTGATGCTGAAGCCCCAGCACTTTGCCCACCTGATGCAAATAACTGACTTATTGGAAAAGACTCTAATGCTGGGAAAGATTGAAGGCAAGAGGAGAAGGGGACAGCAGAGGAAGAGATGGTTGAAAGGCATCACCAACTTGATGGAGTTGAGTTTGAGCAAACTCTGAGAGTTGGCAAAGAACAGGAAAGCCTGCCCTGTTGCAGTCCATGGGATCGCAGAGTCGAACAGAGCTGAGCATCTGAACTGAACTGAAGATAGGGAAACAAATGAGGTAAATCATTACTTTGTGATGATATTTAAAAGTTTACTAATAAGGATAGACTTGTAATAAATGCATCAAGTTAATAAAATTTTTTGACCCCTAAGACAGACTGCTTTGTAATCTACTTCCTACTTCAGTTCAGTTCAGTTGCTCAGTTGTATCTGACTCTTTGCGACCCCAAGTACTGCAGCATGCCAGGCCTCCCTGTCCATCACCAGCTGCTGGAGTCTACCCAAACCGATGTCCATTAAGTCAGTGATGCCATCTAACCATCTCATCCTCTGTCTTCCTCTCCTCCTGCCCTCAATTTTCCCAGCATCAGGGTCATTTCAAATGAGTCATTTGTTCGCATCATGTGGCCAAAGTGCTGGAGTTTCAGCTTCAACATCAGTCCTTCCAATGAACATGCAGAACTGATCTCCTTTAGGATGGACAGGTTGGATCTCCTTGCAGTCCAAGGGACTCCCAAGAGTCTTCTCCAACACCACAGTACAAAGGCATCAATTCTTCAGTGCTCAGCTTTCTTTATAATCCAACTTTCACATCCATAAAAACCATAGCCTTGACTAGACAGACCTTTGATGACAAAGTAATGTCTCTGCTTTTTAATATGCTGTCTAGGTTGGTCATAAGATGGATAAGAGAGTTGTCATGACCAGTAACATGTCTGAAACACACTGAGGTGTGCAAGCAACAAAAAAAATTACATTGAACTAGCGAAAAGGAAACAACACACAAGTTACATTAATCTTTCCTTCCAATTGTAAATTCTATCAGTTAAATGTGAGTACTTTGGACATTAATGTATAGAATCACTTACTCTAAACCCTGATCCATCCAGTTTTTTACACTGGAAATCTTGCCAAGTAAATTAAAATCAGTCTTCATATTCCATTGCCAATGATGGAACAGAGAAAATGTCAATGTTCAAAGAAAAGAACCTTCAATTTTTGTAATGGTTCAGTTATAGTCATAGTGTTTGGAACCACCAGGTTTATAATAGAATCAAATGAATTCAGTAGGAGATAATCCACTCCAGTTCTTTTTAATCTTCTAGCCATAGGAAGCTGCTATGTTAACATATGGTACCTCTATACTCCTGTGTATTGTAAGTCCTTAGTCAAGCCTGTGATTTTTTTCTTTCCTTTTGAGATTCTTTACTAATTTTGTTTGACCACTTAGGCAGAGACAGGGAGAAAGTTGGGGGACAATTTTGTGTTTCCCCAACATTTGTCTCCACAAGGCTCCTCCCAATAAAAAGAGATCCCTCTAGGAATTATGGTACTGGGAAATTCACACATATACATCAATTCCAACTATATGTTAAGATGCATTAGCAACAAAAACAATACAAGAAACTGGTCTAAAGAGTCCCACCCTTAAGTTCTCCCTAACTTTACCTCCACTCTGTGAACACTGCACAAATATCTATTAGTTTAATTCAGTTACCTCTTCTTTCTGTGGTTCTGATTTTTGTGTTTTTATCCAGTGGAGCCATGTATTGGAGTCTGCACCTTCTTGAAATTCCCCAGAAAACTCAGATCAGTCTATTTGACCTTCAGTCTTCCTTGAACACAGAGAGACCTCAAGCACACCTCTAATTTTCTTTGTCCTTAAAGTGTTTGGAATCAGGATAGAGGGAGAAAGAGGAATCAAAAGGTATAAAAGAAGAGAGTGGCTCCAAACCCTTAAACATGGCTTTAAATACACTTTGGGTTTCAAGTGGCATGATGAAGGCTCATAACATAACCAAATACACTTCCAAATGTTTTTGCTCTTCATCAGGTGATAAGATACTCATGGCTTTGGCCATCTACTTTAGCTTTGAGAAACTTGTGAAACAGCTATCATAGCCATAGTGCTTTCTGGCTTGAAACTACATTAGTTCATTGTTATTTTTGTGAGTTTGGAAGAAGCATTATTAATAAATGCTAAATCCAAGGCATATGCAATCCCATTCCCAAAATAATGTGTTTTGAGTCCTTGCCTGGGGACAAAATAATGACTGGGGTATATTTCAGTGTGTGTGGGGCTGACTGTAAGATTCTATTTAGATTTCTTTTTGTCAGTGTCTCATTAATCAGTGTGTCAATTTAATCAGCATAGTAAACCCAATCTGGCATGATAAGAACAAAGATACTAGTCAATATCTCATTTATATTTCCCCACAAGAGTTTAACACAGGAAGATCTCCAAGAAAAGACAACAGAATTTTTGTATCAACCAAGTCCCACTGGGAAAGAAAAGAAACAAACAACAAAAAATACACATCCAAGAGAAAAAAGAAAACAAAACCTTGTGAGATGTAGACTCTCACCTTTTCAGGTTGATGTATGGTTGGTGTGACAGACTGTAAGGGAGATTAGATAGTAAAACTTCCAAGTTGCATTTTTCTTTAAATATACATTACATACTCCATCCCCTCATTTCCCAAATAAACTTATCTGAAGTTCTATTAAGTGATCTAGTTTCTGACCACAGTAGTTGTGGACCTTCCTCCTTTTGAATATAGTGATGTGGGTTGGTAATTTGATCCACAAATGGGTCAGGAAGTTATTCCCACCCATGATAAATCTTTGTCCTATTTGATAAAATGTTGTGGACCTGAGACTGACCATCAGATTATCAAGAAAGGTCTTTCAACTCCCAAAAGTGTTAGCATATTCAGAGTTACAGTTTTGGCAACATCTGTATTGAACATTCTTTCCCATAATTTGCCACATCCACCTCCCTGAATCCTCCCCATTTAGATCAGATCAGATCAGATCAGTTGCTCAGTCGTGTCCGACTCTTTGTGACCCCATGAATCACAGCACGCCAGGCCTCCCTGTCCATCATCAACTCCCGAAGTTCACCCAGACTCACGTCCATCGAGTCAGTGATGTCATCCAGCCATCTCATCCTCTGTCATCCCCTTTTCCTCCTGCCCCCAATCCCTCCCAGCATCAGAGTCTTCTCCAATGAGTCAACTCTTCCCAGGAGGTGGCCAAAGTACTGGAGTTTCAGCTTTAGCATCATTCCTTCCAAAGAAATCCCAGGGCTGATCTCCTTCAGAATGGACTGGTTGGATCTCCTTGCAGTCCAAGGGACTCTCAAGAGTCTTCTCCAACACCACAGTTCAGAAGCATCAATTCTTCGGTGCTCAGCTTTCTTCACAGTCCAACTCTCACATCCATACATGACCACAGGAACAATCATAGCCTTGACTACACGAACCTTTGTTGGCAAAATAATGTCTCTGCTTTTGAATATGCTATCTAGGTTGGTCATAACTTTCCTTCCAAGAAGTAAGCATCTTTTAATTTCATGGCTGCAGTCACCATCTGTAGTGATTTTGGAGCCCAGAAAAATAAAGTCTGACACTGTTTCCACTGTCTCCTCATCTATTTCCTATGAAGTGGTGGGACCGGATACCATGATCCTCATTTACTGAATGTTGAGCTTTAAGCCAACTTTTTCACTCTCCATTTTCACTTTCATCAAGAGGCTTTTTAGTTCTTCTTCACTTTCTGCCATAAGGGTGGTGTCATCTGCATATCTGAGGTGATTGAGATTTCTCCCGGCAATCTTGATTCCAGCTTGTGTTTCTTCCAGTCCAGCGTTTCTCATGATGTACTCTGCATATAATTTAAATAAACAGGGTGACAATATACAGCCTTGATGAACTCCTTTTCCTATTTGGAACTAGTCTGTTGTTCCATATCCAGTTCTAACTGTTGCTTCCTGACCTGCATACAAATTTCTCAAGAGGCAGATCAGGTGGTCTGGTATTCCCATCTCTTTCAGAATTTTCCACAGTTTATTGTGATCCACACAGTCAAAGGCTTTGGCATAGTGAATAAAGCAGAAATAGATGTTTTTCTGGAACTCTCTTGCTTTTTCCATGATCTAGCAGATGTTGGCAATTTGATCTCTGGTTCCTCTGCCTTTTCTAAAACCAGCTTGAACATCAGGAAGTTCACGGTTCACATATTGCTGAAGCCTGGCTTGGAGAATTTTGAGGATTACTTTACTAGCGTGTGAGATGAGTGCAATTATGCGGTAGTTTGAGCATTCTTTGGCATTGCCTTTCTTTGGGATTGGAATGAAAGACAACAAATTCAAGGGCAATTTATTGACTGCTTCAGCAGACAATTTGATTAACATGTTCACTACTTTATTCCCATGGCTTTCTTTCAAATCCCAGTAATTAGTCTGTACACCTCTTGAACTTTCTTTTCCAGAAAATCATGTTTCTTTCAGCACACCATCATTGTCACCAGCTATCAAGGACTGTAAAGGGTTGAAGGTTTCACCTATGTGCAAGTTAATGAATATGAGGAGAGAGAAGTCTCCAGGATTAGAGAGGAACTTCAGTATATTTGTCCCCACAGTCAAACAGCAATAGGCAGAGTATGTCCAAAGTTTCCTGAGCACAAACTCCCACTTGGCTCTGAGAGGTGGATCAGTTGGCACTTGTATATTACAGAGAAAGACTGAGCTTAGAGAACTTGAATCTTTTCTGATGGGCATTACATGTGTCTGTTCTTCCCCTGGTAGGATATATCACTTTTTGTTATCCGTGCATGCTGTTACTTCAGTCATGTTTGACTCTTTGCAACCCTATGGACCATAGCCCACCAGGCTCTTTTGTCCATGGGATTCTTCAGACATTAATACTGGAGTGGGTCGCCATACTCTCCTTCAGGGGATCTTCCGAACCCAGGGATGAAACCCACGTGTCCTGTGTCTCCTGCATTGGCAGTCAAGTTCTTTACCACAAGCACCATCTGGGAAGCCCGCACCTTTCTTCCACTGGACAGTAAACATGCATGTCATTTATATTTATGTTATTATGCTCTTTTTCTTCCAAGACCATTTGCTGTAAAAGAATTCTTTAAACATTTAATTTGGAACAAAGGGTAGTCTGTGCCTCACTTGCATAATATGAAGAAATTTAAGAGTCTTGTGGAGAACACTCTCTCATTTGAAACTGAGCTGGGCCCTTCAGGAAGAATGTCCAGGATCTGAGCACGCACCCTGCAATGTTTGCTACTAATGATGCCTTGGGAAACTTTTTGCTGAAAGCCATTGGTGAGTTCTGGCTTTTCAAGCAACTAACTGGCCTTTGTCCTTGCTTGGCACTGTCCTCCTCCTTTGCAGTAAGCACTGTCCTTTCTTTCACAACAACCAAGTGTCAGTGTTTTGGCTTTGCTGCCCATCACATGAAAGTCCAGTTGGGTAACACATAGGCTTACTTAAGTAAAACCATAGAACAAATGTAAGCCTCACTGGTGATGGATATTCATGTACTGTGAATATGGCAGTGGTTAAATAAATGTGTATACCTGAGAAAAATTATACATTTATTTATAAAATAAATTCATGTTTATTAAATATAAAAATGGATACATTTTATTATATGCAAATTATATATTGAGAGTTATATTTTTAAAATCATACAGTAGGTGAGGTTAATAATTGCATGTATTAAAGCTTTTGAACTGAGAACTCAGAAAAACAGAGTTCAAGTATACCATTTCAAACTTGCATTGTGTTGACTTAAGCAATTGTTAATAAAAGTGTACACAGAATATGTCTGAAGTTAGAAGACTGTAGTAATTTATTTATTGAATTAAATCTAGGTAATTTAAATTGCCTAGTAAAGTAGTTTCAAAACTGTGATTTTTTTTTTATCCCGTTTCAAGACTTTGAAACACATCACTTCCATCCCATCCCTCATCTTCACTTAGTTAATTATATTCATCATGGAGAGTATAAGCTACATAGTGCTTTTCAATAGAAAGTTTTCCTTACAAATCTGATACACTTTGCCTAAGATTACTTTAGATAAGCTTTCAGAGAATACTTCCCTTCTTCTTTGGATCAGTTATTCAAATAAAAACTATTTATTTATGTATTGCCTTTAATTTTTTTTTCCTGAAATTAAATTATGCCTGGGTCATGTTGAGTTCAGTTCAGTTCAATTCAGTTGCTCAGTTGTGTCCGACTCATTGCAACCATATGAATCGCAGCACACCAGGCCTCCCTGTCCATCATTAATTCCTGGAGTTCACCCAAACTCATGTGCATCGAGTTGGTGATGCCATCCAGCCGTCTCATCCTCTGTTGTCCCCTTCTCCTCCTGCCCCCAATCCCTCCCAGCATCAGGATCTTTTCTAATAAGTCAACTCTTTGCATGAGGTGACCAAAGTATTGGAGTTTCAGCATCATCATCAGTCCTTCCAATGAACACCCAGGACTGATCTCTTTTAGGATGGACTGGTTGGATCTCCTTGCAGTTCAAAGGACTCACAAGAGCCTTCTCAGCACCACAGTTCAAAAGCACAATTCTTCAGCGCTCAGATTTCTTCACAGTCCAAATCTCAAAACCATACATGACCACTGGAAAAACCATAGCCTTGACTAGACGGACCTTTGTTGGCAAAGTAATATCTCTGCTTTTCAATGTGCTATCTAGTTTGTTCATAACTTTCCTTCTAAGGAATAAGTGTCTTTTAATTTCATGGCTGCAATCACCATCTGCAGTAATTTTGGAGCCCCCCAAAATAGTCTGACACTGTTTCCACTGTTTCCCCATCTATTTCCCATGAAGTGATGGGACCAGATGCCATGATCTTCGTTTTCTGAATGTTGAATTTTAAGCCAACATTTTCACTCTCTTCTTTCACCTTCATCAAGAGGCTTTTTAGTTCCTCTTCACTTTCTGCCATAAGGGTGGTGTCATCTGCGTATCTGAGGTTATTGATATTTCTCCCGGCAATCTTGATTCCAGCTTGTGCTTTATCCAGCCCAGGGTTTCTCATGATGTACTCTGCATAGAAGTTAAATAAGCAGGGTGACAATATACAGCCTTGACATACTCCTTTTCCTATTTGGAACCAGTCTGTTGTTCCATGTCCAGTTCTAACTGTTGCTTCCTGACCTGCATACAGATTTCTCAAGAGGCAGATCAGGTGGTCTGGTATTCCCATCTCTTTCAGAATTTTCCACAGTTTATTGTAATCCACATAGTCAAAGGCTTTGGCATAGTCAATAAAGCAGAAATATATGTTTTTCTGGAACTCTCTTGCTTTTTCTATGATCCAGTGGATGTTGGCCATTTGGTTTCTGGTTCCTCTGCCTTTTCTAAAACTAGCTTGAACATCTGGAAGTTCACGG
This sequence comes from Bos indicus, assembly GCF_029378745.1. Classification (NCBI taxonomy): domain Eukaryota; kingdom Metazoa; phylum Chordata; class Mammalia; order Artiodactyla; family Bovidae; genus Bos; species Bos indicus. The sequence goes on from NC_091771.1 coordinate 61,207,155, forward strand.
TTCATGTATTGCTGAAGCTTGGCTTGGAGAATTTTGAACATTGCTTTACTAGTGTGTGGGATGAGTGCAATTGTGTGGTAGTTTGAGCAGTCTTTGGCAGTGCCTTTCTTTGGGATTGGAATGAAAACTGACCTTTTCCAGCCCTGTGGCTTCTGCTGAGTTTTCCAAATTTGCTGGCATATTGAGTGCAGCACTTTCACAGCATCATCTTTCAGGATTTGAAATAGCTCAACTGGAATGCCATCACCTCCACTAGCTTTGTTCATAGTGATGCTTTCTAAGGCCCACTTGACTTCACATTCCAGGATATCTGGCTCCAGGTGAGTGATCACACCATCGTGATTATCTGGGATGTGAAGATCTTTTTTGTACAGTTCTTCTGTGTATTCTTGACAACTCTTCTTAATACCTTCTGACAGAAGATATTTATTCTGACAGAATGTGGTCCACTGGAGAAGGGAATGGCAAAACACTTCTTCAGTATTCTTGCCTTGAGAACCCCAAGAACAGTATGAAAAGAAAAATGATAGGATACTGAAAGAGGAACTCGCCAGGTCAATAGGTGGCCAATATGCTACTGGAGATCAGTGGAGAAATAACTCCAGAAAGAATGAAGGGATTGAGCCAAAACAAAAACAATACCCAGTTGTGGATGTGACTGGTGATAGAAGCAAGGTCCGATGTTGTAAAGAGCAATATTGCATAGGAACCTGGAATGTTAGGTCCATGAATCAAGGCAAATTGGAAGTGGTCAAACAAGAGATGGCAAGAATGAATGTCGACATTCTAGGAATCAGCTAACTAAAATGGGCTGGAATGGGTGAATTTAACTCGTATGACCATTATATCTACTCCTGTGGGCAGAAATCCCTTAGAAGAAATGGAGTAGCCATCATGGTCAACAAAAGAGTTCGAAATGCAGTACTTCGATGCAATCTCAAAAACGACAGAATGATCTCTGTTCGTTTCCAAGGCAAACCATTCAATATCACAGTAATCCAAGTCTATGCCCCAACCAGTAATGCTGAAGAAGCTGAAGTTGAACGTTCTATGAAGACGTAAAAGACCTTTTAGAACTAACACCCCAAAAGATGTCCTTTTCATTATAGGGGACTGGAATGCAAAAGTAGGAAGTCAAGAAACACCTGGAGTAACAGGCAAATTTGGCTTTGGAATATGGAATGAAGTAGGGCAAAGGCTAATAGGGTTTTGCCAAGAAAATGCACTGGTCATAGCAAACACCCTCTTCCAACAACACAAGAGAAGACTCTACACATGGACATCACCAGATGGTCAACACCAAAATCAGGTTAATTATATTCTTTGCAGCCAAAGATGGAGAAGCTCTATACAGTCAACAAAAACAAGACCAGGAGCTGACTGTGGCTAGATCATGAACTCTTTATTGCCAAATTTAGACTGAAATTGAAGAAAGTAGGGAAAACCACTAGACCATTCAGGTATGACCTAAATCAAATCCCTTATGATTATACAGTGGAAGTGAGAAATAGATTTAAGGGCCTAGATCTGATAGATAGAGTGCCTGATGAACTATGGAATGAGCTTCATGACATTGTACAGAAAACAGGGACCATCCCCATGGAAAAGAAATGCAAAAAAGCAAAATGGCTGTTTGGGGAGGCCTTACAAATAGCTGTGAAAAGAAGAGAAGAGAAAAGCAAAGGAGAAAAGGAAAGATATAAGCATCTGAATGCAGAGTTCCAAAGAATAGCAAGAAGAGATAAGAAAGCTTTCCTCAGCGATCAATGCAAAGAAATAGAGGCAAACAACAGAATGGGAAAGACTAGAGAGCTCTTCAAGAAAATTAGAGATATCAAGGGAACATTTCATGCAAAGATGGGTCATGTTAGGACCCAACAAATAGCTTCCAAATAATAAATTGGTACTATAATATGGGTATACTTTTAAAGCCTTTCCTGATTGATATCTTTACCCTTTTAAGATTGCTTTCCCCTGGAATCTGTTGGTTTCTTATGACCTTGGTGACCATAGCCCCTACTTTACAAGACTGCTTATGAGTGACCTACTAAAAGTTCACATTTTAGTAAGAAGGGTCATTTATATCAGAACATAGAAACTTGAAGACATTTATGAGGCCATTTTTTAAAAAGAGAAACAAAAATTCTTTGCCAGTGATGGCTTTATTCAATGTAGAATTCTAAATGATACATTTATGGTATGACAGTTTCTTGTCAAAAGAACATTATAGTCATTGTCATTGTTGCAAATCTTTCAGATTCTTCAGAGAATATCACTGATGCCTATTGCATGAATACCTTACACTGAAGGTGGATGTTTATTAAATTGGTGTCTGGATAAACAATGTATCATGGACCCCTTACAATATAATTGTAGAAAATGTATAAACTGCTTTAATACAGCTAATTAAATCATCCTCATAGGCATAATAAAACATACTGACTAAAAATTTAGGCTGAAATTTTTCTTTTCTTTGTAAAAATTTAGACAATATTTAGAAAAAGTTACATTCTTGTGACAATGGCAGACAACATTTTACTTACCCTGATATTTAAGCCATTATAATGAATACTCGAGTGGGCAGCCATTCACTTCTCCAGGGGATCTTCCTGAACCAGGGGTCTTCCTAACCCAGGGATCTTTCCTACTCAGGGATCGAACCCCAGTCTCTTGCATTGCCAGCAGATTCTTTACTGTCTGAGCAACCAGGGATCCCTAGTGATAATTATGTCACTCTCTCAGTTATAAGTCCTTGGCAATTAATTAATTTCTACTGATGGCTCATTCAAAAGCAAAAAGTTTTCATATAATATGAACCATCAGATTGATGACATTTGATTTTAAGTTGGTGCTGAATAATTGGAGTATTACACCAACTGATGACATAAATTGGTAGATTACATAGCCATTTTTATTAAACTTAAAATGTAGTATTTTTAAGAGTGCAATTGGAAATATTTTTGCTTTACATATATTTTAGTTAATTCCATATTGGAGAGTGGGGAATTTGAAAAAGAAATTAAGCCAAATTAAATGATTATGATTTAACTTTGCTCACATGCTTATGACTTTTAAATTTACATTTCAGCTTAGAGTTTGCATTCATTTCTTTTCACCTATTTATTTTTTAAATATTCATTGAATGCCTAGGTGTCTGGTCCTGCCTGGTTACACAGTAATAAAGATTTACAATATAACTTATGTCCTAAAGATGCTTGTTATTTTACACAGATAAATTATAAATAAGTTGATAGCAAAAACAAAACAAAACAATAAAACCAAGCAGAGTTGAGAATAAGTAAAATAACAGATATACTTATTCCATTTTTTGTGAATTCAATAAAATATATTTTGCAAAGTATTGATACATGACAAGTAATGTGTTAGGCACTGAATACATATCAATAGGAAAAAATTCAGAAACAATGTTTTATTCACTCACCTTACTGTGAAATAAACTGAAGTGCAAGATTAATCAAAGAAAGATGTAAGTAAAATCCATGACATATGCATTGAAGGGACAAAAATAAATAGAAGAGATGATTTGAAAATTAAACATTTTTATCCTAGAAAGGAAACTTAAATGATGAGGTGATGTCACCCATTTCAAATAAATGAAATCATGTCTACAAGGTTGAGTGTTGCAGGCATGAGGAGAAAACATGAAAAATAACTTTGTTTTTGAAGGCGGTGAGACAAGGCACTGAACATGTTAAAGCATGAATTAAGAGTCTAATTTATTGTTTAAAATAGATGAGTTTTGCCACATAGATAGGAATTTGGAGAGCGGAATACTTTTTAAAAAACACTTTTAAGTATAATATGTATGAACTATAGCTATGCATTTTAGTTGTACAGTTTGATGAGTTGAAAATGCATATCCTCCCATGTAACCAAATGCACAATCAAGATATGGAATATTTCTATCACCTCAAAATGTTTTCTTGTGCCTTTGTGCAATCAGTCTCATTCCCATCCCATTCCCCACAACCCATTTCTCTAGATATCATGTTCTAGAATGTCTTATAAATGGAATCTTACAGGATTCATTCTTGTTTCTGTCTTTTTTCACTCAGTATAACATTGTTGAGATTGATGTCTTTTGTTGTTTGCATCAGTAGATGGTTCCTTTTTATTATTATTAAATAATAATATTATTTATTTCATTTGATGGTTACAATTGCAGTAAGGATATTTGCATGTATGTCTTTTATTTTGTCCTATTTGATTTTATTTTAAGATTGACATTATTCCTTAGAGCTCAGTGGTTAACAAAACAGATTTACTGTTTCATGGCTCTGTAGGTTCAAAGTTCAGTCTGGTCTGACTAGTTTTTCTGGTCAAAAATTGACATAGCCAGAATCAAGGTGTTGACTGGTTGGGTTGGTAAGGGGGAGGCTCAAGGGAAAGTTCACATCCTGGTTCACTTAGGTTGTGGGCAGACTCTGGTTCCTTAAAGCTGTAGAAATAAGCTTCCTGTTTCTTAGCTGTCAGCCTATGACTTCCCTCAGCTCTAGAAGCTTCTCTTTATTCCTTATACATAAGCCCTTAAATCAGATTCAGCTATGATATCTCAAATCCTTTCCACAGATGGAGTCTCTGGGTCTTCACTTTTTGCCATATGTCTCATCCTTCTGGGATGAGAAAGTTCTGATGTGATTATACTGGGCCCACCTGGATTATGCAGGGTTATCTCTAAATTTGAAGGGCTAACTTTAAATAGGCAAAGATCCTTTCTTCATGTAACATAGATATTCACAGGCATCAGGGATTAAGGCATGGCTTCCTCTCCCTCTACAGCTCCATTGGGCCTACCACGCCTTCCTTATTTGTGCCATTTAGTGTATGATAATGAGACTTAACAAGTCTTTGCTAAAACTTACACCATTTTCTGCCTTAGATAATTAGGAATCATAATGAGTGAACTGAAATGGTCCAATTTGCATATATCGACTGCCATGAGTGAGTGAGTCTTCAGTTGTGTCCGACTCTTTGTGATCCCATGCACTGTAGCCCGCCAGATTCCACTGTCCATGGAATTTTTCAGGCAAGAGTAATGGAGCAGGTTGCCATTTCCTACCCCAGAGGATCTTCCCAACCCAGGTTTCAAAACAGTGTGCCTTGCATCTCCTGCATTGGCAGGCAGATTCTTCACCACTAGTGCCACATTTCCTTTTTTGAGAGAGTAAGAGTTCAGGATTGTGGCTATTGTTTATTTTCAATAGAGTTAGAGTTTCTTTTTATGTAACATTTATTTTAACTAAGTCATAATATTTCCATAAACTTGTAGATTTCTTAAGGCAACATTTTATGACTCACTTATCTTTTACTCACAACATTGAAAAAGCAGATGTTCACTTAGTAAATAATTTGAAAGCTAATTAATTATTTAACTATGTGATAAATGATTAATGCTTATTTATTACTAGAGTAGAAATTTTAAATATTTTATCTGAGCATAATGCGTGCTGTTTCAGCTAGTTGTATAAATATATGTAAGAGATCTCTAAGGAGCAGAATTCATCCTTTAGGAAAATAAGCCCTGTATTTATTTCTGTCCTTAGCAGTTTCATCTCACTTATTTAACTGCTTTTTTTTTTTTTTGATATTCAGTTTCTTCATTTCCACTATTTTCTTCCTCAAGTGAAAACATGCTTATTCTATCTATGCTAAAAAATTGTGATAGACAGGATAATGCCACCTCACCTCCAAAAGATGCCCAAGCCCTATGCCTCAAAATTTGTGAATATGTTATGTTGCATGACAAGGAAGAATTAAGATTGCAGGTAGCATTAAGAGTACTAATCATTAAAATAAGGTGATCAACCTGGATTATTCTGGCAGACCCAAAGCAATCACAAAGATTTTTTTTTCAATTAATTAAGTTTTTTTTTTGGCTGAATCAAGTCTTAGTTGCATCACGTGAAATCTTTTAGTTGTGGCATGCAAGCTCCTAGTTTGGGCATGTGGGATCTGTACCCCAGACCAGGAATTGAAACCAGGCCCCTTATATTGGGAGTGAGATTTCTTAGCCACTGGACCACCAGGAAAGTCTCCACATTTTTTTTTTTTTTAAGTAACTGGGCATAGATGACACTTAGCTGTTTCAAATTTTTCATTGGTACTTTCCCATCCCACCAATTTTGTTGGTAAATTTACCATCAAGGTATATTATTATAAATACATTTTTATATATGTCTTATTAGTTTGTACATAGGCTTTTTGTTTATTTGTTTTATTGTTTTCTTATTGATTCGTTTTTATTTTCTCAAGTCACTATTTAATGGAGGTTGTATTTGATTACTTGATAGAAATGCATGGGTTGTATTTAATATTGTTTAGGTTTAAGATCTCTTTAAAGAATTACTTCATGTTCAACAAATTGTGCAACCTCAAATTTCATTTTTCGCTGAGACTTACTGACCTGTTGAAAATGTTTTGTTTTGTTTTTTCTTGTGTCAATTACCCCCTTAAACATCTCCATTGTTGCTGTTCCATACCTGCAATTTCTTGCTCATTGAGATAGCCCACTATTCTTCTTCATTTGTTTCAAGCATTATCCATATGTGTATTAGGAAGAGAAGATCATATTATAGTTACATGGAGTCGATCTTAAAGTGAATTTTAACTCTTTTCATGACAAACCTTTTCTCAAACCTCACTTTGAAATGCCCTCATGCTAACTTCACAGATTCATTTTCTTTTCACAGTTTGTAAACAGACTTAGGTTCCCTAGAACAAGGGATTTTGAATATTTTCTATAGTTTTATAAAATAGACAACAACAAACTTTAAGAATCGATTATTTATGAAACAACCAATTCCTTAATAGAATATAGAGTATATTCCTTTTCTGTATATTTTACTCATACTGAAACAAAACAAAGCAAAAATTACTTGGTAATTTTAATTTTTAGTTAAAAAAATCTCAATGTCCCTGAGAGTAAACTTTTACCTACCCCTACAAATATTCACCTTTGAGTAAATGGTTAATATATATGAGGTATTTTCTCCTGTGGTAGCTAGGTTTACTGACCCTGGATGATGGATGAACATTTATGTACTGCCTTGATTGACCAGCAATGTTTTCCAGATTGAAGTTAAATGACCTTGACTTCTTCCCCTGATGCCAACCATCAATGCCATTAGGAATGTGAATGATTGGGCAGTTTATGGTGTCTACCCAGCGTTTCTTCTTTTATGGCTCAACCTTCTGTAACTATAATTTATTGTTTGAGCTTACATTTCACCACACTTCTAGACAACTTTTATAAATTATCACTGAGTTAGTTTCCCAGCAGTTATTCCTTGAGGAGTCTCCTGCTCTCTGCTTGACTGTCATATAAGCACTCCACACTAAAAGACAGTGTCTGCTTTTGAAAGGTTAAAAAAAATAAATAAATAAACTTCTTACACTGAATTTCTCCCGACAGTTCAGGGTCTCCTCAGATGATAACTAATCTATCCACTAGTACATGAAAATTATTATAGGACTCGCTAATACTTCCATATACTATAGGATGCTGAGCCACTTCACCTTTACAGTCTTTTGTATTGCAACTCACTCGCTCAAAAAATCATGCTTCACTCATCTGGGAATTATTTTTCACATTTTGTTTTTTGTTTCTGAATCATATTTCTTTTCATCATTTTCATCAATAAATAAACTTTATTGATAATCATGTCCATATTACAAAAACAGATCTTTTTACATTTTTGTATCTATTTTTGTCTCTCTAATGCAATACATTTTTATTGGCCTCAAAAATTTCTGAAGTTATGTATTTTTTTAAAAAAATTTGCACTTTGAATTCAAAATACTATTTAAAATAATTTTAAATTGCTTTTAAAAAATCATTTATATATAACCATATTTGAATCTTCTAATTACAAATTTCAAATGAAATATTATTCCATATTTGTTTACTAATTATACTCTTAAAGTACCAATAAACATCATAATTATTGTGATTTTCCTCACATTTAAAAATAAAATTACTGAATATTTCAAAATTAAGTAATCTAAGTAAAAGTATATAGCATAACCAAACATCAGATTTTTCTATAAACTGCTTTCTTGGTTTGACAGAAACATACAGTAAACTTAGAATATGTTGATAAGCAAATTTATTTCCAATATTTGTTTACAAATCTCACAGGAAGAACAATTTTTCAATAACTAAATTTAGAGATGATATTTGAAATTTCTTTCTTTGCTTTTGTGGCTTTTTCTGATCTAGAGACTGAAAGTTTGGAGTGAACTTGTGGGTGATGACAAATAGCATGCATGCTCTGCCGGGAACACAGGGTGTAGTAGTAAATTAAAAAATTAAAACTTGAAGTAAGCAATGTAACACCAATAAACTCATAACTGATCATATACTATAATGTAAAACTGGCAACTACTTGCTCCCACTGATATTTATAGCTAGTAATCTTTTAGCAGATGTTATTTGGTCTAAGAAGAATCCTTCTAGTTTTACATGAAAGGCAAGTGACAAGACTTTTAATATTAATAAAGATTAATATAATATGATAAATTTTATTTAGCATTGATTATGTGCCAGTCATAGCTCAGTTGGTAAAGAATCCACCTGTGATGCAGGAGACCCCACTTTGATCCTTGGGAGGAAGTTCTGCTGGAGAAGGGATAGGCTACCCACTCCAGTATTCTTGGGCTTCCCTTGTGGCTCAGCTGGTAAAGAATCCGCCCGCAAGGTGGGAGACCTGGGTTCGATCCCTGCATTGGGAAGAACCCCTGGAGAAGGGAAAGGCTGCCCACTTCAGTATTCTGGCCTGAAGAATTCCATGGACTACAGTCCATGGGGTCACAAAGAGTTGGACATGACTGAGCAACTTTCACTTTCATGCACCAGTCATAACTAAACATTTACCATGAATTAGCACATCTAGTCTTCACAATATCTTTTGAGGTTGGATATTATCTTCTTTTTAGAAATGAAGAAACTGAGGTATATAGTTTAGTTAACTTGTCGTATCAGACACTGAGGAAATGTCAGATCTTAATTCACACACAGGCAATCTTTTCCAACTGTCAGTCTTCTATGTGTCTTAAAAGGAATGTGGATGGGAAATATACTCGGAATGTGTTGGGAAATAACAATCTCACATGACAGTCATTGAGTCCTTCTCAGTCAGCATAAAATGAGCCTTGAGTATGGAGCATTCTTATGAAGAGTTTATCTCAGAGTCCACACGGCCTGTGTTAGGCTTCTTGTCTTGTGTGGGAATATCTTTCTGTTTCAGTCTCATAGTATGCTCCTTTGTTATGCTTCAGGTTATATGTCAATGGCCCTCAGGCATGCTCCCAGCTTTTGGTATTTCAGATTCCTTCTGCCGTGACTTGAGAGGGATGTTTGGAGGCAAATAGGCAATTGCCCGGTGCCAGCTGCCAGCAGAGACCCGCTAACCATGAGAGACGTTTGCACATTATCAGAGCTGATCTTGCTATGTCTCTTCTCCGTGTGGGCAAAGAATGGTTCCATCCAGAGTTTTACTGTGTTGTGTTTACTTTTCTGACTCCTATACCAAGATGCAATGAGCAAAAGCATTTGAATTCACCCTGGGATTAGGAAATGTGCACAATGTTGTGCTTCCCTGAGGTTAGTGCCTGGTGCATGGTACTGTGTTCAACAGAATCCACGGCTGGCCTTTGGGAAGAGGTAAGTCCTGAATACTGATCTTGAAGACACCTGGAAGCAAAGATGTTTAAAATTTGAATGCTTCAACTTAGATGTTCAACATTAATAAAAGCACCTCTACACCGAGCCTGTCTCAAGTAAGTTACTCTGAAATAGAATAATACCCTGAAGAAGAATTTACCTTGAAGGATAAGAAAGTCTTGTCTGGCAATTCAGTGTGAATTTTAGGGCATCAACACAGTATACCACCAATTCTCCAAAAGAACTGAATGAGATGATTCAATGGTAGTTTGAAGTTTGTTTTTTTTTTTTTTTTTTTTTTTTTTACTGTTAAACAAATGGCTTAAATTGTGAACAGAAAATTATAGAAACTACTACTGGATTTTTAACCGTGAAGCATATTTGATTGAACTTGATATTACTTGAGCAGAGTTTCCCTCTTTTAAGAACTATTGTAACATATGCAGGAAAGTATAACCACAATAAAACTAGAAAAGAAGCTAGAAGGACATGATAGGGGACCCCAGGCTAGGGCTTTAGTGAAACACTATGGGCCAACATAGCAATCATGGTGCTCCTGAAATCATGCCTCGTGTAGGACTAATTAGAGCCTCTGATTCTCTTTTCATGGAACACATGAATTCATAATGGATCCCACTGGAATAAGAAAGCAACTGGAATTTAGAGAACATCTCATCCTAATGAGCATGTATTACAAATGAGCTATAAACCTCTGTGATTTTAATCCACTGAAATTTTAGTCCTTACTTAGAGCATTGAGCATCTGAGTCAATTAATTTTGCATGAACAGCAGGCATCACAAAGTCAAATGACCCAAACTAACTAAGTGTGTAGTTACTCAGCTGTGTCTGACTCTTTGCGATCCCATGGACTGTAGCCCGACAGGCTCCTCTGTCCATGGAATTCTTCAGTCAAGAATACTGGAGTGGGTTGCCATTCCCATCTCCAGGGGAATATTCCTGACCTGGGGATCCAACATGGGTCTTCTGCACTGAAGGTGGATTCTTTACTGTCTGAGCCAACAGGGGAGCCCCACTTCCCCGTTTGTGATTTTTCAGTGAACTGTACCACCATCTAGTTGTTTCAGCAATTCAGACACCTTGATGTCATCTTTGACCCTCCTTTTAACTACTCCAGTATCCAATCATTCACTAAATTCGATGATACTGATATTTCCACTTCTGTCTCTTGTGGCATTACACAGTTTTGGCCATTGTTTTGTTGTTGACATACAAGTCTACTTTTTCCTCCAAATTATAGGAAGAATAATCTTTGGTATCACAAGTTCATTCAGATTAATTTCCTGATTCAAATTTGAGTAATTCCATTTTAGTTTCTTACTTTATTTTACACAGTGTATAAGGCCTATCAAGGTGTGTCTTTTTTCAACATCACCCTTCCTTTTTCCCCACTGCTTATATATACCCTATACTTTGGCCACACAGATCAGCTTGTCTCTTTAAGGACTCAACAGTTCCTCATTCTCATTCCTCAAACTTTCGGTTTCATATAGACTACACCTCTATCCCAGAGCTTTTGGAGCCCAGTCTTATCTTCAGCATATTGTTATTTTTCTTTATTATAACTGTCTGATGTAGTTTAAATCTGTGAAGAGAGGTATATTTGCTTTTCTCAGTTCACTTCAGTCACTCAGTCATGTCTGACTCTTTGCAACCCCATGAACGGCAGCATGCCGGGCTTCTCTGTCCATCACCAAATCCTGGAGCTTGCTCAAACTCATGTCCATTGGTCAGTGATTCCATCCAACCACCTCATCCTCCATTGGCTTCTTCTCCTCATGTCTTCAATCTTTCCAAGCATCAGGGTCTTTTTCAGTGAATCAGTTCTTTGCATCAGATGGCCAAAGTATTGGAGCTTCAGCTTCAGCATCAGTTCTTCCAATGAACATTCAGGACTGATTTCCTTTAGGATATACTGGTTGGATCTCCTTGCAGTCCAAGGGACCCTCAAGAGTCTTCTTCAAAACCACAGCTCAAAAGCATCATTTATTTGGCACTCAGCTTTCCTTATTTCCAACTCTCACATCCATACATGACTATTGGAAAAACTATAGCTTTGACTGGATGGAACTTTGTCAGTAAAATAATGTCTCTCTCTCTTATTATTATTATTTGCTTTTTAATATGATGTCTAGTTTGGTCATATCTTTGCTTCCAAGGAAGAAACATCTTTTAATTTCATGCTTACAGTCACCATCGGCAGTGATTTTGGAGCCGAAGAAAAGAAAGTCTGTCACTGTTTCCATTGTTTCCCCATCTATTTGCCATGAAGTGATGGGACTGGATGCCACGATGCTGGTTTTTTGAATGTTGAGTTTTAAGCCAACTTTTTCACTCTCCTCTTTCACTTTCATTAAGAGGCTTTTTAGTTTCTCTTTGCTTTCTGCCATAACAGTGGTGTCATCTGCATATCTGAGGTTATTGATGTTTCTCCTGGCAACTTTGATTCCAGCTTGTGCTTCATCCAGCCTGGCATTTTGCATGATGTACTCTGCACACAGTTAAATAAGCAGGGTGACAATATACAGCCTTGACGTACTCCTTTCTGAATCTGGAACCAATCTGTTGTTCCAGGTATGGTCTAACTGTTGCTTCTTGACTGGCATACATATTTCTCAGGAGGCAGGTAAGATAGTCTGGCATTGCCATCTCTTTAAGAATTTTCCACAGTTTGTTGTGATCCACAGAGTCAAAGGCTTTGGCTTAGTCAATAAAGCAGAAGTAGATGTTTTTTCTGGAACTCTCTTGCTTTTGTGATGAGCCAACAGATGTTGGCAATTTGATCTCTGGTTCATCTGCCTTTTCTAAATCCAACTTGAACATCTGGAAATTCTCGGTTAGCTTACTGCTGAAGCCTTGCTTGGAAATTTTGAACATTACTTTGATAGCAAGATTGTTAGCATGTGAGATGAAAAAATGATATGACACTGAAAGATGAACTCCCCATATCGGTAGGTCCCCAATATGCTACTGAAGAAGAGTGGAGAAATAACTCCAGAAAGAAGGAACAGATGGAGCCAAAGTGAAAATAACATTCAGTTGTAGATATGACTGGTGATGGAAGTAAAGTCTGATGCTGTAAAGAGCAATATTGTGTAGGAACCTGGAATGTTAGGTCCGTGAATTGAGGTAAATTGGAAGTGGTCAAACAGGACTTCACCATCTCCCAGAGTTTGCTCTAATTCATGTCCATTGAGTTGGTGATGCCATCCAACCATCTCATCCTCTTTCTCCCCCTTCTCCTCCTGTTCTCAATTTTTCCCAGCATCAGGATAACAAATATGTTTTCTGGTAAATTAACCAGCAAACTCTAATTACTGAGCCAAATCTAATTATTTCTATTCAAACTTTGATTATCTACCTTGCACTTTGCAAAATGGTGGTCTTTGTGTGGTTTACTTCTAAGATCCACCACCACATCCTTCTAGTTCTATACTGTGAGAATTCTTGCTGAGTTGTTTTTTTTTTTTTTTTTCCTGTTGCCTGTGTTTGCTAAGCAGCATCAAGCATTATTTCTGCTGCATAAGAATGAGATGGAACCGTTAGACATCCTATGAAAAAAGTAACTGCTTTCTGGTCAGAATACTTGTTGAAATTATGCTGCTTGGGTTTTATTACCATGGTATTTCCATGTACCCCTCCTGGGAACAACAGTTAATGACCAATACTATTTAAAAACTTAATGCCTTGTATTGCTTGCATTCTTCTTGAATTTAACTAAGACACATGCCATCTTTTTATTATTAAAAGATATAATTTGATTTCCCAAATCAAGTTTAGATAAATCAATATTACCAATCTTATTACTTTGCCTCTGATTATTATTGTATCTAACATTAAATTATTTTTAACATTAATTTCTTGATTTAAACTCATTTTTCAAGGGAGAAATCATCTTATTTCTGCAAACTATGTTGTGCATGAGATAAAAACATTGATTTATGTCTTAAAGACATATGTCTTCTGTATTTAAATATAGGGCAGATATTTGGCTACTTTTCTACCATTCCAGTATTCTTGCCTGGAGAATCCTGTGGACTGTAGCCTGTCAGGCTCCTCTGTCCATGGGGTCGCAAGAGTTGGACACGACTTAGAGATTAAACTACCACCATCACTAGCATTTTAATCAAGCTGACAGAGATTAAGAGAAATGAAATGCAAAATAAATATGTTATCTTACTGAAATTGAGACTATTTTAAAGGGGCTATAAAATTCTAAATCTGACTCCATTGCTTTCATGAATTATTTTCAGAATATTAAAAAAGAGAAAAAAAGAATAAAACTTCCTTGAGTTAAAGGACCCAGAAAGATTTGATCCCTCTGACTTGCTGAGCTCATCTCTCTCTCTCATTTTAAGTCCCCTGTTGGTATGCTGTGAAGAGCATGGTCTCTACTAAGCCAGTGCTTCCTTTCAGCTACCCTGCTTCCTCAGTGGGCAGAGAGCACTTGATCCATGCTGCCCTCCTATTAGCAGGATCATCTTGCAGAGAAAACGCACTAAGCCTCACTTCAAATCATGTTTTAAGATGCTTGTCATGTAACCCCAGCCCTCCATCTAATAAACATCTCAGTGCTTCAAGCTTAGCTTATGTACACAGGCATTTCTTCTGGGCTTTGTTTTGTTCTGTTAAAAAGAGATTGGAAAAATCACCACTCTCTTTTTTCATTCAGTTGGAAAAAGAAACTGTTAGTATGGTCATTCTATTAAATTAGAAGAAGAAAATAAAAACTTCAGTCTTCTGTTTCTCTTGCCTCTACACTTTCTCTTTGAGTGGATATAAGAAACATGGGTGCTGTGACTGGAAATGCGGAAGTAAAATCAAAGTTCAAAAAATCAATTCATGTGTATTATTAATTTAGTGCTGCACTGGTAATAAAAATAAGCTATGAAGCATATGAGTACAGGAAGGTGAATAAGGACAGTGATTTCTAAGTAACATAAAAATCAAAAAGACAGCAGTGATTTTATACAGGTTTTTTTTTAACCATTTATGTATAAACACAAAGATTTTTAAACTCTTCTTCATGTAACTGTACACATGTTTCTCAAAGACAAAAATGGCTGTTATATGCAAGTGGAATAACAGTGTCACTTAAAAAGACTAAAAGAGTGGCTTACAAAAATAAGCTATTTGTTGTTTTAAAAATTAAATGCTTAATTTTTATAGCATTTTGATAAGTGATGCAGATAGTATGAAATATATGTTTTCAGGTAAAATACAGGATATTCAAATTTAAATTTCAAATAATCAAAAGATTTTTTTTATTGAGGTAAGAGTCACAGAACATAAAATCAGCCATTTAAAAGTGTACATTTCTATGACAGTAGTATGTTATGATGTTCTACAACCAAAACCTAAATCAAGTTCTAAACATTTTCATCACTTTGCAAGATAATCTTATGCCCACTCCTCCCTCCTCCCAGCCATGGGGGACTATCAATTTGCTTTCCATCTTGATAGAGGTTATCCATTCTTGGTATGTCATATATTATATAACCTGATATCTCTTTTTGAATTTTTTCAATTAACAAGCTTTCAAGATTCATTCACTATGTAGCATGTATCTATACTTCACTCCTTATTGTGGCTGAAGAATATTCCACTACATACATATAGCACAATTCATTTATTTACTCATCCAATAAGGAATATTTGTACCATTTCCATTTCCACCTTTTGGCTATAGTGTATAGTGTTGCTATGAACAGGTGTGCACATGTACTTACTTGAATACTCATTTCAGTTGTTTTGGGTATTATATCTAGCAGTGAAATTATAGGCTCACATGGTCATTCTAGGCTTCCATCATAGCTCAGTTGATAAATAATTCACCTGTGATGCAGGAGACCCCAGTTCAATTCCTGGGTGGGGAAGATCCATTGGAGAAGGGATAGGCTACACACTCCAGTATTCTTGGGCTTCCCTGGTGGTTCAGTTGGTATAGAATCCGTCTGCCGTGCAGAAGACCTAGGTTTAATCCCTGGGTTGGGAAGATCCCCTGGAGAAGGGAAAGGCTACCCACTCCAGTATTTTGGCCTGGAGAATTCCATAGAATCCTGAGTGCTCATTGGAAGGACTGATGTTGAGGCTGAAACTCCAATACTTTGGCCACCTGATGCGAAGAGCTGACTCAGTTGAAAAGACCCTGATGCTGGGAAAGGTTGAAGGCAGGAGGAGAAGGGGACAACAGAGGATAAGGTGGTTGGATAGCATCACTGACTCAATGGAGATGAGTTTGAGTAAACTCTGGGAGTTGGTGATGGACAGAGAGGCCTGGCGTGCTGTGATCCATGTGGTTGAGAAGAGTCAGACATGACCGAAAGACTGAACTGACTGACTGAAGCAGTCCATGGGGTCACAAAGAGTCAGACACGACTGAGTGACTTTCACTTTCACTCTTCATGGTCATTCTATGTTTAATTTTTTGATTACATGCAAAATTGTTTTTCCACAAGAGTTGTGCATTTTACAATGCTGCCAACAGTATATGTGTGTTCAAATTTCTCCATGTCTTAGCCAACAGTTGACGTTTTTATTTTCATTGTTGTTTTTGTTTAATATAGCTATCCTGGTGTGTATGAAGCTATAATTCTCTGTGGTTATGATTTTCAGTTCCTAATTAATGATATTGAACATCTTTTCACACTCTTGTTCTCTATTTGTACTTGCATATATTTTTGAAGAAACATTTATTTATGACTTTGTTCACTAATTTGAAGGAATACATTTAGGCACTAACTCAAAAATCTAGTCTACAGATGGATTGGTCTAGTCTAAGGAGTAGCAATAGTAATGTTGAGACTTCAGAAATAAAACAGCATAAAATCATAAAATTGTACAAACTCATGCTGGATTTTTAAAAAATTCTGCATATTCACAAAGAACTCAGACTAGGCAAAATGTGTACATAACCATTATAGTTTGGCCTTAATTTTCCATTAAGTCTTCAATTTATTTTGGCTTTTATATTTACCTATATTATTACCTTTATAAATATTATAATTTTAATGTAACTCCTCTTTTTTCTATATGGTTTAAGAAACAAATGAATAAAACATGATTATAACTTTATGTTATTGGCTACATAAGGTATAAAACTAAAACTTGTGATAATAACATAAAGGGAAGCTAAGACAGTATTAATTCAAAAGAGATTACAAAAATTAACGGTTAATTTTAACCCTCAGGTAAATTATGGACTTAGTTCAGTTCAGTTCAGTCTCTCAGTCATGTCCAACTCTTTGCGACCCCATGAATCACAGCACGCCAGGCCTCCTTGTCCATCACCAACTCCCAGAGTTCACTCAGACTCGATCACGTCCATCGAGTCAGTGATGCCATCCAGCCATCTCATCCTCTGTCGCCTCCTTCTCCTCCTGCCCCCAATCCCTCCCAGCATCAGAGTCTTTTCCAATGAGTCAACTCTTCTCAAGAGGTGGCCAAAGTACTGGAGTTTCAGCTTTAGCATCATTCCTTCCAAAGAAATCCCAGGGCTGATCTCCTTCAGAATGGACTGGTTGGATCTCCTTGCAGTCCCAGGGTCTCTCAAGAGTCTTCTCCAACACTACAGTTCAAAAGAATCATTTCTTCGGTGCTCAGCTTTCTTCACAGTCCAACTCTCACATCCATACATGACCACTGGAAAAACCATAGCCTTGACTAGATGGACCTTTGTTGGCAAAGTAATGTCTCTGCTTTTCAATATGCTATCTAGGCTGGTCATAACTTTTCTTCCAAGGAGTAAGTGTCTTTTAATTTCATGCCTGCAGTCACCGTCTGCAGTGATTTTGGAGCCCAGAAAAATAAAGTCTGCCACTGTTTCTACTGTTTCCCCATCTATTGCCCATGAAGTGATGAGACCAGATGCCATGATCTTCATTTTCTGAATGTTGAGCTTTAAGCCAACTTTTTCACTCTGCTCTTACACTTTCATCAAGAGGCTTTTTAGTTCCTCGTCACTTTCTGCCATAAGGGTGGTATCATCTGCATATCTGAGGTTATTGATATTTCTCCCGGCAATCTTGATTACAGATTGTGCTTCTTCCAGCCCAGCATTTCTCATGATGTACTCTGCATAGAAGTTAAATAAGCAGGGTAACAATATACAGCCTTGACGAACTCCTTTTCCTATTTGGAACTAGTCTGTTGTTCCATGTCCAGTTCTAACTGTTGCTTCCTGATCTGCATACAGATTTCTCAAGAGGCAGGTCAGGTGGTCTGGTATTCCCATCTCTTTCAGAATTTTCCACAGTTTATTGTGATCCACACAGTCAAAGGCTTTGGCATAGTCAAGAAAGTAGAAATAGATGTTTTTGTGGAACTCTCTTGCTTTTTCCATGATCCAGTGTACGTTGGCAATTTTATCTCTGGTTCCTCTGCCTTTTCTAAAACCAGCTTGAACAACTGGAAGTTCACGGTTCACATATTGCTGAAGCCTGGCTTGGAGAATTTTGAGGATTACTTTACTAGCGTGTGAGATGTGTGTAATTGTGTGATAGTTTGAGCATTCTTTGGCTTTGCCTTTCTTTGGGATTGGAATAAAACCTGACCTTTTCCAGTCCTGTGGCCACTGCTGAGTTTTCCAAATTTGCTGGCAGATTGAGAGCAGCACTTCACAGCATCATCTTTCAGGATTTGGAATAGCTCAACTGGAATTCCATCACCTCCACTAGCTTTGTTTGTAGTGATGCTTTCTAAGGCCCACTTGAGTTCACATTCCAGGATGTCTGGCTCTAGGGAATAGTGCTACATAAATAAATTCAAACTTAAGTCATCTCATACTTTTAGGGGAAATTTTTCCCCCCAAAACATACTCATAAAAATGATGAAATTCATTGATTGTTGAAAGCATATAGCTAAATTGTGTGATAATTTCACTAAATTGTGACTTTCAGAGTATTCTACCATTATTGAGATATTAGATTTTCATCAAAGGTTAAGAAATTGAATGTTTTAGTAAGTGGCCTGGGTTAAGTAAATTATGTAAATTAACAGCTAAGTTAGCCTACCCTAAAGAAATATGCTCATTTCTAACCTGCCAACTTAGTCTTAGAAAATTGCTAAATGCTGGAAATGTCTAAACATTTCAATTTGAATGAATCATTAAAAATGTAAAGATAGATTTTCTTACTCCATTTGTACTTAACAACTGAAAAAGTTATTTTATGTGACTGTAATTAAGCTCTCTAAAGCTTTCTTTGATAACCAAGCCCTCTGTAGTTACTATTTTATTAAAACCAAATAAAAAGTTGCATTGATACTTAAAGTAATATCACATGTTAATATTTTATATGTTATCCATGGAACTTGGACGTCTCCATTCACTCCTTTACTTTTCAGTCATTTTGATTGTCTGTTATATCTAGAAATCATA
Organism: Bos indicus; assembly: GCF_029378745.1. Lineage (NCBI taxonomy): Eukaryota > Metazoa > Chordata > Mammalia > Artiodactyla > Bovidae > Bos > Bos indicus. Next base: position 61,226,233 of record NC_091771.1, read on the forward strand.
TTTATTCACAAAATCAGCTATACTTTATCAGATGGTTTGTTATCTCCATAAAATTGTCACATTTTCACCACAGGCTAGAAGCTCACAGATATAACATCTAATCTCAGAAGCTTGTCATCAGAGGTGTTAATATGAGACTGCCTTCTAAATTATTAATTATAACTTTTTACAGAAAGTAATAGGTTATTTCAATTTTTTGTTTGTTTTAATTTTCTTTTATTTAACTTTACAATATTGTATTGGTTTTGCCATATATCCAAATGAATCTGCCACAGGTATACATGTGTTCCCCATCCTGAACCCTCCTCCCTCCTCCTTCCCCATACCATCCCTCTGGGTCGTCCCAGTGCACCAGCCCCAAGCATCCAGTATCGTGCATCGAACCTGGACTGGTGACTCGTTTCATATATGATATTATACATATTTCAATGCCATTCTCCCAAATCATCCCACCCTCTCCCTCTCCCACAGAGTCCAAAAGACTGTTCTACACATCAGTGTCTCTTTTGCTGTCTCGTATACAGGGTTATTGTTACCATCAATCTAAATTCCATATATATGCATTAGTATACTGTATTGGTGTTTTTCTTTCTGGCTGATGCTTATCAAACCCGGGTCTTCTGCATTGCAGACAGACTCTTTACCCTCTGAGCCACCAGGGAAGCCCCTATAAATAAGCTGTTATTTAAAAAATATTCTGTAAAAACAACTAAACCATAATAAACTATTATATATTTTACACAATATAATTTGTCAAAACATTTATATTCTTGACATAACCAAGAAGAACTTTTAAGACTTTTAAAAGAAAAGATCAAAGTGTTTATTTGCATAAATTAACTTCAGGGCAGAATTGTTATATATTTTTCAGACAGAAAAAAATAATGATATATAGCTAATTAGAGTAAAGCACAGTAAAGTAGTCAAACTTTCATGACACTACTGACAAATATGCATTATAATTAATTGAATATTTTCTATCTATTTTCCTGTATTATTTCATTTTCATATAAACTTTAACAATCATGATTCCATTATTGAATACAATGGGAAAGTACTTTTATAATTTATTGATATTTTGCTATTTAATTAGTCAAATAATTGAGATCTTCTATTTCAAAATGGCTGACTCTCTTTTAAAACTGAGAATATATTAAAATCAAAATAGGGGAGTATAAAATAGTATAAGTTAGTAATAATAAAAAGTATAGGTAGAGAAAGAAGATTGTCTAAAACTTCTTAAAATAGAAAATAGGAAAATAAAAAGTAATATAATATGGAAAGGAGGAACAAAGAACAGCTTTCCAGTGGGCAGACACAAACACAGCCTTCAGTTCAGTTCAGTCGCTCAGTCATCTCCAACTCTTTGCAACGCCATGGACTGCAGCATGCCAGGTTTCCCTGTCCACCACCAACTCCTGAAGCTTGCTCAGACTCATGTCTGTCGAGTTGGTGATGCAATCCTACTATCTCATCCTCTGTCATCCCCTTCTCCTCCTGCCTTCAATCTTTCCCAGCATCAAGGACTTTTCCAATAAGATAGTTATTTGTTGCATCAGGTGGCCAAAGTATTGGAATTCCAACTTCTGCATCAATCCTTCCAATGAATATTCAAGACTGATTTCTTTTAGGATGGACTGATTGGATCTCCTTGCAGTCCAAGGGACTTTCAAAAGTCTTCTCTAACACCACAGTTCAAAAGCATCAATTCTTTGGTGCTCAGCTTTCGTTAGGGATTCCCTGGTGGCTCAGATGGTAACACGTCTGCCCGCAATGCGGGAGACCCATTCGATCCCTGGGTTGGGAAGATCCCCTGGAGAAGGAAATGGCAATCCACTCCAGTACTCTTGCCTAGAAAATTCCATGGATGGAGGAGCTTGGTGGGCTACAGTCCATGGGGTCGCAAAGAATTGGACATGACTGAGCAACTTCACTTCACTTCACCTCACTTCAGCTTTCTTTATAGTACAATGCTCACATCCTTACATGACTACTGGAAAAAAACAAAGCTTTGACTAGACAGACCTTTGTTGGCAAAGTCATGTCTCTGCTTTTTAATATGCTGTCTAGGTTGGTCACAGCTTTTCTTCCAAGGAGCACGCATCTTTTAATTTCATAGTTGCAGTCACTATCTGCAGTGATTTTGGAGCCCAAGAAAATATAGTCTCTCCCTGTTTCCATTGTTTCCCCAATTATTTGCCATGAAGAGATGGGACCGGATGCAATGATCTTCATTTTCTGAATGCTGCTTTCAGCCAAATGTTTCACTCTGCTCTTTCATTTTCATCATGAGGCTCTTTAGTTCTTCTTTGCTTTCTGCCATAAGGGTGGCATCATATGTGTATCTGAGGTTACTGATGTTTCTCCTGGCAATCTTGATTCCAGCTTGTGTTTCATCCAGCTTGGCATTTTGCATGATATATTCTGCATATAAGTTAAATAAGCAGGGTAATAATGTACAGCTTTGACATACTCCTTTCCCAATTTGGAACCAGTCCATTGTTCCATGTATGGTCTAATTGTTGCTTCTTGAGCTGCATACAGATTTCTCAGGAGGCAGGTAAAGCTGGTATTCCCATCTCTTGAAGAATTTTCCACAGTTTCTTGTGATCCAAAGAGTCAAAGGCTTTGGCATAGTCATTAAAGCAGAAGTAGATGTTTTTTCTGGAACTCTCTCTATTTTTTGATGATCCAATGGATGTTGACAATGTGATCTCTGGTTCCTCTGCCTTTTCTAATTCCAGCTTGAACATCTGGAAGTTCACATATTGTTGAAGAGTGGCTTGGAGAATTTTGAGCATTACTTTGCTAGTGCATGAGATGAGTACAATTGTGCAATATTTTGAACATTCTTTGGCATTGTCTTTCTTTGGGATTGGAATGAAAGCTGATCTTTTCCAGTCCTGTGGCCACTGCTGAGTTTCCCAAATATGCTGGCATATTGAGTGCAGCACTTTCACAGCATCATCTTTTAGGATTTGAAATAGCTCAACTGGAATTCCATCACCTCCACTCGCTTTATTTGTAGTGATTCTTCCTAAGGCCCACTTGACTTCACATTCCAGGATGTCTGGCTCTAGGTGAGTGATCACACCATCATGGCTATCTGGGTCATGAAGGTCTTTTTTTGTATAGTTCTTCTGTGTATTCTTGCCACCTCTTCTTAATATCTTCTGCTTCTGTTAGGTTTGTATAATTTCTGTCCCTTATTGAGCCCATCTTTGCATGAAATGTTCCCTTGGTATCTCTAATTTTCTTGAAGAGATCTCTGGTCTTTCCCATTCTATTGTTTTCCTCTACTTCTTTGCACTGATCACTGAGAAAGTCTCTCTTATCTCTCTTTGCTATTCTTTTGAACTCTGCATTCCAATGGGTATATCTTTACTTTTCTCCTTTGCCTTCTGCTTCTCTTCTTTTCTGAGCTATTTGTAAGGCTCCTCAGACAACCTGACTACCATTTTTTCTTAGGTAATCAAGTAATAATCATCATCATAGTGATAAATCATGTTGATATCATGTCTTCATATAATGTGAGGAGAATGGTATTTTATCTCTATGATCTTCTTTTAAAAACATAACCCCAGTGCCCCGTGTAATCATAAGACCACCAGCCAAATCCTAATAGAGGGACATGCTACAAATATCTGACAAGTATCCTTCAAAACTGTTAATGCTATCAAAAAGAAGGAAAGTTGAGAAACGATCACAGTGAAGATAGCCTTAAGAGATATGACAATAAAATGAAATGTGGTATCCTGTATTAGATCCTAGAATAGAAAAACATACACTAGGTACAGCTGAAAAAATTATAATCATGTTTTAATATTGATCTATTAATTGTACAAATATTCCATAATAAGGAAAGATGTTAATAACTGAGTCTGTGCTATCTGGGAAGTCTCTGTACAGCCTTGAATTTTTTGTAAACCTGAAAATATTATAAGAAATAAATTTTATTTTGAAAAATTATTTGTAAAACATGTGAATCACATAGACTTAACCAACTTGACAATAAAGTTTCTAACAGTCACAATAAGTGTTAGAAATTAGAGGAAAATTTATGAAGGGCATTATTTTCAATCTATAAAGGACTACACCTATCAGCCATCCCTACCTTGTATATCTGTACCCCATTCAACCTTAAGGTGAATTATATATGGATATACTGAAGCCACATACTGGAGTAATATCGGGACAGAATTTTTCTGAAAAATAAAAAGACTATTTAGAAATATACTCTAATCAAGATTTGCAGTGAAAGGAAGTCCCGGAATGTTTCTTTCACAGATAACTAATAAATTAGCTTTGACAGGTTGAAAAAGAAGATAGCAGGGCTTTGGAAAGGGTAATCACCAAATAAGAGATTTACATCCAATAGACACTATGACTCAAAAATGGATGCATCCAGGGACTTCCTGAGGGCCCAGTGGTTAAGACTCTGAGCTTCCACTGCAGGGGGTGTGAGTACATTCCCGTTCAGGGAACTAAGGTCTCCCAGCCTGGGCAAAAAATTAATTAAGTAAATTAATTTTTTTTAGAAAAAGGGTACATCCAAAGACCTGAGAACTGCATATTTGTCAGTAAAATCAAGCTAAATTTTATAAAATTAAATACTGGGAATTTAAAACATATTAGTACTCAAATTTATGTTCTTATTATGATATTTTTACTTAAGAGGTTATGAAGTTGGGCACTGGGACAAGAAGTTGTATTGTTTATATTCTATGTCCTGTAGTAAAATATTTCACAAAAATAACATAAGCCACTTTTATTTTCATATATTGGCATCAAACTTCGTGAAAAACTGTAGTGAGTATTGTGATAATACTATAAAAACATGACAGAAATTCAAAATCCCTAAGCTATGTAACCTTTCACATATTTAGATTATTTTCTATTTACAGTAATAAGTTTAACTCCATAGCACACACAGTTGAGGATTCATAAAATAATCATTTTTTCTGAAATATTTTAGTTTGTGAGTAAATATACATATCCACAAGTCTGTAGGGGAGAACTTAGATCTCACTTTGTATCACTATTTTATTGCAAAGAAACACATATCTCAAATCCTATGAAATATCCGTTTCTATGCTATATTCCCAACATACATTCTTAGTAGGCTAACCTTTTCTGTATATAAAGATAAAGGGTCCCTGTTCTGATTTTATTTTAAAAATGATGCCATAAATGCATAGAGAATAAATCCCAAAGCAAATCTTGCTATGTATCAGCAATCATTTCTAGATAAACAGGATTTGGCAGAGTCAAAAAGCTGGCAGTGAATTTATGAGGAGACTCATAGCAACGGATGAAAACTAGTTATGAGACTGAGGTCACATCATTCTTGTTGAGATTGCCAGTGTGTAGGATTAAATTCACAACACATGTTTATGAGTGACCACCCATGCCAGAATATATTGTTGTTAATGGTATCGATACAAAAAATGCTCAGACCCTTTCTTCAAATTCAGATGGTTTAGTAGAGGAGACAGACATGTAAATATTCCTTAGTCCATTGTGCTGGGTGTAAATGTGATACAGATTTTAGGTGGGTTTATGACAATTGAGATTTAGATGTGATTTAAATTAAATTCATGTTCTGTGCAAGGTTTCTGTAGATACCTAAGTTCTCAGGTTCTCATGATCACCTCTGGCTTCTGCTTTCTCCCCTGACTGCATGTATATCCTCCAAATCCACAACATTGTCTTTTATATCTGATATAGCATAGTGTAAAAGTTGGATTTCAGCCCCTCTTATATAAGTAACAGACAAATATCCCCCAAGTAAAGACACCAATAAAGACAAAATCAATTACCAGTTCCTGAATATCCCACATATCTTCCAGTTTATTTTGGGGGTGAAACACAGGTGATTTAGGCAGCTACAAAGCAAATTAATAAATTTTGAATTTTAGATATTCCAGTTCTCAAAAGTATGACAGCCAAATTGGCATAGAGCTGAGCCAATCCACTACTCTGCTATTTTTTCTTCTAAAAGTCACTTCTAAATTCAGTTTCCCTTCTAATGCAATGGGGGCCATCCATCTCTACTACTGACTATTTCCAGAATACTATGAATATTTCATATCTGTGATTCTTTTATTTTGATTGATTTATAAAAGTATTTTCCTAAATATTAATAAATAGTGCATCCTTATAAGAATTTCTCTTAAAAGCATTACAGAAGCTTTTCCATATATCTGTGTTACTGTAAATTAATACATACGCATAAATGTTAATGATATTTTCATTTTATGCATAATATTTATAATGCACTAAATTAGAGAATTTTGTAAATGCTACTCCAGCTTAGCAAAACGTTAAGAAGCATGGTGTCAGAAGTTAAGGTGCATGATGTTCTTCTAAACGTGGCACATGGATCTTTAACTTTGAAGTATACTGTTGTTGCTGTTCAGTTGCTCAGCCGTGTCCTACTCTTTGCAACCCCACAGACTGCAGCATGCCAGGCTTCCCTGTCCTTCACCATTTCCCTGAGTTTGCTCAAACTCATGTCCATTGAGCTGATGGATGACCAAAGGAAACAGAGTGAAGGGAGAAATTTTGAAGAGGGAAAAAGGAATTTTAAGTACAAAGACAATGAGGTATGAAAAAGCATGGTTAGTACAGTGAAGTGGGCTTCTCTGGTGGCTCAGACAGTAAAGAATCTGCCTGCAATGTGGGAGGGCTGGGTAAATCCCCTGGAGAAGGGTAGGGTAACCCACTTCAGTATTCTTACCTAAAGACAATAGCAGAGCATGGTAACCAACTTGTAAGCTGTTAGTTTAGTCCACATGAGACATAAAGATGGCTGGGGAGACAGGGATAGCTGGGGAAATGTGTAAGTCTGATTACATTTTAAAGTTAGAGCAGAAAGGAGATGGGTTATTAGTAACAAGAGTTGGAACTTCCCTGCTTCCAAGACTCCATGCTTCCAATGCAAGGGGCACAAGTTTGATCCCCGGTGGGGGAACTAAGATTTCACATGCTGTGCAACACAGTTAAAAACAATAATACACACACACACAAAATCCCCAAAAGAATAATAAAATAATTTTCAAAAAAAATACTTTAAAAATACTGTGATTTAAGACTGTCAAGATTTTGGGACAAAGGAACTGAGTACATAGAGTTATGAGAGAAACAGCAAGATTCTCTATGAGTTTGGATTGAAACAAGATAAGTTTTGGACATAAGTTTGAGACATACTTGATAATTCAGAGAAGATTTCAAATATACCACTTTAGGTAGAAAGATGGAGTTCAGAAGAACTCAAAGAAAGAGTTGCTGGATGGATGAAAGCTTAAATAATATATAATTAAAGCCATATGCAGAGAATGCAATGGCAACCCACTTCCAGGCAAGTACTCTTGCCTGGAAAATCCCATGGATGGAGGAGCCTGGTAGGCTGCAGTCCATGGGGTTGCTGGGAGTCGGATACAACTGAACAGCTTCACTTTCAATTTTCACTTTCATGCATTGGAGAAGGAAATGGCAACCCACTCCAGTGTTCTTGCCTGGAGAATCCCAGGGACGGGAGAGCCTGGTGGGCTGCCGTCTATGGGGTCGCACAGAGTCAGACACAACTGAAGTGACTTAGCAGCAGCAGAAGCAGCAGCAAAGCCATATGACTATAATATCACGTTAAAGTCAAATGAGTGTAAGATGACTTCAGGATTAATGATAGAGGAGAGATTAGAGACTTAAATTTGGAAAATTGAAGCTAAGCAGCCAAAGTGATCAAGATTATATAACTAGTATGATGTATTTCAGTTCAGTTCAGTTCAGTTGCTCAGTCATGTCTGACTCTATGCAATCCAATGGACTGAAGCCAGGCCTCCCTGTCCATCACCAACTCCTGGGCTTTACTCAAACTCATGTCCATTGAGCCAGTGATGCCATCCAACCATCTCATCCTTTGTTGTCCTCTTCTTCTCCTGCCTTCAGTCTTTCCCATCATCAGGGTCTTTTCAAATGATGTATCTTAAGCCAAGTAAAAAAATGTTCCAGTGTGAAAGGATAGGCCACTGGCATTAAATACTGATGAAAAATGGCAAAAAGGAATCAATATTGATTCTGAAAAGTAAACATTTCTGAAGACTGGGAAGAACTGTTTGTGATTTTACCATAGTAATGAGGGGAGAATGACTAACTGGAATGGGAGTAAAAGGTAGAAATAATAAAGATATGGAGACTGCAAGTATATTAAACCCTTTCCAAGAGATTGGTTGTAAAGGTGAGCAAAGATATAATATGGTAGTGGGGATGAACGTGGGTCAGGAAGAGTTTCTGTCTGTGTACATTTGAAAACATACACACTGATGGAAATCATTTGAAAGAGAAGGAAAATGATAATGTAAAAGATATCCAGGTACGTATTTTCCACAGAACTAATGTCTTAAGTAGTGATTATCTACTAGCAAGTCCATAAGTATATTTAAATGTTATATTTAATAAGTTATTAGTGGTATTGCAAAGCACCAATATTCACACTATTTTCTAAGTTAAAGTAATCCCACATTCCAAAACAGTGTGGACAAGGACATTTGCACCATTTTACGTTTTTACTATTGGCTATTGCATGTGTTAATTTGGATTTTAATTTAAGATTTAAGATTTAAATCTTAAATGTACAGAAATTTCATATTTGATTTCTACGGAAATTAGTAAGATTCGTAAGTAATACAATGGTTTAAATGGCTTAATTTAAGTCGTGAAAGTGTTAATACTCTTGTTTGTGGTTTCAAAGAATGTTAAGTTATTGACAAATTAGGGTGTGAAATTCATGTTCACAATGTTTCTGTGCAAAGTTCTTTGCATTTAGTTCTTCTCATCTGTAATTGTTATTTCTTAGACAAAAATTTAAATCAGACTTATAATCAGCAAACACTTTTAATTAACTCAAATATTCAATAAAGTCTGAGTTCATACTCTATATTGTTTCTTGAGCAAATTTAAAACTATTTAACTAGCAATATTTTCCAAAGACTTTTTTATGTAACACGACCTGTCATAAACTTCTAAGTTTTGAAAAACACATATATTTAGTAAAATTGAAATGACACTAATAGAAACCTATATTCGTACAGAAATTCAGAATTTCTGTGGTTGACATTTAGAATACTAGTATGTTGAAGTGCCATGTAATTATTTTTGTAGAGCAGTGACTCATCTCTAGGATATAGTTGCCTCCACAGAGACATCATTGCCACTCTATGTGTCATAAACTTGTGTAGGGTCAAAATAAACTTTAAAACCCTGTAAATAATGACTATGTACTAGACATACTAATAGAAGAGACTTTCAAATTTAATTGGGGCCTAAATCAAACTTCACCTAATATTATATGAAATACTAACTCAACGAGGAAACTCCAACACTATTAGTGATGCTATGTATACTTTAAAGCTTAGTATATCTATATTTTTTTAGTGAAAGTGAGTGAAGTTGCTCAGTCATGTCCAACTCTTTGCAACCCCATGGACTGTAGCCTACCAAGTTAAGTTAATTTGAAAGATCGAGGAAATTATTGAAAATTTTATAGATTGTCTTTTTTTGTATAATGATTCCTGAATCCAATAGCCTATTTTAGCTACAATCTGACATTTTTTTCTTAATGGTTTGAACTGTTCAAAGAAGCAGTAAATATTGATGAAAGTTTGGAATACAGAAGGGCAGAGGTTTAGAAATAATGTTTTAGAAACTCATGTTATGTGAACAGATTGTCCAGCCTGGGTTCAAACAGAGCACACATCTGAATGTTGCAGTTTCTCATGGTGAGTTCTGATTAATTAATCTTTTTTAGGGCTTAGAGGTCTCTGAATACTTAATATGGGACCTGATTCAGGAATGCTGAAACCTAATAAACAGTCATCCACCAGGATGTGATTTAATAGGTATTTTGCAACCTGTCATTCATTTTCAATTTGTACTCACCTATATGCAACAGAGATATGGCAAGTGTTAACATTTACTCCAAAACAGGATATAGATTAAAATACATTAAAATTCAGAGTTGAGTTAGTACTTGGCTCATGAAAGAGTCAATGAAAACCAGTTTTGAATGATACAAATTAAACACACTACTGAATTACTTGATTTTCATTTTAATTAATCCTTGTTTTTAATCCAGTCTAATTTATAATACTAAATACAAAATACTTATCAAGTGTCATGCATTATTCAAAGTGTGTTATATTAATTATCTTTTCACATTTAATGAGGAATATCCAGAGCTGCATTATAGCTACTGCTACTATCTTCAGTTTATGGATAAGAAAATGGTAAAGAGTTGTTATGTAAATTGCCACATGCCCACAGATAGGAAATGGTGAGGCCGATGTTCAAATCTAAGCAGTCTGTTTCTAGAACATCATGGTGGAACTGGGGATGTACATACACACACACACACATTTTACATATAACGTAACTTCATAACATATAGCAACAGTTTAAGTTAATTTTCTTCCTTTTCTAACCTGGAAGTGCTTAGTTCAAAATTAATTTCTTCCATACAGATAAATTTCAGTATTCACCACCATTTAAAACACTCCAAAGCACTGTGCATTTGCTGTCTTGTACTTTTATGATTTATTTGGATAAAGTATTTGTAAGAATAAGCAAGTGCATATGCAAGCCCTAGTTCCACACAGCGCTGGAGCAGCGAGCGGCCAAGAGGAGATACCCCATGTCCAAGGTCAGGAGTGGCGCCTGTGCTTCGCTGGACTGACCATGCAGAGATACCCCACATTCAAGGTCAGAAAAGCCCCAGTAAGATGGTAGGCACTGGAGCGGCTGTGAGGAAATACCCCATGTCCAAGGGCAGAGGAGAAGCCCCAACAAGACAGTAGGAGGGGCGACTTTGCATTTAAAAGCAAACCCCATTCCTGCCAGAGACACTCAGAGGGCTCGAACAAACCTTGTATACATTAGGATCCAGGGACCCCACAGAGCCTGAGACAGAACTGTGTTTGAGTGTCTCCTATGGAGGTACCGGTCAGCAGTGGTCTACTGCAGGGACAGGGACTCTGGGTGTGGGTATGGCAGAAGTCCTCTTGGAGGAGGTTGCCATTAACCCCACCATAGAGCAGCCAGAACTTAAACAAGACTGAGAAAACAGACTCCTTGTGCACCAGGACCCAGGAACAGTGACCCAACAGAAGACTTGCCTGTGGGTGTCTGGAAGTTTCCAGCTAAAGTGTGAGTCAGTGGTGCATGCTGCAGGGTTGGGGGCACCGACTTTAGTAGTACATGCCTGGGATCTTTTGAGGGAGGTCACCATTATCTTCATTACCTCCACGATAGTTTGGCCCTAGGTAAATAGCAGTGAGGGAACACAGGTCCACCTATCAACAGAAAATTGGAATAAAGATTTATTGAGCATGGCCCTTCCTATTATAAGAAGACCCAGTATTGCCCTCAGTCAGTCTATCCCATGAGGAAAATTTCATAAGCCTCTTATACTTATCCATCAATGGGAGACACACTGAAAACCACCATCACAGAAAATTAACCAATCTAATCACATGGACCACAGCCTTGTCTAACTCAATGAAACTATGAGCCATACCATGTAGGGCCACTCAAGATGGATGGGTCATGGTGGAGAGTTCTGAAAAAAATGTGGTCCACTGGAGAGTTCAGTTCAGTTCAGTTCATTCGCTCAGTCATGTCTGACTCTTTGTGACCCCATGAATCGCAGCACGCCAGGCCTCCCTGTCCATCACAAACTCCCGGAGTTCACTCAGACTCACGTCCATCGAGTCAGTGATGCCATCCAGCCATCTCTTCCTCTGTCGTCCCCTTCTCCTCCTGCCCCCAATCCCTCCCAGCACCAGAGTCCTTTCCAATGAGTCAACTCTTTGCATGAGGTGGCCAAAGTACTGGAGTTTCAGCATTAGCATCATTCCTTCCAAAGATATCCCAGGGCTGATCTCCTTCAGAATGGACTGGTTGGATCTCCTTGCAGTCCAAGGGACTCTCAAGAGTCTTCTCCAACACCACAGTTCAAAAGCCTCAATTCTTCGGCACTCAGCCTTCTTCACAGTCCAACTCTCACATCCATACATGACCACAGGAAAAACCATAGCTTTGACTAGACGGACCTTTGTTGGCAAAGTAATGTCTCTGCTTTTGAACCCGGAATGTTAAGTACATCAGTTCAGTTCAGTTCAGTCGCTCAGTCATCTCTGACTCTTTGCAACCCCATAAATCGCAACACGTCAGGCCTCCCTATCCACTACCAACTCCCGGAGTTCACCCAAACTCATGTCCATTGAGTCAGTGATGCCATCCAGCCATCTCATCCTCTGTCATAACTTTTCTTCCAAGGAGTAAGCATCTTTTAATTTCCTGGCTGCAGTCACCATCTGCAGTGATTTTGGAGCCCCCAAAAATAAAGTCTGACACTGTTTCCACTGTTTCCCATCTATTTCCCATGAAGTGATGGGACCAGGTGCCATGATCTTCATTTTCTGAATGTTGAGCTTTAAGCCAACTTTTTCACTCTCCATTTTCACTTTCATCAAGAGGCTTTTTAGTTCCTCTTCACTTTCTGCCATAAAGGTGGTGTCATCTGCATATCTGAGGTTATTGAGATTTCTCCTGGCAATCTTGATTCCAGCTTGTCTTTCTTCCAGTCCAGTGTTTCTCACGATGTACTCTGCATATAAGTTAAATAAGCAGGGTGACAATATACAGCTTTGATGTACTCCTTTTCCTATTTGGAACGAGAAGAAGGGAATGGCAAAACATTTCAGTACTCTTGCCTTGAGTACCCCATGAACAGTACGAAAGGGGAAAAAGATAGGACACTGAAAGATGAACTCCCCAGGTCGGTAGGTGCCCAAAATGCTACTGGAGATCAGTGGAGAAATAACTCCAGAAAGAATGAAGGGATTGACCCAAAGCAAAAACAATACCCAGTTGTGGATGTGACTGGTGATGGAAGCAAGGTCCAATGCTGTAAAGAGCAATGTAGCATAGGAACCTGGAATGTTAAGCGCATCAGTTCAGTTCAGTTCAGTCGCTCAGTCATCGCTGACTCTTGGCAACCCCATGAATCACAACACACCAGGCCTCCCTATCCATCACCAACTCCCGGAGTTCACCCAAACTCATGTCCATTGAGTTGGTGATGCCATCCAGCCATCTCATCCTCTGTCATCCCATTCTCCCCCTGCCCCCAATCCCTCCCAGCATCAGCGTCTTTTCCAATGAGTCAACTCCTCGCATGAGGTGGCCAAAGTACTGGAGTTTCAGCTTTAGCATCAGTCCTTCCAATGAACACCCACGATTGATCTCCTTTAGAATGGACTGGTTGGATCTCCTTGCAGTCCAAGGGACTCTCAAGAGTCCTCTCCAGCACCACAGTTCAAAAGCATCAATTCTTCAGCACTCAGATTTCTTTATAGTCCAACTCTCACATCCATACATGACCACTGGAAAAACCATAGACTTGACTAGATGAACCTTTGTTGACAAAGTAATGTCTCTGCTTTTCATTATGTTGTGTAGGTTGGTCATAACTTTCCTTCCAAGGAGTAAGCGTCTTTTAATTTCATGGCTGCAATCACCATCTGCAGTGATTTTGGAGCCCCAAAAAATAAAGTCTGACACTGTTTCCATTGTTTCCCCTTCTATTTCCCATGAAGTGATGGGACCAGATGCCATGATCTTAGTTTTCTGAATGCTGAGCTTTGAGCCAACTTTTTCACTCTCCACTTTTATTTTCAACAAGAGGATTTTTAATTCCTCTTCTCTTTCTTCCATAAGAGTGGTGTCATCTGCATATCTGAGGTTACTCATATTTCTCCCAGAAATATTGATTCCAGCTTGTGCTTCTTCCAGCCCAGCATTTCTCATGATGTACTCTGCATATAAGTTAAATAAGCAGGTTGAAAATATACAGCCTTAATGTTCTCCTTTTCCTATTTGGAACCAGTCTGTTGTTCATGTTCTAACTGTTGCTTCCTGACCTGCATATAGGTTTCTCAAGAGGCAGGTCAGGTGGCCTGCTATTCCCATCTTTTTCCACAGTTTATTGTGATCCACACAGTCAAAGGCTTTGACATAGTCAATAAAGCAGAAATAGATGTTTTTCTGGAACTCTCTTGCTTTTTCCATGATCCAGTGGATGTTGGCAATTTGATTTCTGGTTCCTTTCCCTTTTCTAAAACCAGCTTGAATATCTGGAAGTTCACAGTTCATGCATAACTGAAGCCTGGCTTGGACAATTTTGAGCATTGCTTTACTAGTGTGTGAGATGAGTGCAATTGTGCAGTAGTTTGAGCCTTCTTTGGCATTGCCTTTCTTTGGGACTGGAATGAAAACTGACCTTTTCCAGTCCTGTGGCCACTGCTGAGTTTTCCAAATTTGCTGGCATATTAAGTGCAGCACTTTCACAGCATCATCTTTCAGGATTTGAAATAGCTCAACTGGGATTCCATCACCTCCACTAGCTTTGTTCATAGTGATGCTTTCTAAGGCCCACTTGACTTCACATTCCAGGATGTCTGGCTCAAGGTTAGTGATCCCACCATCGTGATTATCTTGATCATGAAGATCTTTTTGTATAGTTCTTCTGTGTATTCTTGCCATATCTTCTTAATATCATCTGTTTCTGTTAGGTCCATACCATTCTCTCCTTTATCGAGCCCATCTTTGCATGAAATGTTCCCTTGGTATCTCTAATTTTCTTGAAGAGATCTCTAGTCTTTCCCATTCTGTTGTTTTCCTCTATTTCTTTGCATTGATTGTTGAGGAAGGCTTTCTTATCTCTCCTTGCTATTCTTTGGAACTCTGCGTTCAGATGCTTATATTTTTCCTTGGAAGTGATCAAACAGGAGATGGTAAGAGTAAACGTTGACATTTAGGAATCCGTGAACTAAAATGGAATGGAATGGGTGAATTTAACTCAGATGACCATAATATCTACTATGGTGGGCAAGAATACCTTAGAAGAAATGGAGTAGCCATCATAGTCAACAAAAGAGTCTGAAATGCAGTATTTGGATACACTCCCAAAAACAACACAATGATCTCTCTTTGTTTCCAAGGCAAACCATTCAATATCATGGTAATCCAAGTCTATGTCCTGACTAGTAATGCTGAAGAAGCTGAAGTTGAATGGTTCTATGGAGACATAAAAGACCTCTGGAATTAACCAGAAAAAAAAAAAAAGTCATTTTCATTATAGGGTACTGGAATGCAAAAGTAGGAAGTCGAGAAACACCTGGAGTAACCAGTAAATTTGGCCTTGGAGTACAGAATGAAGCAGGGCAAAAGCTAATAGAGTTCTGTCATAGCAAGTACCCTCATCCAACAACACAAGAGAAGACTCAACACATGGACATCACCAGATGGTCAACACTGAAATCAGATTGATTGTATTTTTTGCAGCCAAAGATGGAGAAGTTCTATACAGTCAGCAAAAACAAGACCGGGAGCTGACTGTGGCTCAGATCATGAACTCCTTATTGACAAATTCAGACTTAAATTTAAGAAAGTAGGGAAAACCATTAGACCATTGAAGTATAACCTAAATCAATTCCCTAATGATTATACAATGGAAGTGAGAAATAGATTTAAGGGACTAGATCTGACAGACAGAGTACCTAATGAACTATGGACAGAGTACCTGATGAACTATGGATGGAGGTTTGTGACATTGTACAGGAGACAGTGAGCAAGACCATCCCCAAGAAAAAGAAATACAAAAGCAAAATGACTATTTAAGGAAGCCTTACAAATAGCTGTGAAAAGAAAAGAAGTGAAAGGCAAAGGAGAAAAGGAAAGATATACCCATTTGAATGTAGAGTTCCAAAGAATAGCAAGGAGAGATAAGAAATCCTTCCTTAGTGATCAGTGTAAAGAAATAGAGGAAAACAACAGAATGGGAAAGACTAGAGATCTCTTCAAGAAAATTAGAGATACCAAGGGAACATTTCATGCAAAGATGGGCTCAATAAAGGACAGAAATTGTATGGACCTAACAGAAGCAGAAGATATTAAGAAGAGGTGGCAAGAATGCACAGAAGAACTGTACAAAAAAAGATCTTCATGACCAAGATAATCATGATGGTGTGATCACTGACCTAGAGCCAGACATCCTGGAATGTGAAGTCAAGTGGGCCTTAGAAAACATCACTACAAACAAAGCTAGTGGAGGTGATGGCATTCCAGTTGAGCTATTTCAAATCCTGAAAGATGATGCTGTGAAAGTGCTGCATTCAATATGCCAGCAAATTTGGAAAACTCAGCAGTGGCCACAGGACTGGAAAAGGTCAGTTTTCATTCCAGTCCCAAAGAAAGGCAATGCCAAAGAATGCTCAAACTACCACACAACTGCACTCATCTCGCACGCTAGTAAAATAATGCTCAAGATTCTCCAAGCCAGGCTTCAGCAATATGTGAACTGTGAACTTCCAGATGTTCAAGCTGGTTTTAGAAAATCCAGAGGAACCAGAGACCAAATTGCCAACATCCACTGGATCATCAAAAAAGCAAGAGTTCCAGAAAAACATCTATTTTTTTAATTTTATTTTATTTTTAAACTTTACCTTATTGTATTGGTTTTGCCAAATATCGAAATGAATCCGCCACAGGTATACATGTGTTCCCCATTCTGAACCCTCCTCCCTCCTCTCTCCCCAGGACATGGAAGCAACCTAGATGTCCATCAGCAGATGAATGGATAAGAAAGCTATGGTACATATACACAATGGAGTATTACTCAGCCATTAAAAAGAATACATTTGAATCAGTTGTAATGAGGTGGATGAAACTGGAGCCTATTATACAGAGTGAAGTAAGCCAGAAAGAAAAACACCAATACAGTATACTAACACATATATATGGAATTTAGAAAGATGATAACAATAACCCTGTATACGAGACAGCAAAAGAGACACTGATGTATAGAACAGTCTTATGGACTCTCCAGAAAAACATCTATTTCTGTTTTATTGACTATGCCAAAGCCTTTGACTGTGTGGATCAAAATAAACTGTGGAAAATTCTGAAAGAGATGGGAATACCAGACCACCTGACCTGCCTCTTGAGAAATCTGTTATCAGGTCAGGAAGCAACCATTAGAACTGGACATGGAACAACAGTCTGGTTCAGAATAGGGAAAGGAGTACATCAAAGCTGTATAATGTCATTGTGCTTATTTAACTTATATTCAGAGTACATCATGAGAAATGCTGGGCTGGAAGAAGTACAAGCTGGAATCAAGATTGCCAGGAGAAATATCAGTAACCTCAGACATGCAGATGACACCAGCCTTATGGCAGAAAGTGAAGAAGAACTAAAGAGCCTCTTGTTGAAAGTGAAAGAGGAGAGTGAAAAGTTGGCTTAAAACTCAACATCAAAAAACAAAGATCATGGCTTCTGGTCCTATTACCCATGGCAACTAAATGGAGAAACAGTGGAAACAGTGGCAGACTTTGTTTTGGGGGCTCCAAAATCACTGCAGTTGATGATTGCAGCCATGAAATTAAAAGATGCATACTGCTTGGAAGAAAAGTTATGGCTAACCTAGACAACATATTGAAAAGCAGAGACATTACTTGCCAACAAAGGTCCATCTAGTCAAGGCTATAGGTTTTCCAGTAGTCATGTATGGATGTGAGAGCTGGACAATAAAGAAAGTTGAGTGCCAAAGAAATGATGCTTTTGAACTGTTGTGTTGGAGAAGACTCTTAAGAGTCCCTTGAACTTCAAGGAGATCCATCCAGTACATCCTAAACGAAATTAGTCCTGAATGTTAATTGGAAGGACTGAAGTTGAAGGTGAAACTCCAATACTTTGGCACCCGATGCAAAGAGTGGACTCAGTTGAAATGATCAAGCAAGTACATGATTCCAGCTTGTACTTCTTCCAGCCCAGCATTTCTCATGATGTACTCTGAATATAAGTTAAATAAGCACAATGACATTATACAGCTTTGACGTACTCCTTTCCCTATTCTGAACCAGACTGTCATTCCGTGTCCAGTTCTAATGGTTGCTTCCTGACCTGATAACAGATTTATCAAGAGGCAGGTCAGGTGGTCTGGTATTCCCATCTCTTTCAGAATGCTGGGAAAGATTGAGTGCACGAGGAGTAGGGGACGACAGAGGATGAGATGGTTGGATGGCACCACTGACCCAATGGAGATAAATTTGGGTAAACTCCAGGAGTTGGTGATGGATAGGTAGGCCTGGCGTGCTGCAGTCTATGGGTTGCAAAAAGTCGGACATGACTGAGCGATTGAACTGAAGTGAACTGAACTGAATTTGTGAGTATACACAGTACATTTTCAGTCAATGCTTTATACATACAGAAGATAGGAGTATACAATTTTTTTCTTCTAGAGCATTTAAAATACACTGTAAAATCAATTCTTGTATTATTATATCAAAGAATTTCAATAATTTATAGAGCTATAAGTATGTATTTTAGAGCTTTATCAATTTTGCTCAGTGATTTGCTTGTATTTTTGCATACATCATCAAAAAATCAGTTATTTTCTAATGGAGTTTCTTAATTTGTTGCATTATGGCTTTTTGAAAATTGTGATACTTTGCAGGATATGAATTGTAACTATAAATGAAATGTACATTTGAATTAAATAAGATATCACAAATAAAATTGTTATAAAAATTGGTAAATGCACTAAAATGTGTATTTTTTATACTTGAAAAAATCTTTCAACCAAACTTTTTTATATTATTCAAGTAATAAAATCATCATAATAAAGCTCAATTTTTTAGTATTTTTATTATAAATTATGATGTATATTCCATTGTTTTTCATGAAAACAATTTCTGTTCCTTATCACTGATCTACTTAATACTTTAAAGGATGAGGAAGTGAAAGTATCATACCAACTGTAGCATACCTTTTTTCCAAAAGCTCATCTGTCATCCCAGCATAAAATAAAAAGCCAATTTTAAACATGCACCTTGAAGTTGTTTCCCCTTTTGCATGAATTGTGTCCTTTTAGTTTTATTTTTCAAGAAATCTCATCATGAGCTTTTATCTCCATCACTGTTTTAGAAATAAAGGACAAACACTTTTAATGTACAGTTAACTATTTTTATGTATGAGTAAAAAATTAATACATTTATTGAACTCAGGTATATTTCATCCCTTGATCTATAGAGAACTATGAAATAAATAAATATTTTGATATGAGGGTGATTTAGAGAAAGCTTTAAGTGGAATGGTAGAACAAAAAAGGTATATATCCCTGATTTAAAAGTACAGATGGAATTATGAAATCCTATTTTGGGAGAATTATGTAGGTCACCAGGAAATGATTTAAACTAGAGGTAGAATTATGGAACATTTTGCACTTACTTGTTCATTACATTGAGGTAATCTACAGTAAACACCTAATTAGTGAGATTTGAAGGCTTTCCTGGTTGCTATGGCAATGATGATCTATCCTATATTGGTGACATTATAATGAACATCAAAATGAAGTAAAAATGAAGATTAATTAGTTATATTGATCTTGGGTGATGTTCTGGGGTTGCACTTGAAAGAGTTTATGGTGAGCTCATGACCAAAATGAGGTCATGGCATAAGACACGCAGGTAACATTTACAAGTTTAATGTGAGTGCATACTCAAGAGATACTGAGCCTTATGATCAGATCAGATCAGATCAGTCACTCAGTCATGTCCGACTCTGCGACCCCATGAATCGCAGCACGCCAGGCCTCCCTGTCCATCACAAACTCCCAGAGTTCACCCAGACTCACGTCCATCGAGTCAGCGATGCCATCCAGCCATCTCATCCTCTGTCATCCCCTTCTCCTCCTGCCCCCAATCCTCCCAGCATCAGAGTCTTTTCCAATGAGTCAACTCTTCGCATGAGGTGGCCAAAGTACTGGAGTTTCAGCATTAGCATCATTCCTTCCAAAGAAATCCCAGGGCTGATCTCCTTCAGAATGGACTGGTTGGATCTCCTTGCAGTCCAAGGGACTTTCAAGAGTCTTCTCCCACACCACAGTTCAAAAGCATCAATTCTTCGGTACTCAGCCTTCTTCACAGTCCAACTCTCACATCCATACATGACCACAGGAAAAACCATAGCCTTGACTAGACAAACCGTTGTTGGCAAAATAATGTCTCTGCTTTTGAATATGCTATCTAGGTTGGTCATAACTTTCCTTCCAAGGAGTAAGCGTCTTGTAATTTCATGGCTGCAGTCACCATCTATAGTGATTTTAGAGCTCAGAAAAATAAAGTCTGACACTGTTTCCACTGTCTCCCCATCTATTTCCCATGAAGTGGTGGGACCGGATGCCATGATCTTCGTTTTCTGAATGTTGAGCTTTAATTCAACTTTTTCACTCTCCACTTTCACTTTCATCAAGAGGCTTTTTAGCTCCTCTTCACTTTCTGCCATAAAGGTGATGTCATCTGCATATCATGAATTTGTTCCTACTTCTGACTTTATTTGAAGACACTGTAGAGACATGTTTACTGGTAGCACCTTGGGCTTGACTTTTACCTTGATGCCATTCTTAGTCTGGAAGCCTTTAGCTATACGGCAATGGAGATTTGTTGCTGTTGTGCAGTCACTGAGTTGTGTCCGACTGTTTTGACCCATGGACTTTAGCACGCCAGGTTTCCCTGTCCATCACCATTTCTCGGAGCTTGCTCAAACTCATGTCCATTGAGTCGGTGATGCCATCCAACCATCTCATCCTCTGTTGTCCCCTTCTCCTTCAGCCTTCTATCTTTCTCAGCATCAGGGTTAGAACTAGTATATTTTTAAAATCAGCAATCCCTGCTTTTGCATATTCTCCAAACTTATTTTCGAAAACTGAGACTAATGCCTATTTAGTTATTCTTTCTCCTATTTTATGATCAGCAGCTAGAAGCCAGTAGATAATTTCCAAGCCCAGCCTGAAATCTTCCACGTTAGATTATCTCACATAAGCGCACAGAGATCTCCCCTGTAATTTTCAGATTATTATAGCAGCAGCAGAAAATAGGTTCCTGTTTTCTCCAGACTGAAAAAACAGCCACCTCATTCTTCTTCAACATCTCAACAACAGCCTCAACAATTGAGGCCTCCAATTTTCAAAGCACTCTCTTCCAGGCTCTTTGGGCTTCTACTTACCACCATTACAAAGCAATGCTACATGTTTAAGTGTTTTTACATCACCACTTTCATTTTTAAATTATTTTCCAATAATTTATTGCGGCATAAGAAACTAAACTCAAATGTAATGGTTTAAAAATTTGTTTTTGACACCAGATTTTTAAAATTTATTTATTTTAATTGGAGGCTAATTACTTTACAATATTGTATTGGTTTTGCCATACATTAACATGAATCCACCACAGGTGTACACGTGTTCCCCATCATGAAACCCCCTCCTACCTCCCTCTCCATACCATCCCTCTGGGTCATCCCAGTGCACCAGCCCCAAGCATCCTGTATCCTGCATCGAACCTAGACTGGTGATTCGTTTCTTATATGATGTTATACATGTTTCAGTGTCATTCTCCCAAATCATCTCACCCTCTCCCTCTCCTACAGAGTCCAAAAGACTGTTCCATACATGTGTTGACACCAGATTTTATATGTCAGAAACTTGGGGAAAACTTAGTTAGGTAATTATTTTGATCCACATGGTATCAACTGAGGCACTTGGTCATATTCAGGCAATGAGCATGCTGACATAGAGAGTCTGATATGGCTTAGTTTCCATGTCTTGTACCTGGGTTGGAATGACTGGTAAAACCAGGAGTTGGTAGCACTGGTATATTGTAAAGTGGCCTTTCCATATAACAAGCCTGAACTGCCAAGAAGGTGGGGGATGTTCAGTGCATGAGTTAGTCAGAGGGTCACCACTACACCATGAAATGTAGCAAAGGATTGAAGAAGGAGAAAAACTCAAATATTTGGCTCACCCTCCTTCCTATTTTGATTAGTTCTCATTGGTCCAACCCAAGAAGAAGCTATGCAGCAAGACTGGAAAGTTAATGTAGGGGGGAAAGAGTAAAGTGTTGATGTTAAACAGAGGGTTAAACAGAAAAAAATTGAATATTCCACCAATTTTGCTGTTCAGCAACTACTCATTCACTTTCTTTAGTTCAAGAAAATCTATTCCATTACAATGGAGGTGAAAAAAAATTATCATCAGGCACCATATCATTTGACAAATATTAATTCAGTTGGCACCTCCAGTTCTAAAGTTTGTGGTGCTGGCAATAGTGTTTTGAACAGGCAAATGTTTATCCAGGTTATGTAAGTTTCTCTTGGAGGACACATTGCAGTCTCTTCTATGAAAAATAAGTACAATATAACCTATCTTCTGAGTGACTGGGTGTTTCACATTGACCTTTGCTGTGGGTAGGTTGGACTCAAAAGTAGAGATAGCAAGATTCTTCCTGCTCAGCAAAAGCCTACATTGTTTGAGAATTTTTGCCTCTAATTACCACAGTTTTGCATAAGTAAGTATTAGTCACTCATTCATGCCCAACTCTTTGCGACCCCATGTAGTGCAGCCCACCAGGCTCCTCTGTCCATGAGATTTTCCAGGCAAGGATACTGGAGTGGGTTGCCATTTCCTTCTCCAGGGGATCTTCCCAACCTAGGGATTGAATCCACGTCTCCTGCACTGCAGGCAGATTCTTTACCAACTGAGCTACAAAGTCATTATTCATAAAAGTAATATTTATCCCAGTAATTACAGCTATATTTCTCTTAAATTCCCCAACCACAGGAAAAAAAAAAAAGTTACTAATGTTATTAAACTGAAAGCTTACAAAATGAGGCTACTACTAGCTGGGGTGGAAGATTCTGATAAACAAGATAAATTTGAGTTTGCAGCTATGCTATGGTTGCAGATAAGACTATGACTATTACTTTTGTTGAGTTCGTTTACACTTTCAGTTATGCCACTGTGATCACATTGTACTTGTGCCTGTTAAATAGCATAGGTAGACAAATTACAGAGAAGGCAATGGCACCCCACTCCAGTATTCTTGCCTGGAAAACCCCATGGAAGGAGGAGCCTGGTAGGCTACAGTCCACGGGGTCACTAACAGTCAGACACGGTTGAGCAACTTCACTTTCACTTTTCACTTTAATGCAGTGGAGAAGGAAATGGCAACCCACTCCAGTATTCTTGCCTGAAGAATCCCAGGGAAGGGGGAGCCTGGTGGGCTGCCGTCTATGGGGTCACACAGTGTAGGACACAACTGAAACGACTTAGCAGCAGCAGCAGCAGCAGCCAAATGAAGGTGACCGCACAAGAAGATTTGGTTTATTTGTCTGGTTACTGAGTGACATTCTTGCAGAGAATGTCCTCTAATGTGCATCTCTGTGGGAAAAAAAAATGTCTTCATACTTTGCATTTATTTTAAGTCATTTCAGCCATTCAGCCGAGTCTGACTCTTTGCAACTCTATGGACTGCAGCACATCAGGCTTCCCTGTCCATCATCAACTCGGGGAGCCTATTCAAACTCATGTCCATCGTGTCAGTGATGCTATCCAACCATCTTATCCTCTGTTGTCCCCTTTCCCCTCTGCCTTGTGTCTTTCCCATCATCAGGGTCTTTTCCAATGAGTCAGTTCTTCGCATTAGATGGCCAAAGTATTGCAGTTTCATCTTCAGCATCAGTCCTTTCAGTGAATATTCAGAATTGATTTCCTTTTGGATGGACTGGTTGGACCTCCTTGCAGTCCCAGGGACTCTTAAGAGTCTTCTCCAACAGTTCAAAAGCATCAGTTCTTTGGTGCTCAGCTTTCTTTATAGTCCAACTCTCACATCCATACATGACTGCTGGAAAAACCATAGCTTTGACTAAAAGGACCTTTGTTGGTAAAGTAATGTCTCTGCTTTAAATGACTTCTCTTTGGATTTCCTCATCATCAATTTTTAATTTTTTTTTTAAATTTTGAATTGGAAGATAATTGCTTTACAATGTTGTGTTGGTTTCTGCCATACAACAACATGAATCAATCATAACTGTGTGTATATATATACATCCCCTGTCTTTGGATCATGACTTCTTAAGACCGTAATTAGCCACTCAACTCATTATGACTGTCCGTGAGTCACAAACCAAGATCCTCATCTCTGGCCACTTTTTCTTCCTAACAAAGTAGAAACATTTGCTCAAAGTACTGATGTTTTCTTTTCAACACTTTTTCATAACCAACCTTGCATAGGGCTGTTTTCCAGCAGCCATCACTTTGAGATGTTACCAGCTTAAGATGCTGACTTAGCTGCAAACCAACCTGCATTTTTTTCTCTTCTGTTCATAGACATGGTGGATACCCCATGGGGTCATACCAGTGCTGTGAAGGAGATGCGACAGAACAGCAGGGGTGAGTATTATGGTAGTCTGAGCCACCTGTTCATGTGATTTATTTGCATCTTTTAAAACCTGTTTGGATCCAGTTTGTGTACACCATTTCTATTTAAAGATGGAATGCTGCTGTGCATGCCTCAGATAATACTTGGTTTATGAATGGTAGCAAGGTCCAGAGACTTCTTGTTCCATGGCCAATGTTCATGATTATTAAAGTAGTTACTTATACATCTTGAGAAAATTCTAGTCAGCAGTATGAGGCCTGAATAATCACTACAGGCACAGGAAAATTACATTTCATGTATATAGTCTTGACATCTAAACTCTATCTACTGCAATCATATGGCCACCAGTTAGATCCCTTAAACCCACACTTATGTGCTTATGTAGAATTATATCCAGGTTCCTGTAAGTTTTAAAAACCAAGAAAACTAGGGAATAAAAGAAATATTGTTCCTGTTTTATAGATGGTTTTGTGCAACATGATAGCTTTAACTTAAAGTCAATCTCTCAAAGGCTCCCTGGTGTTTCTTAGCACACTTAGTGGTAGACCTCAAGGTTAGGGATGGAAAGAAAAAAAAAAAAAGTCACAGTTGATAGACCTTTGGCCAACTATAAAGATAGGAAACAGATAGAGAGATAGATAGCCTGTACCTATATAGCTACATGTAGAACATGAACTTATATATTCATTGTACAGTAAGCAAAGGTATTTCATGAATAATGATCAGAAATTTCAAGGAAGTCCCTCAATGAAAGGTGACAGAGATGTCAAATGAAGGGGTATTTGGATAGAAACCTAGACAGTGTATTAAAAAGCAGAGACATTACTTTGCCAATGAAGGTCTGTCTGGTCAAAGCTATAGTTTTTCCAGTAGTCACGTATGAATATGAGAGTAGGAGTATAAAGAAGGCTGAGTGCTGAAGAATTGATGCTTTTGAAGTGTGGTGTTGGAGAAGACTCTTTTTTTTTTTCAATATTTGATTTATATATTTTGAAACTATGATATTAGTTTTATACAACTTTAGAATATTCTTGGTGAATTGAAGCTTTTTTAAAATATACATTTATTTATTGTAATTGGATGCTAATTACTTTACAATGTTGTATTGATTTTGCTATACATTGACATGAATACACCACGGGTATACATGTGTTCCCCATCCTGAACCCCCCTCCCACCTCCCTCCCCATACCATCCCTCTGGGTCATCCCAGTGCACCAGCCCCGAGCATCCTGTATCATGCATCAAACCTGGACTGGAGATTCATTTCACATATGATAATATACATGTTTCAATGCCATTCTCCCAAATCATCCCACCCTCGTCCTCTCCCACAGAGTCCAAAAGACTGTTCTATACATCTGTGTCTCTTTTGCTGTCTCACATACAGGGTTATCATTACCATCTTTCTAAATTCCATATATATGTGTTAGTATACTATACTGGTGTTTTTCTTTCTGGTTTACTTCACTCTGTATAATAGGCTCCAGTTTCATCCACCTCATTAGAACTGATTCAAATACATTCTTTTTAATGGCTGAGTAATACTCCATTGTGTATACGTACCACAGCTTTCTTATCCATTCATCTGCTGATGGACAGCTAGGTTGCTTCCATGTCTTGGCTACTGTAAACAGTGCTGAGATGAACATGAACATTAGGGTACACGGGTCTCTTTCAATTCTGGTTTCCTCGGTGTGTATGCCCAGCAGTGGGATTGCTGGGTCGTATGGCAGTTCTATTTCCAGTTTTTAAGGCATTTCCACACTGTTCTCCATAGTGGCTGTACTAGTTTGCATTCCCACCAACCGTGTAAGAGGGTTCCCTTTTCTCCACACCCTCTCCAGCATTTATTGCTTGTAGACTTTTGGATCGCAACCATTCTGACTGGTGTGAAATGGTACCTCATTGTGGTTTTGATTTGCATTTCTCTGATCATGAGTGATGTTGAGCATCTTCTCAAGTGTTTGCTAGCCATTTGTATGTCTTTTTTGGATAGAGACTGCAAGGAAATCAACCAGTCAATCCTAAAGGAAATCTGTCCTGAATATTTATTGGAAGGACTGATGCTGAATCTGAAGCTCCAAAGTTTTAGCCACCTGATACAAAGAGCCAACTCATTGGAAAAGACCTTGATGCTGGGAAATATTAAAGCCAGGAGGAGAATGGGATGACAAAGGATAAGATAGTTGGATGACATCACCGTCTCAATGGCCATGAGTTTGAGCAAGCTCTGGGAGTTGGTGATGGGCAGAGAAGCCTGGCATGCTGTAGTCCATGGGGTTGCAAAGAGTCAGACATGACTGAGTGACTGAAAAACAACAACAAACTAATGTAATATGGAACTTACATTCTGGATTACAACCAACACTTATTATAATTTTGTTTTTTATTTTTTCAGTAAAAATATCAGATCTTTATGAATTAGTGGGCCTGGACTATTGGATATTGTCTATCCAAACTTAATAAAATTGTATTCATCCTCTTAACACATATAATTTGACTTTGTACCATATCTTCAGTTGCAAGTTAAAATATTTATGACCTCAGTAATTCAATAATACATTCTATGAAACTTCATTGCCTTAACTTATCCTGAAATTAATCTATTTCCAATGAAAAAGGCATTTTGAGTATTTCTAGGAGCTGACTGTTCAGAGTTAAATTTCCTGCATTTGATTCTTAGCTCTACTACTTACCATTTATTTGACTTTAGAAAGTCACTTAGATATTATTTCTTCAGTTTACTCAGTTATGAGATGAGGATAATAACAGTATTTACCCCATGGGTGTTTGTAAGAGTTAAAAAATAAATTAATTAAAAGTAATTAACACATACTTAGTACACCTCAAACAATATATAAACATTAGTTGTTCCTATTAATTATTATTAATTTCTGATTCTTTTAGTGTGTATGAATAAAAATGCATAAACCATAAAATGTATCAAAGTCATATGCAATGTCAGAAGTACATAAAATTGTATTTGTCTTAAAATTGTGTATATCTTAAAATTTTTGAATACATTTGGAGGAAATGTCACTCAATTTTGATAGGTGATATAAGTAAGAGTCCTGTATACATGAAACGTATTTTGTAATAATACTAACTCTTTGAGCAAAATCAGACGAGATCAGATCAGATCAGTCACTCAGTCATGTCCGACTCTTTGTGACCCCATGAATCGCAGCACACCAGGCCTCCCTGTCCCTCACCAACTCCCGGAGTTCATTCAGACTCATGTCCATTGAGTCGGTGATGCCATCCAGCCATCTCATCCTCTGTCGTCCCCTTCTCCTCCTGCCCCCAATCCCTCCCAGCATCAGAGTCTTTTCCAATAAGTCAACTCTTCGAATGAGGTGGCCAAAGTACTGGAGTTTCAGCTTTAGCATCATTCCTTCCAAAGAAATCCCAGGGCTGATCTCCTTCAGAATGGACTGGTTGGATCTCCTTGCAGTTCAAGGGACTCTCAAGAGTCTTCTCCAACACCACAGTTCAAAAGCTTCAATTCTTCAGCACTCAGTCTTCTTCACAGTCCAACTCTCACGTCCATACATGATCATAGGAAAAACCATAGCCTTCACTAGATAAACCTTTGTTGGCAAAGAATGTCTCTGCTTTTGAATATGCTATCTAGGTTGGTCATAACTTTCCTTCCAAGGAGTAAGCGTCTTTTAATTTCATGGCTGCAGTCACCATCTGTAGTGATTTTGGAGCCCAGAAAAATAAAATCTGACACTGTTTCCCCATCTATTTCCCATGAAGTTGAGCAAAATAACCAGTGGCAATTAGGATGGTTAAAAATTAAGATAATTCTTGCCTCATTTATTCATCTTAAGATAATTCTCAATGCTATACCACATATACATTTCCTGTGTTATGCAAGACAGGAGGATAGGGATTTTACATGAAAAAAATTCTAGTGAAAATCAAATATCAATTAATCTAACAGTGGAATAAGTTTATGATAAACAGAAAGGACATTTCAAATAGAGCTACTGGAAGGAATGGAAATATAAATGTTGTAAATGTTGGGAAAACTAAGCATGATAAGGAACAAGGATTCAGTTGCTATAAAGCCTTGTCTTTTTAAAGTCACATGCTCCTTTTAATGATGAAATAATTCCCTTTCTTTAATATAGGCAAAGTTAAACTTGTGTTCACACCGCCTATGCCAAATAAGATATTTAACATTCTGAATGAAATAAAATGCACTCTTTGTGAGCAGAACTTTATTTATTTTTGTTTGTTTGTTTCTGGTCTTATGTTTAGATCTTTAATTATTTAACAACATATTCATATGTAAAACATATTTTGGTGGACTTTAAGACTAAAATGCTGCATATGTTAAAGGCAGTTTTATATAGGGTTTTCTTGGGGAAGGGGGGAAAGCTAGTTTAAAGTGAATAAAATAGCAAGTGTGAAATCTCAAAGACCCAGGAATGGAGAAAGGGGGTGGGGCAGAAGTAAATTCAAGGTGATATCATGAGTGCATGTAAGTAGTCATGGCAGGGGTGGGATGGGGCTGAAGTTAAATTGAAAGATGTTAAACAATGATGTTGAGAAAATAGATGAAATATTGTGGAGGAAGATAAACCAACCAAAACTTTTAGCTTAAGCATTTATTGAAACTTGGCAATATGAGAATAACATGGAAATGTGTCCTTCAGGGAACAAGGAATTTAAAGATTTTAAAAAGTTAAATGGTGGGAGGGAGTCAAATTTTGAGTAGAACTAAGACTTGTGGATCACGATAAACTGTGGAAAATCCTGAAAGAGATGGGAATACCAGACCACCTGTCCTGCCTCTTGAGAAACCTGGATGCAGGTCAGGAAGCAACAGTTAGAACTGGACATGGAACAACAGACTGGTTCCAAATAGGAAAAGGAGTTCATCAAGGCTGTATATTGTCACCCTGCTTATTTAACTTCTATGCAGAGTATCTCATGAAAAACTTTGGACTGGAAGAAACACAATCTGGAATCAAGATTGCTGGGAGAAATATCAATAACCTCAGATATGCAGATGACACCACCCTTATGGCAGAAAGTGAAGAGGAACTCAAAAGCCTCTTGATGAAAGTTAAAGAGGAGAGTGAAAAAGTTGGCTTAAAGCTCAACATTCAGAAAACGAAGATCATGGCATCCGGTCCCATCACTTCATGGGAAATAGATGGGGAAACGGTGTCAGACTTTATTTTTTGGGGCTCCAAAATCACTGCGGATGGTGACTGCAGCCATGAAATTAAAAGACACTTACTCCTTGGAAGGAAGGTTATGACCAACCTAGATAGCATATTGAAAAGCAGAGACATTACTTTACCAACAAAGGTCCGTCTAGTCAAGGCTATGGTTTTTCCAGTGGTCATGTATGGATTTGAGAGTTGGACTGTGAAGAAAGCTGAGCACTGAAGAATTGATGCTTTTGAACTGTGGTGTTGGAGAAGACTTGAGAGTCCTTTGGACTGCAAGGAGATCCAACCACTCCATTCTGAAGGAGATCAGCCCTGGGATTTCTTTGGAAGGAATGATGCTAAAGCTGAAACTCCAGTACTTTGGCCACCTCATGAGAAGAATTGACTCATTGTAAAAGACTCTGATGCTGGGATTGATTGGGGGAAGGAGGAGAAGGGGACGACAGAGGATGAGATGGCTGGATGGCATCACTGACTGGATGGATGTGAGTCTGAGTGAACTCCGGGAGTTGGTGAGGGACAGGGAGGCCTGGTGTGCTGCGATTCATGGGTCTCAAAGAGTCGGACATGACTTTGCAACAGAACTGAACTGAACTGAGGTGGTCAGATGAAAAATAATTTGTAAATGAGTGTGGATGATGCAAGGAATAGGAAGGAGTCAAGAAATTTTCCCAAATTCCAAGATTATATAGTAGGTAGAATAGTGGAATAGGACATTGTTTTCATATGGATACAAGACGGTGGAGGGAGACTTGAATGAGTAGGTGAAGGGATACCTGAATGAGTTTGTAGCACAGGGAAAATTAAGTGTTGGGCTTCCCTGGTGGCTCATGGTAAAAAAAAATTCCCCTGCAATGCAGAGGCCTCAGGAGATGTGGATTCAGTCCTTGGGTTGGGAAGATCCCCTGGAAGAGGAAATGGCAACCCATTCCATAATTCTTGCCTGGGAAATTTCATGGGCAGAGGAGCTTGTGGAGGGGTGGTTAAATTGCATGGGGTCACAAAAAGTTGGACACAGCAGAAGTGACTGAGCACACATGCACATAGTGAAATTGAGGCAACTGGAGACATCTAAGTAGGGATGAGCAATAGAAAGGTGGATACAGATGAGAAACAAGGTTTGTGCTGGTGTTAAAAATCATTAGCATTACTAGGATAGCTTACACCTAAGACTAGACTCCAGAACCTGACTGGCTAGGTTTGCTATAGTTTACATTATGTTTTATCTTTGTGCTTCAAGGTACTTACTCTATTTAACAAATTTGATGGGTATATTTACATCATGGAAATTGTCAAAACAAACAAATGAGGGCTTTTTTTTTTTTTTTTTTTTTTTGAAAAGTCTATTTTAAAACTTACCAGCAAACCAACATAGTGAAGGCTCTTTGCAGATGATGACACATCCATAAAGAGACACTGACTGGTCTCTTGGCTGTTTTTTGTTTGTTTGTTTGTTGTTCTTTCTTTTTTCAGAATCCCTTCATCACTGAAGGGCCTGAAACCTTAAATTACTGACCATGTTGAATTAGAAGCCCACATTTACCCAATAGGGCTTCTCAGGTAGCTCAGTGCTAAAGAATCTGCCTGCCAATGCAAGAGATGCCAGAGAGGCAGGTTTGATCCATATGTCAGGAAGATCCCTTGAAGGAAGAAATGGCAACCCGCTCCAGTATTCTTGCCTGGAAAATTCCACGGACAGAGGCACGTGGTTGGCTGCAGTTCATGAGATCACAAAAATTCGGACACAGTTGAGAGACTGAGAGCAAACCAAAGCACATTTACCCAGTAAACACTAAGGTACACTCACATGAGGCAAGTATTTCTCTGTGTATAATCTGGAGGAAACCGGGAAGAAAGCGAGCTCAGACTGAAAGAAATGATCAAGAAAGAATGACCTTAGGGTAAAAACAAGAAAATCTAGCGCAAAACCCTGAGAAAAAACAAAAGGGAAGAAAAACAGAAAATGGAAATAACCAAAGAATGTAAGTTTTTAAAGAAGATGTAACATCGTGTCTGTGCACCTGTCATTTTGCTTTCCTGATAGCTCCATTGATTAAGAATCTGCCTGCAATGCAGGAGACCCTGGTTCGATTTCTGGGTTGGGAAGATCACTGGAGAGGGGATAGACTATCCACTTCAGTATTCTTTGGCTTCCCTTGTGCCTCAGCTGGTAAAGAATCCACCTGCAATGTGGGAGACCTGGGTTCAATCCCTGAGTTGGGAAGATCCCCTGGAGAAGGGAAAGGCTACCTGCCCCAGTATTCTGGCCTGGAGAATTCCATGGATTGTATAGTTCATGGGGTTGCAAAGAGTCAGACACAACTGCACAACTTTCACTTTCACTTTTTTCACCATGCTTCAGAAATGTCCAGGTGGGTGATATTGTCACAGTGGGTGAGTACCAGCCCTTGAGCAAGACTGTGCTGTTCAATGTGCTCAAGGTCACCAAGGCTGCATGCACCAAATATTCCAGAAATTCTAAGACTGAATGCTTGCCCATTTCTCCAAACCAATTAATTTCTCAATATAAATAAATAATTTAAAGATATTAAACCTGGGAAGTCAAGTACGGACTCCTCTTTATAGTCTTTGGGGTCCATATCAAAAGTGAAGGTCTCATTCTACACAGTTTGCCAAGATCATTCAAGTAATTTCATTAGTTGCCCTGTTTGTTAACACTTAATAAGTGAGTGAAGAAAAAACACAGATTTTCTTGCTTTTTCCTCAGTGAAGCACAAGCGACTACATATGTAGAAACATTGTTATTTTTCCAATATGCAAATGCTTTTGCTTCCTAGTTAAAAATGTTATACATGTTGATCACAAATAGTTACACAGGAATCACAAGACAGAAATTTCTCATATCCCACCACTTAGAAACAACAATGGTATTTTGGCAAATATTTTAACAAAATTATATATGTAAGCAAACACACATTCTCAGGAGACAATGATAAAATCATCCCATGCACCCTGGTTGTATATTGCATTTCTCACTGAACACCTGGTACACATTTCCCAGTGAATACACTCTTGATTAACTCATAAATGGATATAAAACTGTATTTAGCATAAAAAAAATCAAGTGGCAAGTAATCAGTAAAGAATCATTATTATTATTATTAGAATTTCAATGACTGCTATGTATTCCATTTTATGAATTTACCATAATTTATTCAACTTGACCATTCTAATCAAGTATTAGAATATTTTCTACAGTAGTTAAAGACCTTGAACTTTCAAGTCAGCATAATATGATCATATATTTAATCTCTCAGAACCTCAGTGTTTTTATCATAAAACGTGGATAATTATGCAATTAATATTGTGGTGTCCTTGGTGGGGTGGGGGGGATAAATGAAATAACATAAGAATGTTTCCATTGTAAGAAATAGTACATATTTACTAGTAAGTAATTCAAGTTTTTATTATTATGTTTTAATTATTTTTAATTTATACCCATGTTTCATTGCATATCTAGTGCACAAAATTGCTTGTTTTCTTTCTAATTATATGCTTGCAACTATTCTTCTTTTATTTTGTTCTACTCTATGACTTAAGAAAAATACCAAAGAAAAATCACAGATGTACTGATATTTGGATAATAGAGTATGTGGTGGGATAACAGTGCAATAATAATAGATATTAAAAAATAAAAAACCTATTGTATGTCATTTTCCCTGTCAAAGTTTTAAGCATATAACATGGTATATTTCAAAATATCTCCCTGTGGAAAACATAACTATCTTTATCTTGCAGAAGAATAAAATATGACCAACATGCAATTTGTTTAAGAATTGAAGATTTTAACTTAGTTCAAGTTTAATTCCTCCACATTTTCAGAAACACTGATAAGCATTTTAATTTAAGCAATTCACGTAAGTATGCAGTATCATCTCAATGGAATTTCAATTTGCATTTTCCTAGTAACTAATAATACACGCTAAGTTGCTTCAGTTGTGTCCGACTCTTTGCGACCTTATGGACCATAGCCCACCAGGTTCCTCTGTCCATGGGATTCTCCAGACAGGAATACTGGAGTAGATTGCCTTGCCCTCCTCCAGGGGATCTTCCTGACCCAGGGATCAAACCCATGTCTCTTACATTTCCTGCATTGGTCAACAGATTCTTTACCACTAACACCACCATAATAATTCATCTCTTTTCATGTGTCAATTAGCATATTTGAAAAAGATTCTATTCAAAAATTTTTTTCATATTATTTTTTATTGGTCATTTCCATTCTGATTATTTGGATTTCCCAGGTGGCTTAGTGGTAAAGAATCTGCCTGCCAATGCAGGAGATGCCAGAGATGCAGGTTAGATCCCTGGGTCTGGAAGATCCTCTGGAGCAGGAAATGGCAACCCACTCTAGTATTCTTGCCTGGAAAATTCCATGAACAGAGAAGCCTGGTGGTCTAGAGTTCATGGAATTGCAAAGAGTCAGGCATGATTGAGAACACATGGTGATTATTCAGTTTCAAGATTTCTTTCTAAATTTGATTGCAAGTAATTTATGAGATTTTTTTCTGCATATAAAAGACAGTTTTACTTCTCAATTTCCAATCTGAGTGTCTTTATTTTTCTTCCCTCATTGAGCTGGCTGGAAGTCAAGACAATATTGAATAGATTTAGCACTGAGGCAGGAGGCAGATGGTTCTCCCCCCAGGGTTAAAGCAATTGGAGATTTATTCTCTATTGACTGAAACTCCAAGACAAGATTATCAGGGCAATTAAGGAAGGGGAATTCCGCCCAAACTATATATTTCTCATTCCCTAAGTCAGGAGACCTCCTGGACCACAGGTGTACAGAAAAGACTCCTTGGAGTTTATGTGAAGGGATGTTCTACCCAGATGGTAGGATCCATCTTGGCTAAGAGATCCGTGCGCATACATGGAATGATTCTGAGATATACCAAATAGGGACTGTAAACTAGGCAAATCAAAATGATCCGCCAAAGGAAAACTGGAAGAAATGCCCCCATATAAGTGATTTAAACTGCCATGTGCACACAATGTAGGGACTCTTCCTCTGTGTCTGCCGTGTGCCTATTCATATGTATTGTACTATTTTCCTCCTAATCAATACTTTACTTGCGTCACTACATTCTGTCTTTATGGAAATTCTTTCCCACAAAGCCTAAGAGCCAGGGCCCTTGTCACTGACCACTGGTCTAGCAGCTAAGATTTGGGGCTCTCACTGCTGCAACCCAGCCCAATCTCTGGCTGGAAACACAAGCACTGCTCCAAGATGTTGCAGGCAGAGGCCATCCGAGATCAGCATAATTTGACATGTTGTCTTTTTATTGATGTTAAAGTAAAATACTCAAAATTTCAATACTCAGTGTGATTTTTTCTTTGGACACCCTTCTCAAGTTGATTCACAAGCACAAGCTGGAATCAAGATTGCTGGGATAAATATCAATAATCACAGATATGCAGATGACACCACCCTTATGGCACAAAGTGAAGAAGAACTAAAGAGCCTATTGATGAAAGTGAAAGAGGAGAGTGAAAAAGTTGGCTTAAAGCTGAACATTCAGAAAACTAAGATCATGGCATCCGATCCCATAACTTCATGGCAAATAGATGGGGAAACAGTGGAAACAGTGGCTGACTTTATTTTTAAGGGCTCCAAAATTACTGCAGATGGTGACTGCAGTCATGAAATTAAGACCCTTACCCCTTGGAAGGAAAGTTATGACCAATCTAGACACCATATTAAAAAGCAGAGACATTACTTTGCCAACAAAGGTCCGTCTAGTCAAGGCTTTGGTTTTTCCAGTGGTCATGTATGGATGTGAGAGTTGGACTATACAGAAAGCTGAGTGCCAAAGAATTGATGCTTTTGAACTGTGGTGTTGGAGAAGACTCTTGAGAGTCCCTTGGACTCTAAGGAGATCCAACCAGTCCATTCTAAAGATCAGTCCTGGGTGTTCATTGGAGGGACTGATGCTCAAGCTGAAACTCCAATACTTTGGCCACCTGATATGAAGAGCTGACTCATTTGAAAAGACCCTGATGCTGGGAAAGATTGAGGGCAGGAGGAAAACGGGATGACAGAGGATAAGATGGTTGGATGGCATCACGGACACAATGGACATGGGTTTGGGTGGACTCCAGGAGTTTGTGATGGACAGGGAGGCCTGGCATGCTGTGGTTCATGGGGTTGCAAAGAGTCAGACATGACTAAGCAACTGAACTGAACTGAACTAAGTTGAAAATTTCTTTTATCCTTAATTTACTGAGAATATTTATTAGAAATACATTTTGAATTTTTAAAAATGTTTTTAATAGCTGTTCTAAAAATCATATATTTTTATTTTTAAAGTAGATGATATGATATATTAAACTGATTTTGAGTGTGAAAGTAAACTCACATTTCTGCATTAATTGGTGATAATATAAAAAAATAAATATATTGTTGGTTTCTACTTTTTAAATTTTTGTTTATATTTTCTTTTTTTTTAATTTTATTTTATTTTTAAACTTTACAAATTGTATTAGTTTTGCCAAATATCAAAATGAATCCACCACAGGTATACATGTGTTCCCCATCGTGAACCCTCCTCCCTCCTCCCTCCCCATACTCTCCCTCTGGGTCGTCCCAGTGCACCAGCCCCAAGCATCCAGTATCGTGCATCGAACCTGGACTGGTGACTCATTTCATACATGATATTATACATGTTTCAATGCCATTCTCCCAAATCTTCCCACCCTCTCCCTCTGCAACAGAGTCCATAAGACTGTTCTATACATCAGTGTCTCTTTTACTGTCTCGTACACAGGGTTATTGTTAGCATCTTTCTAAATTCCATATATATGCGTTAGTATCATACACTGATGTTCTTACTCTGCTTTCTTGATCCTGACCTCCTTGGTAAATTTTATTTAATTACCAATTACTAAATTAAAATTTTTTTAATTAAAATTTTATTAGGCATCTTTAAAATGCAGTTTTATACTTCTCATCAAATGTAGAAAAATCCGGCCCACGGCTTTTCTTTCATATACTTTGCTGTATCCCATCATCCCTTTTCTTCCAGGAATTCAAATTGCAGTTATACTAGACTTCTTAAATTTATCCTACAGCTTAGTATTTTTCTTCCTTTCTTTTAATTCTTCACTGTGCTTCATTTTAATAGTTTCTCTTTTTTTACTTCAATTTGCTAGTATTTTCTACAATGATGTCCAATTTGCTGCTAATCTCACCTCAGTTCAGTTCAGTCGCTCAGTCATGTCCGACTCTTTGAGACCCCATGAATTGCAGCACGCTAGGCCTCCCTGTCCATCACCAATTCCCGGAGTTCACTCAAATTCACATCCATCGAGTCAGTGATGCCATCCAGCCATCTCATCCTCTGTTGTCCCCTTTTCCTCCTGCCCTTAATCTCTCCCAGCATCAGAGTCTTTTCCAATGAATCAACTCTTTGCATGAGGTTTCCAAAGTATTGGAGTTTCAGCTTTAGCATCAGTCCTTCCAATGCACATCCAGGACTAATCTCCTTTAGAATAGACTGGTTGGATCTCCTTGCACGTTTGTTTTTTGTTTTGTTTTTTTAATTTCCTACATTGTATATTTACATCTGGATGTACAATTTTAAAATATATATTTCATGCCTCTACTTACTTTTTAAACATATGAAATAAAGTTTTGATAATTGCCTGAAAGTCCATTTCTTCTAATTGGAACATCTATGTAATTCTCTGTTGGTTTGCATTAATTAGAATCTCTTGCTCTGTGATTTATATCTTCCTGCTTCTTATCAAACTTGGACATTTTTGTGTTCTTATAAATGTTCTTGAGCTTTGTTCTCTGCAATTTAGTCCCTTGTAAAATCATATCCTTTGGCATCTTGTTTTTATGATTGACTAGGCAGAAATGGAGCCATATTCAGGCTAGAGTTAGACTTGGTGGTATTGAGTCAGTCTCATCTCTATATTCATCACAATATCCCATGAATCTTTAGACTATTTAGTGCTACATGTAATCTTTTTGGCCCCATGTAAGCACTGGGCATCCTTACCCCTAATCTTTTCAAGATAACAATTTCAGGGGTCTCAGTTAATTGTGATACATATCTACACTTTTCAGTACACTACTGAATACTCAGAAGCACTCACTGATAAACTCCAGAGTTCTCCATGTGCAGTTCTTTCATCTGAAATTCATGTATTGTAAACTGCAGTCCCTTTGTCTTCCTGCAGCCTCAGATTTTTCTCCTGAACTCACTGTGTGTGTTTAGTAGCTCAGTCATGTTCGACTCTTTGTGACCACATGGACTGTCCTGTCTGGCTCCTCTGTCCATAGGGATTCTCCAAGCAAGAGTACTGGAGTGGGTTTCCATGCCCTCCTTCAAGGAATCTTCCCAAACCAGGGAAGAAACCTATGTCTCCGATATTGCAAGCAGATTCTTTACTGACTGAGCCACCAGGAAAGCTTCCTAAACTCACTAAGGTTTTCTCCATTCACTATGATCTTCAAACCTTATGAGGGCACTTTTATGGGACAATTATAAAGCTCACCTCACTTTTTCTTTTCTTTTTCTACAGGATCATTTTCATTTATGTGTTAATCTCTAATACTTGAAAATAATTTTGCACATGTTTTGCTATTGTTTTGGTGCTTCTATGGGAAGGATAAAAATTCTATCTAGATATTTTACTTTGGCCCAAACCTTACTATTGTGTTTCTAGTCATTTTCTAGATTTCTGTAGAGGAAAAGCACACTCTGATCATCTAGGTTAACACACTCACAAGATATTTCTCTTCTTTAATTTTAACATTCATAATAATTTCATATCACAAATTATTTTGTGCTCTAGGGATTAAAAATAAAATGGCAGTTTCCATCCTTTATTTTTTATTTTTAGAAGATCAACA
This sequence comes from Bos indicus, assembly GCF_029378745.1. Classification (NCBI taxonomy): domain Eukaryota; kingdom Metazoa; phylum Chordata; class Mammalia; order Artiodactyla; family Bovidae; genus Bos; species Bos indicus. The sequence goes on from NC_091771.1 coordinate 61,264,644, forward strand.
TAGCAATTTTCAATATTGCCTTTTGAGAATTCTCAAGGTATGCACATAACAACATAAAAGAGTGTCATTGGCATTCAATACAGGTTTAATTGGGAACTTGGCAGATATTCAGCAAATGCTACCCAGAAGAGTTGATTACAGAATTACATTTGAATTGATGATTTGGAGTTTTCAATGGAAGAAGACACAGCATGAAAGCATTTCAGACGTAGGTAATAGGAAAAAATGTGCAAAAGTGTGAATGGAATATAATGCAAAGTTTCAAACAGACTAGTTCTTGATTATGAAGCAGAGCTCTGGAATGTTAATTCAGCATTGAAAGATGAGACTGAAGTAGCAGACTGCTGCTGGATCAAAAAAGAGCCTGTGTAATAGCCAACCTGACCATGCTCCATTGATGAGAGTAGGATAAGAAACTGAATAATGAAAATAAAATCTTTGAGAAGCCATGTGGAGGCTCAAACAAACATTAGAAAACATAATTTGTAGAATCAATCATATGATGATGAGATTTTTTTACTAATATCATCCCAAGTCATCGTGAAAATATTAATATTATAGCAAAAGACAGACAATAGGTTAATTCTAAGATGTGAGTTTTTTTTTTTTAAGATGTGAGTTTTTAACAGGTACACAAACAATGGAGCAGGATCAAGGGTTTTGTAGATGATGCTATGAAACTATAAAATGATCAGTCATAAATTTCAGCATTAGCCAAGAATGAAAATAATGTTGGTTTGCAGTTGGTACAACAAGAAAACATAGGAAATTGTTTTCTGGAAATGGGAATGAAGAATTTAGATTCTTGAAGCTTCCCAATTCTAATACAATTAGTTCAGTTCAGTTGCTCAGTCGTGTCAGACTCTTTGTGACCACATGAACCACAGAACGCCTAGTCTACCTGTCCATTACCAACTCCTGGAGTCTACCCAAACCCATGTACATTGAGTTGGTGATGCCATCCAACCATCACATCCTCTGTCATCCCCTTTTCCTTCTGCCCTCAATCTTTCGCAGCATCAGGATCTTTTCAAAAGAAGAGTCAGCTCTTCTCAGCAGGTGGCCAAAGTATTGGAGTTTCAGTTTCAACATCAGTCCCTCTAATGAACACCCAGGACTGATCTGCTTTAGGATGGACTGGTTAGATCTCCTTGCAGTCCAAGGGACTCTCAAGAGTGTTCTCCAACACCAGAGTTCAAAAGCATCAATTCTTCGGCACTCAGCTTTCTTCATGGTCCTATTCTCACATCCATCCATGACCACTGGAAAAATCATAGCCTTGACTAGACGGACCTTTGTTGGCAAAGTAATGTTTTTGCTTTTTAATATTCTGTCTAGATTGGTCATAAATTTCCTTCAAAGGAGTAAATATCTTTTAATTTCATGGCTGCAATCACCATCTGCAATGATTTTGGAGCCACCAAAAATAAAGTCAGCAACGGTTTCCAAAGTTTCCCCATCTATTTGCCATGAAGTAATGGGACTGGATGCTATGATCTTAGTTTTCTGAATGTTGAGCTTTAAGCCAACTCTTTCATTTTCCTCTTTCACTTTTATCAAGAGGCTCTTTAGTTCTTCTTCACTTTTTGCCGTAGGAGTGGTGTCATCTGCATATCTGAGGTTATTGATATTTCTCCTTGCAATCTTGATTCAAGCTTGGGCTTCATCCAGCCCAGCATTTCTCATGATGTACTCTGAATATAAGTTAAATAAGCAGAGTGACAATATGCAGCCTTGACGTCCTCATTTTCCTATTTGAAACCAGTCTGTTGTTCCATGTCCAGTTCTAACTGTTGCTTCCTGACCTGCATACAGGTTTCTCAAGAGGCAGATCAGGTGGTCTTGTATTCCCACCTCTTTCAGAATTTCCCACAGCTTATTGTGATCCACATAGTCAAAGGCTTTGGCATAGTCAATAAAGCAGAAATAGATAGATGTTTTTCTGGGACTCTCTTGCTTTTTTGATGATCAAGAAGCTGTTGGCAATTTGATTTCTGGTTCCCCTGCCTTTTCTAAAACCAACTTGAACATTTGGAAGTTCATGGTTCACATATTGCTGAAGCCTGGCTTGGAGAATTTTGAGTATTTACTAGTGTGTGTTCAGTTCAGTTCAGTTCAGTTCAGTGTCACTCAGTCATGTCCGACTCTTTGCAACCCCATGAATCACAGCACGCCAGGCCTCCCTGTCCATCACAAACTCCCGGAGTTCACTCAGACTCATGTCCATCGAGTCAGTGATGCCATCCAGCCATCTCATCCTCTGTCGTCCCCTTCTCCTCCTGCCCCCAATCCCTCCCAGCATCAGAGTCTTTTCCAATGAGTCAACTCTTCGCAGGAGGTGGCCAAAGTACTGGAGTTTCAGCTTTAGCATCATTCCTTCCAAAGAAATCCCAGGGCTGATCTCCTTCAGAATGGACTGGTTGGATCTCCTTGCAATCCAAGGGACTCTCAAGAGTCTTCTCCAACACCACAGTTCAAAAGCATCAATTCTTCAGCACTCAGCCTTCTTCACAGTCCAACTCTCACATCCATACAGGACCACAGGAAAAACCATAGCCTTGACTAGTCGGACCTTTTTTGGCAAAGTAATGTCTCTGCTTTTGAATATGCTATCTAGGTTGGTCATAACTTTCCTTCCAAGGAGTAAGCGTCTTTTAACTTCATGGCTGCAGTCACCATCTGCCGTGATTTTGGAGCCCCCAAAAATAAATTCTGACACTGTTTCCTCTGTTTCCCTATCTATTTTCCATGAAGTGATGGGACCGGATGTGTGAGATGAGTGCAATTGTGCAGTAGTTTGAGTATTCTTTGGCATTGCCTTTCTTTGGGATTGGAATGAAAACTGACCTTTTCCAGTCCTGTGGCCACTGCTGAGTTTTCCAAATTTGCTGGCATATTGAGTGCAGCACTTTCACAGTATCATCTTTTAGGATTTGAAATAGCTCAACTGGGATTCCATCACCCCCACTAGCTTTGTTCATAGTGATGTTTCCTAAGGCCCACTTGACTTCACATTCCAGGATGTCTGGCTCTAGGTGAGTGTGAGTGATCACACCATCATGATTATCTGGGTTGTCAAGATCTTTTTTGTATAGTTCTTCTGTGTATTCTTGCCACCTCTTCTAAGTATCTTCTGCTTTTAGCCCCATACCATTTCTGTCCTTCTTCAGCCCATCTTTGCATGAAATGTTCTCTTGGTATGTCTAAGCTCTTGAAGAGATCTCTAATCTTTCCCATTCTATTTTTTTTTTTTTCTCTCTATTTCTTTGCATTGATCGCTGAGAAGGCTTTCTTATCTCTCCTTGCTATTGTTTGGAACTCTGCATTCAAATGGGTATATCTTTCTTTTTCTCCTTTGCTTTTCACTTCTCTTTTCACAGCTATTTGTAAGGCCTCCTCAGATAGCCATTTTGCTTTTTGCATTTCATTTTCTTCATGATGTTCTTATTCCATGTCTCCTGTACAATGCCATGAACCTCTGTTCATCAGGCACTCTGTCTCTCAGATCTAGTCCATTAAATCTATTTCTCACTTCTACTGTATAGTCATAAGGCTTTGATTTAGGTCATACCTGAATGGTCTAGCAGTTTCCCCACTTTCTTCAATTTAAGTCTGAATTTGGCAATAAGGAGTTCATGATCTGAGCCACAGTCAGCTCCCAGTCTTGTTTTTGCTGACTGTATAGAGCTTCTCCATCTTTGGCTGAAAAGAATATAATCAATCTGATTTCGGTGTTGACCATCTGGTGATGTCCATGTGCAGAGTCTTCTCTTGTGTTGTTGGAAGAGGGTGTTTGCTATGACCAGTGTGTTCTCTTGGCAGAAGTCTATTAGTCTTTGCCCCACTTCATTCTGTACTCCAAGACCAAATTTCCCTGTTACTGCACGTGTTTCTTGACTTCGTACTTTTGCATTCCAGTGGCTCAGAGGTTAAAGCGTCTTCCTGGAATGCAGGAGACCAGGGGTCGATCCCTGGTTGGGAAGATCCCCTGGAGAAGGAAAATGGGAACCCACTCCAGTACTCTTGCCTGGAGAATCCATGCACGGAGGAGCCTGGTAGGCTCTAGTCCATGGGGTCGCAAAGAGCCAGACATGACTGAGCGACTTCACTTTCACTTTCATAATTAAAAGAACATCTTTTTGGGTGTTAGTTCTAGAAGGTCCTGAAGGTCTTCTTAGAACCATTCAACTTCAGCTTCTTTAGCGTTACTGTTTGGGGCATAGACTTGGATTACCGTGACATTGAATGGTTTGCCTTGGAAATGAACAGATATCATTCTGTCTTTTAGAATGACAGTAAATGACATTAAAAAAAAAAAAAAGATATGAACTGGTTTTCCTTATTATGATTTTTTGTCCTAGAAGACAGTTTACTCCATTGATAATGCTGTGGCTATTTGTGGAAGATATTGATGGAATAAAGCATGATTTCTATAACATTTTAATGCCAAAAATAAAAGTTCTGGCCTCCTTTGATCCTGAAGCACTAAGTATGATCACCCTACACTACAAAATGTACAGACTACCCATTTTTCCTTCGTGACAAGCACTATCTAATCTCTGAGACTTACAGTATGCAAGGGTGTGTACTGAGACACTCCTTATAGTCACCCATTTTGAGAGGGTGGGCAATGAACCCTTGCTCATCTTTCAGGTTTCAGTTCTAATGTGACATTTTCCAAGAAGCAAGTCTTCTTTGCACCTTCCTCTGCTGCCCTCTCAGTGAGGTTAATGTGCCTTTTTGTATAAGCAGAAAATACCTATACTTACACTATTTGATGTGATATTGTCAAATTTCCAACTTCTGTCTGTATTCAAAACCAATATTGGGAAACTGGCATTGACATACATACACTACTATGTACAAGCTAGATAACTAGTAGAACATAGTATATGGCACAGGGAATTATAATTAATGCTCTGTAGTAAACTAAATGAAATCTAAGGGTAAGGGGATATATGTATACTTATGGCTGACTCACTTTGCTATATGGCAGAGACTAGCATAACATTGTAAAACAACTTTATTCTAATAAAAACTATTTAGAGCAACTTTTAACATTCTTTCTGAGGATCCCCAATGTAAGTATTAATAAGCTATGCACAGATCTTCAGTGAATAGTAACTGTTCATGTCCTCATTGAGAAATCTTTTTTCCTAAGGAGAAACTCTTCTATTGAATATCTTTATTTTTACTTTCAAATATTCCTTAAAACGCACTGAGTCACCAAGGACTACATATTATGCACCCCAGTGATCTTAAACATAACCTTTCTATAATATATCTATGTCACCTATGTTTGCTTTGCTACAGTGGCTTAGGAGGAAAAAAAATTATCCTTTCACTGGCACCGTGGCAAATATTATTTCTCCATTTTTGCCGATGTCTGGGATGGGAGACTTACAGGCTCCTTAAACATGTCTTTCCGACACTGCTCCCTAAAGGTGTCTCATATGCTTACAACTACCATTGTTAGTACCAACATTCTGGATCTAGTGGTTGGGTATTTTTATTTCTCTTTCAGTTCTAACTCCTATTCCCTGTGGTTACATTTACTGCAGAGTATACATCTTTACTGCTGGCAGCTGCTGCAGCATGATGCTACATTAATGCCTACAGAACTGCTGCTGGTGCCACTGTGGAAACTTGCAGAAGCTGCTCCCCTGTGCTTCTGTGTCTTTTGTGGTGCGGTGCCATCCACAGTGGTCTAGTTCATACCCAGCAGTGACCCTAGGATTCCAATAATTCAGCAGACACTCTTTAGTGAAACACGTCTTTGGGTTTTCACTTGCTGTTCTCTCTCCCAGGAATTCTGATCCAAGTCCGTAGGAATTAGAATGAGAATTAAATGTATCCACTTGTGCAGTTACTTACTGACTTACTAGCTCAGTCAACATACATTTATCCAGTTTCTATTAAGTGTCAGGTGCACAGCTAAGCTGTGAGAACACAGTGAAGGAATGGTTCCTGGCCAAGTCAAGTGGCCAGGCTAGGGGAAGAGAAAGACACTTGAGGCTTGTTTTGTTTTGTTTTTCATTTATCCCAAATATTTAAAGCACGGTATCCTATGTCAGGTCTTCAGAGAGAGTAATAACTAAAATTGATCAAGTCCATGCCTCTTGGAAATAAAATTTCTCTCCTCTTGAAGAGACTTATTAAACTATAAACTCAAGTAGTGACAGCTGTAATGAAGAAAAACAAAATGGAAATATATGACACTATTATATACAATGAATTATAGAGGAGTCTTTTAGGTAGAATATCCTCACTACCAATGTCATTTAAGCACAGATCTGATAAGGATACAGTGAAAATAGACCAATCAGAAGGGCAGTAGGCAATTACAGTAAAACATGCAAGGCCACTGTTATGATTGTTTTAAATAGTTTATGCTGTTATAGTTTAGTTGCTTAGTCATGCCAGAATCTGTGCAACCCAATGGACTGCAGCACACCTGGCTTCCCAGTCCACCACCATCTCTCAGAGTTTACTCAAATTCATGTCTGTGCAGTTGTGAGGCTATTTAACTATCTCATTCTCTGCTTCCCTCTTCTCCTGCCTTCAATCTTTCCCAGCATCAAGGTCTTTTCCAGTGAGTCGGCTCTTCACATCAGGTGGCCAAAGTATTGGAGCTTCAGCTTCAGCATAGGCTCTTTAAATGAATATTCAGGTTTGATTTCCTTTGGGATTGACAGGATTGATATCCTTGCTGTCCAAGGGACACTCAAGAGTCTTCTCCAGCAACACAGTTTGAAAGCATCAATTAATTCTTTGGTGCTCAGCCTTCTTAATGGCCCAACTTTCACATCTATACATGACTATTGGAAAACACAGAGTTTGACTTTATGCTCTTTTGTCACCAAAGTGATGTCTTTGCTTTTCAATATGCTGTCTAGGTTTTTCATAGCTTTCCTTCAAAGCAGCAAGTACCTTTTAATTTCATGGCTGTAGTCACTGTCTGCAGTGATTTTGGAGCCACCCAAAATTAAATCTGTCACTGCTTTCACTTTTTCCCCTTCCACTATCACAGTTTGCTAAGCCATGGTTTTATTTTATTCATGTTTAATGCTTATTTATTAAAATAATTCACCTATATATTCTGCCTCTTCTTTCTTTTACCCAGTACAGTTAAAACTACATCACACCTAACTTGGATAGAAGAAAAAAATAAAAAAGAAAAGAAAAAACACAATTTAATCATGCAATTTTTCAATTTAAACTTCCAGTTGGTTACTAGTTACTAAACATGGATTTAGTGCAGTCAATCTCCTCTTTTCAAAAATCATTAATTCTTTGATTGAAATCAATAGGCATAGGCAACCTAAATATGCACATTGATTAATCATCAACTGGGGTAATTCAATCAGTGAAGCTACATATAATCATTCTGGCCATTTGTAAAAGGTTATTAGATCCTTTCAATGCCAAAAAAGTTCAGATCTAGTCTTTATGAATAGCATATGCTGAAAAACGAACCATGATTTGTGTCTTTATCTAAAGGGATACAATATCAGAGACAAATTGGTTATGGCTCTTATATTTTCATGCATATATTTGTGTGTGAGAGAGAGATTTCTCACATTGAATGGTAATATGAAATTTCCTAGTTTATGTGGAATCACGAAGCATTTACTCTTGTTTCTCCAGTGGAATACATAGTATGCCTCAGTGTATAAAATTAAAACAGTTTTCTTTAAGCCACAAAGCATATATCTATGTGTGTATGTGTATACACACACACACACACACACATATATTCAGCTCAGTTCAGTCTCTCAGTCATGTTCAACTCTCTGTGACCCCATAGACAGCAGCAAGACAGGCCCCCCCATCCATCACCAACTCCTGCAGCTTACTCAAACTCATGTCCATCAAGTCAATGATGCCATCCAATCATCTCATCCTCTGTAGTCCCCTTCTCCTTCCACCCTCAATCTTTCCCAGCATCAGGGTCTTTTCCAATGAGTCTATTCTTCACATCAGGTGGCCAAAGTACTGGAGCTTCAGCTTCAGCATCAATCCTTCCAATGAATATGCAGGACCAATTTCCTTTAGGATTGACTGGCTGGATTTCCTTGCAGTCCAAGGGACTCTCAAGAGTCTTCTCCAGCGCCACAATTCAAAAGCATCAACTCTTCTCTTCAGCACTCAGCTTTATTTATTGTCCAACTCCCCCATCCATACATGACTACTGGAAAAACCATGGCTTTGACTAGACGGACTATTGTTGGCAAAGTAATGTCTCTGCTTTTTAGTATGCTGTCTAGGTTGTTCATAGTGTTTCTTTTAAGGAGTAAGAATCTTTTAATTTCATGGCTGCAGTGATTTTGGATCCCAAAATAAAGTCTGACACTGTTTCCTTTGTTTCCCTATCTATTTGCCATGAAGTGATGGCACTGGATGCCATGATCTTTGTTTCCTAAATGTTGAGTTTTAAGTCAACTTTTTCACTCTCCTCTTTCACTTTCATCAAGAGGCTCTTTAGTTCTTCTTCACTTTCTGCCATAAGGGTGGTGTCATCTGCACATCTGAGGTTATTGATATTTCTGCTAGAAATCTTGATGCCATCTTGTGTTTCATCCAGCCTGGCATTTTGCATGGTATACTCTGCATATAAATTAAATAAGCAGGATTATAATATACAGCCTTGATATACTCCTTTCCTGACTTGGAACCCATCTGTTTTCCCATGTCCAGTTCTAACTGTTGCTTCTTGACCTGCATACAGATTTCTCAGGAGGCAGGTAGGTGATATTCCCATCTCTTGAACAAATTTCCACAGTTTATTATGATCCATACAGTCAAAGGCTTTGGCATAGTCAATAAAGCAGAGATGTCTTTTCTGGAACTCTCTTGCTTTTTCAATGATCCAATGGATGTTGGCAATGTGATCTCTTGCCTCTCTACCTTTTCTAAATCCAACTTAAACTTCTGGAAGTTCATGATTCAAATACTGCTGAAGCCTGGCTTGAAGAATTTTGAGCATTACTTTGGTAGCATGCAAGATGAGTGCCATTGTGTGGTAGTTTGAACATTCTTTGGCATTGCCTTTCTTTGGGATCGGAATAACAACTGACTTTTCCAGTCCCTTGGCCACTGCTGAGTTTTCCAAATTTGCTGGCATATTCAGTGTAGCACTTTCACAGCATCATATTGTAAGATTTGAAATAGCTCAACTGGAATTCCATCACCTCCACTAGCTTTGTTCTTAGTGTTGCTTCCTAAGGTCTACTTGACTTTACATCCAGAAGGTCTAGGTATAGGTGAGTGATCACACCATCGTGGTTATCTGGGTCATGAAGATCTTTTTTACATAGTTTTTCTGTGTATTGTTGCCACCTCTTATTAATATCTTCTGCTTCTGCTAGGTCCATACCATTTCTGTCCTTTATTGTGCCCATCTTTTCATGAAATGTCCCCTTGGTATCTCTAATTTTCTTGAATATATATAAATATATACACACACATAATTATAACTTCCAGATGACCAAGCTGGATTTAGAAAAGGAAGAGGAACTAGAGATCAAATTACCAAATTTTGCTTGATTTCAGGGAATTTCAGAAAAGCATCTATCTCTGTTTCATCATCTATGCTAAAGCGTTTGACTGTGTGGATCATGAGAAACTGTGGAAAGCTCATAGAGAGATGGGAATATCAGACCATCTTACCTGTCTCCTGAGAAATATGTATGCCAGTCAAGAAGCGACAGTTAGAACCCTGTATGGAATAACTGATTGGTTCAAGATTGAGAAAGGACTAAGACAGGCCTGTCTGCTGTCACTCTGTTTGTTTAACCTATACCCTGAGCACATCATGAGAAATGCTGAGCTGGATGAGTTACAAGCTGGAATTAAGATAGGTGGGAGAAACATCAACAACCTCAGATATGCAGATGATACCACTCTAATGGCAGAAAGTGAAGAGGAACTAAAGAGCTTCTTGATGAGGGTGAAGGAGGTGAGTGAAAGAGTCAGCTTAACACTACTGAAAAAAAAAAAAAAAACGAAACAACTAAGTTCATGGCATCTGTTCCCATTACTGCATGGCAAAGAGAAAGGTAAAGGTGGAAGCAGTGACAGGTTTCCTCTTCTTAGACTCCAAAATCACCACAGATAGTGACTGGAGCCATGATACCAGAAGACAATTGCTTCTTGGCAGGAAAGCAATGGCAAACCTTGACAGTGTGCTTAAGAGCAGAGACATTACTGTGCTAACAAAGTCCATCTAGTCAAGGCTATGGTCTTTCCAGTGATCATATACGGTTGTGAGAGCTAGGCTATAAAGAAGGCAGGATGCCATAGAATTGATGCCTTTGAACTGTGGTGCTAGAGAAGACTCCTGACAATCACTTGGAGAGCAAGGAGATCAAACCAGTCAATCTTAAGGGAGATCAACCCTGAATATTCACTGGAAGGACTGATATTGAAGCTGAAGCTGAAGCTCCAGTAGTTTAGTCATCTGATGTGAACAAATGAGTCATTGGAAATATCCATGATTCCAGGAAAGACTGAGGGCAGGAGAAGAGGGCATCAGAGGATAAGATGGCTGGACAGCATCACCTATGCAATGAACATGAGCTTGGGAAAACTCCAGTAGATGGTGAGGGACAGGGAAGCCTGGTGTCCTGCATCCATGGGGTTCCAAAAAGTCAGACACTACTGGGTGACTGAACAACAACAATTATTATATACTATATATATACGGATTATTTTATTATCTTAGACAGTGTTGCTTTACATGTGATTTTGTGTCAGTAGTAAAGGGTTTTCCCCCAAAATATTCAATAATTCAGTCTTTATTTAAATTTAGGAACACTCTCTATATTTTTTTCGTTTTCTTTGAAAGTCCCTCAGTTGTGTCCAACTCTTTGCAACCTCATGGACTGTACAGTCCATGGAATTCTACAGGCCTGAATACTGGAGTGGGTAGCCTTTACCATCTCCAAGGGATCTTCCCAGGGATTGAACACAGGTCCCCTGCATTGCAGGTAGAATCTTTAGTATAAATTTGGAACCACCTCTTTTTTTCATGAGTAAAATGACCACTAATTTTAGCAATGGTTGTGAAATCCTCTTTGTTTCCTCATACAAACATACAGTGTGTGTTTGAAAAAACCCTCTCAGACATTGTGCCATGTACCTAAAAGTTTAAAGTCCCATTTATAGGTAACTGAGTTCTAGATATATTTATGGTCTTTTCAGGCAGATACAAAATGTATGAATATAGCTGTGATCTGCCTCAGAGGCGTTAGTAGAAAAAAATCAGGTCAGATTATAAATCCTCAAGGAATTTCAAGTAACATAATCATATAGTTAATTTCCAATGCCTGTTTTAAAATGACTGGTTGCATTTGTCATTAATTTATTTATTTTTAATTAATTTTTATTGAAGTACAGTTGCTTTACAAATTTGTTAGATTTTACTGTACAGCAACTTGCATCAGCCACACATATACATATATCTGGCACAGTGATATGTAGAAGGAAATGGCAACTCACTCCAGTGTTCTTGCCTGGAGAATCCCATGGATGGAGAAGCCTGGTAGGCTGCAGTCCATGGGGTTGCACAGAGTCGGACACAACTGAAGCGACTTAGCAGCAGCAGCAGCAGGCACAGTGGTAAAGAATCCGCCTACCAATGCAGGAGACACAAGAGACAGGCGTTTGATCCCTGAATTGGGAAGATTCCCCTGGAGAAGGAAAAGGCAACCCACTCCAGTATTCTTGCCTGGAAAATTCCATGGACAGAGAAGCCTAGTGGGCTATAGTCCATGGGGCCGCAAAGAGTTGGGCATGACTGAGCAACTTGAGCACGCACACATGCATTACCTCCCTCTTGGACTTCACTAACGTTCTGGTCAGCAGAGTGCATCAAGTAGAGTTCCCTATACAATTATCTATTTTATACATATTATCAATGGTGTATGATCACATTTTTCATTTATTGCTATACTACAAATTATCCCCAAAAATGGCAGCTAAAAAAAAAAAAAACAACCTTATTATCTGACAATTTCTGATGTGAAGAATCTGGATGCTACTTATCTGAGTCCTCTGGCCCAGGGTTTCTCATAATGCTGCAAAAACATGCTGCTGTTTGGAGTTGCAATCATCTCAGTATGGATCTATTGTTCATGAGGAAGCGCAGTGCAGTGTGTGTATGCTCATTAGTGTCCAACTCTTTGCGACCCCATGACTGCAGCCCATCAGAGTCTTCTGTCCATGGAATTCTCCAGGCAAGAATACTGCAGTGGATTGCCATTTCCTTCTCAGTGGAACTTCCCGACCCAGGGACTGAACCCACATCTTTAATGTCTCCAGCATTGGCAGGCGGGTTATTTATCACTGCACCACTTGGGAAGGGATAACCTCTATTGCTTTGTTCTCTTTGTCTTCTTTCTGTATACCACCTGAAGAATCATTGTAGCAGAAACAAATGGCTTCTGGCCAAAGACTTTAAATGGGAGAAATTTAGGTTACCAGTTAATGTATATGAAATCATCTAGAGAAATAAGACCTGGAAAATAATCCCAATAATAGTTTATAAACTCTTGTGCACAACTCAGACCTGTAAATACATGGATCTGATTCTAAGTAGCATGCCTAAGACTTTGTACACTGAGCAAATAGATTTTCATTCAAGTCTCAGATCAACTCCTGAGCAGTGCACACACAGGGAAGAATGAAATAGCACAGTTGATCTTTTTATTATTGAATTATAAGTTACATATATATGTGTGTGTATATATATATAAGCAAATATATTCATATGTATGTATGTATATACATATTCTGATTATAATTCTTTATTAGATACATGATTTGCAAATATTTTCCTCCATTCTCTGAGTTGTCTTTCTTAATGGTGTCCTTTGAAGCATAGAGTTTTTTGTGTTTTTTTTTGAAGCATAGAGTTTTAAACTTTAAGAAGTCTATTTGTGCTTTTGTTGTCATGAGAAAATGTTACCAAATTCACATTCACAAAAGTAACTCTTTTATGTTCTTCTAAGAATTTTTTAGTTTTAGCTATTACAGTTAGGTTTATGTTTCATTTTCATTTTGAAGAGGAGTCCATTTTCATTCATACTTTTGGATGTGAATAGACAATTTGCTGAAAATACTGTAATTTCCCCTTTCAACTGTTTTGACACATTTGTAAAAACTGAGTTGACCATAAATGCGAAGGACTATTTCTAGAAATTCAGTTCTATTCTATCAGTCAAGGTGTCTATACCAACACTGCACTGTTGAAATAGTGTGACTTTTAGTAACTTTTGCAATTGTGATTATGTCTTCTAACATTGTTCTCATTCAAGATTGTGTTAGCTGAGTAGATTATGGTGATTTTTCTAGCCATATTAATTTATGCAGTTTGAAAAATAAATTTAAAAGTACAAAAGAAAAAGAAAAGTTGAAAATAAAGTGAAAAAAAAATGGTCTTAAATATGTCAGATTGACCACATAAGTGATAAACATATTATATATTATTACCATATAGTTTAGAGCTTTAAAATCTAAGAATTTAAAGTCTGTAAAGATATAATAGACATCCTTCAGATCTTTTATGTTTAACAGTTAATGTTGCTATTTAAATTATTTCATGGATTTTACATTAGACTGTACTGAATGCATAATTTAAATTGAGAACCAAAGTAAACTTAAAGTATAACCGTAAAACTTTTAAAATTTAAAAGTTTTTGTTAAAAACTGAAGTATGCTTGATTTACATTATTGTGTTAGCTTCTGGTGTAGAGAAAAATGATTGTTATATAAATATACTTATATATAAATATGAATTAATATATAAATAAATAATATGAAATACATGAATAAAGAATATGAATTCATATGGTTGAAGAAGATATATGTACATATATATGTATATATACTTTTTATGAGGCTTCCCAAGTGGTCCCAATGGTAAGAACCTGCCTGCCAATGCAAGAGACCCAAGAGATGTGGGTTGGATCCCTAGGTTAGGAAGATCCCCTGGAAGAGGGTATGGCAATCCACTCCAGTATTCTTGCCTGGAGAATCCCATGGACAAAGGAGCCTGGCAGGCTACAGTCCACAGGGTTGCACAGAGTTGGACATGACTGAAGTGTCTTAGCAGGCACAAATATTTTTATGCAATTTATATATATTCTTTTTCATATTCTTTTCCATTGTGATTTATTATAGGATATTGAATATATCTCCTTGTACTATACAGCAGGACCTTGTTTATCAGTAAAAATATAAAGTTTTAATGAATATGTTAAGAGATTAAATTTGATTTGAAAAACCAAAATTTAATCATCAGTCTTAAAAATATAATTTTCAAGTCTAAATGACACTCAGAAATAAGGAATAGCGTTCCACCCAGATCTTGTTTTGAATGATTAAACAGAGACCTTGGAGATTGGGAGAGCTACATGACTGCAGGCCATTTTATGCCAGAGATCAAGGAAGAACACAATAAATAATAGTTTTTTTTTTGATCTGTTACTAAAACCAGTTTTAAGATGTCCTACTCCTTGAATGCTGAAGAATATACACACAAAATTGTATATTGATTAGTCATTGGACTATTCAAAAGAGAAAAATATTTCTACCATGCTTTCAACTTTTTTTGAGAAACAGACCATAGATGATATAAACATTTAACCTAGCTTTAAAAAAAAAAATGGTGTTCATTCTCATTTAATGGCATTTTATTATGAAGTTGTCGAGTGATACAGAACAAAATATAATATCATGAAAATCACTACTTTGCTACTTTTAATGAAATAATAGAATTCAGGTAAAGATCATGGATAAATGTTACCATTGGTTGAAAGGTGATGCTTTATTATTCCATATATTACTTCCTAATTGAAAAGGACAGATGTTTCTCAGGGAGAAATCTGGCAGTCATCACTTTAACTAAATGTTTAAAGTAAACATTCCTAAAAGTTAGACATTTGCATTGTCTGTAACATGCGATGCTTAATGGAATGTAATATTAAGTACCCAAATCATTATGAAGAATTCTTGCTAAAAATGTTTAACCTGAGTCTAATGATGACTTAGCCTATTCTTCTCTTTGGACACAAAATTGAATGATTCAAGTTGAGGAAGTCTGATTGACGTAATTTAGCACTCTATTCAAACACATTGATTTAAGTTAATTCCTTAGTAAATGAAAAGGGTCCTCAACAGGGATCAATAAGAATGCTGACTGGATAGCATGGGGAATTACATTCTAACCTATAATGGAATACAGTATGAAAAAAAGAATACCTACCACTTTTCTATATACCTGAAAATAACATAATATTATAACTCAACTATACTTCAATAAAAATGGGGAAAAGTTAAAAGTAAAAAAACAGCAACAAAAAATAATGCAACTGGGGGAAGAAAGATGAATGGAGAATTAGTAAACCTAGGCATGTTTAAAAAAAATAGTAGTAGTAGAAGAACTAACCTGCAAATTTTTTATGTTGAAATTCCCAGAAATTATTTTTATTGTTTTCACTTTTTTTTTTTTTTTACAGCTAAGAAGGTATTTGCATGTTTATTTCAAAGTGAGAACTAAAGGGAGTTGGGGAGTTAAACATATTTTTCTGACCTCTCATTTAGCTGCAGTGTTAAGGACAAGAGTATTCAATAATAATAAAGGTAACTGTTATTTTCTTATTTCTGACTTCAATTTGAGTTGGTACTGCATGTCAACTTCATGTAGGATACTAACTATAAACTAGGAAGTAATTTCTGCCCATGATAAATGCTTAAATTTATCCCTGGCTTCAATAATGAATCAAAACTTTCATTAAAATTATTCCTTTAATTTACAAAAATGCAATATAATCATGTATCTTTTGAATGGTTGATTTGTAACATTGAAAAATATTCAATATTAAAATTATCCTTCATTTAAACACTTTTCTTACATGTAGCAATGTAATCTTTAATTAATGTTGTTAATGTTTAATAGAATATTTGTAACTTAAAATGATTTATTTGCATTAAAATTATGTATTCTAGGTTTTTTCTTATTCTGGTTTTGGTTTCAGGGTTAACTTACACTGAAAAATGAATTGGTATATCTTTTCTCTGCTTTATATCAAATGACATAAAATTATATTTTTTGAATATTTGAGCAAGGAAGTTATTTTACATTGGGGTGAATTTTTTCAACGATCCATTTTATCCTCTTCATAAATTAAATTAATATTTGTAAAAAAAGCTATCAGAATCATTGAGATTTTACACATTTTCCATAGAATCACACATAATAGGACACAATTAGCTTATAAAGTTGATAGAAACTAAAATATGGATTTAAATAATTCATCTGTAAAGTAGATGAAAACTGCAGAAAATTGCCTCATTTTATTTTATATAAAAGATATTTTAGAAAATGAAATTAATCACTTAAAATTATGACAACTTTGTATACTACACATGAACAAAATTAAGCTTTACAATTATGGAATACTAAAAATGTACATTGAAAGAACATTTGAATATTTGTTATTAGAAAATCTAAATGTGTATCTCTATATATAAATGCCTTGCTTTGGGTATGTTAATCTATTTTTTCTAGGCTAAGCTTTTGCATCAATAATTTAGAATATGTTTCTCATTTAATCCTTCCAAATGCAAGTAAATTTTTAGACATATTTACCCAGAATGTTAAAGGCAAATGTCCTATTTTCTCCTTAGAGGTAAAAAGTTTTCTGTATTTTTATCCATTTAAAAATGTCAGTCAGAAAAGCTTTTTTAGACTTTATATTTATTTAAACATTTTAATATGCATATTACATAGACCTACAGGAAAATTTTATGTCTTAATATTTATGAGACAAGCTACTTAATAATAAATCCTATTAGTTATAAGAGATAAGTTGTATATATTTTTGAATTTTCTGAAACTATATTTATATTTTCAATGAAAATATTTTCCCAAGATTTTCTTCTCCATTATATATACTAAAACATTTTTAATTGCATTAGTCAAACCTACCAGAAAAGAAATATTGAAGTGCAGGAAGAAGCAGTCTTTTAACTTGCTTCTGTTCCCAGTAACAATATTGAATATTGATTGATTGAAAGTTGCTCAGTCGTGTCCAAGTCTTTGCAACCCCATGGACTATATAGTCCATGGAATTCTCCAGGCCAGAATACTGGAGTGGGTAGCCTTTACCTTCTCCAGGGGATCTTCCTAAACCAGAGACTGAATCCAAATCTCTCGCATTGCTAGCAGATTTTTTTTTTTTTTTTTTTTTTTACCATTTGAGCCACAGGGGAAGCCCAAGAATATTGGAGTGCTCAGCCCATCCCTTCTCCAGCAATTCTTCCTAACCGAGAAATTGAACCTGGGTCTCCTGCATTGCAGGCGATTCTTTATTACAGAGCCATCAGGGAAGCCCATTACAGCTTATCAAGACATTGATGAATTACCCGCATCATTGCTGAAAATGCATGAATTCAAGTATAGAGAGATTAGTGAAAATTTGCAGAGCTATTCTAAGATTTTTAGATTTATGTTTCATCTTATAATCCTTGAATGATAATATTACACCTATTTTACATGTGGTAAAATCAAGGCATAGAGAATTATTGTAACTTGCCACTGTAACACAGATTTTGTGTATGTTTATGTATTTGTATGAGTGCATGTGTGTACTTACATATATTTGTGTGTAATCACATGTATAATCACACCTGATACACACACACATAATTACATAGCCTCTTGTTTTTGTTGATTTGCAGTGTAACACAGAAAGAAGACCCTGACTGGAATGGGAAATGAGAAATAAAGATGCAATGTTTTGAATCATTTGAGGAATATTAAAACAAGAGAGAAAAAAAAAAGATATGATTTTTTTGTTTTAAGATAGAAAGCATACAACCTTAGTAAAAATATTATGAAAACATTTTCAGCAATGATGGGATTCCTTTAATGTGTCTTAAGAATAATATGATTTGATAAATTAAGTTTTTTTTAAAGTTCCACTGGCCTTCTTTAAAAGTTTATTACAAATACTTTACACTTATAGGTAAAGAATTACTTATGAATTAATTTCAATAAAAACAAAACTTATCATTCAGTTATGTAGACTCAACCAAAAGTCAATTTCAAATGATTTTCTCATCAAATGAATTCAAGAAATATCCTTTCGTATAAGAACAATAAAATTAAGCCTGTTTTTACAAAATTCATTCATAGTCTTTGCTCTGCTGTGCTTACTCGTTCAGTCATATCAGACTCTTTGCGACTCCATGGGCTATAGCCCACCAGGCTCCTTTGTCCATGGGGATTCTCCAGGAAAAAATACCGGAGTGGGCTGCCATGCCCTTTTCCAGGGGATCTTCCCAGCCCATGGATGTAACCCAGGTCTCCCACGTTGCAGGTGGATTCTTTACTGTCTGAGCCACCAGCAAAGCCCAGGAATACTGGAATACGTAGCCTATGCCTTCTCCAAAGGAACTTCCCAAGCCTGGGAATTAAACAGGGGTCTCCTACATTTCAGATGGATTGTTTACCAGCTGACCCACCTGGAAATGAATTAATGTAATAAAAAGTGAAAATAAATATCAAGGAGACTGCTTCACTATTATTTCCATATGTTGCTATTAATGGCTGATAGACAATACAGGAAAATAAGAATATAAAACATCATAACAAATGTTGGGATTGTACAAAGCTTATTAGAGTTATATAGGAGTAGCTATCAAAAATTGAAATGGAAGTTTCTTTTACCCCAGTGTTTCATGTTTCAGACATACATACTTATGACAGAGTCTGTATTGTATGGATAGGAAGTTATTTAAATAATCCAAGTATGAAATAATGAATAACCATAACTAAAACAATATGAGACACTGATGTATAGAACAGTCTTTTGGACTCTGTGGGAGAGGGAGAGGGAGAGGGTGGGATGATTTGGGAGAATGACATTGAAACATGCATAATATCATATATGAAACGAATTGCTAGTCCAGGTTCAATGTATGATACTGGATGCTTGGGGCTGGTGCACTGGGACGACCTGGGGGGATGGTATGGGGAGGGAGGAGGGAGGAGGGTTCAGGATGGGGAACACATGTGTACCTGTGGCGGATTCATTTTGATGTATGGCAAAACCAATACAATATTGTAAAGTTTAAAAATAAAATTAAATTAAATTTTAAAAAAGAAATATATATGAAGAATTTAATATTTTTTATATGTTCTTTTGTTTTTTTTTTAATTTGATTTTATTTTTAAACTTTACAATATTGTATTAGTTTTGCCAAATATCGAAATGAATCCGCCACAGGTATACCCGTGTTCCCCATCCTGAACCCTCCTCCCTCCTCCCTCCCCTCCCCTCCCCTCCCTCTGGGTTGTCCCAGTGCACCAGCCCCAAGCATCCAGTACCGTGCATGGAACCTGGACTGGCAACTCGTTTCATACATGATATTATACATGTTTCAATGCCATTCTCCCAAATCTTCCCACCCTTTCCCTCTCCCATAGAATCCATAAGACTTTTCTATGAAGAATTTAATATTTTTTAAAAATATCTAGGAAGTGAAATCTAAAGAGCCTTTTCTCTGCTTTAATGTGAATAGTGAGTAGAAAATGTAACCTTAGATTTCCTCTGGGTTTTATTCTATGGTGACTTGTAATAGGCAATACTAATGGTGAAATATAGAATATACAGTAGCACCTATTTGTCACATATTGAGATGAGTTTTGATTTGGACTAGTTTAATGTGTATTGCCTAGAACACATCTGGTTACAAATATTCAGCTTATAGTCAAGGAAAATATTGTGAAATGAATAATAATAATTCATAATAAACTATGAAACAATATTGCAAGTTAGACGTGAGAGTGAAGATTTATTCAAAGGATATAAATTTTGGCCTCAGCATCATATAAATGGTTGTGGAAAACATGACTATGGATAAGGGTTCCAATCTGCATAGCTTTGCCTTTGTCTTCAGTAATGTTATCAGCCAAGAAGTATGAGTAGAGAAATCAAATATTTTTATATGTGATTTATGGCCACAGCTTGACAACATAGCATCTGAATCCCAAAAGCACAGTTCTTTTTTAAAATATATCAAACATATATTTCACCAAACTGGGTTGATGACTTTCTATGCATTACTATGTATTCTGCTTAAATTATAACACACACACACACATACACACGGACAAAATATGCTATATAGGCATGTCCTCCACACAATACAATGCTTTTGAAATTATCTTAGTATTTCATTATTTCCAGATTGATGTCACTTTAAGAATGTAAATCTCCCTTGTATTTAAGTATAAAGATCACTTGAAGTTAAAATTTATTTTTAAAATAAATTTATTTATTTTAACTGGAGGTTAATTACTTTACAATATTGTATTGGTTTTGCCATACATCAACATGTATCCGCCACAGGTATACACGTGTTCCCCATCCCAAACCCCTCTCCCTCCTCCCTCCCCATATGAGAAAGCAGAATAGTAGGCTCTTGCTGCTGCTGCTGCTATCCCACCAAATGCTTACTAGGTCTGACAGAAGTACACATATCATAAAATGTTCTCTTCATATTATTTGGCTGATTGATACTGGAAATATACTCCACTTTCTACAATTCATACTATTTAGAAGCATGCAGCTAATTTGGATGTTGCTCGGCAGATGATATTTTACTAACCTCACTGGCTTCCAGTTTTTACCCTATATATGAAAAGTAGGAGAACATTATGTAAAGTACTATGAAGAATCGTGTATGGCAGGAATAATTCAAATATCTCAAACATCTGAGATCAGATTGCTAACTTAAATATATGGCATGGCAAGTGTAATACTATCATAAGCTTTGGTTATGCTTAAAAAAAAAAAAACAAAGTGACCATCTCTTCTCCATCCCTTTTATTATTGCCGTTAATTATTTCACTTATATACAAGCACACACACACACACACACACACACCTATGATGGGTAAAACTTGAGGTTGTCATGATTTTATGATTTCAGATAGTAGAAATTGAAACTACATAATTTCTGTTATAATGAACAGGAAATAGAACATCTGTCTTTCCATGACTATCTTTAAAGAATATAAATCTCCTTTCCGACCTATTTCCCTCTAACTCTTCCTTCTACTCTTTTACTGTTTTTCATGCTTCTAAATCGAAACACATTTAGTTCAGTTTCGACCTTAATGGGAGGAAGGATTTTCTGTTCAGAAGGTTAAATTCTATATCTCTTTTGAGATTATATTTTAAAGATTTGAACTTATGCATTTTTCATTGAAAAGAAGGATCCCAGATTTCCAGGACAATAAAGATGCATGTTCTTGGAGAGAGAAGGATAAGTAAAGCTATTAATATATACTTTTAATTCCTATAGCAATGGAATCACAATGGAATTATTGACCCAAAGGATTTTATTTTTATGTCACACAAATTTTTAATCTGTCAGATTCAACTTCCTGGGTATAAAAAACATAAGGTAGATTGGAAAGTTGACCCACTGTGTGGTTCATCTAAGTTTGGGATGCAGGAGAGTGTCGCTGAGTAGCAGTAACATTTTGCTTGAAAAGCCTCAGAGTTTACCAGCTCTCAGCTATCTTGTGCTCCAGCCAACACAAGTAACTGTAGAAACCTTAGCAGTCCCTCCACTGAAGGTTAAAGCCTGGCTTTTTCTAGTTCTTTCAGATTAAACAATACATTAAGTTTTCTGATGTCCCCAGTAACTATTGAAAGAGTCAAGTGACCACTACCAAAACTACGGAGAAGTTAATACCCTACAAGATACATTTTGATGATTGTGGATAAGAGATATGAGAGTGCTGAGGATAAATTTCTGCACTGTTTCATCCTTTGATAGACTGTTTCATCCTTTGATAGACTGTTTCTATACCACCTGCCCAGATATGTCCTCCACACTGAATGACTGGCTCTGTATCTTTTCTGGGTCTTGCCAGGTAGCTCAGTGGTTAAAAAAAAAATCAATCTTCCTGTCAATGTAGGAGATACAGGAGATGTGGATTCAAGCCCTGGGTTGGGAAGATCCCCTGGAGGAGGAAATGGTAACCCACTCCAGTACTCTTGTCTGAGAAATCTCATAGACAAAGGAGCTTGGTGGGCTACAGTCCAAAGGGTCATAAAAAGTTGAACACAACAGAGGGACTGAAGAGGTACACATATATCTTTTCTAGCAGTGAGTAATATATCTGTTCCAATTCTTTCTTGCATGTCCTCTTTTTCCTCACTCTCTTTGTCCTAGCCTTACACCTCTCAGTAAAATATTAGCCTTAACTTTCACTTGGTTATGTATTTTTAGCTAACCCTAGGCTAAGAAATCCTAAATCAAAATAAAGTTTATATGATCTATCATGAATCCAGGAATGGGTATAATAAAAAGAGAAAAAACATGAAAAACGTGATAGAATGGAAGCATGCAAAAAATTAAAGGTATATTGAAGTATAACAGGTGTGCTTATAAATGAATGTTAGAAATCTTGAAATTTGGAATTCTCCAATAGTGGAAGTATTAAAAAAAAATATGTAACAGCATTGCTAATGCAGAAGAAGGTCTATAGTCTCTTTAGACTCATTGTAAGGAAAAGCTTCCCTGGTGGCTCAGATGGCAAAGAATCTGCCTGCAATGCAGGAGTCCTGGGTTCAATTGGTGCCTTGATAAATGGGGTCTGTTTGTGTAGGGCAGTTTTGTTTAGTATGATTTTTATTGTTTAGTAAGCTAGATTGGTGCAAGAGAAGCCATAGGCTCAATTATGAAGCAGGATTCAATTGATTCTAGGTGTTGAAGAGAACATTGGAAATAGCAACCCACTCTATCATTCTTGCCTGGAGAATCCCCATGGACAGAGGTGTGGGCTACAATCCATAACATTGCAAAGAGTTGGACATAACTGAAGTGACTTAGCATAAGATAACTAATAGAGCTCATTGAGAATTACATGCAACAAATGTGGTATGACCAGATTGGAAAGAGAATCCTGAATATGGTTTGCTTTGTTTGAGCACAAAAGATGCGGAGGAAAGGCATTAATGGAATTATCTAAAATTATTAATTTTTTCACAATATTTTTGTTGCAGTTATTCATTTAGAATGGGCTGAGATCCCAAGAAGTATCTGGAGTAACTTCAAGGAATGTGGGCTGCCTGAGACTAGGGAAGGTTGTGAATGACTTGGAGTGAGCAAGACTGACTCCATCTTCTATGGTGTGGTGAATACCCTGCTTAGGAATAGATTCCCAGAAAGTTTGTATCAAATCATGAACCAAAAAATAAAAATAATGAGCCAAGATAAACTGATATAAAAAATGTAGGCTGATACCTGAAACTCTGCTATTATATTCAAAGCTATGCAATTTTGGCTTCAGTATAGGCTTTTATATTAATGTAACATTTGTATTATATGGACTGCATGGTAGACAGTTAAAAGAATCATCTCTTTAGGAATAGTTGGTGATATAGAAGCTATTACTTTAACACTTTAAATAACCTCTTTTCATTTTTTATTCATAATATGTAGCATCAACAGCCATGAAATGATATTTCTTTTTCTTTTTTTCCCCCTAAGTTAGCTCATATGCTTTTTTTTTTTTTTTTTTTTTTATTCCTTTATTTCTCATGTGTTCCCCATCCTGAACCCTCCTCCCTCCTCCCTCCCCATACCATCCCTCTGGGTCGTCCCAGTGCACCAGCCCCAAGCATCCAGCATCGTGCTCATATGCTTTTTGAACAAATTTAGGGCACTCATTATTCCTTCATTTCTCTACAAGATAAGCCTCTCAGCATTACCTAAATCTCCATCCATTGTGGCCATCATTATTTTTACTTTTTTCATTTGTTTGCCTTTCATGAACATTCTCTTTAGTTTCACTGGTATAATTTCCACTGTCTTCAGGTTTACTATCTACCATCCTATCTGTTTCATCAGTCAGCTCGCTCCTACATTATCAGGGAACACATTATTAATTCTATTGTTCTGTTTCTCCTGGCTGACATATTTAACAGATTTGGATAAACTTTTCCTTCTTTCATACAAGATGAAGCCTCACTGTGCTTTTTGCTAATAATGACTTCCTTACTATAACCTTTCATTTATTATGATTGTATTCAATGTTCTAGGGAGTAACAATTTGACTGATTATCAACCAAAATATCATTACATGAGTAGTTTGTGATCTCATTAAAGCCATGAGTGTTTCCCCAGGTAATTCAATATTAAATTAATATTAAATCTTAATACATTATCATTGTATTTTCCAATTGTCCTAATTTATATAGTGTTGGTGTTTACACAGTGTCATTTTGTTTAGAGTGGTTATAAGTTGTTACAAGGCTAATCTCATGTTTATAATTTACTCAATAATTTAGCTATGATTTTGGGTGACAGTATTATAGTTCATTTATTTCTTACCATATTTTTTGTAAATATACAAAAATGCATGCTATAGTTCAAGAAAACATTAAGATCACAGAGATGTATTCATATCATAAATACATATTCACTGATCACTTTTTATGTAACATGCATTGTAGTAAGCACCTAAAGAAATAAAAAATTTTCTTTCCTCAATTACTTTACAGCATAATGTGAAAGTTGCTCATAACAATGCAGAAGTGTACTAAGATTTTCAATGAAAATAAGAAAGGTAAATTTGGAATTGTCACTTTTGTGGTGCTTTGAGAGACATGTATATATATATATGGATTCAAGGAAGTATTGCATATAGGTTTTTAGAAATCCACATAGATGGTAAGCCAGAAATAAAGACCTGGAATCTATAACCCTTGCTATGATAGTTATTGAAGGAGAGGGAATTAGATCTCTTATAGAATATGGGAGACACTGGTTTGAGTTTGTTTCAACTTTTATTTAACTTTAGTGAAAATAACAGGTGGAGTAAAAGTGTAACTTGGAGCATAAAAATGTACACAGAGAATATAAAACCTTCTATTTATAATACAATCTACAATGAAAATTAAAGAGGGATATTAATAGAGAGAATACTTGCTTTTCTTTTTAAAATGGAAAGATCTGAGCTTAGGTAATTGATGATGTCAAAGGCCTGTAATAAAGAAGGATATTAGGTTAAGTCTGTAAGAGATGGACAAAACTAGGCTTAGGGTGGAATTAGCAAGTAGTTTATCATCTATTTACATTAATTGACTCTAGAAGTGTCTATGTGTTGATTGGTCTAATAAGTAAATCATTGTATAAACTCTTTAAATAGGATACTTCTGCAAATGCATTTATTACATTATTGCATTAAAAGGAGTGTAATATCTTGATGAAAGTGAAAGAGGAGCGTGAAAAAGCTGGCTTAAAGCTCAACATTCAGAAAATGAACATCATGGCATCCGGTCCCATCATTTCATGGCAAATAGATCGGGAAACAGTGGAAAGACTGGCTGACTTTATTTTTCTGGGCTCCAAAATCACTGCAGATGGTGATTGCAGCCATGAAATTAAAAGACGCTTACTCCTTGGAAGGAAAGTTATGACCAACCTAGACAGCATATATAAAGTTAAATAAAATTAAATTAAAAAAAGATTAAAAAAAAAAAAAAAAAAAGCAAAGACATTACTTTGCCAACAAAGGTCCGTCTAGTCAAGGCTATGGTTTTTCCAGTGGTCATGTATGGATGTGAGAGTTGGACTGTGAAAAAAGCTGAGCACCAAAGACTTGATGCTTTTGAACTGTGGTATTGGAGAAGACTCTTGAGAATCCGTTGGACTGCAGGGAGATCCAACCAGTCCATCCTAAAGCATATCAGTCCTGGGTGTTCATTGGAAGGACTGATGCTGAAGCTGAAACTCCAATAGTTCGGCCACATGATGCGAAGAGCTAACTCATTTGAAGAGACCCTGATGTTGAGAAAGATTGAGGGCAGAAGGAGAAGGGGAGGACAGAGGATGAGATGATTGGATAGCATCACCAACTCAATGGACATGGGTTTGGGTGGACTCTGGGAGTTGGTGATGGATAGGGAGGCAGGGTGTGCTGCTGTTCATGGAGTCACAAAGAGTCAGACATGACTGAGTGACTGAACTAAACTCAATATCAACAGCTAATACAAATGTAACTGTGTTCTTTTTATTTCCCTAAGGGAACATAACCTAATTGAGACTGAAAGGGGCACTTTATTTAATAGTATTTTCTCTATTATTTCCATACTGTCTTGAATGTTAATTTTGAACAAAACTTGTTGATTGTTATGAATTTCTGGCTGACATGTAACAATTTTCCATTTTTTCTACTCTAAAAAATAAGGATTAAAATAATTTTTACCTTATCATGGATGCATGAGACTGCATGCTTATAAGATTATTACAGCAGAGAAAGTACATTAATTTCTAGAAGAAGGGCAAGTGCCATTTCATATGCTCCATTAAAATTCCATCCATTTCTTAGGAAAGGAACATGATCTTTAATATTACTCTAGAGGTACTGTGGTTTATAAGTGTCTACTGGGCCACATTACTTGTATATAACCAAATGGTATCTTACTGTGTATTTATATGAACTATTGAATATAGGTTAGTAATTCTTTCTTACAACTAAAGAGACACACGCAAATATTGGAATGCATATCCACTAAATTGCAGGCAACATACAAGTGAAACAGTTGAAGAATGCTAAAACCTATATTTATTGTTTTTTTAAGACTAAATTTGACAAATCAGAATTCATTACTGAATTATTTAAGCGGCCAATTGTTGAATGGGCAATCTATTTCATTTAGAATTGTGCAATAAAAATTCAATGTGATAGGTTATTGAAATT
Source organism: Bos indicus (assembly GCF_029378745.1). Taxonomy (NCBI): domain Eukaryota; kingdom Metazoa; phylum Chordata; class Mammalia; order Artiodactyla; family Bovidae; genus Bos; species Bos indicus. Next base: position 61,291,432 of record NC_091771.1, read on the forward strand.
CAATGTAGGGCTTAAGGTTCAATATGCCAGACTAGGAACATTCCTTTGTTTTCTGTACTTCCCATGATGGCATAAGGTTACAAAATAGAGGCAGGAATAAACACATAATAAACAGGAAGGAGTTCAAAAACAAAGATTTTAGAGTATTTCAGAGAGAGGCTAGCATTAAAGTAAGGATGAAATAGAAATAAGCATCAAAGTCAGAGAAAAGAATATTTTTCAACGTAGCCCAATAAAAGGAAACAGAAGTCAACCCAAGAAGAGTCAGAGAGATTCTGGGCTCAGAGTCAGAAGGGAGGGAACATTTATAATGAAATTCATGTAAAAACCAAAGGGATCAACTCAGAACCTGTATTAAAAAGCCTTCTCCAATTAGTGGTACTGTATCCTATTACCAGCAGTATAGAGAATAGGGAGTCTGCATCATTCCCAGACAGTCTAATGTTGATGTGAATGCCAGTAGATAAGACCTCCGTATATCAGCATTTCTGGTGTCATTAGTGAATATTCATAATCCAACAGCATCCAAGTCTCCTCATCTGAAAGTGAACTTCGAAGTTATCTTCCAAAAGTGATGGCTAGAAAGTGCACAGAATTTTTATTCATAGGGATGGTCTGCCTATAACAGATCTGATTACTTAACAGGGAAGAAAAAATTAAATCTATGCCATTTCTGGGCTTAATACATGAATTGAGAAATATTAAAAGAGAATCCTAAGTATGACCAATAACAGCTAAACAAAAACAAAGAAACAATAGAAAACTAAACTGAAGGAAACAAAGATAATTTAGAAAAATGAAAAATTACAGTAAGTTAAATTTAAATTCAACTGAACATTCAAATATTCTGATATTTGGGGAAATGCATTCCTTAAGAATATGATAAAGTAAAATAACAATTAAGATAAAGTAAAATAAGAATAAAAATTAAGTAAAAAAAGAAATCTAAAAAAGACTAAACGTAGAATTTATATTTTAAAGAAAAATATATGGGCTATGAATTAAATTATATATTTAAAAATCCCCCTTAAGATATAAAGAAAGATATTAAAAGAAGGCATATGAAACAAAGATGGACAGATAGTTTTGGAGATGCTTTATCAGTTTAGATGGTTCCAATTGCACATAGGAGGAAATCTAACAAATTCTATTAAAAATGTGCTTGCTTTTGTGTCTGAAACATCCGGAAATGAAATAAGCAATGAAAGCTCCTTAAAAAGAGCACAGCCTCTTTCTCTGTGGCTATCGTAGTTTTGTTTTCCTCTATGCGTGATCTTATCTTCCAGCTACTTTCTCTGGCTGTAGCAGCAGTTCCTCTTGTCACATTTACATGACATGCTATCCAGATAAGTGAGTATCTTTCAAGTAGCTTCAGTACAACAGGAAGGAAGCGTCTGTTCCAGAAGCCCTAGCCACAGCCAGTTTCATGACCCTGCATCCATATTTCAGAGAAGGTTATGGTGAAAGCCCTTCTTGCCCTGGCCTGAGAGCCCAGAGTATGCTCTGGCTGGTGTGATTCAGTGGGTGTGAGTCTTTTGCCCATCTCTAAAACTAGAAATGTCCTAGCGCAGAGTTTTCAAAACCATGGGGATCATCCACCTGCTGCTGACTGAAGCTCTGAACACTGGGAAAACCTGATTGATTTCCCCACCTCAGGAGGGGGCAACTTATGGACCAGTATCAGGCACAAGGAGGCCAGTTGGTGTAATGAAGGGACATGGTGTCCATATTCACTTTTGAGAAGGCAATGGCAACCCACTCCAGTACTCTTGCCTGGAAAATCCTATGGACGGAGGAGTCTGGTAGGCTGCAGTCCATGGGGTCACACAGAGTCAGACACGACTGAAGCAACTTAGCAGAAGTAGCAGAAGAAGAAATAAGTCATCTGACAAAATATCAAGTATGATTGAAAACAGAAAAATAGTGATAGTAAAGATACAAAAATAAACAAAATGTCAAGAAATTAGAAAATCTAATAAATATTTATGCATAAAAATTAGTTTAAATAGAGATCAAAACAAAAAATGTGAAGAGATGGAAGTGTTACAATAATATAAAAATATTTGTTTTTGAAACAAAGGATAGTAATATTTGAGTGTGTGTTGATAATGTGTGTGTGTGTGTGTGTGTGTGAGTCGCTCACTCTGCAACCCACCAGGCTCCTCTGTCCAAGGGATTCTCCAGGCAAGAGTACTGGAGTGGGTTGCCATTTCCCTCTCCAGGGGAATCTTCCTGACCCAGGGATCAAACCCACATTTCCTGTATCACAGGTGGCTTCTTTATTGTCTGAGCCACCAAGGAAGCCCCCTCAGTTTTTAGATATTATAAAAATTCCCTTGTTTTGGGGGGGAAAACTGAGGCACACTGACCCCCCCACCCCAGGCCTCTATTTGCCAGTCCAAGGTCTAACGTATACCTTCCTGCTCTCCACCCCCAGTGGAATGAGCTGCACACAAGCAGCCTTTGCTACATACAGATGAAACTACAATATTTAAATTACTTTAAATTGAAAGTATTTAAAATATTTAGTATTTTAATTACTTAGCATAATTTTCTAATGACAATGAGAAAATTCTATAGCTTCATGATCTTATAATCTAGAGACATAGAATTAGAAAATGGTTTTTTGAAGGCAGAACATGAAAACTCATAACATTCTTGAAAATACTAATACAAAAGTATTGTTGACAGAAATTTGGAACATTGTGAGCAAAACCTGCTCTCAAGATAAGACTGAAATTTTGTTAACAGTTGATTGAAATAGACATAAAGTTTTTTGTAGACTTTAAAGTTGCAGCTATGTTTTATAGGAAGAAGTAAATGCAAATTTCATTACACTGATAAATAGGAAAAAAAATGGATTAAATGTGTCCAGTACATATAAACGAATTTTAAGCATTTGCCTTTGAGGAGATGGGCTTGAAACGGGCAAGGAGAGTTTTGTAGAGATAATGTTATCCGTCTACCAAACTTACTCATTTTCAGCCTGTGTATGAAAATAAGATAATAATCAAATTTTATGCCTCCATTTGGTAACATGTAACTAGTTTCTGCCAACAAAATGTGAACAGAGGGAAGCAGGCCTCCTGGCCAGGAGCAGCTCACATTTTCTCCTATCTAAAGTGAGAACCACTTAAAGGAGGTTCTACTCCAGCAATTCTACTAGGAACCAGTGTTTGAAAGAGCAGTGAACAACATTTTCTATGTTAAGCTGCAAAAATCTGGGGATTTTATTTCACACTGGTTAGACATAATTGTACTGAATAATTCAGAATACAAGGAGACTGTTTCATGATAAACTCTTCTAAGTGCAAATGATATGCTATCATGGGTATGTATCACTCTGATGAAAACTGTTTTAAAAATGTCAACAGAAGTAAAAGTTAAAAAAAAAAAACACTTTGCTCTTGTTTTACTAAAGGTTAAAACTGCATGCAGTGCAATTTTCTGAATATCATTATGTGCATAATGCCAGGTTTCAGAAGGCACTATGCTGAGATCTATGATTTCAATTTCTTTGAAAGTTATAAAATCTTTATTTTCCTGAGAAAATGAAAACAGTAACTTGATAAAGATACATGCGCCATGAGCATGCAAACCATGTTCATTTGCAGCCTTATTTATAGTGGTCAAGATATGAAACCATCTCTTTCTATCAATGGATAAAGAAAATGTGATATACATACACAGTGGAATGTCATTCAAACATAAAATAGAAAGCTTGCCATTTTGTGACCATATGGATGGACCATGAGGGCATTATGCAATGTGAAATTAGTCAAATGGAGGAAGCCAAAAACGGTATAATTTAACACATATGTGGGATCTAACAAGAAAGAAACAAACAAGAGAAAACCAAAACTCATATTAATAGATACAGGGAATAGACTGATGGTTGTCAGACACAAGAGGTGGCCAAGAGACACAAACTTCCATTTACAAAAATATAAGCCCTAGAGAGATACTGTACAGCATGGTGACTATAGTTAATAATACTGTATTATATATTTGACTGTTGTTAGGAGAGTAGATCTTAAAAGTTACCATCACAAGTAAAAATGTTGTAACTATGTGTGGTGATGGATGTTAACCAGACTTACTGTGGTGATCATCTCTAAAAATATACAAATACCAAATCATTATGTGGCACCCTTAAAACTAATATAATGCTATATATCAATTACATCTAAATATAAAAGTAAAATAAAGATATATATTCATATTGAAACATAACCAAAATATCATAAAATGATTAATTAAAAATATGTGTAAACACTAGTGAACATTTTCATAAGAAATGATAAGATAATATGCTTGGCAAAAAAATCATTAAATAAGAGGGACCAAATAATCACAATAGGCCTCAAACAATCAGAAAGCAAATAATTTAAATACCACAAAACTGTTTTATTAATGCAGGAGAGTGTGAAAGGAATGTTTTTTGAGTATATATTAACAAAACCATTAGACCAGGAGTCCTCAGCCTCCAGGATCTAGCGCTCAATGATCTGAGGTGGAGTTGATGTAATAATAATCAAAATAAAGTGCACAATAAAAGTAATGTTCTTGAATCATCTGGAAACCATCCCCACCCCAACCTTGTCTGTGGAAAAACTGTCTTCCATGAAACCAGTCCCTAGTGCCAAAAAGTTTCGGGTCTGCTGAATCCGAAGCTTTCTAATTCTTCTACAGTGCCCTCTGGCATATTATTAATAGTAAGCCTATTTCTCTATTCATGCAAACTATTAGCTTCACACTACCCCTGTTATAATTTAAACTTTAAAAAGAAGTGGTACGATGGACTATATGCTTACAAGGTATAAAAGCATCTAGAGTATATCAGTCAGAATTTCCTGCATTGTAAACCAATAGAAACTTAGTGGCTCAAAGTAAAATCATTTTATTTAGCTCATAATTCTGTGGCTCAGCTGTGTGATTCTGTTCAGCCGGCTCAGCTAATCGCTGCGGGGTTCTCTCAGGCCTCCACTGCCAGCTGATGAGTCACCTGGCTGTTAAATGTTACAGGATGGCCTCACACAAATATTCCACAGCTGGTAGCCTGATTTAATAGGGAGTTCTGCTGTGACAACTCATTTTTGCTCTTCGTGTGTCCTTGTCAACCAGGAGGCTAGCCTGGGTTTCTTCCTGTGATATCCCATGGTAGTGATATACCATGATATCCCATGGTAGTGATATCCCATGGTAGTCTCAGGATTCCAAATGGCAGCAAGAACGCACATGCTTATGTACACCTGCCAAGCCTGGATTTGCATTTCAGAATTTGTAATGTCTCATGGCCAAAACAAGCCTCACCACGAGGTCAGAGTCAAAGGGTAGATGGAAAGCCTATACTTCTTATTGGCAGGATCCACAATGCATGCTTGCTCAGTCACTTCAGTCATGTCCAACTCATTGAGACCCTATGGACTCTAGCCTGCCAGGCTTATCTGGCCACGGGATTCTCCAGGCAAGAATACTGGAATGGGTTGCCATTCCCTCCCTCAAGGGGATCTTCCCAGCCCAGGAATCCAATCCCGTCTCCTGAGGCTCCTACACTTCAGGTGGATTCTTTACTGCTTGAGCCACCGGGGAAGCCCAGGATCCACACTACTATAGTGCGATAGCATGGTTGCAACAAGGGGGCAAACTTGCGACCACTTTGCAATCTAACAGAAATTGCAACTTTCATAAAACTAAATGTCAGAGTTTAAATATACCTTGTGTATGTATATGTATTTCTATGTATGTATGCATGTATTTTGGTAATATATA